>NW_028288582.1:387500-1012500 GCF_059628265.1 Tinamus guttatus | reverse complement strand
TCCACAAAACTGAAAAACTTGGAGCACTGCAAACTGCTTTACACTGAGTTTGCCAAAAAAAAAACAAAAAAAAACCACACACACGATGCGGAACCGCAGAGTGCGTGCACGAAGCTTTGCTGCTGCTGCTGCGTTTTCTTTATAAACCTTTCTCGGCAAGCTTCACCTTTCTCTGCAAACTTCAGAGCAAGCCCTGCTTTGAAGCGCCCCAGTTTGCCTCTTTTCAAGCTCGTGCCCTCTCTGCTGCAGCCCCACACACCGAGCAGAGCCTGGCACTCGTTTTGGGGAGGGGAAAGGTGAGATCTCACCCGAGGAGCCCTCAGCAAACTTCGGCTGAAAGAAGGGCGCAGAAACACCTTGAATAATAGCATCCCTTTATTTGCTGACACCATTACAAAAACTGATTACATTAGCAACCAAAAAAAAAAAAAAAAAAAAAGGAGTGTTTACTTGAGGTTGAAGTCAGAGGCAGCTAATCCCAAAATGTATTTTAAGTAAAACAGTGTACAACATCAGTATTAAAATGTTATATTCCGTCGGTGACTTTGCCACATTGGCGTTTTCTGAACAAGTTTTATTGAGCAAAATAAAAGATTACATGTTTACTGTCTCTCCAGGAATGTAAAGGTCTAATTATCCAAACAGTTTTTTTTTTCCTTTTTATTATAAAACTAAACTCTGGAGGTGTCTACAGAGCTGTTTTTTTTTTTTCTTTAAATCAGTAGTCTAACAAGGATTAGAAAAGACAAAACTCTGTTCAGTGTTTCTGACGAAGTAGAAAGGGTGAAAACATAAATAAGGCTTTAATTTGGCAAAATATAATACAATGCCTTCTGCTATCCTCAAATTAACGATTCCCCGGTGACTTCATTCTGCAAGAGAAACACAAAGTGCCACGTAAGCCCAAAAGCGGCTCCGCCAGCACCGGGCCGGAGCCCGAAGGAAGGAGCAGGGATGGGGAGGCCTCTCCGACGGGGGGATAAAACCAGAGGCTAAAGCACCCGTCAGAGCCCGCGGAGCCGGCTCTGTGAGCGTGATGTTTTTGCGGATCTTTTTATCCATGTTACTGGCAAGAGGGAACAAAAGCACGGATTCTTGAAGAAAAACTAGGAAACTTGTTGAGCGGAGAGGTGAGGAGCAAGATGCAAGGATAAAAAATTTGGTGTCCCGGGGCACGGGGAGGTGAAGTCAGCCCCAGCTAACTGAAGTAGATACCCAGGGGGAAACACATCTCCTAGAAGCTCTTGATTCCATTTAAAAAGTTGCAGATTGTGACACCAGGTGTGTTAAATCTGACCAGGGTCTCCCCATCCCTCCTACCAAGCCCACTCGGAGCTGTTCCTACCTACTAGCTGGTAGTGCTCTCGTCCCTTGGACAGCATTTGGCTTACTGACACAAGCAGCTTCTTGAGATGACCTACATCCTGGTTAAGATTCACCGCCACATTTAGTCTTTTATCAGTCAATTCCTGGAAGGAGGAAAAAAAAAAGTCATTAAAAACTCATTTACAGTCTAATCATCAAGAAAGTCTAGAATTAGATTCTCCATATAAAAACTACAGCGTCTTGCACAGATGGGAGCAATCCTTGTAAATCAGAGGGTTACAGCCACATTTACAGAGAACGCTGCTCAAAGTCACCCAGCAAATTCCTGCACTGAGGAATCACCCGCACGTGCTGCACGCCAGCAAGGGCATCACCAGCCCCCATGCCCCAGGGTTCGGATTACCAGGACTTGTGCTCATAACTGCAGCTCATCTGGCCTCAGAAGGTGGTTTCATATTTTTAAAAAATAAATAAACCATAGAAACCAAGTAGTTTTTTTCAGGAGTTCAACAGTTCTGTATGGATAGGGAAGTGTTACAACCCCAGGTGGACTCCTCCCTGCCCTGCTCTCCCAAGGTCTGTCCTGCCGAGCCAAGTGACATCATCTTGGTTTTATTACTTTTATTGATTACTTCCTTGACAGACATACAAGGGATTCCACATCCAAGAGGCCTGTTCCACAGGCCTGTTCCTTACTCAGCTCCGAGGGCAGACACACAACTAGACCTGAGAGCGCCTCCCTTGCAACATCCCTCTGCTAAAAAAATAAGCAAGTTGAGCTTGGTGGACATGATACACGACCACCCAACAGTCAACCCCATCCAAATGAAAGGGGCTTTTACAGTTCCAACATTACATTTTCCAACAGAATTGGACCTTCCTGTAAGGTAGGGAGGGCAGTAAATGAAACTCAGTCACCTGCACCGTACAGGAACTAGTCTGGGCTTGGGCAAGAGGGCAAAGCTCTCACTTCAGCACAGCTCTCACCTCAGAGCAACTAGTAAACATCTTTTCTACTGTAAATCATCACTGGAAACTTGTCCAGAAGTAGGTTTATTGCCAGGGACAAGCGGGCACGTGCATTAGCACAGAAACCCTCACAAGCAGAAGGAGCCTTTCAGTTCCCTCTCAGCCCTCCTGCCCCAGAAGAGCCCTCTTCTCTTTTATCATCTTCCTGTGCTGTATTTTATGGCTTGGCTAGTATCACCCAGCAATCACTCATGAACTAGACACACGTGTCACCCCGCATGGAAGGGCACGTTTTGGGGACAGGCAGAGCCCAGGGCACGGAGCAAGAGCAGGAGCACAAGGAGAGGGCAACGCTGCTGTCCCAAGCCCCAGCAGCCCACACGTCGGGGCTGGTGAAGGCGCGTGGACCCTCTCTGTGGTTACGTTTCTGGAGGGTTAGGGATGCTCCCTAAAAATCCCCATGGACAACCAGAGCTGCAGGGACATGTGCAATCTGGTCCTCCCTCCCACTGAATGGACACGTTCATTTCCAGCAGCCTTTACGTGATGTAGGGCACTGTGTTTCCAGTGATGGAGTGTTTTACTTAGGGATTCAGGGGAAAAAAAAACCCAAAAATATTAGACCGCATATCAGCCTCAAAATAGGTTTAGTGCCTAGGAAAACTGCTGAATAGAAATGACTTCCTTAAAGTGCACTAAAAGGCACCTTCAGCATCATCTAGTTCCATAAGTGACAAGGAAGCTGATTAGAAAACCCAAACGATCCATTTTTAAATAGAGAGAGAAGCAGTCTAAAGAAAATATCCAGACTGTGTTGCAGACATCATTCCACAGTTTTGTGGGTTGCTTCTCGTACTCAAAAGGAACAAATATGCTCATCTCCAAGCAAGCATCTTCACATCCCTTTAAAAAGGGAAGAGACTGTTGCTAGGTAAAAGTGGCTGGAAGACTTTCTTTTTTAGTCTGAGAGCTATTTTAAGCCAGGTTTTTAGGCTTCTGGGGAGACAGCTCTTAAAACCAAAAAAAAAAAAAAAAAATTAGGAAGCAAAAAGGGAAGACGACAGAGACAGTCTAATTTTATCTCTGGCAATGGCTACCTATTTAAAGCAGTGAACAGACAATTAACATTTTCTACTAATGGAGATTTAATTACAGGTTTATTGGCACTGTATTTTTCCTTGTTCCTCTTGAGAAAAGAGGAACTGACGTTCTGGAGAAAACCTGCTTGGGCTTCCAATGTGCCCGTGCACCTAGAACCGAGCAACATGTACCCTGGGGGTGCTGTATGAGCTGGCTTGGGCTGAAGAGGTTAAACCAGAACAATGTCCTTGAGCCACGGCAGGGCACATCTAGGGACACCTGGTTTGGGAGTGCTCACCAGGTGCTGCTGGCCAGCAGGAACCACAGATGGTGCTACAGGAACAGTTTTGATAAGCACAGAATGGGTTCAGGTTGGAAAGGACCTCTAGGGATCATGCGGTCCAAGCCCCTGCAGAGACAGCCGGGGCACAGGGTGGCATCCAGGCAGGTTGGAAGATCTCCAGAGAAGGAGCCTCCACAGCCTCTCTGGGCAGCCTGTGCCAGGGCTCTGGCACCCTCACAGCAAAGAAGCTCTTCCTCACATGGAGATGGAACCTCCTGGGTTTCAACTTGTCCCTGTTACCCCTTGTCCTGTCACTGGCCACCACTGGGAAGAGTTTGGCCTCATCCTCCCTACATTCCCCCGTCAGGTACTTGCACATGTTGATCAGATCCCTCTCAGTCTTCTCTCCAGGCTGAACAGGCCCCGCTTGCTCAGACTCTCCTCATGCCATGGATGCTCCAATCCCTTAAGTGGCTGCTGTGCAGCCCGGCAGGCAGCCCCTGTGCTCCTGCTGCTGGCAGAGCAGCAGTTAGGACCAGCCTGTGCTGCTGATGAGATGCAGAGCTCCAAGAGGAAGGTGGATGCGCAGGGTGAGGGCTCTCTCCCTGCTCAGCCTGTTCTATCAGCCCTGCCCCAGGTTTGGGCAAGGTGGGAGACATCCCAAAGCCTCCCTGAGCTCTCTTGGCTGCTCCCCGGTCAGTCCCCATCCATCAAGCCAAAACAGGTCACGGCAAGGGCATAGCAGAGGGCAAGCAGGCTGGCTTGGGCTTTCAGACTCTTCCTCTCCACCTGCTGCAGGTGGGGACAGGGAGCACCCAGTGCCACTCACCGTCCCAGCCACCTCCTCTCCTGCTGGCAGCACAAGGCAGGGCTCAGCAAACCGAACATCCTCTGCAGGAAACCAGCTCAGGGATGAAACACGAGTGGTCCCCAAGGCCCAGCTGCATTTCCAGCTCTTGGCATGGTTAGAGCACAGCACAACAGTCAAGAGCTCCCTGACTTTGGAAGCCCAGGTCTCATGCAGTGAATCCCTTCCCTTTTTGCAAACATGAGACACAGGACAGAGCTTACGATCCAGATGACAGCAGAACTCCCAACACTTAGCAAAACCTCTGCGTCCCCAGGATACAGCTCCAAAACACCACACTGACGAGTTGTGAACTAGGAAACTTCATCAGGCTTTAATTTACTGTCAGCAGCACACGTCCTGTTCCTTTGCTGCAGTTTGCTTCCTCAAATACATAACTCACATGAGATTTGCATGCCCCCAGGGATGGACTCCAAGGAAACACTCACCGACTCCGTGCAAACATCGCTGTTCTCAATAACATTGGCATCCCCAGCAGCCTTTCCAATTTCTCTCTCAAGAGATGCCAAGGACTCCTGGGCCTGTAGGGGGAACACAGAGAAGACAACAACTAGCAAAGGCTGAAAAGGCAAATTCCTCTCTCTCCACAAGCACTAGAGGCAGAAGAAATCATTGTTCTGGGAGGAAATCTGTTTTATGCCAGACTCACCCAGGGGACCAACGCATTTTTCCCTGAGATTGATGTGTCTACTTACAATCTGCATGTTGCATGTCAGCCTGCCTACACTGGAAAGCTATTCTAGGGGGATGCTTTAATAGCCTCACATCAAGTTATCAGGTAAAAATTGCACAGCTTTTTTTTTCTCCATATGAGAGTGTAGCACAGGGAGGTCTCCCAAATCCTGATTGCAAATCTGCATTTATTCAGATCTGCACAAACCAGGGATAGCAGCACAGCTCACTTCAGAGCAGTTGGAAGTTGACATATGAACAAAGTGCTGCAAACACCTTATCTCAACAAGGCTTCTTTCATCTTTCTACCCTTTCCCAGTGCTTCTGTGACCATTTGTCCCTGTCCCCAGACAAGGGCTGCCTCCTACCCCAGCCATAGCTCTCCCTCAGCATCCACTCCTTCCCATCCTGCAGGGATGGAACCCAACCTGACCTCCTCCTCACCTCCCTCTTTCTGCCACCTTTCCTTCTTGAGCTACATTGCTGACTTGCTGTTTCAGCTTCTGCTTTGGATGAAAACAGTTCAGCCTCAGGGATCACCTTTCAAGGCAGGCAAAATGCCACCAAGGCCAGAACCAATCTAGTCAGCAAGTCCATTTATCCAGCACCGACAGGTCCTGGAGTAACCCAAGAGAGACCAGCTCTAGAAGGCATCTAAAAGTTGCTGTTAAAACCAAAGCACTAGCAACCTGTCTTACTAAAACCACCCAACCAGACCCATGCTTCACACGTTGCTTCCAACACTTATACGCTGTGCTCATGGCCAAGAAAACAGCATTGCTGATGGAACAAGGAGGCGTTAAATGATTTGGAGTCAGGCCACAGCAACTCTGCAGATTCTTGTCTACGTTTATCAGTCCTCCCGTGATAGGTATTCTCTCAGATCTCTCCAACTTGAAGATATCCCTCTAAGCAGCCACTGAGGAACAGCAGAGGTAACTCGCCTGCCTGCCTCATCATGGCTGAGTAGAGCTAACTGTAAAGACCTGCCTGAGGTTAGAGCCAATTTGTAATCCCTTGTAGGCAGGCTGGCCAGCTTGTAACCCAACCTGCAACCACTGCTCTGAGAATGGATTTAAACATTCCAGTATGCAGTGACGTGGAGATCCAGGCATTCATTTTTGTTTCTTGCTTTATTTAAGGAATGCTCAGCCAGCCCTAAATCATCACTTATTCTCATTGGCACAAGATTATCGTGAACGTGAGATGCTTTCAAGAAGGATAATTAAGCAGAGCTGGTTGAGGCATTTTATTATTTGGGGTAGACAAGTATCTCGCATCAGCTCTTCCATCCACAGCCCCAGTCACCTGGGGCACCAGTAAGTGGAGCAAAAACCCCACAGGGAACCTCATTATCTAGCACTGCTAAACCAGGACCACTAAATCATGACAGCTTCTACTATGTTTAAATCTGTGACTGTTAAAAGACTGTGTTTACCTTGGGCAAGTCACCAGCAACCTTCTGCCTCTCATTTTGATCAATTTTGAGTTTTGATAGTGTTTCATTTAACTGTGTTTTCAGCTGTAAAACAGTAAAAAAAGAAGATGAGTTCCCCCCCTGCCCGCTTTAATCCATCTCCCTTGGGGATTAACCCAGCACACACTGACTGCAGAGGGACTACAATTATTAACAATTACACACACTGGATTAGTCAACAGGTATGATGAGGTTCACAAGGACAGTCAAGAAAGAGAGAGACCCCATCTGTAAAAGTAAATGTAAAGAATGGAAACTACAGAAAAAAACACAGGGTTAGCATCAACTTGATTACAAGGGCTTTCAACTTTTAAACTGTATTGCCAAAAAGAATATAAGCAATTCTGAATATTCTTCAGCCTCTCTAGCATTCCTATCAAAAGTCAATCCAGACTTCAGCTTAATTCACAACAAATATGGAAAAAATGTAAACCGTCATCTTCCTAATTCAGGCCAAATAGTCACTTTACTGCTGAATAAACTAAAAATTCTACTTGTCATCTTAATAAAGTGCCATTTATTACAACGTTGACTTAACCAGTCTGTTAATGTCACATCAAGGAATGAATCACTGACAGGGATATATTAAATTGTCGATTGTGCTTAGACTCAATCTAAAAAGTGAAACTATTTCAGTCAAGAGGGGTGAATCTTTTCTACTGGCTGCCCTTAAAATAGAGCCTTCCAAAGAAAGGATATAAACATTTTTTAAGAATATTTTGATGGCTCTTCAACATAGCACACAGAACCAGCCACAGCACTTAAAACTCAAGCCCCAAATAAGAATGCTAACAAGAAGCTTGAGTACCAATTTTGTTGGATTTGTGACTCTGAAGAGTGCCTCGCTGATGTTCACTATTCCTGCTGTCAATCTGCTTGGGAACCAGCAGGGGATTAAAGAAATGAACAATAAGCTACTCAGAGTGCTGATTTCCCACTAATTCCACCCCCTGCATTATATTTGCCTTGGACTTGGAAGGTTTCCCTCGTTGCAGCACCTGGGCTGGTGCATGCTGTTTTTCTACAGCTCAGGGAAGCACTGGCGGGCTCCTCTGCAGCTCTGTCTGCTCTCCCCACTCACCTTAAAAGTCAGAGGGAAATTCTGAAACGCCATCACTTCCCTTCCTCAGCCTCCTGCCTATTACAAAAGCAGTCTGTAAACTTGCCAGCATTCCCAAGCATCCTGCACGCTCCTGCTCCTACCAGCACGGCACCGTCGGACTGTGGAGTCAAGCTGCCCTGCTGGGGAGCTCAGCTTTTCAGGCTTTTGTTGTTGGAGACATAATAGAGCATTGCCTCTTGCATTCGAGAGGTTGGCACTTGCTGATTAACTCCAAGACACGCGTTCAATTCCCATTTCCCTTGCTTTCAAAACAAGAGGCTTCCATTGCTGAGGCAGGACGCTAATCAATGCTATACTAGGCTTGCCAGGCACACTGAAAAATACTCACAATTGACCCAAGTTTAAATCAACTATTTTAATGCAGTTACATTAGTGGTGGTTCCCTGGCAAGCCCAGTAGTTTGGCCAGCAGTGACAGGTTGTCCCATCAGCTGCTCTAAAATCCATTAGCAAGGACGTGGTGGCAAAAAAAAAAAAGAGCCTTCCCTCATTCTGGTTCAAAACCATGAAGCAAGCTTGACTCACACAAGCAGAGGAAGGACCAGATTGCTCTTACAGCCTCAAAAAAACCCATGTTATTCTGGAAACATGAGAATTGAAAGGACTCAGACTGCAAAATCATGCCTCTTTGGGGCTGTAGGTCTGACAACACTTAATTCAGCTGCTTCTCGAGAAGCTTGCTTTAGGAACTTTAAATGCTAAAAAGCATAACCAGCCAAAACACACCCTGTGTGGTGCATGCCACAACCCAGAGCAGCCATTCTGCCACCTCAGGATGCCGACTGCTCAGTGGCTGCACGCTCGGAACAAACCTAATGTTGTTTTGGCTGATTTCTGTATGTACAAAGCAGCACAGAAGAGGCTCTCTGCTGCCAGGCTTACACGGACATCAAAGTTGTATCCTCAAAAGCTTTGAGAGCCCAGAGGATAATCCTCAAATTGAGCTGATGAGAGCACAACTTCTATTGCCCCAAGGACATTATATTTGCAGCTACACTTGTCTACACTGTAGAAAACATTGGTTTTGAAGAAGTTTCAGGGATGAAAGTTCTAAAGACTTTGGGAAAAAAAACCTCAAGGACCAGACATGCTATTGTTAGGAGCAGAGAGAGACAAATTGTAAAAGTCAGACTACATAAATGATTGCAATGGACAAAAATATCAAGCTGAAGAGGTTAGCAGAACAGACAGGATTTGAAATAAGTCTCCGCTTTGTAAGTATGCTGGGAGCCTGGTGTGTGCCCAGCGGAGAACAAGCTTCTTACCAAATTTAACTCTTCATTCTGTCTTACTGCTTCAGAATATGAATCATCAAGTTTTTTCTGCAATTCAGTCAACAGATCTTTGAGCTGAAATGAAGTTTAGAGTTTTAGGATTTGTCTCCTTAGGATGCCCACCTCTTTTCTGCTCTGTTATTAGCGTGTCAGCCTACCCTAAGGTCACAGGCATTCAAACCCCTCAGCCATAGGGGCTAAGCACTGATTAGTTTGCCAGCTGGCTGGTAACCAAAAGAAAAAGGACAGTTTGGTCAATTATGTTTACCTCTCTGACTTCTGAAACATAAGTAGATCGTTCTATTTCTGCCTTTTCTAGTTCACTTTCCAAATGTTCTCTCTCTTTTTTAAGCTAGAAACAGAAAAACAGAGTTAAAAAGACATTTTCAAAGTCTTTACCTTACAATATCATTTCTTAATTTATTATTAGCTACAAGTTTGCATCAAATACTCCATGACATTTAGAGAGCATTTCAAACCTAGCAATCGCACAACGCACAGATTTAAACTGTTACACTTCAAAAGTAACATGATTTTTGAACATAAAAGAATCAAGTCCAAGATCATCAAAAAGCAGATACATCAAAGTAAACTGCTTGGCCTCCCAAACAAAAGGCCTCACTTTGCAGAGCCTCAGCCCCCAGTGGACAAGTAGTGAAATGTTAATAAATAAATAAATAAATAAACTGAAAAAGAAACTTCCTAGGGCTCAGCTTTATCCACCTGCTTTTGAAACACACCAACCAAAGTTTCAACTAAACTACAACCCAAACTGTGGTACATGCAAGACAGCGGTCCCAATATGTACAAATTGTAAAACATGTTTTAAATTTGTGTTCTGAGTTTCAAAGGAAAGAAACATCTGTACTTACAGTTTCAACTTCTTTGATTTCTTCCTTTAACCTCTCCATCTCATGCTCCAAAGGAATGACCGAAGAGCGTAACTGCAGTTTAAGGAAGAAAAATACATCATTTAATGAGATTGGTCTAAGTCAAACTCTCCAAATGCACATAGACTTACTTCTATGCCTTAAAAACATTAAGCACAACAAAATCACAGTGCCTGCAAATAAAACAAGACCTTCAAGTAACTCAATATATTAAGTCTTCATTATAACATGCTCACATCTCTTCTGCCTTTCCACCAATATAGAGTTCTTGAACATTTATTGGGAGCTAGATGACAACTATTTGGCACACAAGGACTAAGCTACTGGTCTGTTATTTGCAGCAAGGGAAATATCCTTTATAGTCACTTTACAGTGAAGATAGTCTGCATTCACAAGCTATGCATAGCTAAACCCAGCATATTTAGCCACATTAGAGACTGCATAAGCGTAGCAGATGGTAGCACATCTATAGCTCAAGAGCTGACAGCTTGTTATAAAGCTCCTCAAAACAAAAGGTTTTTAATTCACCTATATGTTTGTTCCAGGCTCATACCCTGGCACCCAAATTTGCAAAGCAGAATTAGTTAAGAAATCTTTCAAAACAAACAAACAAATCACTTTGACCTACTTTAATGCCAGACTGGGAAAGAAACATAAAAGGCTTTTCTCCTGCCACTTTTGCTAACAACAGAGCCTTCCCAAAAAGAAAAGCTCTGCAGGCAATTTCAAGTGTAATTAGTTGACCATAATGGATTTTAAGTGCTAGTTTAGCATCTTCAAAAAACTGCTTATGATTATAGAATATTTAAACCTTTCTGCAAAACACCCTTTATCTCTTCACAAATTGACTTTTTAAGAAGGACTGGCTACCAAACACAGTTTGAGTTGCCAGGATCAGAAACATTTGTACTCCTGGGCACATTAGTGGATCACACCTATTTTCCTGCCTCTTGGACCTCCTATCCCACCTGGCATTATTATTATTATCATGCGCTATTTGCCTGCTTCCTGCATCACCTGCAGAAGGGTGTGCCAAGGACTTAACAGACCAGTTAAAGACCTCACACCCGTGCTGCTTGTTCTCACTTCTCTGAAGACAGCAGCTGAACATACCCACAAATCCAAACATAACCATTCCCTCACTTCTTAGGGTTTTTTTTTTTAAATAGAAAGATGTCTCTCAAAAAAAGAGAAAAAAACCACTGCTCAGCATGAAACTAAGCATCTCAGCACAAAGTCCAACTGTCACAAAAATGGCTATTTTACCCATTGCTGATTGACTTCACCTTTTCATCTGCTCAAACACCCTCTGACCTCAAGCAGAGGTCACCTGGCCATCCCAAAAGACACTTCTTCAGCAATACCTGCTTCAGTTCCTTTTGCGACTCTTCGACTTTTATCTTCCATTTACTCTCTTCCTCTTCCACGCTCCTCTGTAGCCTTTGCAAAATCCCCTCCTAGGAAGAGGGCGAGAACATGGAGAGTTTGAGCACTGCATCAGGAGGGAGGCAGCCCCGCAGAGCCCAAGCGGGCACGCGGGTCACTTACTGTCTCTGCCAGGACTGACTTGTACTTCTCACAGTCCAGTTGCAACAGCGCGTTCATTCCCTCAGCCTCCTTCAACTTCTGCTCCATAGCCTGCCAAAGGAGAAGGGAGACCAGCAGAGTTACAGCCCAGCTCTCAGATTTGAGCTCTACTCTTTAGCTTATGGTCACAAGCTGTTATTTACATCAGCAGGTTTCCTTTCCATCCCATGCAAAGGCACCAATATCAAGTGCAGCTTTTCACTATCCAGTCACAGCCATCTCACAAGTTACTACAGTCACTTGATGACTGCCTGACAACAAACCATATACTTGGAAAGGGATCAGGGATTTTTATTTCATTAACGTTTTCACAACTCCATAAGGTCCTTCTAGGATTTTCAAATACGTTCCTTACTTACAAGATGCAAATACTTATAAAAGTTTTCTTATCAGCTGTTAACTCACACGAATCTCGCAATGCAGAGCACGTTTAATGCTATAGATCTTGGAAATCATGCCATGTACAAGAAAGCTCTTCATTACTCGTGCTTACCTTGACCTCTTCAGATCCTGAGGCTCCTCTCAGATATTCTTCAGCCATTTTTTCAAACCCACACATCCATTCCCTATGACTCTGTTGGGAAATACACTGTTAGGGCTACAAGCAACCTCAATAAATGTATCCTCAGCACATCTGCCTTGCAACTGCAGGATTATGGAAGAGCATTTCAGCACTCGAATTCCCTGAGCTAACGCACTCCAAGAGTTGTTCATCCAGCACCGCGCACGGCCGAGCCGAGCTGACAGCCCACGGGCAGCAATCCAGGAATACAAAGTACAGGAGAGACACAGCTCATAAGGTTTGGAGCTACTGAAATCCAGCTGGGTCACAAAGGTCCACCTGCGAGTGCCGGGGCTCTACGACAAATATTTGAAGACTTAGAAAAACGTTTTCCAAAAATCCATGAATAGTTAAAGTGGACTCTTTCAATGGGTTTTCAGGAAATTCACCAGGAAGATGGATTGTTTTAAAAAAAAGAAAAGAGCGATTTTTTGGGACATCATGACACTACCTTCAGAACATGGAGAATATTTAAGTAGGAGTATTCAAAAGTTCTTTAGGGCACGTTACAAGTCAACCCCAGAGCTGCATTTCTAGCCCCTGCTCACAACAGTCACAGAACCTAAACCAGGCAAACGCAGGTTTCCTTCACAAGTCACCGGGAATGCAGAACTGCAAGTCAGGGATTTTCAAAGAGACTCTGAGAACAAAATTCACACTTTTGAGCTACATTAACTGCCCTAGAGGCAGCAAGGCCCCTGGGAAAAGGATGTTCAGCAGCTATTGGGAAAGGAGATTCCCACTGCTCCTAGACGGGGAATAAACACTCAGCAGACTATCTGCTCTTAAAGTTTACTGCCTTAGAGACAAGATAACACAGGCAGATGAAACAGATGATAGTGAGGTAAAAAAAACAAGATAACGGTAACATGATAGGATGGGGGTTGTTGTCTTTTTTAAACACTTTTCTTAATGTAATTGTCTGTTCTTAGAGCAAACTTTTTGCTGCTGGCAGGTACACACGGGGCCAGCAGAAAAGAGTCATTTTCCTCTGCAAATACCTTGGGGCAAAAAGGGACTGGTTTAGTGCTCAGGGGTGCCCAGCGCATCTGGATCCCGAGAGCTGCTTCTCTTACCACGTTCGAAGGAAGGGACATTTTCGGGAAGAGCTTCTGGAGAAGTTCTCGCGTCTCCATCTCTGCAGCTTCCAAATGCTGCTGCCTCTCCTAAACCAAGAGAAGGGCTCACATGAAGCTGGGAAACACACTGCACCTGGCAACACCCTCCTCTAGGCCTAAAGTCAAACGTAGAAAAGTCTTTTTTGAGTGAGAAAGGCTCTACCTTCTCTAAATTTGCCAGTAGCTTGCTTCAAAAAATGACATTAAATTGCTTCAGATTTTGGCCTTCACATTTTTTCATGCTTTTTAGCTATTACCCATCGCATCCAAACCAGCTTGTTCCTACAGATTTTACACCACCATTTACAATACAAATTAACTTGTGCTGAGTAGCTGTATTCATAGATCACACCAACCCTTGCACTCAAATACACTGAGCAAGATCTCACAAACAAGAAGTTTGTCTGATCAACATTTAAAGAATATATACTCGTTCTAAACAAATTTCTGGTGGAAAAAAAAATCACTATAAATCAACATCACTACATTAAAACAGAATTAAAGTCAAAAGGAAAATTTGTGTCAATGCACATTTGAACCAGGCCAAGAAAGCAATATTGTATCTTATAAATATTACTGTTAAGTGCTTAACAGGGAGACCCTCACATCCTCCTTCCCCAAGCTTGGATGGAATGGGTAGTAATTATTAGAGCTGTGTGACAATCTCCAGGTTTGCTCTGTCATCGCTCTGCAAACTAAAAAAAGATCCACAGAGCCACGAGACACCACAGATCTCTAGTTACTTTGAAATTTATTTAGCATTAAAAGACAACCAGCCCGGGGATGTTTGTTTGCTGTGCTTGTGGCGGACAGGCTTATTTCACTCTACGCACATTACACTGGGGCTTCAAGTTTAAGTTTAAATATAGAGAGCTGGGACCCCTATATGCATAAGGCAACCTTCACGGTACATCCCTCACTAGTATTTGATTTTATTTAATGTCAGTGTTACTGAGTTACTTGGTGCTCTGAGTTCCTCTACTGCAAGAGCCTGCAGTGGCATTAGTAGGTTGAGATGCAGAGACAGAATCAGACAGGAGACATCAGGCTGCAGAACTGGGCTAAGTGTGTTAGTTTGGGGCAACTCAGGCTGTTTAATCAAAATCTTTAGATTGCAAGAGAAAACAGACAAGCATTTAAGACACAGCAGAAGCAGTTACACAAATTCTCCAAACACTGGACTGAGCCCAGAGTGGAGACTTGGAAATACCAAAAGTCTTGGAAACACCAATATGTAAGCCCAAGGCAGCGCTCATCTGCTCCTGGCTGCATGACTTGCATTTTAAGGTTATTTTGATGCTTTTTGAATTTTGCACGATGACAATTAACACCAGATCAGGCTCGTAACAAAGACGAGCGCTTTGCGGAACAACTCGCTCCCCGTATCGCTCCAACCACTGGGTCTGACAGGCCCTGTCCAGGTGCTTCCAAGGAACAAATTCACTGCTGTGAAGTTCCTTTACTTTACTGAGAAGCTCCCAGGTTCTTAAATAATGATCCCAATTCTTCATGGGTCCACTAGATTTATTCAAGCCCAGAGAAAGGCCGGTAGATGAAAGCAGGCTGCTCACCAGCACAGCTCCTTCCGAGGGCTCCCCACAAAGAGAAGAGATTCACGACAGCTCTAACAATTATGCAAACAGAAATCAAATCAGCAGGCCCACAAATTAAGGAAAAATAAAATAAACCTAAAGACGACAGGAAGAAGCAAAGGTGAGAGTATATGAATGATCACTCAGAACAGACTATATTTAAACTGCAGTAAAAGTTAAATGCCCCCATCTGATTAAAAAAAAAAAAAACAGCTGCAGATCTGCTTCTAGCTTAATGCATCATTTCTAGCGGTTAACATTACAACCTTGGCAGTCTTGTTCACTTTGTCCTGCAGCATTTTTTCAGTTGATGCCAATGCTTCCATTGCTTTCCAGTTTTTCTTCCGAAGCTCCTAATCATTTTTAGAAAGAACGATTTCAGTTCAGCCAATATTCAAACTGTTTCCGCTTTTACTTCAGAGATATATTTTGCATTACATCCCATCATTTGCATTTAAATGCTGGTTACTGCAAGATGATTTTGCTGGGCAGGATGACGTACACTAGCGAAAATAGGAGCGATGCTCAAGAGTTTGAATGAAAAAAGGAGAAGTGCCAATTTCTGCCCAGTAGTTCCCCATATCTAAAACCAATGCCAGGGTCACCGAGCAGCTGAGCGCTCACAACCCCACACTTTGACTGCACTTGTGAGAAGAAAGAGGGAAGTGTTCAAAAAGTAGTGAGGAACACAGACACCAAACCACAGATTGCACAACAGAGTGTTAGGCATGTCGCGGTGCAGACCCCAGAATGGACCCCAATACACATGGCAGCGTACAACATTTACGCCTCCATCCTGCCACTGGATCCCGCTGCGGAGATCCTTGTGCCTCAGCACAGCCCTGAAAAGCCAGGGCTGCCTGGGGAAACACAAAGTTTTGGGATGTGTTTTGCAGCTTTTACCACCCCCCGGAATTAAAATGCCGGCTCCCCGGGCAGCGCCCGCCTGGAAGGCTCGGGGACGTCGCCGGCGACGAGGGCAGCGCGCGGACGGCGCCGTGCTCTGCTCCTCTGTCTTTCTTGGCAAGGTCATCAAACGTGTACGCCACAAGATGCCATCATGCAAGCTCACAGTTATTAGCCTGAGCGCCTTGAGGCTGAAACCTCTTTAAAATAAACAAATAAATAAAGGAACTGCCTCACTGTTGTTATCTAGGAAGGATGGTGGCCTTGTGCAGAGGAGATAATGGGACTTTGATTTTTCCTCTCTCTGAACTCTCAGCAGCCAGCTTCAGGAAAGGACTATTTTGAAACAGCTGCATCTTTTTATTCGCCACACTAAGCATCCAAATCCAAGGAGGTCCCTACACCAGTTCTGCTTCCTTGATTTTTTTTCCTGCCTAACCTATGAGTTCTTCCACTGAACAGGGCGGGAGGAAAACGGTTAAAAACCACCACATGGAAAGCTGGGATTTACAGGCATGTTCTGCCTTTAGCAGCAGCCAGGTTCGTGCCTGCATGATGAAGGGCACTTAAACCTTGCAGTTCCCTGGGAAACGAGCCCATGGGAAGTGCACGTACACAGTCTGCCTGCCCAGTCATCAATCTTCCAAAACTACCTAACCACTTTCCCTCTACTCTAATTCAGCTCTTAAGCTGCATTACTTGCTCAAAAGCCAAGAGCAACACACTCTCAATATTTTCCTTCTGTCTTTCTTACACACTGGGTCATTTTTTTTTAAGTCTATATGGCTTATTGTGTGGTATTTGCTGGCTTTTGTAGGCTATCAAGTAAAGAAAAATGAGCTAAACACACTCTATTTTAATAACCTCCTTTTACATGATTTAAGGATGCCATTCTCTCGCCCAGCACAGGTAATGCATTCAGGGGAGGTAATATCACAGCTCTCTGTTGGAAGATACATATTTTGCCTCCAGCTGCAAACAATCTGTATTGCACTGTCAGTGGCCACCATAAAATAAACAGTTACTGTCCTTGTCCTTTTCCGGAAAGTGCCTAATTCTGATTTTTCATATTGGGAAGAGCCAGATCCTAGAGGCCTGAAGGTAACACCTCCTCCCATGTCTGCACACACTGATCATGAAACTCAGAACAACCTCCTTTCATCCCCCAAATCCTTCCCTCTTCCCTAGGGAACAGGCATGTTTCCCCAACAGGGCTCACAAGGCTGAATTAAGTTGTGAGAATTTGCTGTGAGAAGCGTCTTCCAGCAAGTCTCCTCACTCACAGGTTAAGCAATCAGTGAAGAAGCTGGTAAAACCTGGAGCAGGAGGTAGGGGATGCTTATTCACACCCAGGGGAGGAAGCAGAGTGTTCAGGGCACACAATGTGGCAGACAGTTACCAGAAAAGTGGTTTCTCAGAAAAATGCCCTAGGCATTTGCACGCACAGATAATATTTTTTTCAGTGAGGGGTAGTGGCAGGGGGGTCCTTACGTTGTTCTTTTTCCTCTGTTGCTCGAAAGCATTTCTCTGAGAGGCGAGCTCGCTTTGGAGACTGGTGATCTCTTTCTCCTTCCCTGCAATACTGAATTACCAAAGAGAATCACAAACAAGTCAGGAGACATTTAGGACTTTGCAAACGAAGCACCGATACCCTCCCTTTGCACAGGCTAGCATGTTTTCTTTTCTAGCAATACATCCTGCTCAAAAGACTCTTCCTGCTGACCTGACAGCACTGCTTGCTTCCCACTGCCCTGAACCACAGGCTGACAGAACGAAGGCTGTTGTAAACCTGCTGTTTGCCTACAACAGGCATCTGCACACATTTATCAAGGCCATGGAAAGGCACTGCAGCCGTTAAGTCAGCACGAAGCCTCAGGATGAGCACTGCTCACTGGATGGGAACATTCATTTTCTTATACCTAGGTCACAATTTTTAAGTCACTTTTAACTTAAAAGAACATAATTCAGGCAGGCAAAATGCATGACAGTGGCAATTTGTGCAGCCCAGTGTAAGCTGGCAGGCCACAAGCTGCCACACAGACCTGTGCTGCAGTTCAGCTTTGCACTGTACCCCACTTCTACTCCAAAGAAAAGCCTTGGGGAGAGATTTCCACCAGGCTGTTCTGTGATATGAACAAAAATCTGCTGCCAGGCTGTGGTTGTAGGAAAAGAGCTTCTCAGTTTTGCTTGGAACCCTAATATCTGACTCTTCAGACAGCTGAGCTGACATGCACCTAAAATTGACCCCATCATGGCTTGCTTACACTGTGAGCACAACATACAGAGCAAGTACTGTTTGCTGAGGACCACAGTTGAAGATTATTAGCATGAGGAGTACTTGCATGCTCAGGTTTTATTAGGTACCAAAGTTTCTGTTTTGTTTTGAAATTCATTTACGCTTTCCAAGCAATAAGTAAAACAGAGTGTTCATCTATTGCATTCAACTTATGGCAGTACTTACACTTGCAGAAGCTCCTCCCTTTGGGCAGCCAGAGACACCTACAAACAGATCAGAAACTCATTAGGAGCACATGAGCAAAGAGAGTGACCCTCCTGGTGAATCCATCATTGCTGCAACACCAAGTGCAGAGCTCTGGCCCTCCAGGGAATCCTGTCTAGCCTCCTTTGGCCAAAAACCCCCACAGTGATGCACTGACTTTAAAGATAAGGGTGGAAAGCCAGAGGGAAACACAACAAGCATTAGAAAAAACACAAGTCTGCAAATCCACACACTAAAGGGAAGCAGGAACAGATATCCAACCATCAGGAATGCTGTTTTAAAGCAATTCAACCCTGAGTTGTTCCTGGATGGGCACAGGCAACACAACTACTAAGTCTTCCATGCATCCATCTTGCCAATCCTTTAACTTTGCTCATTCACTGTACCTGTTGGCAGTTCTCCTGTTTTAATTCTTGAATTTGAACTTTAAATGATTCATTTTCCTTTTCCACATCCTATTTAAAGAAAAGAAGCAATACTTTTATAAATATTATTTATTAGTTTTATTTAAAAAAAGCATAAAATGTACATCGCTTCTTGCAGCACAAGCCAATTCTAGCAAAACTTTACCTGCAACTGTTTTACTTGGTTTGCAATTTCTCTCTCCTTCTCTTCCAATACAGCTTTCAACTTGTTCATTTGTTCTTCTTCCCCTTTCAACCTGCAGAATTCGTTTTGAAAATAGTAAAAATAATAAAAAAATAAGAATTGAGGCTAAAAAGAGGGAGAGATGCTCTAGCTTGCACAGAGCCTTCAGCAGCAGCAAGCAGCTCAACTTTGTGCACTATCTACAATCATGAGCCACATGGAGAGCACACACACTGGAAAAGAACCATCACGCTAAGGCTCTAAACCAAGAAAACTAACAAAAAATACACGTCAGCTGCAGGAATGTGTACTGCAAACATTCACCTGGTAAGAACTGGCCTGGGGCAAGCTGGACACTTCACATCTTAGTTAACAAATGCAGTTAGCCACAACTGAGCTCATGAGATCCAGAGCAGAGGTGGGAGAGAAGCAACCGATCTCCCGGGAAAACCCTCCAAACCACCTTGCTCTGAAGCACGTGCCAGGGACCAGCCTCCCAAAGGTGACAATCCTCGAGGTGTCACAGACTGGCTATACTGGAGCCCTGTCAGGCAGGCAGCTCATAGCAATAACTATGCTGAGAGCCCTTTTTGGCACAATCACACGTGTATTTCTCTGATCTAGGGCAGCTGCACAGTCAGGCAGAGCAGAGCCAAAAGCAGAGGAAAGCACAGCAACATATTTCACAAAGCAGGAGCTGGAGAACTGACTATTGCATCTCTCAGACCCAAACCAGCAAGATCTATCTGTTCACTGCTTAACTGACTCCACCATGCAGTATGGGCCTTGGGCACTCCAAAACACCCTCTAAACAAGCTAAACAGGAGGAAGTATCACTAAACACAAGCAGTTAAGGGAGCCTTGGGTGACTGCTTCCTCGTGCGACCACCAGACCATCATTACACAGAGCAGCAGACACGCTGGCTGCTGCACACCCAGCAGCACTAACAGTTTGCTTTAGCAAAGCCCATAAAATTCTTGAAACCAAGTCCTACATGCCAATTTAAGCGAAAGGCCAGCACTGAGCACGTTACCAGCAGGCGCTTGGGAAGGGGCAGCTAAGCATACTCACAGGCTCTCCAGGTCCTGGACTTGGGATGCAGCAGGTACCTGGCAAACAAAGAATTCCCAGCCTCATTTGATGGCACAGTAAAGCCATCAAGTTAACAAGTCTTTGCACAATCAGGGACATGACACAGGTTGGAAGATAACTTTTGGCCTTGGTATTTTTAATATGTGACTTCCACTATATATTCTAAACCTCACACCAGTCAGTTTCTCTCCCTCCCACCTTTCCCCTGGGACAAATACTCCACCCAGAACAAGAATGCAACTCTGCTTCTCATCTCTTTCATTGAGAAAATTCTTAAGTGAGCTAAACACCATCTGACAGGAAGAAAAGGTTTCACAAGTTAACAACCAACTGCAAGGATTTCCAGTTGCTTGCTTTCAAGTCCAGTGCAGAAAATCCAGACCCAAAATATTCCAGGGAGTTGCAAATTTAACAGGTCAAGAAAGCAATCAAAGCAAGAGCCCAGGGCACAATTGTGCTTCGGACTAGGAGTTCCAGCCTTTCAGGCCACTGAAGCCACTCGTTAATGACAGCATTGTCCAAACTAAAGAACTGCCCTTAGAACTTGTTACTGCTTTGGATAAAGACAGCAGAACTAATGGGCTCTTTGCACTGTAGACTATCAATCTAGTCAGTAGGATCTTAAAAACTGATCTGTAGGCTGAAGGCAAGGCACAACCTTTGAGAGGGCTGGGGGATCAACAAACATCATCCTCCAGGTCAGCTAAGCATTCCTGTTTCCGAATCGCATCTGCTCGGCAGGCCATACCTGTTGGAGCTGTTGCAGGTTCTGTTGCTCTAACTCCTGAACTTTATTGGTTAACTGTGCAATTGTATCTTGCTGACCCTTTGAATAAATAAATAAATGGTGAATTTAGAACCACAAGTGCAACCTTTCTGCATTCAGAAATACTGCAACAGAGCTTTTATTGCCCTTTAGAACTGCAAGGAAGTTCACCTGCAAACATTCTCCTTTCTTGACAATCTCTTTTTCCTTCTCTTCCAATAAGGCCTCCATGGTTTTCACCTGCTTTTCCTTCCCCTTCAACCTGTAACATTATATGGACATAGACACAGAGAGAGAGAGAGAGAGACCCAATCTTATTCACACACACACAAAAAAAAACACAGAATCCTACACCTTGGTGCATACAAGTAACAAAAGCAGCCTGTGTGATCAAAGGCACCACCACAATTCTAAAAATCAACGTGTGAACACTCCCACCTCAGCCTGGATTAGCAGGAGCCTGACAGATGCCCTTAGTCAATGGCACTGCTCAAATGAAACCACACGAGTTCTGCTCCAACACGTGCTGCAGTGACTCCATACACTGGTGTTCCCCTTATCTAAATGTATTTCCTTCCCCTTCCCTATTCAGGGATGATGAGCATCCATAACTCAAGTCTCATTTATCTATCCAGCTACATTACAAAGTGATCTGCCCATCGTGCCCTGCCTCCATGCCTCCATTCCAACTTGAATTGAATGCCATGTAGGTTATTAGGGAGGCCACACAGTGCTTAACTTTGTGGTTTCAAAAGACAGGCCCAGAAGGGTGATGGGTTTTGTAACAAGGAGGTTTGTCCACTGGGAAAACTGTTAATAACCTGGCTCACTTCACCCATACTAGAGACATCAGGCAGGAAAACCTTGACCTAAGAGGGACTGGAGTGGGGCAGCGAGGGCTCCACGGGGCAGATCAGACATGTTAACAACCGCACTTACAGCGTCTGCAGTTCTTTGACTTGCGAAGTGATCGACACCTAGAGAAAACAAGCATCACTTCAGTTCAATAGCCATAGCAATACCAAAAAATGCTTCAGGGAAAAACAGAGAAAAAGGCAATTGGAGATTATTCCAACAGGCACTATTTGCTACAGCAGTGTGAGCATAAACATGTTTTTTTTTGAGAGAGAATAAATCATGAAGAAATGCATCTCTACCATTTACTCTCTCCCCATTTAAAAGATTTCTTCCCCAGCAAGAAGGGGACTAACACAAACGGCACAGGAGCAGAGCCACCAGAGCACTGCTCCACCACAGGAGAGCAAGAGGAAAGCGGAGACTGACGGCAGCCACCTCACTAGCCACCTGCAGCTCAAATCGCAGTGAACACCTCTAGCCCTTGCACAGGGAAAGGTTTTCGTGATGCTCCCTTTTAATAAGGGACAGGAATGAGAGAAATAAAGTTTAAAAGGGAACATTTCTGTTGAATTTTCTATCAAAGCCTGACAGAGGCCACAGAGCAGCTAGCTGAGATTACAACAGTTTTCAGCCATGCAGCTGTTGGCTGTCCAGAGCAGCTCAGTCCAGTTATTCTTGCTCCACTGCATGGCAGGAACTTCAAACATCCCCAGCAACCTCTGTTTTGCTTGCACAAGACCAAAGAGTGCATGTGTGCATCATCTCTGGAGCTCAAATGCAGCTTTTCAGAGACTGCAACTCCAGCTACTACTTGCAAGCTCTGTAGCAGTTCCAGGGAAGGAAAATAAAAATATTTCTTCCAGTTCCTGGGAATCTGCCTTTGAGGAAAAGCCCAAGACAGAAACACACCCCGTGAAGCTTTGCCTAAAAAGGACAAAAGCTTTAACACTAAGATAAATCAGTGGCATGTTAGAAGGTAACCAGACAGAAAAAGGGGCAGACAAAAGAAATCCACACAAACAAGCAAGCAAGCTTCCTGATGGCAGTGGATTAAGCTGCTTGCACCATAGGCTCCCTAAGGAAAGGGGGAAAGGGGGACTGTTTTAGATGCTAGACAGCAGGCATGCTGCAAAACCCAACACTCCTCCGCTTCGGCATTCCTGAGGGCAAAGCCCACCCTGCCAGGAGCAGCTTTCCTGGAACATGGGAATGGTCTTCACTCTACCCGGAAACCAAAGGCAGTTTGAGCAGAGGAACTGTCCTAGGAAGGAGGCACCAACGAAGGGGAGGCACCTTCAGCATCTGAGGGTTTGAGGGTGCCAACCCCTTTGGGTGTCCCAAGGTTTCCGTGTCTGCTCAGGGCACTGGGCAACGCGCCCAGCCAGGGCCAATGCTGCAGCAACAGCAATTCCTGCTAAATCTTGCAAACTAAGAATCCCAAACTTGGGCATCCAGGGGAAGGGGTTTCTGAAGGGCAGCAGTAATTATACTAAATATTTACAGCTTTATATCCAAGTACATTGTAGCTGCACCATTAAAAAGTTCCCTTATCCAGGGACATTCGCCAGTGACAACATACTAGAACAGAAAAGAGTGAGCAGCGCATCCAAGGCAAGGCTGTTTCACACTTCTGGCACTAAGTAATTTTACCTGTTTTTCCATCTCAAGCTGGGAATTTCCTACTTCTTCTTTCAGAGCCTCTATTTCCTGTGTCAAAGCCTTTTCAATGACAAAACAGACAGGATTGGACAATGGAAACACAAAAAAACACCACAAAAATGGATGCTACAAATTTGTTATTATAGAATGCAGTGCAGTAACAAATAAATGGTAGTCAATGGCACAGACACAGAAAGGAAACAATAGTGCTCAAGATGAGTACCTGAACAGTTTTCTCCTTGCTAGCAACTTTAAGGATTTCAGCTTGCAGAAGTTCTTCCACCGATTTTATTTTCCCATCCTTCTCATGGATTCTTAGGAAGAGCAGAGGAGTCTCATTAAACAGCTGATCAAATGAGCTGCTCAAGAGTTAATACATTAGCTTTGGTTCTGCTATCAGCAGCAGGTGCCTCTGGAATCACAGTGAGATTCCCACTACTGTAGGCTCTACCACTCATTAATTGCAAAACTAGATGCAAAAAGCAAGAGGAACATGCTAAGCAGATAATTTGTATTTTAAGACAAAAGAAAAAGTAAGTTATCTGTGAATCTTGGAATAAGGTCTTGCACTTAACTTCAGCCTTCACTGGGCATTTCAGCAAAATACAGATTTTTAACTTGGAATCTATACACATACACATAGAAATACAGGAAACAAGCTCACTTTTACAGTGCCTACTGAAGAAAAAACAATTATCTAGCAATTCAGTGATTCCCTGCCTGGTCAAATTTTGGCATATGAAAGTAGTAGTTTAGCAAAAAAAAAAAGGAAAAAAAAAAAAAGGGGGGGATTTTCAGAAGGTATTGATCCGACTCGATGCATTTCCGAAGCGCTGGCTTTTCCTGCCGCGCGCACACTTCATCCAGTTGAAAGCAAATCGTAAAGTCATCTCGGGAAAGCAAAATACCCATAGGCATAGAACAAAGACAGGCAGAAGTAACAACAATTTGAAATTAAATTGCTGCAGTAACTTACACTTTCTGGAGTTCTTCCACCAGTGATTGGAAAGAAACCTGCACAAAAGAAATCTTTAACTTAGAAAACAGGAGAGAGCAATACAAGGTGTTTACAAGTGTAAAGGGCAAGGAATAGCATTCAGGTTCTTTAGTAATGGGCAAAGACTATGTAGCAGCCCCAAAATTTTACCTATCTGGCAGTTTATATAAAACTAGTTGGTCTCTTTCCTGGCAAACCAATAGCACCAAGTCTGCAGCAAACTCCAAGAAAACAACGCAAAATCCGTATCATCTTCACCAGGAGAGGCTGAGCCTCAAGGCCAGCATTCAATCAGCTTTAGCACATAACGGGCTTGAAAGGGTTAATGTACAAGCACTGTCAGAAGTTTCAAGCAGACCATTACAAGCAAGGGCCAAACTGCAATTCCAGGTTTCTGAAAGAGAAACCATTCTGCAGGTCAGAGTACACTTACTCATTCAGGGGCAAGCAGACAGTCGAGTCACAGCCTTAGGGGCTATTTGCTTAATTTCTGAGAAAAAGGTGAATTGAAGTTCTTGAGTTGTGAACCAGCTGACAACCAGCTGACTGCTTTTTTTGTTACCCCTCTTTGAATAGACTATAAAAGATACTCTGATGGGCATTGTACACTTCTCCACTTCACAGTCATTCTAAGAATATTTATTTATACAGGTTCTCCTCTACCATAGGTGATTTTTCTAGCAAATAAGTGCTCTCTTGAGCTGTCCAAGCAGAGCTGCGTGTCACAGAAGTCATTTTTCAATAGACAAAGAGTGCACGTCAAACAATACTACTATGGTAGTGTCACTGCAAACAGAGACATAAATAAAAAGGGGGCCAAATCACGGCTGCACGGATGCGAGTTAACTTCAGAAAGTTCAAAGATGCAGAGAAAGCTGATGGTGCATCAGCCTGAGCACCAGCCATGCTTGTTATCTTTGCAAAAAGGCAGCTCTCAGCCATTTCAGTGTGTGGCAGACTGAAATCAACCCAGAATCTCAGCCAAACTGGAACCTTTAGATCCACCTCATTTGAGAGTTTTGATAAGAAAGCATCTGACAGAACAGCAGCTTCCAGACCAATGCTGGAAGAAAACAGGATGCTTTGCCAACAGGCTTCAAAGACATCCTCACCTTTTTCCCTTGACTTTTGCAACAGCAGCAAAATTCTTTTAGATGTAGTTTAGGTGTAATAAAAGTTTTAGATGAAAAGTACTACCTGCTCTGATTGCTGAATTTGCAGACTTTGAAGTTCTTTTCTCAAGGATGAATTTTCCGTTAGCAAGGCCTTTGAAAACAGACAGACAGATAATGAAACACTCATTTATGGGCATAAGGAAAGAAGTGTTAAGCTTGATGGAAAAACTCACTTCCCTTAGAACAAGTAAAATCTGAAAGCCCAGAATATAAATGCCTTCGCCAGTTGAAGCCAAATTACTCAACAGAAGAGTTGTAATGGAAGAGCTCTGAATATCCCTGTGGACATGACAAAGTGGACTTGAATCTGTAGGTAGCTGAAGTGCAGAGAAGCATCAGAGTGATGTGCTCACATCTGTGGCTCTCTAGTATCCAGGCTGCTGCATCTCCTGGCATTTTGCTAACATGCAGCTTTTCCCCACCTTGCACATGGGGACAGTAGGTAGAGAGCACTCTGCCTTGGCCATGTCCGGTTCAATGGGACACACACACTCACAAAACTCAGATGAAAGTAGGTAGGAATTTTTGTCACTAGTTTTCCAGATTTCTCATTACTGACTTCAAACAAAGCAAGAGGAAAAAACATCCACATTAGTCCATGCTATCATCTGTGTAGGGTTCAGTTAACCTTCCAAACCACCAACCAAGCAGAAAGATTCAAAATCTTCACACTGCCAAGTTATCACACAACCACCTTTTCTAATGAGAGGTTTGTTCCAAATTAGAGCAGACATTCTGCAGATATATTAGGTTTTGTTCCAGGATAAACAAGATAAAGATCCTATAATATCTTCTCAAGAATAAGCAGAGAGAAGCACTCTTCACCATTAACACTTATACTCAAGTCAATGTTACTGTTTTAAATATTGTGCCTAGGACATGACTCTTTCTATGCAAAAGGAATAGTCTCAGATTGCACTACAGACACGCAAAGATACACTTTGCACAAGAGCATTTAGTCTCTGTTTCCCCATAAAAAATAACGCAAGAGATTTTACCTTCAGCTCCTCCTCTTTATTAGCCACCTGTATGAGTCCTGCCTCAAGCAGCTCTTCAACCGTTTTGATTTTATCATCCTTCTCTCTCATACTGAGGAATCAAAGGCACAAATAACACAGAACAGAGTTAATCTTTGAAGGCTATAAACAGTAGCCTTGCTACCAGAATCAGGTTTCTTGTTTTAGCCCCTGAATTAGACGAAAAACTTCTTACCTTCTTTCCATTTGCTCTAACACGTCTTTGTTCGCCTATTAAAAATATATATAGGTTGATCATTAATTGAATCAATACTGGATTGGGATTTCAAAAACAGGAAGGTCTAGGCAACATCATCTTGCCCAGAACCTCAGTTACTTAACTACACTAATCCAGAAGGAAAAATTGAATAGGGAAAAAGTAATGTCTCTAATCTGGATCTTGGGAAAACACAAAACCCTCAGGAAAGGTGCAGATCCAGCCCAAATGCCTTTATGATTTTGGACTGACAGACTTCAGGAGTCGCTGTGGGACACAGGATCTCCATGAACCTCATCAGTGGTAAGAATGCCAAGCGCTAGGCAGCATCTAACTCCCTAGCAGCCAGCTCAAGAATTGGAAAACCTGCCTTCTCTGAGCATTTGCTATTGCAGACAGGATGCCAGACATGCCAGGCCCAGGGGAATAAGGCTGTAAATCTGGTTATCCACCAGAAGGGAATCGGTCCAGGCAGGGAGCTGCTCACCAGCAGCTACCAGCACAAGACCAAAAAATAATTTCCTGTCCAGCAAGGTTTTTTGTTTGTTTCTTCATTTGTCCTTTTTTCCCTCCCTCTCCTCTCCAGTGTTGCAGGAATTTTTCTCATTCTACAGCAGTATGAAGTCAGGGATGTTCAAAGTTGTTCCAGCCAATGCTTGCAAGGGAGACTGGGCAAAGTGGCCCAGCACAGCTCGGAACCTGAACATCCTGTGTGAGCACCAGCTAGATTCACTGCAGCAAGTGGCCACAGGGAAAAACATGGAACAGGAGAAAAAACATATAGTAAATATTCTTCCCAGTTCAAGCATATCTTCTTTGGCTCCCATTGTTGCTACCCACCTGCCAGTTTTGAGAACAAAACATTTCATAATTTGTTTGAACAGCCCTGACCTGGTCTGAAAGGCACCATGACTGCCCAAATCAGACCTTCTGTGGAGGAGAAACTGACCTAAAATGCAACGAGATCTACACACCAGATTTTCAAGCAGCTCATCTAGGGTTGCCTTAAGCAAATATATATATATATATATACACATACATATATATACACACACACACACACACTTAAAAAAACCAAAGGACATGGGGAGATGAAGGAGAAAAACCCCCACCCCACCATAAGATGCTGTATCGGATCTCAGTAAACAGTGGCTGTACCTGCTCAGACAGGACAGACTGCAGCTTCTGAACTTCAGTTTGCAAACTTCGGTTTTGATCCTTGAGAACCTGGAAGAAGTTTAAGCATAGTATCAGTTCAGAATTGCACATCCCAATTACAGCATTTTCCATAAAGGCAACCAGGTAATTAAACAGCAGGGAATTGTTACAGTGAACAGAAGCTGCAAGACTAGAGACAGTCCCTTCTCCTCCCATTTTTTTTTCCAGGATTAATACCTTGTCCTTATGTTCCCTGGGCCACTCACCTGCTACCATCCTCATTCCCCAGCTGAGGATCAGATAGTACCAAAAGGAAAATACAAGTGAAAGGGTTTGGTACGTGCAGGGTTGCTGCTCCAGGGAACACGGCGCTGCCTTTGCTGTTAGCCCAGTTGGCATCAAACAGCTACCGCTGCTCCGTGGCAGCGGTTATGGCTGCAGAAGGGGCTAGGATGCCGGTGGGAAAAAGCGGCCTCCACTACACAAAATTCCTGGAGAGGACGTGCCATTAAACACTAACAGCTCAACGCTCAGACCAGGAACATTCCTGGTGACTCTGGAGCAGCTGCTTGCAAAGCTCTTCTCAAGAAAGGAGATGCTCTGAACATAGGGGCTTAGCAGGATTGGCAATTGCAAGCTTCAAAACTTTTAGATCCTGTTAGACATACTTGATCACATCCTCATTTTGGAGAGGGAATGGAATTAGGGAAATTCCTCACTTTGCCCTTCTGGCAAATTAAGCTCCTTACATATATTTTGAATCTTCTAGCACTGTTTGCCATTTCACAAAAATCTTTTACAAGAGCTGCTTGATGCGTTATGAAAGTAAGAAGCAGAACATAAAATCTATGTTGCAGCCTCAGTGCCCAACACCACAAGCAGGAAGGGATAGAGAAGGAGAGGATTAAAGGAATCAGCTTGTTTTGAATCTGTTTTGTTCCTTCTTTCAAATGTATGGAAAGAAAGAAATGATTTCTCAGGCAGAAGCTTTCAGCACTGAGCTGGACTGGCTTGTGTTTGGGATCAAAGACAGGAGGAGGAAGGGACTAGATGTGCTCACAACATTCAAGCTGCGAGTCCGCAACAAATTCCCACAGCATCGCTGTGAGGATCCGTGTTCAGATCCCTGTTCACTTCCCACAAACCTGCAGGATTGTCTCCACCTGATTTGGGGTCATTACTGAGTTGATTTCAGCATTTAACCACCCACAGAAGCTCAGAGGTCTCTTCCCAGGTAACAGCTACTACAGAGACTACAGATTATTCCTCCTAAATTTTATTATTATTATTTTTAGACACTTTGCCTGCCAGTTTAGCAAACTCCACCTTGAAAACCCTGCAGTTCTTGAGCTGCTGGCCTGTTCAAGGTACTGAAGTGTACCACCAATAAAGGAACACCTTTTCCTGCTCCCCTTTCCAGATCATCCATACACATTGCCCTGCACATGCCTCATGGAAGGTGTAGCCAAGAGCTTCTCTGTGAAAACCAAACATTTAGAGTTCCACATTGATTCCCCAGTTAATGGCTGGTTAAAGAATAGGAAGTAACCTTCCTTCTTATCTTCTATAACAGCATAGGGGAAACTAAAGTGCCTTGCAAGGGACCTCATAAAAGCTTTTTGGAAGCACAACTACAACACACAAAACCAAGTTTCTCATTTGTTTGCTAACACTTTAAAATAGCTTTAGGAAACCCCTGAGCAATATTTTTTCTAAAAATAAAAACCATGATGGCACTGCCCTGGCAGGTACCCACCTGCTACCTGCCCTGTTCCTCACTAGCAAACCTACATGTTTGACACTAAGGAGTCTAGACGTAGTGATCTTTCATCAGAACCATCACCAAAGTAGTTTTACTTAGCATGGGCTTTGAAGGAGTTGAGACAGCAAAAGCAGCTTTCTCAGGAAGCAGGTCCCCATTTCTAACTGCTAATGCCTCAGGTGACAGAGCAGAAGGAGGGACGTGTCACTCTGAGCATGCCATGTGGAAACAAGCACCAGCTCTGCTGCGCAGACCCAAGCATCAGAGCTAGAAGCTTCAGCAATTTAGCTGCTGCCTTATGAGTGCCGATTTGGAAGAGGTCAGGAGCAAAATAAGCATTTTATTCCTATCTTGACAAAATAAAAAGAGTGAGACCTGGCAGCACGATAAGCCAAACAACAGCAGCTCACATCAAGGCCTTGGAAGTCACATTACAAGGAAGAACGCAGGAAAACTATAATAGCTTTTACTGAACCACCTCCTCCTCCAGATTCCAGGTCTCATTACGTTTGACTTGTGTTATCACGTTCAGCTGCTCCTACTCCTGTGACATCCCACATGGCTTTTGCCTTGTAAATAGAACACTGAAACATAACTTTATATCTGAAAGCCAGTCCTATTTCAAAAATCCCCATTCAATTGTATGAATTGTTTCACAACCTCAGAAGTCTAGAAAGCTTACTGCAAATAAGCACAAGGATAGCCACCCACATCTTACCTTAAATTCTTCTTTTGTGTTTGAAATCTGAGCAAGTTCTTCTCGAAGCTGCTCTTCAAGAGTTCTTATTTTATCATCTTTCATGTGAATGCTGAGAAAGCAGAGCAGTTAAACACACATTCTCCTCCAAGCCTTACAACAAGCATTAATTCAAAAGAACATTAGCAGACAGACAGAAGTTGTTTATGAAATGCCAAAGCTATTTATTTACCTTTTCTGCATCCTTTCTAGCTCATGTGCAGCAGCAGCCTAGATATAAAGAGGATTAACATAGACTTAGGATGCATCATGTGATTCAATCAACCCTTCATTCCACAATATTAAAAAACTAGAACAAGTCATTTGGTCTCTCAGCACATGACTCATCAGCAAGAGCTAAAGGGGTAAGCCTGTCTTTACACACTTAAAACCCCAGTATACAGCAGCCAAGCAACTAAAAGTAAGAAGGGGGTTTGTAAAGATGCATTTGACAACCAGGAGCATCTCTGAATACAGCATTTCTGTGACATGCTGGCCACACAGCTCTAACAGAGGAACTGTTTTTTTGTTTGTTTGTTTTTACAAAAATATGTTTGTGTCTAAGGGTTTTTTTGAGGGATGGCTATGACCTCTGTATTCAGTCACAGTTGTGTTTGCTCCTGTGAAGCATCCTGCACTTTGCATGCTTGCAAATCTAAACAAATCTGTATCAGAACAGGACCCCAAACATGCAATTTGCTTCTGTTTCTTACTGGCTATCCAAGTCACTGATTTAGCTGGTGAGGAAGGCAAGAAATAGGCCTCAGGACAACTACAAACTCTGTGGAATCAGTTGCCTGGCTCTGCAACTTCACTACTCTACAGGTTTAAGCTCAGCTGACTGAAAGCAATGGATCTGTCCTTGATGGGGGGAGATCAACGAAATCTTTAATGAATCGATCATCATCTTTTTACCTGCTCATTTGTTAAAGCCTGTAACTTCTGCACTTCTGATTTCAGGGATAAGTTCATATTCTGCAAGACCTGAAGAAAAAAGAAATACTTGTATTTTACAGAGTCAGTATTTCAAGCAAGTCCATTCTTCAGTGGGAAGAATTCCAGGTCACTGTTGTAAAGAGTCTAGCATTAATAGCAAGGAAAAGCCTCAAACTTTCCCATCCCCAGCACCAAGCACAGGTCTTGCTTGCAAGAATCAAATCAACAGACTTATAGCCATAGGGACTGGTTCTGGGGGCAAAGAGAGCAGCCTTGCAGGGTTCATTTTACAATGTGTATCTGGTGCCCCTGTATCAGCAGGCTTTGATTATACCTTGAGATCCTCCTCCTTGCTGGTTAAACTGGCATGCTCATTGCTTAATGAGTCCTCCATCTGCTTTATCTGTTTGTCCTTTTCTGCAATCCTGTACAAATAATAAAAAGATGATTAGCAATACTAAAAGGTCGTGTATAAACTCTACATGTGAAGCACCAGGCTAAACATTAAATGCATGCCAATCCTCAAATCCAACTCACTACTTGCACACCTATTGACAGTACTCTTTGGGTCCAAAAGACTTCCCATCCATTTTAAATGCTCTTTGCTTGTCAAGAATGAATGGGATGTTCTCTGAAACACTACTCCATCTCCCAGAGGGAAAAAGCCTCCTGGCACAGTGATACAGCCCGCAATACTAACATTCCCATGGCCATGCACATTCCTGCACACTGCACTCATCTCTGCATACAGACAAGAGTGAACAAGAGAGGAGACTTTCTGTGCCACTAAAGCTGCACACAGACTCCAAACTCAGAGCCAGGCAAGGAAGAGAAACCCACAGGAAGCAGCTTGACAGTCCCTGCAAGGATCTCATAACAGAGTTAAACACATTGGCAATAGCATTTCCTTCACAAGTCCCTTCCGTAGGCGACGGTCAGGGAAGGTGGTTTGCACCTGGAGGCCAGAAACACTTTCTCTAATACAAGGGGAAATGAATGCTCACACTTTGTGCAGTTCTTCTGCCAGGACTGAAGCTGAGGTCTGCAGAAGGAAAAAAATAAATAAGTTGCTGAAAGTAAAGCAAGAATCCTCTTCTACAGTGAGCCCAGAAGAGCATTTGTAAGATTTGTCTAAAGTCATTTTAAACTGTTACAGGTGAATTCCAAGCCTTTCCTGGCTAAGGAACATTGAAAATACAAGCACACACTGCTGCCCCTTCCCCTTCAGTGTAATCTCAGTGTAATCTCTTCTTCAGTGAAGAGAAAGATGAACCATCTTATTGGCCATTTTGCTTCCCACCAAATTCAAGCAAGCAATGGGGTTCACCAGCAGCAGGCTCCACTGGACAAAATGCTTCATTATGCAGACTTTTTACAGCATCACCACCAGAATGAACTTTATAAAGCTTTATAAAGAAGCTACCGTGAGACAGAGCTTCTCAACCCCAACATGGAAGAGAAATGTGTTACAGGGTGATTCACAGGAGAGCTAACAAAAAGGCTAAAAGAACCACATGTGGCAGACTACCCACACATGCAAAGCGATGGGAAATAAACATTTAAGACACTGTAGGTTACCCTTTGCTTAAAAACAAAAAGCGAGTTAACACCACAGGAATACATAGATGGATTTCCCCTTCTCCCTGCATAAGAAGAAACAGTCGATATGTAGAAGACTACAACAGGAAGGGTAGAGCCTGGGAACACGCTGTACCTGGGCTGCCATTTGCGAATGAAACTTCTGCAGCTGAGTGTTCAAGGCATCGTTCTGCTCTATCAGCTCCTTGGGAAAAGGGCACAAAGAAAGGCAGGCTGAAATCTGCAGCTGGACAATATTCACTAGTACAACCTCTTAGACAGGATTAAGTTAGTAAGTACAACTTAGCAGTTCCTGTCAAACATTTTGTGAAGACATTGCTTTTCTCCCCACTATGATCAACCAATCTGAGTGCTGGGCACATTTTCCTAAGTTGTGCAGACTATTTCAAAGGTCCAAGATCACCCAGGACCTCCTTGCACAGCATCTCATTTCATAAACTGCCAGACGATAGACTGGCACAGTTTTCTTGCTCCTTATTCACCTGCAAAGCTTTTTTAGAGCAGCATTTCAAGATAATACTGGGTCTCTGTAGGCACAAGTGAGAAGAAGGAAAAAGAACCCAAAACTTAAGACACTTGAGCATTACCTGCACCTGCATCTGCATAGAGTCCTCTGCACTTGCTCTCTTTTGCTCAGCCTCCATTAACTGCAATATCCTCTGCTCCAGCTGCTGCTTTGACACCATGGTATCAGTAAGTTTACTGTGCAAGCTCTGGATTTCATTGTCTTTGGCCACAAGCTTATTCTGCACATCTGTAGCAGAAATGTCAGGGTTTTAATTCAGAAACATTTGAACTTGGGTGGAATAACTTTTACTCTAAACAGAGAAGCTGATTAGAAGCTTGTTCTAGCAAGCTGAGGTTCTGCTCTCATTCTCAGCATTCAAAATACTTTATATAACATCACATTGTTTCCTCAGGGTGCTGAAGCAGCACCAACTTCACCTGAGATTGAAGTCACTTACTCAGTAATACATATTTTTTTTAAAATATGAAAGGGAAAAGACAGATCACTGCAGTTGCATTATTACAGTATTTCACATGTTATACATGCCTTGTTGTGCTGCCTCCTGTTCTGCTGTTCTTTTCCTGAGATAAGCCTGGATTTCTTCCCATCTTCTCTCCGCTTCCTGCTGCTGGACCTTCATATCGAAAACAGTTGATGAAAAGGAGTCCAACTTTTAATTTATTAAAAAGCATCTCTTCCATGCTATTCCCAAAACATATGGCAATGAAGTAAAAGTATTCATTGTTTCCATTAGAGCACATTAGAGACACCAAACGCCCTGTAATCTCTTCCTACTATTCCTCCAGCAATTTAGCCTATTAATTTAGAAGGTAAATTGTGAACAGGACTTCATTGTAGGCTCTTGGCAGGCCAGTTTCTGTTAATATGAAAATTTTTTAGAAATGCAGTTTTTTTTTTTTCTCCTGACAAGTTCCAAATTAAAACTAGAAGCCAGACTAGCCATATATCATATAAATCTGCAATTAGTAAAAAGTGTCTCAGCCCTAGATAGCAACTCTCCATCTGCAATTGCTTGGGTAGGGAGAACTTCTGAAAACCAGAATTTAGTTACAAACAAACAGGGGAAGAAAAGAGGGGGGGGGGGGGGGAAGTAATGAGCTCTGGATTGGCATCCTCATCTGAAAACAGTTTTTCTTTTGAAATATATTGAATACAGGAACACTTTTCTTTCATAGAGAAAAAGAGAGATGCATCTAGAAGTCTCTGGTTTTTTGTTTGTTTGTTTGTTTTCCTTAATTCTAAAGTACCTGAAGAACATGTATTTTGAAGAAAGAGGGTTATACAAGGACAACACCGTTCAGGTAAGTTACTGCAAAATATCAAACCCAGCTAGAACTGTGTGCTCACAAAAAAAGTTCAAATCATCAGTTAAGCCTCTGAAAAGGTATTTTTCTGGAACAATTAGCTTTACTACATAGGGAATTTGTAGTTACTGAAAATACAAACTATTGAATCAGAAGTATTGAATCCCATAGGCTGAGAACAGCAACTACCTGAAAATGGGTATTTGTGCAAATAGAAGAAACAGAATTAGTGGCCGGGGAAACAGCTAAAGGGATTCACGTCTCACACCCAGTTCTGCCCAGCACAAAGCTTGGCTTAGAACCAGCCTCAAGAGACTGAGGACACAGAAGTCACCTTCAGCTGAGCAACCGCCTGCTCCGCGTTCTTCTTCTGGAGCTCCTCTTGCTGCAGTTTGCTGGTCTTTTCTCCCAGCTCATTCACCAACCTCGCATAATCCTGGCGCAGTTTGTTCAGCTCAGCCGACTGCCTAGAAATAAAGGTTTTCACAGCTTCAGTTATGATTGCTCAAGTATAACAAGAAGAGTAAGAAGGAATAACAGCTACTCAATGGCAACACCAAATCCTAAATCTGCAGCTAGAGGTCCGTAGTGCTTTGTTCACACTGTCTTCTCCTAGGAAAGGGAGGAAGGTCTGGCCACCACCACTGCACAGCAGCTACTCCCCAAGTCAGAACCACAGGCCAGCAAGAAGCCACAAGCAGCATTTCCATACACGGGTTTGTAAGTTAAGGGCATATGCTGGGCAAGCCTTACATAAAAATAAAGAGATTTGGCAGAAGGAAAGGTTTTGCATTCAAATTCACATCCCACTCCTTTTCCTAGTAAGGATTATCAATCCGTTGTTTACTCAGGACTCGATTCCTCCTTGACTACTAACTACAAGAGCTTCTTTGGCCTCCATGTTACCACCTAGATTTGACTCATGTATATGATGTGCTCTACAACTTAGGGAGAGAAGACACATTTGTATAGGAATTGGAAGACACTGGTTAAAAAACAGACACACAATAAATAGTTTAACTGCTATCTTTAGTTCACCTAAATGAAAGATTTGTTTTACCCCCAAGACAACTGTTTAACATCAGGGCACTCCGTTCCTACAAATAGGGAAGTCTTTAAAACGAAGGTATCCGTACCCTGTTCCAGGCTGCTATGTCAGGCTGCTCCTGCAGACACACAAGTAGCTGTGAGCAGAGGCACCATCTCCACCTGGAAGCACAGCCAGAAGATACCTGTGCCCTTTTCAAGTCCTGCAGGATTTTGTGACACTAGTGTCCAACATTGAGTCCTAAGTTTAGAGCTGTTGGCTTCCCAGGAGGCTGCTACCTGCCCTCCTCCTAAAGTCACAAGTGGAAGGGGACGTAGGCTGTGAAAAACCACCAACTTTGGCTGAGCACTTCTACACTTTGTGACACCTTCAGCATCCACTCTCGGGGAGCAGGGGGGGACCTTTGCTAAGAGGCCCTGAGCAGTTCTGCAAGCTTTGGCTCAAAGCAAATGCAGACACACACCTCCCGAGCCGAGAGCTACAGCCCTAGGATAACTCCAAATGCAGAGACAGCCAAAGGATATGAAAATAGAAGGAGCAGAAGCCAGAACAACTCTTTGGGGAAAGTTTCACACACACACACACACACACACACACACACACAGTTCCAATTAGCTGCTAACATACTTGCTTTCCATTTGATTGGTAGAGGTACTGACAGCATCTCTCAGGATACCATTCTCCTGCTTCAGGTGGCTTATTTCAGCCTCCATCTGCTCACGAAGCTGCTGGAACTGATGGAGGAAAAAAAAAATCCCAGAAAAGATTAAACTAGCAAAAAAGCAGAAGTTCTGGATGGATGGATGATGGATGGATGGATGGATGATATCACAAAAGTTTAAGTAACGAACACTGAGCTGGATTTCTGGGGACAGCTTCACCTCCCTCCACAACACACCTACTTCCCAATTAAAGTGCATAATTCGGGCTGCCTTGCTTGAATCCTTGTTGGCTTCCTTCTACCCCAGCGTATCAAGCTGTGTATGAAGGCAACAGGTTTTTTAAATAGTACAAAAATATTACTTAAGATATTGATTACTCTCAACTGTATAACTTTAAGTAGTCACCAATAACTGTTACCAATACATTTTCTAGCTTCCAGTGAAAAAGCTAGTCCACCAGAACTACTAGAAGTTTAAAAGCCTTCAAACAAAGAGTTTACCACCACCACCACCACCACACAGATTACAGGCTGTGAACTCATCTAATGTGCTGCAGTCAGGACTGTGAATGAGATCCTTGACCTGACACCATCCCTAAGCCCTCGTTTCATCAAGTGACTGACTCCATGAGAATTTTGTATATAGAAAGGGCAAACAAATGCTTGCCTCATAACCACTAGTGCCTAGGGCAACCACGTGCAGTTCAGCACCAAAATACATAACAAGTTTTTTTTTTTTTTAATGTTTTGTTTTAATTCTGAGAGAAAAGGGGACACAAGCCCCGTGTAACTGGAAGGTTGAGCTTCAGACCCCCTGCAATGCTGTAACACATCAGCAGGCGGAGCAGAACCAGAGCAAAAAGTCACCCATTCCTGCCCAAATCTGCTTCAGCTGTAGGACCCCCTTCCTGATGCAGTTAAACGTGCAAACAGGTCAGTGTCTGCTCTGGAGAGTGTAGTTCTGCTCCAAACCCACAGAAACGGTCCTTGCTGAAGTGCCAGGACACAGTACAAGATACAGCTTGGAAGTTCACATTCTAGGTTTGATGCAGAGACATCTATCTAGGTAAAGAGACTAGAAATCAAATCTAAGCACTGGTCAGTTGCTATAAGAGAAGACTCTTTTGGTAGAAAACTAGAAGCTAAACTTTTGAATGTGATTAAAGTAAAACTTTCTGGAGGTCTCTCCAATATAATGTGACGTAGGGAGAACAATAAGGGTCTAAAAGGCTTCAAGTGTCTGCCCTTCATATATTTTCAAGGTGCTTCTCTATTCAATGATCTTTCTTGCCTCACAACTATACTGCCTAATGAGACTTTGTACCAATATTTCAAATCAGATTTAGCTACTGATACATAATCATTAGTATTACTGTCTTTCTCTAATTGAGTATTTCAATTAGATTTTACATTTTAATTGTATAACATTTCAGTAGAAGACCTTGAAAGGAAAATAACTACTTCAGAGCAGGTTGCCTAACATTCAGACTGAGCCACATTCCTCTGTGAAAAGACCTGACCACCCTTTTATGCTAGGAAATTGCCACAGAGTTTCCAATCTTCATGCATATGCATCAAGCTCCCTGCATACCTCAAGGTTTGGGATAACAGGAAAAGCCAATTACCACAGAAACAGAACACAAACGTCGCTCCCTTTGCTAAAGTGGATGTTGCCCTGCATTTCAACTCCAATAATTTGGTAAAGTGTTTTACCTTCATCTTCATCTGCTGAGATTCTTGGTAGCTAACATGTATTTTACTCTGAAAAGTGCCATGCTCCTTTTCTAGCGTGTTGATACGTTCTCTCATTTTTGCAGTAAGCAAGCTGTTTCTCTCCTTTTCTGCAACCAGCTCCTTGGAAATTAAATGAAAAACAGAAAGAAAAGTCATCTACCACTCCCTTCTAATGGTCACATTGCTTTGGGATTAATAAAAAATGTATCTGCCAAATTAAACAGCGATCTTTTGTTGTCTCATTTTTACTGGGTTTGGCCAACTTAGAGAAAATCTTAACAACTAAAACAACAGATATATTACACAAGGCAGATTTTAGATTTTCCTCCCAGATGTGGCAAAACGCAAGAACTCAGGTAAAGGACTTTGACAGGATTACAGAGCATTTTAGAGCAAATATCACTTCACAGGGGTTGCAAAGTCAAAGTCAAGAATGGTTTTGCAGTACGAGCCAATAGCCAAACCAAGAGAAACCTTGAATCCCACTAGTAAGGTACCATCATATAGCTTTCAAATGAAAATAAACATTTCTATGTGGATGAATCATTTATTAGCCAGTAACTCAACCCAGACACTTGAGAAGTGCACAGAGCAGCTCCTCTGCAATATAAATGCATTTGCTGCAGGAGGCAAAAACTAAGTGCAGGTTTCAGTGAGCTCCTATCGCAGGGTGAGATATTTGGACCAGATGAGCTCCAGGTGCCTCCAGTTCCTCAGCACTGGCTCCTCATATTGCCAGAGGTTTCTCTAGAAGAGATTCAAAATCACCTACACTAGGAATCAGCCTCTCTGACAGCACAAGGAGTCTTGACAGATAATTTAAGTGCTCTAAATTAGTAGCCTGAACACCTTCCATCTCTTGATAGTTAATTATAGCTTTTTTTTCCCCTCACTTTTTAATTAAATAAAAGCTATTCTCTCTTTTTAGATGCAACTTATTACCTCCAGGAGGCTGTTCCCTCCAGAATGAGATAAGTGACATGAGTTCCCAAGCCCTTGCTCACAGAGCCCTTTAGGAACTTAAGTCACACTCAAAGTGCTAAGTCGCTTCTGAAAATAGAGCATGAAGAGTTTGACACAAAACCTTCTCAAAGTTAATATCATTATACATGCACCTTAGTAGCTGCAAGAAGAGCAAGGGCACTAGGATACCTTGTCTTTAATCCCCTGCCAGTTCTACCTCACCTAACCCGTGCGGGCAGAGCCAGCGCTCCAGGTGAGATTAACTTTCACTTAGCTGTGTTTGCCCAAACACTTCACAGGTCAGGCACCTCTTGCTCCCATCTGTCCTCTCTGGTTGTCACCTGTAGCAATATCTTTCTATGAACATCTCTGCACTTTTCCCTTCCCTAATATTCCTCCATATCTTTTAAGAATGTCTTCAGAGAAACACATTAGTTACAAAATCAGTTTTTATCAGTCCTTGCTTGCTTGATCCTGATGATTTAGTACTACAGCGACTGAGCTTTTACCTATTTTCTCCCAGCTTTCAGGAACACTTTTAATGCTCTTTTCTCTTCCTTTCCTCAACTCAAACTGCAAAAGTCTCAAGATGATCCTGCTCCTCCTTGCCTCTGCAAGCATCACTGTGCCGTCTAATGCCACTAAATCCACTTGCTCCACACCCTTCAAATGTTCCCTTTGCCTTTTCAGCACCACATACCCTCCTTTCATTACGCAGACCCCAGCCAGGCTTTTTCCTCCTTCTCTCCAAATGACCTGAGTCTCTTTTCCATGCAGCTTGTGCTGACTACCCCAAGTCTCTCAACTCCACCTGCAAGGGCCCTACCCGCGCAGTGCCAGTAGCTCCCACAACTCACCTCCTCCTCATCTGCCAAGGTGCCCAATTCCAGGCTCTCCTCGCTAACCCCCAGCTTCCTGACCCCCATTTGTCCTAAAACACAACCATTCTGCCACTGGCTTTCCCAAAACATAAGCAAAAACACTGCAATAGCTCCATAATCATGTCTTCTACAGAAATCACTTTCCTCTGAAATCTTCACCAAAAAAAGGAAAAAGAAAAATCAAGTTTCATAAACTAGTCTTGACAATGACACATCAACATCCCTTTAAGTCCAAATCTAGCAGTGACGCAGCTCAAGGGACTAAAGCAGGCAATCTAAGCTTTCCATAGCTTTCTTCAAGAAGAAAAATGTTGATTTTCATGCCACAAAGCACACAAGGATGTGAAAGCAAAGCTAGCACATGCAGCAAATTAGAATTGGGACTCAGAAGAGACACTTAATATTTGCATCCACAAAGCCATGCTATATTCACTGTTTGTTTTTTAAACATGCTATGCTTTGGTAAGCTTTTAAAATGCAAAAAATAATCTCAGCTTAAAAGCTTAAAAGTAAATGATCTGGAAAAACTACTGGGATGTAACTCTGCAAATAGCACTGGTGTCATTAAAAAAAAGAAAACAAAATACACAATGTCTGGGTAAGTCTTCAACCTAAAATGCCCCTTGTGATTCAGACTGGTCTCAGCAGGCCCTCATTGCCAGCTGTTATCGCTAAAGCCCTGGTCTCTACCCCTCTGTGTACAGATGTGTCTGTATTTACCTGGGTTAGCTGCTTGTACTGCTCCTTTGCAACAGCTGCCTCCTCCTTCACTGCAGCCAGCATCTTCTCTTTCTCTTGGAGCTGGTGGAGAGCTGCAGCCGACTCGGCCTTGCTAGCCTGCAGCCAGAGCACATGGAAATGGTCATGTCCCCTCAAAGTACTCCAAGAATGCACTAAGAGCAGCAGAGCAAACCTGAGAAGCTCATCCACACCCCCGCTTGCCCCCCTGATCCTTTGCCCACGTGGCATAAACACGGCACCACTGCTACCAGATTCTGCTAATGGATCTTGCAGGGGTGATTTCATTAGATGGAAATGCATTTTTAAGTGCTCTAAAACCAATTAGGGGAATAAATGAGCTCTTAAGGTGCATCCGCCTTCCAAGGTGGGCGGTTTGTTGGCACTGGGGAAAAGGGAGAACTGCCATTAAGAGGAATAAAGGGAAAGTTAGAGATATGCTGAATCACTAAGTAACTGAGATTAGAAGGGACCTCCAGGATCAGCTGGTCCAACCCACACTCAAAGCAGGCCCAGTCTGGATAACAACAGATTTGACCTCCTGAAATCCCTTGCCACAGAGAAAAGGGTGCTGATGTGGCACGTCCCTCTACCTGCTGATGCTCACTAGCACTTGCCAGAAGAGTTTTATTTAATTATACATGTAAGAGCAAGCAAATAGCTGTTATTCTGAATAAAACAGGCAATAGAACCGCACTACAACACCGTAGGTTTCCACATAAGCACTGAAACAGGGGCCCAGAGGGACTGTGAAGTCTCCATCCTTGTAGGTTTTCCAGACCCACCTGAGCAAAACTCTGAAAGCGACTTAGTCTGAACTCAGCACTGACTGTTTGAGCAGAAGACTGGGCTGCATTATGTCCCGAATCCCCTGAGTTATTACATTTTACACAACATGCTATTAACTGAATCAACATGTATTTTGTTCTGTATTTCCATTCTGGTACCATATCCACAGAAGAACAAAGTGCAAGATCTCAATGTGTGAGCAATAGATGTTTTAAGCACAAAGGGACCAATCACAAGAAAGACTTATAAAAGATAGAGGAGAATGCTGATCACCAATAAGTGCGAAATAAATAAATAAATAAAATAAAATCAAGCATTGAGGCAGGTTGTACAGAAGCATGCAGTTTCAACCCAAAAAGCTTTTTAAGGTCTTGAGCAACCTGGCCTGACCTCATAGCAGGTCCTGTTTGAGTAGGATGGTGGACAAGAGACCTCCCCAAGTCACCTTGTCATCCCATGACAAACATACAAGAAGGCCAAGGACCAGACTATATAGACTTACAAGACAGAAAGTCTTGCACGACCCAGAATTAGCTGGGAGAGTGCACGGAAGGTGTTTATTTTTTCTTCTTCTCCATTCCTACAAATAGTTAATCCTTTTTACACATTTGTGCAAGGCAGCTCCCAGGGAAGTCACCACATTGACTGTTGCTGGCTGCGTTACGTTATGTTGGCACAAGGGAAGGCCACATCTCATACCTTGCACTCCGTGGCTTCATCTACTCCTCCTGAGGGTGAAAAGCCATCAGTTTGTCTAACAACCCCTGGGATGACAGATGGCAGGACACAGATACCTGACAACTGCTCTTTGCACGTGAAGCAAGCACAAAACAGCTGGACGAAATCCTCCAAAGACATAAGGCAGAAACCGTAATGACACTTTGCTATAACTAATTTGACAGTGTCTCCTGCAATTTCTGCTTATTTAATGCTCTTTTCTCCTCCCTAATTACTCACCTTTTGTAAGACATCTTGAATTGCAGTGGACTTTTCCTTCAGCACCTCCACCACACAACGGGCCTCATCGTCAGTGAGGATCATATTCTTCATGGTCATTACAAAGTCTTTAAATTTGACTTCAGCATTTTCTGCAAAACAAAAGCGAGGATTTTCACACTGGAATGCACACAGAATTATTTATTTTGCCTCAAAACAGCATGTGATAGCGTATCATTATGTGTAGCATTTAATTTTAGTTTGAAATGCCAAGAATCAAGAGGTCATGAACATTCAGCAAAAACAACATAACCTAAGATTTAAAGTTGATAACAAACTGTCAGCTGACAATTTGGGGAAAAATAATCCTACCACTTTGTTTTTACAGTTGGTAACATTTATAATGTCACTAGAAATAAGACAAAGCACAACACAGACTTTTTTTTTTTTTTTTTTTTAGAAAAATGAATGTGAAAACACATTGGGAAGGAATCTTCAAGTTATGACTATAATTTTAACTGAGCTCCCAATTTAAAGGGAAGCCTGGCTCCATAAGCAATATGCAAATAACAAGGGAAAGAATTTAAAAAGTGACACACTGAAAATGATGATGTATGGAAATGAGAAAAATACTCCAGTCTAAGGCTGGAAATTAATAGCTGTCGAAAGAGTTTGAGTACACAAATTTATTAGGAAGATCCATCTTAATTGCAGACTCCATAAGTGTTTAAAAAGATGAAAGGCTAAACACAAATCAACTCAACTATTGTTCTTAGGGAGCAAATGCCTATTTAAAAAATGCACAGCTACACTTAGGCAAGTCATTAGGTGGCCCTCTAACTTAAGCAAATGGAAGCACAAGACTCTTGAGGCTCCTGTCACTTCTGTCAAATAAATACTCAAAACCGCACACAAAAATATGCCATGAGACTTTTAGAACAAGTTGAGTGTAACAGTGGTGCTTGATTCAGGTTAAAAAAAAGGTATCCTGAGGATCACAGAGCTTTCTCACCACACATACTCAGTGTGTCATGAAGACCAGGGCTCAAATCAAACCCGAATCTCTGCGGAATTTGCAAAACAAACACACAATTCAGAAGAAATGCTGGTGTTTTTAAATCCTTAAGAGCAACTACTCTGCACAAGAGCAAGCCACTGAATTACGGAGTCCAGGGAAGTGGGAGGGAGACACTGAGAAATTCCAGCACCATCTCCTAGTGCCAAATCCAAAGGGGTCTTGACCACAGACTTCGGCACCAACTTCGGCACTGACGCAGTTACCAGGAAAATTCCCAAATCCCACCAGCCCAGATTCCAGTTAGCTAGAAGCCAACAGGACCTTGGCATAGAACAACCTGCGCTTTGTGCTCCCTGAACTCGGCAAGAACTTTGCCCTTGCAACCAAGAGGCTTACAGTTAGGACAGGGAAAGATTTCTATATCGGGAGGGCAAATCCCAGCTGATAGAGAAGAATTAGGAGCTCATCTAGAAGGTTACAGCTTGCAAAGCAAATGAGAAGGGACGGGTGCACACGAGAGGCTTTGACCGCACGCAGCCATCCGAGCTCGATGCATAGGAAGGGCCTCAGGCAGGGGAACCCGGTCTAGGTACCATGCAGAGTTGCCAGGAAGCTTTCGAGTGTGCATTTAAAAATTAAAAAACAAGTCTAAAAGCCGTGCGTCCAAACAGGGCAGTGAGCAGCCAGGCAGACAATGTTTGCAAGTCAACGCTCTGCACTAGCCTGGAGGAAAAGATAAAATAAAGTAAAAACTAAAATAAATCACTGCTTCAGATGGTCACTTGGACTCCCCACCGCCACACCTGTGAGGGTCTCATGGCTTAGTAAGTCTGGCACACTTTTGTTGAAAACTTTTACAATTTTACAATTCTAGGCCTCCATATGAGAGTATGAAGGAAGCTGCCATTTCCTAACCAATTCCAACTGTGTTAAAAGGAATGTCAGAAGTTTTGGAGACCACCAGAGTCCTCATTCATAGGCAAGTGGCCTCGGGTACCTCTGTGCTGCATGCAGGTTTACATGGCAGCTGGTCTGCCCAGGGGGGCTTTGGGAGCTGCAACAGCAAAATTCTCTGCTTTGGAGCCCATCACTGTCCTTGATGCCTGAATTACCTACAATGAACCAGCCCCTGTGCGTCTGCATGGCCAACAATCACCCACTTGCTCACTGTGAGGACACAAAAGCTGATGGTCAGTATTAAATGGATTCAGAAAGAGCAAAGCCCTTTGAACTATGTCTGTGACAAGGGAGAAATGAGCACAGATAAGCAAGAATCATGTACTGCAGCCACAAATGTTTTTCCCAAATCAGAAATCCCAAGTGCTCTGTCTTGTCCATCCATTACCTTTATCAGTGTCATTCTTCAGTTTCTTGCTGCTGCTCTTCTGGATTCCCTCATTTATATTTTGCTTTGCTACTTCCACTGCTTCTCTCTTTTCCAAAGCACTGGCATCAGAATTATCCATCAAAGGAATATAAGTAGTTGGTTGAATAAGAGGTTCATCCACCAAAGCTGCAACAGAGAAGTCCAAGGGATGGATTAGAGTTATTTAATAATTAACCTGAGCATTTCAAAATGCTGCATAATACATCAGAGCTGGATTAAAACACTCTAACCTCAGTAGTTAGTTATTTATACTCATTTCTATTATACTTTGCAGCTTAATTCATTAAAGCTCTTCAGGTAAGTTCATTAAATGAAGGTCTCTAATGCACAGTAATTTAATAGCTTCAATTAAACTTACATTTTCAAAGCAGCCTTTTAGCATTTTAAAAAGAAACAGGGAAGAAACTTTACATTTTGACTTTCATTTCACTTTAATGAAAAGTTGCACGTAGCATCCACGAGGCTGGTTTACTTGCGGCTGCACATGAAGTAACTGCAGCATCTCTGAAGAACAAGTCAAGCCTCCTTTCACTGTTCTGCTCAATGCTGGTGCAGTGGTCAAGGCAGCAGTCAAGCTTGCTTCGTTAATGAAGATCTCACGTGCCAGAGCTGGCTTTAGGCATCATTAACATTCAGAGACACCCCCCGAGTACTCACTGCTCCTGGTCTCCATTCATGTCACACTGTATAAACCCTTGGTGAGAAGCAGCCCCTGCCCGAAGGGCTTTTCAGCTTGTGGGGCTGAGACAAAAGCACCGGAGGGAAGAGGAAGAGCACCAGGCCCGGGGGGAGATGCGGCCGGCAGCAGCGTGAGGAGAGGCAGCGCTGCCATCCGCTCGGAGCAACATGGGCCAGGTGGACCCTTGCTGGCACCTGGTAGACTCTCTCTTAAGTAGCTACACACAGTGCAGAAGTGCAGATAATTTTCCTCTAGCAGAAGTTTCCTGCAACGCCTCCATTTATCATGCCCACTTTTGTCCTTCCTCTCCTTAATGCCATCCCTACCTTCACTTTCTCCAGCTTTCCCAAAGCACATGCAGTAACACTGAGAGCCTTTAGTGGCATCAGTAGCATGTGGAACACCTGCAGCACTCGGCTAGTCCGGATGCCCACTACAGCTAGTTTTACTCTGTATTTTTAGACAAAGTGCCTTTAGAGCAAAGCAAATTTTATTCAAATAAACCATTAGCTGTTTCTGTGCAGCACTGACAGTGCAACTTCAGCACTGTAAAAACACTCGAGTTACCCACATACGAATAAGCCCATGGTGCACAAAACAGTCCCTCAAAAAGGGACACAGGAATATGCCCTTGTCAAAGGCCAGCGAGAGGTGCATCAGGGAAAGCATAAGAGTGCCCATAAGAGACAGTTACGTACTACCTTTCCCATTCCTGGATTTCTTTCTTGAAAGATTTGGGGTTTTTTTCTGTTGTTACAGCACACAGGAACCTTACGCACGACTTGGAACACCACTCTGCTCTGACCACAGCCCAAAGTTGACCCAGGCTCTCACGGCGTGACCATCAAACCATCAAAAGCCTAAAGGAAACAGCAACCGACCCTGCGTACACCAGGAGCCGTCCAGCGACTGCCAACGTCCTCCTAACTGTCCCAGCAAAGGAGAGTTTGGAGAGGCTTACAAGGTAGCCCCAGAGAGCTCTGCGGCGACGCTCTTCCCAAATGCTGGGGGACAAGAGCTGTCATTGTGGCAGGCAGAACCGCCGGGGCAGACTGAGCCAAGAGGAGATGAGAAACAACATCTTGGCAGGGAGCGAGGGATGACGAACAGTGAGGGCCTTGACGGTGAAGATGAGCAGTGTGTGTTGGGGCAACAGAGAGCGAACAAAAGGACAAAGAGAGAGGAACGTGGTCAAAGCAAGCGGCTGGGAAAGGGCAGCCTTGTTTTGAGCAGATGACTGCTATGCTTACAGACATGCCCCGCTCGGAGCATAAGCTGAACAGGCTCCAAATTGCTCTAAGTCATAACAACATTATGCCTTGATTCAAGCAAGGATGTTTGGAGGCCAAGACTCGGAAAGGTTTACAAGGTCGTCCTACATTCACAGGTGCAAGAGTTTCATAAAACAAAGAACAACATCTCAGGTGAATCAGTCTTTTAGAGAGTTGTTAAAACACCCCTCCTACCTGAAATTCCTGCATTTTCAAATTAAAAAGGTTTTCTTATATGAGTTTTTTTTCCCCCCACCAAAGAAAGAGAAAGTAAGGTAGAGGTAGCACAAAATTTTAATGGGGAGACTTGTCTGAATTCATGAATAGCTCTCAGGATTCTCACCGTTATCAACTTTCTGTTTCTTTGCTGAGACTTTCTTCTTTCCTGAGACATTTTCTTGCTTTATCTCTTGGTGGAGCAGCACTGGGTCTTGCTTTTTGGCAGGAGACGGAACAGAATCAGTCTTAGCATCTTGATCATCTGTAACAGAAAATTAAGACAATATGCTCTGCTGTATATTCTCATCATCACCTTTAGAGAATCCAGCGAATTTGTAATAATCGGTGAAAAGCCCTCCCAGAGGAAAACCATCTCATGTATATTAATCAGAACACAATGTTAAATATGTACATACACACGCAAACACATACACTTCCCATATTAGATGACAGCCCAAAGCAATAGAAAAGTTTAGCAGAGTCAAGCAGATCAAGGGCCACTACAGTTAGTGTTTTGACAGATGAGGAATTTTATGTGCAAGCAGAACGTGTAGCAGTGAAACTAATGATTTAACAAATCCAGTCCAGGTTTTTCTGCAGATTGGAGAGCATGGGTCACACATTAGTTTCTGATTTGCAGAAAGTATTTTCCCCCCATCATGAACACACTTCAAACAATTTACACAAATCCCCAATAGATACTGGGACTGCGAGAAGCAGAAAATACATGTTCCCCATTGGAGAACTGTTCTTTTTAAAAGTTATTGTTACTAGCCAGAGATTTTTCAATCTTTTGGGCTAGTATAAGCTATGTAATATTCTTGTCAGAGCTGGCCACACACAATACAGGGTTATGGTATCGGCTCCTGTAATCCAAGGATAAGAGTTAGTTGTGGCTGCCCTCAGAACAGGGTTTGCAGGCCACATTTTAACCACGCCACAGAGATTTTGAAGAGAACACCCACGATTTGGCACTTTTGATATTGGTGGGTGAGTCTTTCTCTCAAGAGAAAAAAAAATGCACCACATCAGGCAGCAGTGTCTTTTTCCTCACTCCTCCTAGCGATCCTATGTCTGCCCCTAAGAAATAAATACCCTGCTTTTATTTCAGAACATGCATCTTTCAAACACTTATCTCTCTGTCCTTATCTGGATGCTCCCTTCTGCTGAGGATATGATCAAAACAGCCAAATGACACTCCTACCATGATTGACCATCTCTTCAAGGTTGGATCAACCAGTTACAGTGACTCTATCAGTTCTTTTCGTATCACTTCTATTTGATTTTAAGAGTGCAGTAGGTGGGAACCAACTGTAAATACTTCTTCACACCAACTCCGCCACCAAACACCACTTTTTACATTAAACCTGCACTTAAATAGTAATTATTTTGCATGCTCTGGTGCTGGGTTTTCTAGATGTCTTTCTTTATCAGAGCAACCATTCTCATACGAGCTCCACTTTTTCAAGGATTGCCATCAGAACGCAAGCAATAAACAGTTAATGCCTTCTCTGAGGTAATCAAAATTTTGACAGCTTGAGAGCAAAGTAGACAAACCATACAGCAAAGCAGAGATAAGAGCTACTCTCTTTCCCTCAACAGCTTTTGGAAGGAGAAAGCAAGCACGGGAGGTGGAAAAAACAGAACAGTGCTGCCAGATGAAGACAAGAGAAAAAGCAAAAGCTCTGTAATTAAAAAGAAAAAGTTAGAAGTGAGCTTTGCCCATACAGCTCAGGTAGGACAGTTCTGAGAAAGAGACACTCTGTGGCCTTGCCAAAAGCAGAACACAGTTTTGGCGTTCTGTGCAAAAAGCGTATGCAACAGGAGATACCCATGCCATTTTTCTGCTTCTTCTGCCCAGGTTTCTTCTTAGATGCTGTTGATTCAGCTGGTGGAGTGGGCTGTTTTGTAACAGGGACTGGTTCTACTTTCTTGCCTGAAGACTTGGATCCTTCCGAATCCTTAGTTACATGATCATCTTGAACCGCCTTATGCTTCTTCTCCTTCTTCTTCCGCTCCCTAACACCGCTGGGCGCCTCGGCCGCGCTCAGGGGCGCCGGAACGACGTGTTCCTCATCCGTGCTCAGGGCATCAGAGAGTTTGAAGTCCCGAGGGGTACTTTCAGAATCAGATTCATGGATGTTCCCATTCTGAGCTTCTTTCTTCTTGTTCTTCTTCTTCTCCGTTTTCTTTTTATCGGTCTTGGCAGGCGGAAACTTTTGGTCCCTTTTCTGTTTCGCGAGGACTTCATCATACAGCGTTTCCTTCATGAAAAGCCAGAAGAAGAGGAAGATGACGGTAATCACCACGGAAGGGATGAGGATGATGAAGTAGGTAGACTCGTAAAACTCCATTGTGCTTTTCCTTAACTATGCTTTAAAAAAAAATACCTGTGAGGGGAAAAAAGAAAAAAAAAATTAGTCTTCTGACCAGGCTTTCAAGATTTCCCACACACACTTATAATAATAAACGAGACTTTGACATTACTGCTTTAGAGAAGCCTTAAAATAGCTTTAACGTAATTATTAACTAAATCCATCAGGCAACAACTTCTGCAGCCATTTACCATTTGCTTAGAAGTTGTACACCAGCATAGGAAGGACCTGTAGTTTTAAACATTGACAGTCTTGAAGGAGGCCAGTTTTCCTCCCTTTCCTTACTTTCCCCATTCCTTCCCTTCCCAGGGGAATTTCATAAAGCTACAGCTTTTGAAATCACAGACACACTGGACAGCACTTTAGGAAGCTGTGAAATAGGGACCAGCAGCACAACACCTGCTTTACAATCATGTCCTTGTACCATAAATAAAACACTATGAATTAAGTTTTTGTTTGTTTGTTTTATCTTGGCAAAAGGGAAAGCCAAATTTCAGTTTCCTTTCGCTTCGCGATTTATGACAGTTTCAGAAGTAACATGAAGGGAAGAAGAAAGAGAACCCTAGATTTTAGTCAACCATAAAGACTCAGATATTTTCAAAAATGTTTTTTGAAGTCCAGTGCCCAACTTTAAAACCGTGAAGATTCCATACATTTACAGCATGCAACAGCATACAATTTTCAGGAGACCACATGAAACCAGGATAATTTGCTGAAACACTAAGCTTAGAGCACTAGATAACAATAATAAAAATAAATAGTAAAAAAGCAGGGATCAGAGTTTTGGGGCCAAGACTTGACAAGCTCCCCCATTTCACAACAATAACTATGAACAGCCTTTGTAGGAAAAAAAAAAAAAAAAAACAGAGCAGGATGAAGACAGAATTCAGAACCTCTCCAGACCATTTGTTCCAAGGAAAAACCACACCGATCAGTGAAAACCAAGACCACAATTCCAATTAGTGCGATTAAAGATTCCTGGAAGCTGAGTCTTCCATGGCACCCCCTAAAACTGCGGATGTGCAGCAAGGTCTCCAAGAACTTGGAGCGGGATAAAACAAACTCATTATACCTGCAGATGCCCCAAAAGGAGAGAATCTGCACCCCGGCCTCCACAAAAAGCCAAGTTCAGACCCCCTGGACCAAATGTGGCTACGGAGAGCCCAGGAGCAGAGTGTCCACGTGGCCCAGGCTCCCTGCACCTCTTTGCTTGCTCCCAAATCCCTGTGTTACACCTGTGTGATTCTTACATCACCTCCAGGACAGGCTGGAATCTGCTATCAGGAACCGGGACGGGACCCGGCACGGCTCAGAGCCCGGCTCTAGCTCAGGAGGGAAAAGCTGTAACAGGCAACGGCTTCCAGATAGAGAAGAGTTACTAAAATAATAACTGTATACATTGTGCAAAAGCAAGAAGTCAGAACTCTACTTTGGCTATTAAATTATCAAATTAAGAACCAACTTATCAATACACTAATAATTCAGTTGTCTTAACACTAAGTCCCCTCCCAGTTGGGGTTTATTTTCGGCACATTCATGGCTCACCAAGAAGGCTCATGTTGGGAACTAGATGAAGCACAGAAGGTTTTGGCAGGGCTGGATGGAGGGAGAGCTGGTCTGTTTTGGAGAAAAGCTTAAGCACTTTAAAGGTGGAGTTTTCCAAATGATTAATGACGGCTTCTTGATAAAACCAACTTCCCGCACTGCTAAATGACCTAATATTAGTTATCACTTGAAGGAAGCAGATCTTGAGAAATTTGTGTAAGCCAAAGTCAACAGCGAATGCTTAGGGGAGAGCTAATCCCCAAAGCAAACACGTAATTAAGTTGGTCATTAACCACATTACTGCAACAACCACGATAGGACCCAGCTAGGAGAGCTCCAGCAGAACGTGGCCCCTCCATCCCTTCCCAAGGTCCCCATCCATCCCCTGGCCCTCCCTCCCGTTTCCCTGTCGGGCCTCCCCTCCCTGCACCTTCCTCCTCTTGTGCAACAACTCCTTTGCAATTCCCTGGCACTGGAAAAATAAAGTTCCACCAACAATGCAGCTCAGGGGCTTGGCAGATTCGGGTTCCCAGTTGCATAAGCCCTGCAGATCTCCCCTCATCATCGCCTCTAAGAAAAGGGGGATGCCAGTGTTTAATTGTCCTTAAATGCTTTAACCAGACCTCAAAAATTCCCTGGAAGTCAGAACTAAAACGTCTCTTCCCAGAGAGCTTGCATTCTATTTGCCAGACGGATATATATGGAAAAACTAGGGATGCCTCTGATTTTTGAATATCTGAATACAAGCATAAAGAAGAAAAATAGATATATCTCTACATACTACATATTTAGAGTTATGGATTCATCTCCCTAGGTTTCTGCTCCTGTTCTGCACTTGCTCAGAGCGAAACACGAGCAAGAGCAGCGCATCCACCACAAACACCTTCATCAGAGGGCTGCAGAATCGATCCCTGAAGTCTGAAAGGGAATTCCACAATACAAAACCAGCCAACCTTCCTCACACGGCACCATGGCTCCAAAGGTATTAAGTAAAAGATGCAACCAGAGCGGAGCAAGCACATGTTGCAAACAGCAAATGAGAATGCTGAGCTGAGAGCAGCGCTCTAGTTTCCCACCGCAGCCCTGTGCAAGCAAAGGGTTTAAAAATCCCTTCATTTAAAAATCCCTTTGGGAAGCAGAGTCCCGTCGCTGGCTCATAAGCAGAGCAGGGATCTGAAGGCCTTTGCCATCAAGCAGCCCTTATCCAAAGGGACATCCCAGCCACGGGGTAAGCAGGAGCGCGGTGCCTGCTGCACGGCCTGCACCATCCTCTGCCTACGCGCAACAACTAAACCAATTTCTCAGTTCCTGCTTCTACTTCCCTAAGGGTTGACAAAGCATCTAGAGAAAAAAAAAAAACAATAAAAAGAAATGACCTAAGCGGGCAGAGGGGGAAGCTGCTTCTATTAATGCAGTGAAAAGTGAATGTTGAGTTAAACTCCTTCACCTGCCTCCCTAGCTTTTCGCTTTTCTGCTCCTCCCATTTCCATTAGCTACAGAAACAGGAGACACCCTTGTGGAGGTAGCGCTGCTCTTTCCCAGGAAAGATTTTAAACTTGGTCGTAGTTAACTTCTCACCATTCACCCATATCAAATAATTCACCTGGAAAAAGCAAGGAGCAGCATCTTATAGGCGCGCAGGACAGCAAAGCAGCCAGCCTGCTTACCCAAAGCCCAAGTCATCGCCCCCACTTAAAGACTTACTCAGAACCAGTTCCTAAATTCAAGAACCCAAACACATCCTTTTAGTCACTGGGAAAAGGGGAACAAGCCACGTCTGTCCCCATCCCGGCACTGACTCGGTTACTGTTCTCGTCTAACAAAAGAATTGCACTTTTGTTCCCTGAAACAGAGGCTGCGCCACCAAAAGTAACGAGTTCTGAACTCAAAACAGCAAATTATTCCTCGCACTCGCACTCCTCTGCCCGTCACCACGGAGTTTCACCCCCCACCCAGCCTTTCCGCATTTAAAACTCGAGTTGCACTCTGCAGATACCACCTTTTGCTGGATATTCATGTGGTTTTGAAGTCTATGGGATTAAGCGACTTGAAGACAGAAATAAATTATAGCTCCATCTGGCTAATGAGTCACCCTGAGCTTAGCCCCAGCACGTTAGCAGCACAGCTTCTATAAATGCCTAGATCAAGACGCGTGTAATCCCCCCGGATCTGTGCCTCTCAAAAGCAACAGCAAAGGGGGAAAAATACATATAGCAAGGCGATTTGGGGTTCTTATTTTCCTCTATCCAAAGCCATTTAGGAGCAAGGATTTTAGCTCCTTTAGTGAGGGTGTTTTCCCTGGATTTCTCTTACCCATCGGCACGAAGCTGAGCAGCGCAGCAAGGGATTTATCCCAGGAAAGGGCTCCGGCCTCCACGCAGGGTCCTCGTGCTGCGCCACGAGTCGCTTGAGCAGCAAAGCGACCCAACAGCCCTGGCATGTGACCGTCACTGGGAAGGCAGCAAAACGCCTCGGAGGAGCGTCCGGATCGAGCAAATTCCTCAAAAAGATAACACTTCTATGAATCTGTGCGCAATTAGCAACACCCTCCCTATTAGCCAGCTGCAAAGGCAACCTTGAAAACGGCTTCGCTCCCAAACTTATCTTCCCGTGTAGCTCCTCGGGGAGGGAACGTCCAGCGATTTGGGCTGTGGGAGAGGGGATAACCCGCAACAGCCGCAGGTGCAAAGCGGAATTCAGCCAGTGAAAATTTCACAAAGTGAAATTCACACCGGCTCATCATCCGGGTAGGGGGAACGAGCAGCGCCGAGGGCAGCTCGGCCGCCAGCGTCGACCCCGCGGCCATGCAGGGAAGAGGGAAAAGGAAGGAGGGCTGCAGGAACACCTAGAGACAGCTCCTCTAAAGTCAGTCCTGCTGCATTATTAGGGGAAAAAACTGCAAAATTGGAATAACTTAGGCTTTTTTATTCTAATGCAGTCTTATAGCCTTGCCAAGAACAAGGGGTGTCCTTCGAGCAGAGCTAAGTCATCCTGCCCATCTCCACTCCAATGGCAAAGTATAGCCTGCTTTTACCCCTATACTCTTTAAACTTGACTTTTAGAGCAAAGTTTACATGCTCTGTTTATACAAGTCCTTTTCAGAAGCGCGAATTGAAGGGAAGCAAAATAAAGGGCAGCTCAAATCCCGAGTTTTCCACTTAAACACCTGTGCCGACAGCACGATTTACACAGTAACAGCAGAAAGCCTTCAACACTCCAAATACAGACCCATCTGCTCCTATATTAAAGCTGTTGTTATCTGCCAAGGAGACGTGCTCAGGTCGAGCCCAGCAGCACTCGCAGCCCCTATGAGCCCTCACTGGCCACAGGAAAAGGCGGCTCATCCCAAACCCCCGCGCTCCATCACACCGGCACGACCGAGCCGCCGGCCTTCGCGTGCCCCTAGGTAAATATTTCCCATTCCAAGCATGCCGCTGCTCCCACCATCTGCCAGGCTCCGTCTCCTCTCGGTTGCTCTACGGTAGTTAACGCAGACGGGCTATTTCTTAAATTCCAGTAAACGAGCAGCTCAGCAAAGCCTCTACTCGCTTTAATAGATAATTTTGGAGCTGACACGCAACAGAAAGGCGATAGCACCATCAACACCCTCCTCAAGGCCTCTTGTTTTTGCGGGGGACGAGTAAGCAGGTGCACTAGTTTCTGGGGGCAGGTTTAAGCGTGCAGCTTTTTTGGTGATTGTCCTCCCTTTCCTGTTCCCTTTGCAAGCACAGGCTAAATCCAACCTCTGCTCTTCATTCAGCACCATTTCCGTACAGACGCTCCTGGAAAACCGCACTTCTCAAAATACGAGGGTAAAAAACGTGCAGGGACTCAGATTTCCAAACTGCCACAGAGGAACGGGCAGCAGCAAAGTTTGAAGAGGTTCAATACAGACGCTGCTGTTCTCAGCTCGAGGTTCTGCTCCCACCCCAAACCAAGGTCACTAAGATAGCAGGAAAGGCCATAGTATCCCCAGCCCCATGCCGAGCGCGACTTGCCCGCAGGAGGCCCCAGGACGGACGCGGGAGCGTCAGCAGCGCCGCTGAGGCGAGGGCGGAGCGGCTCCGCGCGCCCCATGAGGCGGCAAACCCAGCACGGCGGGCGCCTCTGGGCCACCCTTTGGAAGAGAATCGAGTTTACGTTTCTCATAGTCTCAACACGCCCATCTGATTCAAAATAAACGGCGCTGTTCTCAGGCCAGCACTGCCCGAGCTCCGCAGGAGACCTGCGGTCTTGTCCAGGACACGACGCTGCGTCGCAGTCAACCGAACACGGGGCTGCTCCCTCGTTGGGGCTTCGCAGCTCGCACTGAAGCTGCTCTTGGCTTCTCTGTCCCACCAGCACATGGCACAGGGGCACGGCAGAGCCCAAAGGGATGCAATGGGTTTTGCAGGTATCCCGGGCTCTCCTCCCTCAGCCCAGGGACCAAGGGGAGATCCAGGGCATGCGCGTCTTGTTGTTCTGATGAGCTGTCTGGAAAGCTCAGAGAGGTTTGCACAAGCCAAACTGATGCGACAGTCCGGAGCAGGGTGGGTTCGCTCTGCACAAAAGCCATGTGCACAAGTTCAAAGCCACGATTCGCCGCAACAAAGGCCGCCGCGCACCCGCCGTGGCCCGTGTGTAAGCACAGATCCGCGGGGTAACGTTCCCTCAGAAAGCCGCCGAGGGCAGCGCTCTCGCCCGTTGCTCTTGGGGACACGATGGCTACAGAGCCCACATCACGGCTGGCTCGACCACGGCTTCTTGTACCAAGGGGGACACCTTGGGGACACACTTTTTAGCCATCCCAGGCCAAGTGCTCGCACGTCCTTTGGAAGAGGGTCACAGAGGAGCTCGGCACCCATCTTGTCCCCTTCTCAACTCGCTCATCCCCAGGCATCATCACTCCCCCGACTCGGCTCTGCCAAAACGAGCCGGCTCAGCAGTCACAACTGTAACGGTATCGGGCTCTCCTCCTCCGAGGCAGCTTAATCCTTTCCTGACACAGGAATAAGTTGTACCAGCATAAATCTGTTTATTCTGGGACATCTGCACTAGCCTGGCTGGGCTCTGCTCCTTTAACTCGATTAAACCAAGCGCTGCAAAACCCACAGCAATTAGGCTGTTGAATATCCCCTGGTCATGAACCAGGCAGAGCCTCAAATTCCTAGCAAAAAAAGATATATATATACATATATACACATATATATAAAGCTCATCTCTTGAGAAGTTTTGAGCCTGCTATATCCCTTTCATCTCCTTGCATTCAACTCGCTCCCTGGGAGATGGAGAGGAGAGCAAAGCAGGTACGGGCTGACTCTTTTCAGCACTCAAATTCCACTCATGCTTCCAAAGCAATCCACAGAGGGGGAAAAAATCTGGAATGAAACCCCTTTCCAGTGTGTACAGTAAACAAACATTGCATGTGTGTCTAAATACATGCTCCTGTGTTATGTATTTCTATTCACATATTAAAATTAAAGTAGGAGAGAAAAGCAAGAGGAAAAGGACTACAGTGCCGGGCTGGGAGGGCAGGTTTTTTTTACTTTCCAGATTGCTGTGAAAGCATGAATGGAATTTGAGCACAGAGAAGCTAATGCTCATTTACAAAGAAAGGGGAAAACAGAAACTACTCAGCCCAGGTTTTTACGTACAAAAGCTGCAGAGGGACAAGGAGAAGACCCACATGTGTTATCTACCTTTCTATCCCAGCAAGTTAACTCCATCCCATGACAGGAGCTGTTCCTTCCCGCATACTCCCACGTCACATGGGTCGCATGCTCCAGGCTCGCACAAATCAAGCCTAAGGACAACGGTTACAGGGAAGAAACCACAGGAAAATCCATCCGGTGGCTAGCAAGGACACCAGGGATAATATTTGGTTCCAGGGGCCCTATTTCTGAAGATACCACAGGCCTACGAGGCGTACCACCAGCTTTGCATTTACTGCTTGATTCTCAACGAATACCACAAGAGTGACTTTACCCAGATTTATTTTTAAACGCGGGCTTGGCGGGGAGAACAGAATTCGTCTTCTGCCAATAAAATTGGGTTTTAACCAAAGAGACCCTCTTTAGCACTAGACTTCTCAGGGACACGGCGGTTTTACTCCAGCGCGGCCCAGCCGGCCCTGCTGCAAGAGGAACAAAGGAAAAGGAAATGACTAATCAAAGCAACGCACAGCAACAGATTTCTGGGGACGTGGAAAAGGAAAAGTGCAGCGTATTTTTAACATTCCCACCAGGGGAAGGCACTTTCATTCGTACACCAACCACCACGTAGTGCCGGTTCTAGAGAGAGTTGGGAAAAGGGATGGGGGAAATAAAGCGGAGGGGACTTTCCTGGAAACCCTGCTGCCGGCCAGAGCAGGAGTTTCCACAGTTTCCAGAGAGAAGACCCAGGATGAATATGGAAAGAGAAGGATTTTCCCAGGAGAAGGACCCAGTGAGCCATAGCCCATGTATCAGCTATGCCCCACATATGTTCTTCCTCTGGACACCCTTTCCATGTGAAAAGGAGGCAGCTGGCTGGAAAACACCCCTCTTCCAAACCTCTCACCGCTGGTCCTCAGCCACAACACCTGCACCAGCCACACAAATAGACCCCCTTGTGTCTCAGTGCCACCAGCATTAGCAGGTCCTTGGCATCCAGCACTCTTGGGGGCCAGCACGGGTGCAGATTTGCTCAACACAACAGAGCAGAAACCTGTTGCAATAAGCCCAGAACTGCAACTTCCAAAGTCAAACTTAAAAATATATATCAAAAAAAGAGGTCAAAACCCATCGCCCTTGCCAGGGGATCCAAAACCAGCCTCACCATGTGCAGCTAGATGCCTGCAGCTGAGGCAGGTCTTTGGTCCAGAGCTGCAGTCCCGGTCCTCATGGTGAGATTTTCCTATTAGCTGTTCAGTCTGCTGCTCTGCACAGCTACACAAAGGGACTGCACCCCTGACAAAAGAAGTGCTTCGTTAACCTCCCCGCGATGCGACGCAGCCGTCCCATTGTGGGGAGGGCGCACAACGGGACACACCGACGGCACACGGATGCTCTCATCCCTCCAGCTCCTAGGGGAAAATCCCACCTACCTACCTAGGAACCGGGCGGCGACTGAAAGGGGAGCTGTTAACAACTCACACAGGGAAATCACAACTCTTAGGTGATGGTGCATCTATCGGAAGATCCTTTCCTGGGTCTTCTCTACCTTCCTGAAGGTGCAATCTGTGCAGCAAAATCTATCTTAAGTCCAAATAGCTGAGAGGTTTCAGGTGTATTTAAAGGGAAAGAAAGTGATTTTTGTATCAAAATTACCGTAAATGTGACACAGCCCTGCTGAATTAGAGCATCAGAAAGGAGCCCTTGAAACAGGGCTGCCATATCCCATTACCAGTCTGTACTTCTCGTAAGTCTTCTGCTCAAAAGGCAAATGAAGTCAACGGGTAAAATCTCACACACATCCCACATACAGCAGAGCAAGGGCAAGAAGGAGATGGGAAAAGTTGCCACCATTTAAACAATCCAATTTTTCACAGCAGTAATAAATTTTAGAATATGCCACAAACTTAAAACTCACCAGGGATACACGGCAGTTTCCCAAACCCAACCTTTTTTTAAAGAACAGCTTCAGTTCAGGCTAGACCACAGGAGGCCTGCAGACAAAACTCCTTTAAGATGACAGCAGCATCATAAATAGATATAACATCAACACGCATTGCACAGCTACCAAACTAGCAACGCAGAGCTAGGAGTACTGCAGCTTTCCCGGCTTCTGGAATCGGCCTCTTCTCCTGCAGCAGCTCCTGCTGATGACGGTGCATTGCCTGCAATGCTGCTGCTTCGACCGTCTGACCCAGCATGAATCTGCAGCAGCTGAAGGCTGGGCAGGTTCCCATCTCTAAGACATGCACAGCTGACACAAGTTAGAGTCTGACTAATCTGTAGCAAAATCATCCTTTAAAATTTATCCTACAGTCTGTATTTTGCACATACGAGGTCGTACTTCCATGCCCAAGCTAGCTGCCTTATACTATAGAACAAGGTACGGTTAATGCTCTTCAAAATATTAGTTAAAAGTTTCGGAAAAGCTGGGAAAACACATTTTTCTTTAAAAGCAGTCCCTATATACACAAAGCTGGCAGCGTATGCATCCCAAAGTGTAAAACGTATCATAAGCTGGAGCATTAAAGCACGACACGAGGGAATTGCTGAGCTGCGGCAACCCTTTCCCTGCTGGAAGGGCGGCTCTCCGTGCCCCACGGGACGTGTCCTGCAGCCCGGTCACCAAGGACAGCGTTAGGGGCTCACAGCAGCCCCGGCCAACACCAAGAGCACCACTGCAGGGACCTGGCTGCCCTCGGGGTGCTCCAAAGCAGGGGCAGCTCCACGCCTGCCCGTGACGTTTCCTTGCACCGAGTTCAGCTCTGTGCTTCATTTTCCAATCTGTGAAAGGCTCTTGTATGTAACAGAGATAAACTGACTGCAGAGCCAGCAGTGCAGGGACCCTTCAGGTTGGGACAGGACCTTTAAGGAGGTGCTGGGCGCTCAACAAGGGGGTTCTGCCAACCCCAAGGGCATAGTCACGTCTCAACCACCCAGGGCAGCAGGCTAAGGTCCCCTCCAGCACCAGGGAAGGGACTGCAGCTCCTCCAGAGCTGCGGATAATGCACTTGAGCCATGATGTGAAGGAGCTGTCGGTGACCGCTTCTCCCCAGGCGAAGGATGCTGAGGTTCGCTGATGGAGCGGCAGCCCTGCATCCACAGCCTGTACCTGGGTGGGTTCATCTCCCTGCCCAGCCCCAAACGCAGGACAACTCACGAAGGGGAGGGAAGGAGGAGACCCACAACATGTTGGCCTCAGAATCTCCAGAAAGTGCATCTCTAAGGACGTGCTGGATTTTTCCACCTGTGACCATAAGGACCAACCTTCTAGGCCGTTCTTAAAGGACCTAAGACATACAGTTCACTTATTAAAAATTTAACTTGGGTTCAAATCAATATCCCAACACCCGAGAGTTCTTCCTTGCCCCTCAAAAATTATTCCTGTCTAATAAAGACATACACATCTCCAACAAAAGTCAGCCTTACCAAACAGCACCTTCAACTTGGAGTTTCAGCATTCTTTAAGATCTGAACTTAAGAACATGCCAGGTTATTAAAACAAAACAAAAAAAGGGCCTAAAAAATGCTTGGCAATAGAACCTCAAAGTAATTTAGGTCATTTCTTTCATGCTTCCCTGAGTTTTCACTCACTTTGCTTTATTGTCCCACAATCTGCTCCTCCTTCAGCATGCAAAAATTTAACAAGCATTTTGTTACAACTACACAGATCCAAACTTACTTGCCCTCGATGCCAGTTATACATTTAACTATTTCTCCAGCAGTCTGCAGTGGAAATGGGGGTGGTTAAGAAATTACCCTAGAAATATGCACATCATACCTGAAACCAGGAAAATCCTTCTGTTGGCATGGAAAAAAAGCTTTAATAGCACAGACAAAAGGAAGAAACGGGAATAGGGAAAAGCAGGCTCATAATGGAAACATCTTACCCAGGATTTTTGCAAGTTTAGGTGCTTAAGTTAAGCAACACAACCCGCCAGCTAACACTTTTCATAGGGCTGAAACTGCAGACCACATTATATAAGTTGTAATTGTACCTCTGCCGCCCTCCCACTTGCAGCATTTCACATCTTACCGAATCCACATGCTGACATGCAATATAAATGTACCTATGCAGCCCTTAACTGGCCTGGGATACTACCAGCCGTTGTGCATTTTGCACGAGGCTCTAGCCCATTAAAAGCAACTTTTAAAAACCTGTTTTCACATGCACACTAAGCTGTAAAGAGGGTTACTAAATTTAGCACGCAATCCAATCCCGGCAGTGGCACATCCCAGGCTATGGATATGGAAGTGACCTTATGCGGAGGTGGTGGGTGAGGGCTGTAGGTGCTTCCCCATTCCACCCCCTGCACCCAGCGAAACCCTGCCGTGCCCTCCACAAATCCTGGCCCAGACGTGGTAGCTCCAACGATTCGGAGATGAGGGATGTTTCCCTGCTTGAAAGTGCTTCTTCCCAGAGAAGAAGGGAGTTTAGAGGGGCAGGAAAGCCCCCTACAGCCCCCCAGCACGGCTGAACTCGCTTTCTCCAATCTACAAGCGCCACTGCAAGGAGGGGAGGAAGATTCCCTGCTTTCGGGGGGAGCCTGGAAGCGACGCAAGCACCGGAGAGCCGCGGTCCCCGGATGAGCGGCTTCCCGGGCGGCATTCCCCCGCGGCCAGGCGGTGAACGGAGCCGCGCGAGGCAGCGGCGCCGCCGACCTTTTGCATCGTACGTCAGCAGCGCCTGCCCCGGCTTCTCCTCCCGCCGCACGGCGAGATAAGAACCGCCGTCCTTCACACTCGCCCGGGCAGGAGGCAGCTCCCTGCTGCAGGAAACGCAGAGGCCCTGGGAAGCGGCGAAAGCGGCACGGGCTGCGCCAGGGCAGCTGAGTCAGTGGCTTTAAATACCTCTGCCAGGGAGCGCGCGGCACCAGGGCCATGGGAAGCGCTCGCTTCCTCCGGCCGGCTTCTTTCTTTCTGTTTTCTCATTGCACATGGATTTTTCAACTGAAAACCCTGCAGCACAGGTTGAGGATACAGCAGCCATAAACGGTGGTCAGAGATTAATCCGGCGATAATAAAAGTAGCAGCTGACTGACCTCACAGGCTGCCTTATCAGTCCCTCCCAAGGCAGCAGCTCCAATGCCAGGGCTCTCCCTGCAGACCTGTACCTTGTGCAAGGGCTTAGTCATGGTCTTGCTCGAGGGCTACGCGCTTGCAAAGAGACTACGAATTCGCTCGGAATCCGCTCGGATTCTCCCATGAGCAGCCTGAGCCTCCCACTGCACCACAGCAATGAATGCAAGCAGGGCTAGCTGTGGGGAAGCACAAAAAGGGGTTAGAAGCAGCACTGCTGTTGTCTGCTGCCCTCAAAAACTTCCTTTGTGCCTGCAGACACCCAAAGACACCTTTCTGTATCACACCCAGGGACAAGATGTCCTAAAATGTCACACCCCTAAAATAAAATATCCTACTTACCGCTTTAAATCCACACGGGCAAAAGTAAATCCGAGCAGTGTAGAATGAAACCAGCATTTTTGGGGGGAAAAAAGGCTAGGGAAGGTAGGGAGGAGGGAGAAAGTCTGGGAAGCAGGAGGATAAGGAGGCCAAAATGACACCCCGTGCAGAGGCTCTATTTCCGCTGCCCTAGCGGGTGACACCGCTGAGCAAGACGCTGCGAACGCAGCCGAGGCCCTTCCCCTCTGCGGGCTACGAGAACCAACTCGGTTTTGGAAGCACCATGAATCACAGGCACAAATATAGGGGGCCTGAAAAGCCTCCAACAGCCGTTTAATTCCCAAGGCAAGCGTTATTTCCCCTGGGTCATGCAACAAGCACTCCATGAGCTGGACACCAGACAGAGGGGCTGACGGGGTTGACTGTTCGATTCATACATATAATCCCCGCCCCTCAAAAAAGGAAAAAATAACTTATTTTCAGCATAACATTAAAACTTTCTCTGACACCAGGGGGGAAAAGTGGTGAACTTTGTAGCTGCGCCTTGGCGAGGCAACGGGCTCCACTTCCCTCCCAGCGGGAATGCACCGGCTTCCCGGCACTGGGAAATGACTGCACTCGCCTGGATCTCTCCAAAGAGATTCCCAAACCCCTTACATGTTTTCACTATTTCCCCCCTGCATAGGAGAGACACACTTGTTTTACATCAGCAAACCCTCTGCAGACCTGACCGCAAGTATTCCCCGCTAGGAAAAAAATAAAATAAGGAAAATGGATCCAGACCCCCTGCTTCTCCCAACAAGATCCAAGGGGAAAGGGTGAAAACCCGCAAGCAGCAGCACCGCCTTGTTTCCCAAACCATAGTAAAGGACCCATGAAAATCCAGCCACTCGCCAATGCCACCAGGAGATGGCCCTTAGGGCCAGCGGGGGACAGTGCTACTCAACGGGACTATTCCTGCAAGGGAAATGAGAGGTTCAGCAGCACTACGGACTGCCAGGGAGTTTCTCTGGGTTGCACTGCACCTCAGTGACCTACAAACAAAGCTGAGATTTGGCTGGAAGGAAAAAAAAAAAAAAAAAGAAAAGAAATAAATATGATTCTCATAGAAAAAAATCTCCTCGGGGAGGAGAGGGGAAGCAGCGTCATCTGCTTCTGTTCAGCAAAAGAATTTAGAGCTGTCCCCTCTGATAAACAGGGTAGAGACAAAGAATTAAAAAGAAGAAAAAAAGTACAGAGTTTTACAGAAAAGAATTTGTCTGTGTTCAGTTTTATCATTTGATTTCTGCTGAGCACAGGCGCTGCACAGCTCTGCTTCTCCTCTCCTTTCCATGCCCCGCACACTGTGCAGCAAAATTAAAGGCTGAAGCTCCTAATCCACTTCTCCACACCCTGCAGCTGCAGAAACAGGAGACCATAGTCTTCACGTGTGCTAGAAATAAACCTAAGCAGCAACTTTCCAGAGCCTTCATGTGCATAGATACAACTGAAACCATTCCCTTCTCCGTTTGCTGGAATATCCAGGAGACGTATTAAAAATTTCACCTTTAGTTACATGGGAAGCATTAAAAAGGATCACGAGATTTGCATGCTTTAGCACCTCAGATTACTACGGTTTCCATGCACGTTGTTCCTTCTCCCAACGTCCAAGGTGCAATTAAGGAGCACATTGGAGCTGGCTCTGGGTACCCCCTGCACAACGGAGCTGCTGGAGCGCCCAGGGCGGCCACGCAGCCGAACGGCTGCGTTCACAGGAGACCTCCCTTCAGCCGTGTCACAGCACCCACTAATTAGTGCCTAATTCCTATATTTAGGGCCGCGCTGACCTGCGAGTGCCCCCATAAGCTCATTTATTAAGATTCACTTATTCATTCTCATATAATCTAATTAGACAGCAGCACACGGGCGGCAGCGGCGACCACGAGAGCCGCAGTTCGAGCCCGGCGAGGCTGGCACGGAGGCGCCGCCGGCTCCGTTTGGGAAAGCTCGGAGGAGCCGCAGGAATTGCGGATGCCTCCAGGACATTGGATGCGAGACAGCCACTGTCCCCTACCAGCTAAAGGCCAGTGCTTAAATCCACACGTATTCCAATATATTGCAACATCCACTCCCCACTATTGGGGAATTAAAGCCCCAGCTAGTGTAGTGTAGTAGCTAAGCACACGGTGGGAAAAGAGCCCTCGGATGAGATCCAGACACGTTCCCAAATAGGAGCCTGCTTTTTCCAGGTTGGCGCTTGTGGTCTTGACCCCATTTTATGGATTCACTTACAGAGGCTTCATTCTGGCAGTTTTCAAAGCTAAATAGCACCCTCCTTCCTCCATCCAGCTTTCCTTCAGACATGCTAACAGGAAGAAGTTTGCAACATCTGAAATATAAATAAATACTAGTTTTTTTTTTTAAAGGCATTACATGTTTATTTCTTTTGGACATCTTGTATAACAATGTGAGAAGAAACGGATTCCTGAGGCCCGTGATCCAGTAATTCTCCTATCTGTCATCTCCATAGTTTATGGACAGTCATTACCAAAAAGCGATATATCTGCTCCAGGTGACATTTAGCCCAGCAAATTCGTGGTCTAAAACAGCCACCTCAAAAATGTTGAAAAGATCAAGAGCTCTGAGGTAGCAAAAGAACAAAAAGAACAAAATGGTTGAGATATCAAAGATTGAGAATCAAAAAATATTCATTTAAATTAAAATAAAACCAGTCCAATCCCACTATTTTGCCAAGATAACTAAGTCGGGAGCTTAAGAGCAAAATGCAGGTGCATAAAATACCCTTTATATTACAAAGCTTTGGACAGAGAGATGTTGCAGGGTTTTCCCCAGAAGAAGACAATGACAATGTTGATAAGAGAACAAAAGGAGAAGACTTGAGCACTTGGACTTGTTTAACCTACCAAAACAAGAGGTAATAGGGGCATGTCGGTTCCCTAATTACATCAGGGAGGGAAAATACCTCTTCAAACCAAATCGCCAATGAAATGGCCACAAATGACCCAAGGGTGGAAATTTGGGACTGATCTGCAAATCCAAACCCCTCCAGCGGCTTTTCCACAGGGACAGCAGTGAGGAGAAAATGATCCAGAACCAAACTCCATGAGGGGCTCCCTTCTGGCCTCAGATTCTCATAAAATAGACTCATAGGAAGGTAGCTTTTCCCTCCTCATCTCTGTCCCCCAGAATGCGACAAGCAGCCGGATATCTCTTCCAAGACAGCCCAGGGGATGGAATTTGCAGCATATACTAAAGACACGTAATTGAGTATGATCAGAGAACCCAATCTGGGAGCTGGAGCACGCAGTCAATGGAGAGGCTGGCAGCACAGGAGGGCAGGATTAAGAGCAACGAAGCCGGATGCTTAAAATAAAACACACGTCCTCTCTCCCCGCCACATCCTTACACTTAATAGGCTTGGCCAAAAACTTGCTTAATCTCTACCCACAGCCTCTCGGATTCCACGAGGAGGTCCAGTTCCCGAGGAACTTTGCTAACCTGGATTTATGGCACTGAGGCTTGAGCGATGATTAGACACTTTTGAGCCATAATCATCTCGTCTCAAGCAGAAAGAGCAGATGATGCAGACGAAAAGCTGTTATGTTGCTTACCAAGCAATACCCCAACTTTACACAGGCTTGAACAGGCTCTTCCCTTTCCTTCAAGGGGTTTCAACTGCAGAGCAGCTGGAAGGCCGAGTCATCCGGAATGGTTTTTAATCCAGGCCTTTTCCCTCCACCATCACAAAACCTCTATCCACACATTTCACATTCCTTGACAACTGTCCGTGCTGGGAACTGAGAGTACCTTCTTGACACCGACTAGATCAGTAACATCAGTTATCTGGGTAATAACTCCAGCCAAACATTTGCATCTCTATCCAAGTCCAGCCTTTCCCTGCTGTAGTTACGAGTTATTTTAATCACAGCGTGTGGAAAGCGGCATCAGCATATGAGGCAAGAGGGGGGGAAAAAATGCAGCAAAGCGAGTTGCAGGGCCTGTTCACGGGCAGGAGGTACCGTGAGGCCATGGGAAAGAGGTCCACAAGGCAGAGATTCCCTTCTGGCCCAAACCAAACTCCGGGATGTCAGGGATCCACTTCGGGGGACCACAACCCACCGCTGAGCTCCTCTGCGCACTGCTTGGCAGAGGCAGCTATAGGAAATTCTCTTAGAAAACTTAAATCTGGAGCAGAAAACCACTGTACCAGCAGCAAGGGTATCGGCCAACAGTCATTTTCCACAAAGCCAGAAATACTTCAATGAAAGTTTTTCTGTTAGTGATCTCAAAATAAACGGCACAGCTTTTGCAGAAGGAAAGAGCTCTCCATTGACAAGCCTAACACACAGATGCAGACGCCCACTGCTAGAAAGCAGCACCTGGCATTGCTTAATATAAAGATATTCTGCCATTCTTAATAGCTCCCTACTTTATTAAAATAGATATCTGCCATTCTTAATGACGGCTCCCATCTAACACCACATAGGGAGGGTTTTATTCTGCAACTTGGCTGCAGTGGATGGGATAGATTTAAGTTTTTCAAGTCACACCAGGGCGACCACCCCTAAAGCAGCTCGGCCCCTAAAAGCTCCCTCATCCGTCGCTCGAAGAGGCGACGTTGCAACCTCAGCTCTTTTTCCCTGCTCGTCAGTGCTCCCGTTTTCCTCGCTGCCATCCCGGGGGATAACGGGGAGCGACGGGAAGGCACCCCCGGATGCGCTGCACGAGGGAGGCCGGGAGCGAGCGGAGCAGGAGCAGGAGGCACCGGGTTAGCGGCAGCGGAAACGCCGCCGCGTGTCACCCACACAGGTGCTGCATCAGGGGGCGTGGAGAGCCTCACAAATAGAAATATATATATATATATATATATATAAAATACGCACACTCATAAAACATACAGATAGCCCGGCGCACGCGAAGAGGCAGCTCGTGGCGCCGCTCGCGCTGGACGAACACAAAGCGAGCGGCGCCTTCCACCTGGGCGCAGCCGGCGGCCCCGCGGGCAGCGGCGCAGGGAGCGGCTCCCGGGCGGGCCGGAGCTTTCCCACTCATTCATTCCGGGTTATTTTCCCGGCTGAAGCCGCCCGGCCGGAGGGCACCGCGGCTCCCCGCCGGGACCCTCCTTCCCGCAGGGCCCCCGAGGGGCGGGCGCCGCTTCCCCCGCTCCCGAGGCGGCCGCGGGGAGGAGGACGCGGCCCGGCCGGGCGCCCGGCCTCGCCCCGCACCTGCGGGCGCCGCCGCGGCCTAGGCCCCGCCGCCGCCCCCGGCCCCGCCGGGCCGCCCCTGTCCCCGTCCCCCCGCGGTGGCCGCGCGCGGGCTGCACTCACCGGGCGGGCGCGGGGCGGCGCGGGGCCCAGGGCGAGCGGCGGAGCGGCGAGCGGGGCCGCTGGCTGCGCGGCGCCGCCTGGCAGGAAGGAGGGCAGGAGGCGGCGGGGCGGAGCGCGGCGGCGGGGGCGGCACCGGCACCCGCACGTCCGCGGCGGCGCCCGGCCCCTGCGCGGAGGGCCGCGAGCGGGGGCCGGGCCTGGGCGGCCCGCGGGGAAGCGCCCACGCGCGGGACCCGCCGCGCGGGGAGCCCCGGGCCCGTGTCCCGCCCACCCGGACACCCCCCTCACGGGCCCGTTGTCCCCCTGGCATGGAGATCGCCCCCCCCGGCAATACCCACGCGTGGGGACACCCTGCCCGGCCCCAGCTCCACACGGGGATCTCCCCCCACCAAGGATCGCCTCATGCCCGTAGGACGTTTCTTCCCTCACGCTGTGGCCTTAAACGGATTGTTACCCCACCCCCCCACACTCCCAAAAAATAAAAAGAAATGGGGAGGAAAAAAATGCCCTAGGATGGACCCGAGCACCACGCCATGGGCTCCCGCTTCCCCCCAGGGCCCTTGGCCCCATGGAGCCATCTGCTTTCACCCCCAGAAAACAGGGACCTCCTTCCACAGGGAACAGATTGCAGAGATTTGCACGGGCCTTTTTGGAAAGAAACACCCTTCAGGCCTTGCTTTTCCCCTCCTCTCCCCAGGGGTGTTCCCAAAGGGTCTCCCATAGGGACTTCGCAGGAAAGAAACTTCTGTCACTTCCATGGCCCTCAGGAAAAAAGCGCCTGCTGCCATTCCCAGCCCTGGGGCTCCGAGCCAAGGCTTTATCTGCTCCCACCAGAGGCATCGCTGAGAAATGGATGAGAAGTCACTGAGAAATCTGCTCCACCGCTTTAGGCCTTGAGGATGGATGGGGAGCCGTGCCCGTCTGTGCCTCGCGAGGAGGCATCCTCAGAGCCCTCTGCCCTTCCCAGCCCATTGCAGCAGGATCTGGATGACGTGGGCTGAGCCCCCGGCTGGAAAAGCCCCATGTAGAAGCTCCCGAGCTGCCCGCGAGTCTCACAACACCCCATATCTCCGGCTGCAGGGAGGAAATAACGCGAGCGGCCCCCGAACGCCTGGCCACGTGAGCCTGCCCCTCCCGGGAAAGGGTTTAAGTTGCTGCAGGAGCCCTAAGTCGTCGCCTTAGTCTGGATTTTGCATTCTCGGATCACAGGGAAAATGTCTTCAGACCTGTGGATCCAGAGAAGGCCTAAGAGGAAGGCAAGCTCTGTGCTTAGCCTGGCTGCAAGTCAGGGAAGCTGATTATTAATTTAGCATTTTATATCTGAATGTATGAAATCCTTCTGAACGCCAGAACGACCGTCCTGCAAGTTTCAACACCTCCCTGACTCAGCCTCTTCATGCCTACAAAAAGAAAAGGAAGAACAAATGCTGGGTTTTCTCCTTTGCCTCCTTTTATTTGAATCCAATTTTTTTACACTATCTATAAGCAGGAATTCCTACAGCGGGTAGAAAGTGAATATCAGCTAATAGATTATGCAAATATGCGCACACGCACAAAAAATTAATTGCTAAAGAAGGTCACAAAAATGACTGCAATTTGTTCTCAGGCTGGTAAAGTAGGAGTAACTGCAGTAAAAAAAGTTCAGTTACAGAGGAAGAGACATTTGATTCAAACCAACTGTAAGGGAATAAAAATACATCTGTCCAAAGCAGCATTTGTCAGAAGAAATTACTTTTGGAAGCTCTCATAAGAGGAATAAAAGTTAATAATAAAAACCAACTGAACTAAAGTAAGATATGGTGGGTGACCCATATAGAAATCCATCAGGCCACACAATCCACATACTACCACCATGCATATATATTCTTAATTAAGCTGAACTGATCAAGGCTACATTTTGCACTACTGAAAAAAATCCAGCTAATGAAGGGGGGAAAAAATAAAGAAGTAAAAAAGTGATTCTGCGTATTTATGAACCACGTTCGTTTTCCATCTCAGAGCCCCGGTATGGAAAACCAGCAAGCCTGCCCAGCTCGTGCTCCCTGGCATGGGGTATCCTCTGGGGGCTTCCTTGGTCACCCTGAATGTTCCATACGCTTGCAAGCGGATTAAAGCAAGCATTTGAACCTGGCCAGACCCCCGTGCACCTTCTGTGTTTGCTGAGCAACCTTGCTGATGTTGCAGGTCACTAACTCTCCTTGGGTCTGCACTGCATGGATTTACTCTACGTTTTCCTTCCGAAGAGCGCAGTTTGGGCTCAAGTGCAACAGCTTTAGCTGGAAGAGCTCACCATAAAGGAAAGCACATTTTCTAGGACTCTAGCAGCTCATGGAGTCTGATCTGGTGATTTAAAACCTTTGGTATCAGACGACAGTCTGGGGATCCCAGGAAAGGAGGATGGCAAAGCAGATGTCCACGCAACACCGTGTTAACCATGCCCAAACCTCAGCAACACTACGAGCACTGCTTTAAAATATCCCTCCTCTTTCTGCCTCTTCTGTAGCAGCATCACTGCAGAAGATGAGTTTGCAAGAGCTGGGTATCATTAGGAAAAGCAAATGCAGAAATACCACAGAAAGTATCGTGTCCCATAAAACACTTCTTGTGTTTTACAGGATACACGTGACTATCACAGTGGCACTTCAAATATTTCTTCCATTCATTGCTTGTAATATCAAATTGTTATTTATGCTGCTCTAAATTGGTCTACTGCGGCTTTTAAATTAATAGTCTCCTTCATCAGTACCTAAGGAATGAAATTACTTTTCTTTGCAAAAGACATGTTTTGACCACAAAATAATTCGGCAACACCCTGGCAAAGCACAGAACTGTAACTCACCCAAAAGGTAACAACAGAGATAGCAAAGACAAACAATATATAATGGAAGGAAGGAGGGGAAATACCTACATATTTTATTAATTATATATATATAGTAGTATTATATATGAATATATTTTAAAATATATTTTATAGAGAGACAAGTCAGGCAGACGTGCTCCAAGAAGCCTTCCAGGTCTGCAGGGCTGGCTCAGTGCGTTTCTCTCCTGCAGCCAAAGGACGGTGGCTGAGCTCTGCAAGGCTATTTCAGTTCCTCATACATAAAATGAGGATAATGTATCTTCTCTTAGCCTCTATACCTTATCTATTTAAATAGCAAAGTCTCTCCCTAGTGAGCTTACCAGCCACCCATGCTGCATCTAGACTTGTTAGACCTCTAAGTGTTTCCGTCATAGGATTAGTAAGTCCTAGGGGAAAGAAAGGGTTAAGAATCAACTTGGATTCTGTAGGGAAAGCAGAAAGGCACAAGAAAAGAAGGCAATTCAACTGATTTTATCCAAAGGGACAAAAGAAGGTTTAGGAGGTCTTCTATGGCATGTCAAGGCATTATTACAGTCCTACAGCGAGAAACATACCCATTAACAAATTAGGTGAGACCTAAGATGTCTGGAATAGTTGGACTCCTGAACACCTTGAAACGGGCTGTCTTTATCCAATTCATTTATTTTGGATAACTGTGAGCAATAGAGACTTGGACAAATACCTGGGGATAAATGGGAGGACTTTTTAATGTGAATACATAAAAGCTATTGGATCCGAGTGACATGATTTTGTTGCAGAAAAAAGCCCCTCCAATATAGACCCATCTGGGTTCCTAATTTTCTTGAAAGCAGTGCTCAGTACCCCAGGGCACCTTTACCTGAGCCCTGCTGAACTCTCACATCGAGGAGCTGGGTGAACGCCCACGGAAGGGAGGCCAAAATAATCAGACTACAGACAACAGGGCTTCAAAAGAAAAAAAAAAAAAAAGGCAAAACCAGTATCTTCATAATATCAGCAAGTCAGCTGCTTCGACAGCATGCAACCACTCTCCTCCCCAAAGTATGTTAAAATATTACGGATTCCTGTAATTAAACTTAGATTATATGGGGAAAAAGTAACTCTCATTCTGCTTCTGTGTGCTGAATGTGAAAGCTGTGGTCTAACAGAGCACAGTCCGCAGCACTGATAACCGAATCAATGCTACGGCAGCCAAGAGCACAAACTGCAGCGACAGCAGGAAATGCAGGCAGGGGTCTGCAGGATGCACGGGAGGACCGACCCTCACGGCAGGGATCTCGGACAGGAAAGCCGCGCTGCAGGGGCAGAGCCGGGCACGCTCCTTCCTGCCGCCCACGACGTTCACTGCGCACAAAGTGACACAAAGGCGACCGTGTTCGAAGTTAATTGTGTGCATTAAAGGTACAAAAAAATATATATATAAATAAAAATGCTACACAGCGTGGGTGGGGACAAAGCAGAGTGTCTACCTATGTCTGCCAACATTTGGGGGAGCTCTAGTTTCTCCTGAGGACCTCATTGACTCAACAGCTCCGATTTGCTTACAGTTAATTGGAGGAAGAGGTAACGAGGGCTGACTAATCGCCTCACCGCACGCCCTGCAGACTCATTCTGGTGTCAGTTAATGCAACCCGCTGATCACTCAGACAAAACTGAAGTTTTATGGCGATTTCAGAGGCTGGTTGGCACCTTCCTTTGCTCATAGTATTTGCATAAAATTCATCTCCCCCTTTGTCTGTGCCATAAACAAGTAAAACTACTTGGGCTGATGTAACCGAGCTGACAGGCAATAGCAGCTAAGTAAAAACAGTAAAGAAATCACAGTACCTGCTCCGTTTGCCTTGAAGGTACGAACATCACTGCTCGCATCTTCGATGTTACTCTGACCCCTGCAAATTAAATTAATAGAGGTCTGTTAGCACCAGCCACATGCACACACCTCTGCTTTTCTGTGCAAACACACACAGGTGCCACTACTGTGTATTTTTTTTCAGATAAGACTTAAAGGATCGGTATTTAATTGCAGCTCCAAGTTCAACATATAAGAGGTGGTGTTTGTATTAGAGCAATTTGTCACCACACTTGGAGGGAAACACTGGCGGTCAGATGATCCGTTGCACACTCACCTCATTTAAATGCAATTCAATTTAGACAGAGCATTTGGCACAAAAATTAGGAAGATGACTTAACAAAAAGCAGGGAAGGATTCCTCTGAACCAGGCGTCAGGTACGTTTGTGTGCGATGTTCATGGAGGAGCTGTCCAAGAAAGCCCACAGCCATTAATCGCAAAGTAGCAATTAAGGTGTCAGCCGATGTTTAAAGCTCTTTTTTTCTTCTGGCCCTCTTTTAAAGGCACCACATAATGAAAAATAAGAGTGGAATGAAATAGCCAACAGAAATAGCCATCTTTATGGTTCTAAGAGCTAAGCACTGACCTCACGTTGGCAGTGACCAGCATATGGGGAAGACACATGCATTTGCTAACAATATCTAGGAGTAAATTCATGTTTGCAAAGATTCCCAATACCCAACTAACATTTTCAGAAAGTGAGAGTGTCCCTGTTTAACTGGGACAAGGAGCTGGGGAGATGGGGATGGACACACGGCATGAGGTGGGAAAACAGGGAGCTGCTGCCCTCCTCCCCTTCGCCCAATAAACCTGCACCACGAGGCCAGGAGTATTAAACTGGCTTCTGAACCCAGCCCAGGTTCAAGCCACGACAACCTCACTTACATAACAGGATCACTTCCCATCTATGCAGAGGCAAGTTGGAACCAGCTACCACATCTCCTGCGCCCAATTCTCTTCTTATTTGCACCAGCATAATTTAATGATTATAATTACTCACGGTTAATAGTTAAATTATTCACTATTACTCAGCTAGTCTTGGGGGTTTCTTTTCTTCTCTGGCAAAAAATCCAAAAGCTGGCAATATGGACAAGTATCAGTCAGGTGCAGGATGGAGCATTGTGGAACGGACAATTGGGAGAGGGTGAAACACTCACGGTGACACTCAGGGGGGACTGAAGACACTGCCACCCCCCTCCTGGTGGAACTGCTCCAGCTGTACGTGCTGCTGCTACAAAACCCAGTGAAACGGAGTCATTGGAAATGCTGCATTTGCAGGTAACTTGGGCACAGTGCACTGCTCCTGGTGCTCAATCCTGCTCTTAGTTGCTCCTCCATCTCCTCCAGAGGCACAGCTCTAATGCCACCAGGAGACACAAGACACAAGACACAACTTACGCTCTTTGGAGACTTCTACAGTTATAAGAACTTTGCAGGAAGCTCAGGAGAGTGGAAAGCAGAGCTCTGTCAATCACGGGCTCTTAATTCCCAAACTGGCTCCTGAAAAAGATAAGATAAAGCCAAACGAGATTAAGCAACTTCAAAGTCAGCACCAAGGCATTCACAGAGTGCTAGATTTAGAAGGCGGCTGTTGAGAGTAATAATGAGCAAAGCAGGGGGAGCTTCCTTAGGGATTTGCTCCTTGTCCCTTCCGGCTTTTGGGAAGTCTCCAGTGATTAGTACCATCCCAGAACTAGACTGCAGCAGATATAACGTGGGGATGCGTATGCAGACACAGCTAAGAGGAGGAAACAGGAACATGAGGAGAAGCTCTCCGCAACAGCCTTCTGCAGTCAGCTCCCTGAGCAGGAACAGCGATACCCACGGCCTCTTAGGAGAGCGCACAAAGCCTCTGTGGCAGTTCCACTCATGAGCCTTCCCTTGAAAAATTAACCACCGTGCTAATTAAAGCAGCGGCTCCGCACGCCGGCTGCCGCGCCGCGGGGCGCACACAGCGGAGCTGCCCCGCGCCCGGGGGGCACCTCGGCCCCGTGCCCACCCGGGCTGCCCCAGGACAAGGTGCAGGCAGCAGCCTGAGGGGGAAAGGATGTTTTCCAAGCTAGAAGAGGGAAAGTAGTTGCCCTTGCTGATATTATTTGGCCTGGATGGTCAGAAATGGAGTAGATGACAGCTCTCACGAGTGGTCATCTGCGGCAGAGAGAAGATGATGCCTCTGATGGTTTTGGCTGAGAGGGAGCAGACGAGCCCTAACAACACACCCATAAGGTGCCACCTCTCCAGCGGCAGCCAGAAGACCTGTCCACTCAGTCAAATTAACCCTGGAGTGTTTAGCTACCTAGATAGCGCAGCCTTCTATGAAAGTCTGTAAGGCCTTTAGAGGAGTCTATTCTCCTTTCGCCTCACCTTTGAAATAGATAAGTGATATTAAACCCATTTGGCAGAGAAGGCACCAGCAAACTACACTACCAACCTGAAACTGCACAGGGTCTGCAACAGGTCTCCCTGCCTCCTGCTCATCCGCGGGACGGTGCCGCTTCCCAGGCCTTCCTCCGCTGCCGCTTCCCAGGATTTCCTCCGCTGCCGCTTCCCAGGATTTCCTCCGCTGCGCCCGCTGGCAGCTTGCTCCTGAAGGAGGAGATGCCAGAGCTCGATGTGGGCAAACATGACTGAGCAAGTAGGGCAGCTGGGAGACTGCGCTTGACGCTGCGCTCGCTGGAAGCCGCAGGATGAGTTCTGCCTGTCAGGGCTGTGAGTCACGTACGAATCAGTGCTCAAAGCCTTTCTGGGCTTGCTTGTAATATGCTCTGTTGCAGGTAGTGCTATCAGAGGGACTCACCCAGCAATTCTTTCTGGAGTCCTTCCATCCTCTCTGACCAGCTCCTCCATACAAAGTGCCCACACCAGATCTGTTCCTATCCACAGCAGAAAAAAACAGCAACAGAGACTTGTATTTTGTGTTCACCTCTAAGTGGCTTCTTTGCCACTTTGAACTCTGTATTTGACCTCTCCACCTCAGTTTTGCCAAATGCTGACAGTGGACCAGGGCCCAGGGGCTTCAAGGTAAATGTATCTCATCATCTCCACAGGGTCCTGCAGACTGCTTATATGTGGCTAGTGTTAGCTTGACATTAAAGGATTGATAAAGTGATGTGGAGCTGCTGGAGAGAGTCCAGCGCAGGGCCACAAGGATGATCAGGGGCCTGGAACATCTGCCCTATGAGGAGAGGCTGAGGGAGCTGGGCCTGTTCAGCTGGAGAAGAGAAGGCTGAGAGGGGACCTGAGCAGTGTCTAGAAGTACCTCAAGGGAGGCAGTGAGGAGGATGGGGCCGGCCTCTTTTCACTGGTGGCCACTGACAGAACTAGAGGAAATGGCCAGAAATTGAAACACCAAATGTTCCACAGGAACTTAAGGAAAAATTTCTTAACAGTGAGGGTGCCAGAGCCCTGGAACAGGCTGCCCAGAGAGATTGTGGAGTCTCCTTCTCTGGGGATCTTCCAAACCCGCTTGGACGCAGTCCTGTGCCACGTGCTCTAGGTGACCCTGCGTGTGCAGGGGGTTGGACTAGATGACCTCTAGTCGTCCCTTCCAACCTTGAGCATTCTATTCTATAATTCTATGATCCACAGCTCATAATCTACCTGTTCTTCTCATATCCCTATGACAGGATCCTTTGTAAAAGTTTTCAGACTGCCTTCTTACACTCATTCACATCCTTTCTAAAACGAACAAACAAAAAAAAAAAAGCCCAGCAACACATAAGTGATTAAGAAGTGTAGATGAGAAGAACATTTTCAAGATGTAAAGGTCTTCCAGTGCTCTTACCAAGCATCACTGGTGCAACGCACCAAAGTGGGCACCACTTTGGCAGTGTTAAGCACAAAAAGCAGCACCAGAGGGATAACGGGTGTAAGTTGAAACCCAGGCACTTCCATCTCCATGTGAGGAAGAGCTTCTTCCCTGTGAGGGTGCCAGAGCCCTGGCACAGGCTGCCCAGAGAGGCTGTGGAGGCTCCTTCTCTGGAGATCTTCCAACCCACCTGGATGCCGCCCCGTGCCCCGTGCCCTGGGTGTCCCTGCTGGAGCAGAGGGTTGGACTAGATGATCTATATCTCCCTTTCAACCCTAAGCATTCTGTGATTACACTCTATAAGTACCACAAAACCAGCCCAGCAGCCTGTGCTCAGGATGGATGGATGCTCTTAAGCCACATGTCCAACACTGCACATCTGACCCCTCACACCTCTGGGACCCGCTGCAAGGGCTGGAAGCAGCGAGAAGAGCCTGGCAGCACCTCTTCCTGCATGCATGGACCCTGGTATCTTCTTCCAAAGGGTTTCTTCAGCTCAGGCAGATGCTTGCAAGCAGATCTCACACAAAAACCCAAGGGGTTCTCTAGCAGAGCATGAGGTTTATCCAACATAGCACCAAGAGAGGGATCAGGATGTCTCCACACCTGAGTTTTCACAGCAAGGCATCACTCATGGCACCACGGCAGGGCAGGGAGAGAAGGAACAAGTCAGACAGCAAACACTGGCACCCAGTGATGAAGCGCCTGAGCCTCGTCGGCAGTGCGCGGCTCCCGAGCATCGAGCTCTCCCAGACACTTCATGGAAATCCATGCTGGGAACACGGCAGAGGTTTCACACTGATCCTCCTCACATCTGCTGGGCTGCTCACGGCACAGGAGCCTTCTGGAAAGGGAATGGGGTACATTGCACTAAGAGACAATCTTAACATGGTGGAAACAGAGAGATACCGAAGAGAAAAAAGACTCCCAGGCACTGATAGTAACAATTATAAGGAATACTTCCTCCACAATGTTAGCAGCACCAGCCCAGCTGAGAGGTCATTCCATTGCACAGCTATTGAATTTGGGGGCTTTGACCTTGCACTAGACTTGCTAAAGGCTCTGCCCCCTGGGGCCAGGTGCAACTTATTGCACTTAATGAGGCAGGTGGGAGAAATTAAGGGCATGCTACGCTTGCTCTCTAAAAGGCACCAGCAAGACACAAGGCTTTATCTTTGGCAGATCTAAGTTACAGCCCTGACTCCTTTTTTATCGGCAGCCTACAGAGGTGAGAGGGGTCAGCAGAGGGAAGGGGAGCTCACGAGCAGGCTGCGTTCATAGGCTCACATATAGTGTGAGAGGCAGCCCTGCCATTCCTAGCACTTCCCCAAGACCAAGCTGGTCCCTGCAGACAACCCTGCCACCAAAAGCGCCCAGCTCAAAGGCAGCTGGGCAAAAAACAGTGCAGTGAGGCACCACGCTGGCCTGCTGCAGCTCCACAGCCCCACACCAAGACCTCTGTGCGTGTTTTAAAGTGACTGTGAATTCCGTTCTGCTCCATGCTTACTAAATGGACTCTTTGGCCTGGATTCTGCCAAGATAATCAACACCACAACAGCCTTTCTGGGCAGAACATCCCACAGAGGCTTCCAAGAGAGCTACCTCCACCCAATTCCCCAAAATTTCCTTGCCTCCCACCTGTGCCATGTGCAGGCATAGGGGTATTTGCCCACAGGGAGAGCCCTTAGATGCCACTTGCCCCCATGCTTTGCAGCCCCATGTGGGGCAGATGGGACCCCCACACAGGCTCTCATGGCCCCAGATGAGCTGCACCTGCCCTGGGGCTGGGTAGAGGACACAGGTGATTATGGAGCTGCCCCCCCATGCTTAAAGGAGGCTGCAGCAGGCAGGGGGCAGCCCCTGTGTCCATGGACGGCACGTCCCAGCTGGAGCAGTACCTGGAGCGCTGTGACGGGCAGGTAGGGAAGCTTTAAAAAGGGAAATTAAAAAAAAAAAAAAAAAAAAAAAAAAAAAAAAGAAAGAGGGGAGGGAAAATGGGAGGTTGCGTTGGCCGGGAATCGAACCCGGGTCAACTGCTTGGAAGGCAGCTATGCTCACCACTATACCACCAACGCGGCGCTGCAGCAGTGCTCCTGCCTGCGCCTCACGTGCCTCCCCGGCTGTGGCAGCTCTGGGCAAAAATATCCCTGTTCCCCCTTTTCCCCATCTCCAGCAGCTCCCTGGTGTGAGGCTGTAGCCAAGACCCGCACCCACCCTGCAGCACTTTGCTCCTGTGCCCTCTGCTTCTCACTGATGTCCTGTTTCAAGCTGTTTTTCTGCTTGGGGAAGAGGTTTGGCTGTGCTTTTCAAATCTGTGCCCCTCCTAGGGGTGGGACGTAGGGGGTTAGACCCTAAGGGGTCTAACACAGGGAGTTCCAACTCGCCAGCTTTCCCAGCTATCACTGAGGTTTGTGTTCCAGGCTTGCTGGGTTGCTACCTGGAGCAAATGTGTGAGGTACCAGTTTGGAGGGAGGCGAGGAATAAAAGCGGGGAGAAGAGAGACCTGGGCAGTTGTTTAAAGCAGCTGGCTTTGATTTATGCCTCTGTGGGTTGCCTGGCCTCTTGTAATGGGAATGAAAACCACAGAAAGTGGCTGTTACCCCTCAAACCACCCCACCTTAGTGATCTCGGATCTCCTTTATGGAGCTGGGGGGAGATCTCCCGGCTGTGCAGCCAAGGAGCCCTTGGGTGAAGCTCCTTAACCCAGAGCCTGTGGCAGGAACACCCAGCAGGCAGCCCAATGTAACCATGGTCCTGTGCCCCTTGCACCACTGCTCAGCATCTGCCTTGCGAGAAGTGTCTTCCATGCAGTTAACCCTGTAAAGTTTGGGGGTGTTTATGTTTTTTTATTTTGCTTTCCAAAGTTATCTGGAAACCTGATGAGAAAAGACTTGCTTTCATTCTACTCTGTGCAGTTTTTCTCTTTGTTTTTCAGCTATTTAATGCTTGGGGCTTCACATACTGCTCTCCTCCCCATCAACTCCTTTCTTCAAGCTATGCCACAAGCTGTTTGCTTAGCATCTGTTTCTTGACTCTGTTACATTCTCTGCCCCTGACTACAGTATGTGAACAGTCCTGTGAGGCTCAGTGATGAGTTTGGGGGAAAGGTTGCTTTGTTTTTAGTTGCACTGTCTGCTGAGTGTCACTTGGTTTGCAAGAAGGAAAAAACAAATCCTAGTCTGCTCCTGTACAGCTAAATCTTGGCGTATTGTAGGACTTTTGGAGACTGTTTTCCTTCTCTGTTGCTAATGTGGAATATATATTTATTTACTGTTTTAAAACATTGTTAAACAAGATGCCTAGCTATTCCACAGCGTATTGTCTCTTTGCAAGCATCTGTTTATTCCTTTAAAATATGCTTCTGACTTACTAATTCCGAGTGTGCTTGGAGCCCTCTTCCAGAAAACCAAAGGGTTTTAGGGAGTGTCTAGACTTATTCAGGACCAGTTCACCCCAAGTGATCTCCTATGGGGCCCTGTGCCTAGGAGAAACAGGGTTAACTCAAGGTATTTGTCCAGCTGTTGTCATGAGATCTGTGTTAGGGCTAGGAGAGCCTCTCTGCGGGTTCTGCCACTTCACAATTTTCCAGGTGTCTGCAGCAGGACACGCTGGCAGCCCCAGGAGCAGAGCCCCACTGCATGCAGAGTGCCCATGGCCACGCTGCTATGTCCTTCTTTGGGCACTTGCCTCCTTGCTATTCAGTGCCTTTTATTTTTTTTTTTTAATTAAACAGGTGATTTTGATAGAGGAGACCATTAGCATGCAAGAACTTGCTTACAGATGTGCTGCATGTCTTGACTGCTTGAGCTGAGAAGAGATCCTGGCTCTGCAAGCCCTGTCTTGCTTAAATTAGGCCCACAGCCTCCAGCAGCCGAACGCCCGAGCTGCTTGGGGCTCTGTGAACTGCTGCCCTCTGTAGCACAGATCTACCATAACACAGATACTGTCCCTGCACACAGGGAGAGGGAATTGGAATGTAGGGAAGGAGGGTTGGAGCCAGCCAGAAAACACCAGCTGTCTGCCAGGGAAAAACTCACAAGCAGTTGTGTTACTTATACGGAAGCGTGGCAAAGGCTGTGAAGGGCAAACTGCCAACGTCGTCCTTTGAATCACCAATGAAAGCCTAGAATACTTCTCAGTTTGTGGTGTGATGTGGTCCAGGCTGCCCACAAAATGCAGTGGGAACATGTATCTTTGCTATAGAAAGGCCATGGTTCCTTGCATTTCCTCATAGCTTCCATCTCTGACCCTGCTGAATCACCACTGGAGTTGATGGGTTTGGATCATCACCTGCAACTTGGGGGCTGCTGTTCTGTTTGCTAGTTTGACTCTAGAGCCATAAAAATAAAACTGTGCTGAGGGGAAATAATCTTGAGTTTTATTTGCCAGAGACAGCCAATATGCTTGAAATCTTTACAGTATCGTTTGCTATAATGTGTATACATGTGGGTAGAGGAGAAATACCAGAACTTCCTCATTGAATGAAAGATGCATTTTAATTCAATCTCTCAGTTGAGGTAAACATTTTAACACTGAAACTTTAATGACACTTTTTTCTTAATTCAAGGATGATATCTCAACTAGTCCTCAGCTGTTTGCTCCCATGAGCCCTTATGACATAGACCTTCCAATTCAGACAACTCCAGATGCACCATTTGCTTCTCAATTTAATCAGCCTAAAGACCTCCCTCCAGACTTCTCCTCCGTGGATCTCAGCTTTCTTCCAGATATTAGCCAAGATGACCAAGAACAAAATCCCTCTGAGGAAGGTCATGAAATGCAAAAAGAGCTTGATGGACCTGTGTCAAGAAATGAGGACAGCGGTGTCTTTACGGAGGAAAGCAGTTTGGGATGGCCGGACGCAACGCAGCCATCCTCCGACACGTCTGGTGTCTGTCCCCCTCTGACCCCAATGACACCTGTGACCCCCGTGACGCCTGCATCCGAAAGCTCTGGCATAGTCCCTCAGCTACAGTAAGTAAATTAGTGCAACATAAGTAATAGTTCTGGGGACAGGACCATGATTGCTGAAGCCTTATCTCCCTAAGGCCCAGGTGTGTTCTGCTTGAAATGCCCAGCTGACTTTATTATTGTTAGAGAATGTAGGAAGAATGGATTGGGCCCAAATACACTGTGTGAGGGTTTTTTAGAACAAATGAACAGATGATACAGGAAGACAACTGCACATTATGCCAATAAATTCAATACAAAAATGGAAATGGCACAGAAAAATGGAGGAGAGCGGATGTGGTATTTGCCCAACCAGTGTGTTTATACACAATGCCTCTGGCTCCCTAAGGGCAATGTACTCTCCTGGGAAACAGGGGCTGAAGAATCTCTATGGGAGAACTGTTTGGTATGAGGGATTTCCTAATAGTGTATATATGGCTAGTTACTGCAACCTGCAGAATGAAAAGACCAAAAAGGAACCCGACTCAAAAGGGGGGCCTTTTCCTAGCAAGGAGGATCTGAGTGATCCCAGAGCTCTAAAGATGTAAATCTGCTCCTCTTTGCAGCTAAGTCTCCCCTTCTGCTCTCAAAAGGGCCAAGAAAAGATGCCTTATTACAAGATGCTGTTCTGTCTACATTAGAGCAACTACGGAGTAGCTGATATGTGTACAGTATAAGATACCCTCATCCACCTTAAGAGTGCTGCAGGAACTCTGTAACCCCTTAGTAACAGTGCAATTTAAAGCTCTAAAAGCCTTCACTGATGTATTTATTGGAAGACACACAGGCTTAGTATGCAGGGACTAATAATTTGGAACTTTGTTATATCTTCTCCTGTGAGAAACCTTAATTTTGGTATTGAATTACCCAAGTTTTGCCAAAAGTAGCTTAGTGTTGGAGTGGGAAAGAGGCAGGCAGGAAATTAGCTGATGGCAATTAATTGGACTGTGACTTCACACTAAGCTAATAATGTTGGGTTTTGGCTCTGTAAAGGCTTGCTTTTGCAGTAAGAGAATTCCTCTCTTGTTCTTCAGGAATATAGTGTCGACTGTAAACTTGGCTTGTAAACTAGATCTGAAGAACATAGCTCTGCACGCCAGAAATGCAGAGTATAACCCAAAGGTAAATCCTACGGACTTTAAGCATTACCTCCACTTCTATTTCTCAGTGCTGCTGAATTAAAGCTCATGTAAAGTTTGTATGTTTTGTCCCTTTTGTCATGGCAATGTCTTGAGCCACAGCAGAACACCACAAAAGTTCTGCAATCTGGATTTGTTAAATTTAAACAACAAAATGTGTTATTGTCCCATGTTTGTTTGTCTGTCTTTGAATAAAGCACAGGGTGATTCTTCAATGAGACATTCCCCACAAAAGATGTGACCTCTCCCACCTGTGGTCTGCTCCCCCTTGCTGAAATAGCTCAAGCAGCCCTCATCTGGGGTGGTAGGGAAGGGGAAGAGTTGCCCCAAAATTCTGGGGTGAAGGAAATTAGGGAGTCAAACTGGATTTGGAGGAAGCTGTGGTATGATGTGATACTTCTAGCAAGCAATTTGGACCATAGAAAGTGACTGAGAATGGACGCGGTGACTAAGTGACTCCAAGATGTTAAAATGTAGGGAAAGAGGTGGTGGTCTTGTGCCTGTGCTCTTGAGCCCCAACGTGCTTGAGGAATCTGGTTTGAAGGTAATAAGTAAGCATGTACTCTTGCAAATCAAATTCATGCTGTGCTGAACTTCTTGAAGGTGGTAATTTCTGGAATGATGAACTGAAATACGGTACCAACTGAATCCCCCAGACTGATTGTGAGACATTACTCTGACTTTCTAGAGGTTTGCTGCTGTGATCATGAGGATCAGGGAACCACGAACAACAGCCCTTATTTTCAGTTCAGGAAAAATGGTCTGCACAGGAGCAAAAAGGTAGGTACATTCCCTTGTCCTGCGTCTTGTACTTATAACATTATCTACCATAGAACGCCATAATAGCGAAGAAAAAATGAAGTACCAGTCCTGAAAATGTTTAGCTTTCTTCATGGTGGGAGTCAGTAATTACTGAACTGCATGCTTCTGCTCCCAATTATAGACTGAGCTAAGCAGACATTAGCAGAAAAGCTGCTAAAATGCCTAGGACTTCTTAAGAAGTTATATAAGTGTTTCTCATTGACTTTAAAGTGAGTCAGGGCATAACCTGTGTCTGTCAAGTCTCTCTTCAGTGTGCATTTACTAGTTCAACAGATCTGCCTCCAGGGAAAAATAGGAATTGGAGAAAAGGGAAGATTATTTCTATACTTGGAAGCTCTTGTCCTCAAGCTCAGTAGCTTTCCCGATTTATGGGCTCAAATGTCAATGGAATAATACATTAACTTACAGTTTAAAATATCTCTTCTCCTTAAGCTCGTTCTTATCAGTCTAAGCTTTCATGCTGAAGGTTGGGCTTGCCCTCAAAACTAGCAGAGTTGTTTCCATGTTTCTGTGCCTGGCTTCTTGTTGCAATATGGTTACTCCAGAACAAGCAGGTCGCAGATATGATTACCTAGATAGAGAGGTTGGGGCTTGTCTAAAGAGGTCTGTACTTTCTTGGCAGACTAACTCCCATAATGGGCAGAACAACCACGTAGGACCAGGAATGAAAGTGTGAAAAAAGACAGAAAATGTTAAGTTTTGGAATCTGGACCAGTTAAGACAATTGATAGTTGATTAAATTAGATGATCTGAAAGACAGAGATGGCCTCGCTTGTGTGAGACATGGAACTTAAGAGGAGGAAGGAAACTGATTGTCTCTGGAGCATTGAGATTTGACTTGAGTAGGAATATGAAGAGAATTTCCATGTGCCTTATTTGTTTTGGTGATGTTTAGTATTAAACAATCAATATACTTGGTCTCCAGCTTGTCTTTGAAGATGCCTTTTGGACCTTGCTTGATGTGGACAGTCTCATGGCACTTTTAAAAACAGTCAAAAACTCCAGGTGTTCAACATGAACAGCAACCTCAAGGTCAAAGTCATCTCTCTTTTCTAAAAAATAAAAAGAGAGGGGGAAAAAATACTTTTTCCTACATGAAGTTTGGGTGCTAATTTACAGGAGAAAGGTTTTAATAATACTCCATGTAAAGTGATTTTCATCTTCACAGCAGAAGAAAATCACTAATCAAAGCTAATTTCCCCCTCTTTGCTCCTTCAGTGAAGAGCAGTCACGGCTTGCGGCAAGGAAGTATGCACGTGTGGTGCAGAAGCTTGGGTTCCCTGCCAAGTTTCTGGATTTCAAGATACAGAACATGGTTGGGAGCTGTGACGTGAGGTTTCCCATCCGGCTGGAAGGGCTGGTTCTCACCCATCAGCAGTTCAGTAGGTAGGTCGTGGTGAGGCTTGTGGTGAGACCTGCAATGCTTGAAGCAGTGTCTTTGTAAACTGTAAACAGGATCAAACTCTGAGGCGGGGCAAACCTGGCAAAAGAATAAGTAATTGGATACTCAACAGCATGTTTTCTGCTCACCAGAACTGGCTGGGCAAATGTGAGGTGGCTATGGGTGCCACGTGTTGCAAAAAGGTTAGTAAGGTGCCTCTCTTGCAACAACTCCTGTCCCTAGTGGGACACAGGCCAAAATGATCCTCTGATAAATTGCTAGGATGACGTGCAGCAACTTGCAGTGAAACTCTCAGCTCCTGGAACAGTGATTGGCACAATGCAGCAGCAAGGGCTGTTCTAAATTGTTCTCCTGGATATTTTTACTGCTTTCTCTGTTCAGAGACACTATAACCACTAGTTTTGGGACCCATTTAGGGGGTGTACTACATAACTGTAGAATCACTTCTGGGGTAAACTGGATGTGTTAGATTTCGTTAAGATGGAGTGAGGACTTGCAAGAAACTCAGCTACTCTGATCAATTGGTTAAAGGAGACTTTTTATGGTTTTCTTTGACTTGGAACCTTCCTGTTTGGCACAATCCTTGTGCTGCTGCATACCAGCTATGTACAAGAAAAGGTGCACAAGAGCTTTCTATTAACCTGAGCAGTGAAGGTAATCAGAACTGGCTATGTCTAATTATAGCTAACCTTAGTAGGTGGGAGTGTGTTTTTTTTTCTGTTTTTTTTTTTAATTGCAGACCATATCACCAGGAAAATAACAAGTCTTGATTAAACAATTCAGGCTTATTTAAAACACTTTTTAAGCTACTTGGAAGGGCATGCACCAGGTTCTCACTGTAAATGTTTTGCTAAGCTGGCCCCTGGCATAACTCCCATTAAACTCAATGTCTATCTGCAAAGACAAGTTTTTTAAAACTTTAGGGATGAAGCCAGACTTCAGTTGCAAAATACAGAACTGGGAATACGGTGTGTTTCTGAGATACTACTTTGGTTCTTACTTGATTGGATTTTCATTACATATTAATTTAAGGTAAACCTGTGTTTGGGTGATGGAAGTGCTGTACCTTCTCCAGGACTGGTTTGTTCAAAGCTAGTTGCTGCCATCACCAAGGAAAGGATGAGGATTTTGAAGGCGGGGGGTGGAATTCCATTGCGTGCATGGTGGGGGTTTGTCTGTTTGTTTTAGCACTACATGTAACACACTGTACTTAACTTCTGGGCTGCTTTGGCTGAAAGATTACATATTTTAAATAAATATTCAGCTGTCTTCTTTCTTAGTTACAGCAGACCCTTCATAATAAGGGTTCTTTGCAGACTAAGAAAGGTTTGAGCACTGTTTGGAGGTTGCATTAATAGTTTCTGCTCTACAGTAAAGCAGATCGGAAGTAGCTTGAAAAGTCTTTAAAAGTGAGCACAGAGATTTCCTACAAGCTCCAGCAGGGTTTGCCAGGTTTCACTTCCAGATGCCTAAAGCCTAATCTACATTTCTATAGGTAGCTAGCTTAAGATCTATAATTACATTATTGTTAATGTAACTTAAGAGCTCTTCATGCAATTAACACTGAAGCGTGCTTCTATTTTAATAAACTTACCCATTTGCTTTAAACAGCTATGAACCTGAACTATTTCCTGGACTTATTTATAGGATGGTCAAACCAAGGATAGTGCTGCTCATCTTCGTGTCTGGAAAAGTTGTTCTGACTGGTAAGTTGTATCCCTCTGCACAGCTGTAAGCGCTATAATATGTGCTAAGGAAGAGTTTCAGTTGAATATTAGCTAAATTAATATCCTACCATAATAAGGCCACCTAATAAGCTTACTTATGCCTAGTGTTGCCTTTATATACTTTACTGTGTTTTCTGTGGGTAACAATTTGCATTGTTGCACTAGAATCTCATATTTTTTCAAATAGTGTTTTCAGATCTCCGTATCATTAAACTCAAATATCTTATTTGACACATATGGCTTTATGCTCTTCATAAATGCACCAAATCCCAGCAGGACGCTGACATGCTGGTAACTACTCAGTTGCTTAATTACAGATACCATAACAACAGCAGTTTAAAATCCTTTGGACAGGAAGCCAAGTTCTTAAAACACTTCACTGACAACATTTACTAGACATTATGAGAGGAAAGGGTGGAGATGTAGGAACCCATTCCAGACTGTTTGGCAAAGCACTCCTAAGTGAAAGTCTTACCGAAAAAGTATGCTCAAGAGGTATCTGTCTTTCAGTTAAATTTCTGAGCATGTGTCCCTAAACATTCTTTTGTAAAACTCAGGGGAAAAAAAATGCTTTTATTTGGATGTACTGGAAGGTAAATATTACTACTTCTTCCCAGAGAGCTTTGTGGTTCATGAAAGACAAATGAGAAAGAGCTTTCCTTAGTCAGAGATCCTCACAGTCATAAATCATGAATGAGTCCAACTAATTGAACTATGAGACACGCAGAACAAAGCCTAAATGCTGCCTCCATCTCCCAATTTCCCTCTGCCTTTTTTTATTTATTTATTTGGTTCAGTGAAATCAATTCCACTCCACAGACATCTGCAAAAGACATTTTGGGTAAACTAATGTCACCCTCTTCTGGAGCGTGTAGCTGGCCCAGAAGGATTAAGGTAAAGTAAGGCTTATCTCTGAACACTTGCCCCAACTGTAATGGAAGAAAAAATCAATCTGTCGAGTGTGGGTTTGTGTGTGTGTTGTCTTTTCCCTTCTATCAAGAAAGGTTCTTGTGGTAGCTCCAATGAATTAGTCATGACCAAGTGCGTTCTGACATATTATTGTGGAAAAGAAAAAATTCAGAAGTTCATCCCAAGTGCCACTTAGTCCAGCTATTTAGCTCATTTAAGTGCAGTGTGCTTGTAGCTAATGTTTTTCATGCTAGCATGGTCAAGTACTGTCACTGGCCAGGAATGTTCTTGTCTCCTGCAGTACAGTTGATATACAATGTCTGTATTAAAGATTTGCTTGTGGTAACAGAGATCAGGCTGGCTTAGAAATTGCAGATGACTTAACAAAGCTTTAAAACAAACAAACAAAACTCCACAGTGCCCCACAACTCCTCCCCTCCAGTTTTGAAATATGCTGCAGATCAACTTCCAGTATTGGAGAAAAAAATGCCTTTCATTCCTTATCTCCTGCTCATCACTTAACAATAACAGTTCTGCCTATTGATAGGTTAAACAGATGATGCTGTGGTTCTTCTAAGCTGCCTTTTTTATTTTTCCACAACATTCTGTACCTGCTGAGAATGGCCAACTGCTGCTTTTGTGCTATAGATGTAAACAAATCTAGTCTCATCTTAAAGGAAAATAGAAATTCTCTTCTTTAAGGCAGTGGCAGAAGTATCACAATACAAATTCTGCTTTTAAAAAGCTAATCTCTGACAGTACATTAAAGTGGCTTTTAAACTCGTCTATTTTCTAATCTCATTATTAGCTTTGAGCTGCATTCAGTTATTCTCAATGCTTAATCTGTTTCTCCTACATGACTTTACAGGAGCAAAAGAGCGTTCTGAAATCTATGAGGCATTTGAGAACATCTATCCCATTCTAAAAGGTTTCAAGAAGTCATCATAACAAAGCTCAGAAAGCAACTAAGAATACACGGGTTTGTATTGCTGTGCATGCTTTTCCTGTACCCAGCTCTAGACCTGTGGATTATTAAGCAAATCATTCTATTCTAAGCACTAAAAGGCTGATGTCTTTCTCTAGTTGGTGAAAGGGTTTTTTGTTTGGAGATTTGTTGTCTGCAATCCCCTTGAATTCAAGCAACTTGTATCAAGCTGAAGATTTAGCCAGAATGAATGCACTTTTAGTAGCAATTCATGTTAAAGTAGTACTTAAGTATATTGCTATAGAAGCCTATGTGAATCAATACTGCACCTAAAACTAGCTTTGTCAATGTCCTCAGAGCAATTCTAGTTTCTACAGCGTTGTATTTTCATGTTTAAACCTCAAAATGTATTTTTGTCTACAATATAGCTTAAAAAATCCAGCATGACTTGATTTCAGTGTTTTGAAGACTGTGATTGTAGAGGATGCTTCCCGAGTCCCTTTTCTGACCCTGCTGGCTGGATAAACTCTTGTGCAATGGTTTTGGTGCTCCCTTTTCAGCCAAGACATTCAAGGCCACTGCTAGTGCTGGAACATACCCAGAAAGGGGGAAAACTACACAATCTGTCTAGAATGTCATGACACAGATTTGATTTATGTATTTTTTTAATCAAAATGCTGCCTCTCAGATAATGGAAGTTGGATGTTGTTTGGCCCAAAAAACATGTGGGTTAGGAAGTGGCTCTAAAATGGACTTTAGCAGAATTGAAAAGTCGTAATGTTCAAGGTTTGATCACCTGGGTTTCTTAGACAGAATTCCCTGCCTCTCCTCTCCAAAACAGGGCTTTAGAGTGCCTGGGATTTGTCTTGTGTTTTCCCCCTTGTTTCCTGCTGAAGAAGGACCTAGCAGAGAACAAGCTCTCCCTGGACCACTAGAGGCTGCTGTTAGACGACTTTAAAGTAACCCAGGATAAAACCTGCCACTTTTCCGTCATTACAAATATACAATACAGACAATGGCTCAATATAGAACAGGGTTATGGTCTTATTTGGCTTAATTTTGCTGTTTTGAGTTCAATTGCAATCAGCAAGGATGGAAGTTCAACTGTTATTTCTGCAGTATGTCTCAAAAGCACTTTGTGTAACTGCTTCTGTGCTTTTCTGGGGGGTGGGAGGGAAAGCTCAAAAAACTTCATGTACTTCCTTGTGATAAACTGGTCTTAACTATGTTATCAGTTGCTTTGTCATAGTCAAACTGTGGATTTCCACATCCAAATCTACTCTAAACAGAGGCTTACTTTTCTGTTTGTTTTTAATGATGTAGACTTTCCACAGCTACGGGCTGAACTTTTATTTGCCCTAAAGCTGTAAAAGCTGATAAGCTTGAGTTACAAGGGTCCCTGTAAGTGAAAAGCAACCACCTGTTTTTATTGAGGTGTTTGGAAAAGGTTTATCTATGATGAGCCCTCTTTCAGAAAAAGAACAATATTTTCATTAAAAGCTTGTCATATAATCTTACTACTAAAGCTCATGTTCTTTGAAAATGTGGATACCACCTTAAAGATATGACCTGGTCTCTGCTTTTTCATTAAGCCTCCTGATAATGTTTACTCTGGTCATAATTTTCTTTTTTAAAAGCTAAAAGTACTTTGGTTCTACGCATTTAGTGCTGTCTAAGTGCTACAAAACACTGGTATAAGCAGTGGGATGGGAAAGGAATATGGTGTGTGGGGGGGGCCTTTTTCCTTATTTCTGTTTTGCTGACGCTGTCTTCTAATTTCTCACTGTCTTCTGACAGAACTGGCTCTGCTTCTGGCTACTGCTTAGTCATACTTGTTTGACTCCTGATTCCATGACTCCCACCCTGGGATATGCTTACAAGAATGTGTCTTCATAGATATATTTTTCTTAACAAATACTGTGTTCTTAACATTACTGCAAGTACTTGCCAAAAGCGGTTATTTTCACTCGTGTTTGTAGTCCCTGTGGTAGCAGCTGGCCACGGTGCAAAGGGCCCTTTTCGCCCTGTCACGATGGTGCTGAAGCAGATGGAGCCACAGCACAGCCCTGCTCCTCGGTTGTGCCCTACCCTGGGGAGAGATGACACAAGGGCTGTTGGTAACACCCAAACAGCAGCAAAACCCATTAACGATGACTGCAGCCTGTAGCAAGTCGGTGACCCTCTGCTCCCTGCTAAGACTGCAGCTTGTTGGAGTATTTTCTCCGTTCGGTTCAGAGAGGCTCCGGGGACTGCTGGGGGCAGCCGTTTGCACGCAACGTCCCCCAGAGTCGGGCAGAAACGGCTGCTGTTAGCGAGAGAGGGACAAACCTTGTCGGGAAGGGCCCTGGGCCCTGCTCAGCTGCCGCGCGGGGAGATGTGAGGAGAAAACAGCACAAATAGGGGCCGCGGGGCGGCCGGAGCCCGCGGGGCTGCCCTCATGGCGGCGCCGCTGCCCTCATGGCGGCGGCGGCCGTTGGTCGCCGCTACCCACAATGCCCCGGCGGGAAAACAAAGCGCCACGTGACGCGGCGAGCCCATCATGGCGGCTCCCAGCGGCTGCCGGCCGCGGGGCGGCGGCGGCGCCGGGGCGGCGGACGAGGACGCCGAGGGGCTCTACGTGGCCGTGGAGCGCTGCCCGCTCTGCAACACCACGCGCCGCCGCCTCACCTGCGCCAAGTGCGTCCAGAGCGGCGACTTCGTCTTCTTCGACGGCCGCGACGCCGAGAGGTACCCGGAGGGAGCGGGGAGGGGGGACGCGGCCCTTCCCCGCCTCGCCGCGGTGCTCGAGGGGCCGTTGGCAGCGGCCACGGGGCTGCCCTTCCCCTCCTCCACCTTCCCCTCCGGGGGGCGGCGGCCCCGGGCAGGGCCAGGGCAGCGCGTGTCCCCTCCCCCCGCCCCGAGCTTCCCGCTCCGTTTGGAATAATGCCGGGAAAGTAGGAAAATACACCCCAAAATACCCTTTAATACCCCCCGTGTCCCTTCTTGGCCGGAGAGGGGATGGATGAACTCGCAGGGGTCATGGTGCTGGCGGCAGGGGTCGGCACATGTGCTGTAAAAGCATTAAAAAAGGCTTTAAAAGCGGCTCTGGGGAGCAGGGGTGATTCCTCGAGCTAATCCTGCTCCCTCCAGGGCTTTGCACCTCTCCACGTTGGTACCTGCAGGTCGGAGGCAGGTGGGAGGTCACAGGCGGCTTCCTTAGCATGGCTTGATTCCCTAGGAAGAGGTAAAAATACATTAATAATAATACCCTCAGAAAAAGTTTGGGTGCTGCTGTTCCTCGTCCTTGCTTTGCTCAGGGGCAGGTGTCGGCACCCCGGCCGTTTTGGGGTAACCCACACACTGGGGACAGCCCCAGGCAGCGAGGGGCAAAGCAAAAAGCCATGCAGGGGCATGCTCGAAAAGCTCCTGTTCTCAGCAGCATCTGGCCAGCCAGGAGGCTTCCGAGTCACTCAACCAGAGCAGGAAGGAGTGCGAGGAAGCACCACGGTTCTTCTCTATCTGTACAACTAGCCCTGGTTGTGAGCCCTTCTCAGAGCCACGAAAACATTGTTCTGTAGTTAATCACCCACCTTGCTCCTTTCTGCAAGGGCTTAGCTCTCTAGGAAGGCAGCTAAATAAGCTTTAGGGCAATAAACAAATGGTCTCGTTCTGTGATTCAGACGCTGAGCACTGCAGCTCCTTTCCAACGGCGAGGCGGGCTCGGTTCGCGGCGTGTCCGTCGGAGCCTCGCGGCGCTGTCTCAGGAATAGCTCCAGTTTTTGGCCCATATATCTGAGCAGTGTTTGTGGTCCTTTATTTGTGGCTCGCTGGACAGCTGTTGAGAGGGATTTCACAAACTATTTTGGGAGGGTAGTAAGGAGTGTGTTATATGTGGGGGTCCTTACACCAAGCACGTTTAGCATCCTGGTGCCAGATATAAGAATAGCAAGGAAACAACTGCTCCTTTCTCGCTGCCTTGATTCTGTGCAGCAGCTTTAGGTAATTACTTGCTAAGTTACTGAAGGCTTTTCCCACCATTACCTTTTTCTTTGGATATTTGCATAACAGAATCTGTATGATTGGACAGCGGTGTGTAGTTTCACATTTAAATAACTTTGACTTTTTAAAGCATATCCAAAACACAGGACATCTAAAAATTCATGTGAGTGAGCCCTAAAGCCTTGCTGAGTTGCATCAGTGGGACTTGGAGTGAACATAAGGGATCAGCCAGCTGAGTCAACTTGCAAAACTGAGGTCCTAGTCTGCCACTTCATGGCATGGTTTTCTTGTTTTTGCCTAAAGGCCTGTGTCATAGAACCACAAACTATATATATATTTTTTTTCTGAAATAGATGGAAAACTTATGTTTGAGTTTTTTCCATGAAAAAAGATGTTTTTTAGAATTTGGAACCAGAACTTGAGTATTTTTGCCTACTCTTTTATTAACATTAAGATTCTAGCCATACATCAGGCTTAACTATCAAAATTCAGTTTAGTCTTCACTATAGAGCAACCACTGTCATTCTGTATTAACCAACCCTTAAGATGTTTCCCTACCCATTAGAAAACAGCAACCATAAAGATGTGGTTTCAGCCGAAGTACCAGAGGTAACAGCTTCTTGAAAATCTCTCTAATCTTTCCATGTGAGCTGAAGTGCAAGAAGTACGGAGTTTCCTCTTTTTTATTATTTTTCTTTTATTATTTTTGTCGCTGGATGTGGTTGCCACCTATGGGAATCACTCCAGCAATCTGTTCTTCCGGGCAGCCTCCTTGTTTTCTAAGTTTCTCCAGGCTCTGTTTCTCCTGCTATCTCAGAGCTTTCCCAGGCAAGCAGGGCAGTTCTTTGAAAAGAGGCACCATAGAGCAACTTCCTGAATTAAATAGTGTTAACATAAATGTGCTGTTTGCAACAGGAGAGCACCATGCATGCACCAAACAGCATAAATCTTGGATTTCTTGTACATGTTCCTCGAAGATGATGGGATGACTTCTTTTTGAAACTCCACTTGAAATGTTTTGTCTGCACTGTGACAGGTGCAGTAAACTGTCTTGATTTCAGGTTGCAACTGCTGTCAACATTATTTATTTGTTTACTTTAGGCCTTTTAATACTTAAGTGTATTTTATATCAGCATGATGGTTAGTACTGCCTAAGGCCAACAGGATCATGGCAAGGGCTTTTCTGTACATATCAGTTATAACCAAGGTGTGAGAAATTCAGCTTCAGAATGGGAAGTGTAGAGGGGCACTTGTGCCTGCTGATGCAGGTACATTTTTTATGTGTAACCCATTGCATCCAGTGGATACAAATCTGAATTCTTTCTTCTCAGTGGACTGTTTTACGTGCTAATTGTTATAAAAACCACAGTAAGTTTGAAGCTATGCATCTGTCTATGACAAAAATCACACCCCGTATCTGGGAGGGGGAGAAGAGAAGAAACAGAGGAGCTGTTAAGATTAATTACTGAAATACAGCTACAATTAAGCATGAGTATTCCGGAAGTCCTCCAGCAAAGTAATCACCACGATTCTCATTAGTGCTGTGTTGTATGTTCAAATCCAGGCCAGCTTCGTGAGTTTAAATTCAGCTTGGAGACTTCTTTTCTCCTTGGGAGTTTACTGCAGCCTGTCACATGCATAAATTCTCAGTGTGTGTTTTGTCAGCATTCCTGGATTGCTTCACTTTATGTGTTTGCAGATGGCAAAAGCCAAAGACAATATAATTTTGATATCTAGGCCTGTTTTATTTCTGTATGTTGCTGTTTATGATTAGGAGCAGGGGACTTTTTGTGGCATGGTGTTTTACTGTAGCCAGTAGATACGGTAATGGATTCGTCTGTTTCTATCCTCAGCTCCTTCAGCATTAATCAGTTTCTGTAGATTAGGAAGTGCTTCTTCCTGGTTACTTCTCTCTAATTATGAACATGCCAGGTGCCAGGAAATAAGCCAGGTGACCATAGGAAATCTAAAGTTAATGTGGTAAGACTGAGGATAAGGAAGTATTTAATGGATCATTTGAAATACTAAATTCTCTGCTTCATTTCTCTGATTCTCTCAGTTTACCTTTTAGGGGACTATTCATGATAGTTCATCCAAAGTCACACTTGTTTCTTGCTAAATTTAAAGGCTGAAGATATATATAGAAAAATTATTACATGATGCACTGCAATTAAAACTAGAGCTATATAAGGAAATGGAAACGTTTGCTTCAGAGAAACCTGCTGAAGAGGTTTGTAGGAGCTGTTTGACATAGCTGCTGAAGTGTGTGGTGAGTTGTAATTTCTGCAGGCTTCCACAAATATTTTTATCTTCCCTCCTCGATAAGAACATAATTTAGTCCCAAAGACTTGACGCATCATTCCACTTTTCTCTAATGTGATGGCCAAGATTTGGGTAATTGTGTTTAGTCAGACTCCCAGCCTATTAATCCAGCTTCCAAAACAAGAATTTCCAAATTCCCAGAGCTTTCCTCACGTGACTGCTGAGCTCTGTTTCTTGGCCAAGTTATTTTGGCTGTAGCCGAAGGTCAGGGGTGCCCTAGGTGCCCGTGGCCCCGGTAAACATAGAATCATAGAATAGAATCATAGAATGCTCAAGGTTGGAAGGGACCTCTCGAGGTCATCTAGTCCAACCCCCTGCACACGCAGGGTCACCTAGAGCACGTGGCACAGGGCTGCGTCCAAGCGGGTTTTAAGATCTCCAGAGAAGGAGACTCCACAACCTCTCTGGGCAGCCTGTTCCAGGGCTCTGGCACCCTCACTGGGAAGAAATTTTTCCTTAAGTTCCTGTGGAACTTTTGGTGTTTCAGTTTCCGGCCATTTCCTCTAGTTCTGTCAGTGGCCACCAGTGAAAAGAGGCCGCCCCATCCTCCTCACTGCCTCCCTTGAGGTACTTCTAGACACTGCTCAGGTCCCCTCTCAGCCTTCTCTTCTCCAGCTGAACAGGCCCAGCTCCCTCAGCCTCTCCTCATAGGGCAGATGTTCCAGGCCCCTGATCATCCTTGTAGCCCTGCGCTGGACTCTCTCCAGCAGCTCCACATCCCTCTTGTCCTGTGGAGCCCAGAACTGGACACAATACTCCAGATGTGGCCTCACCAGGGCTGAGTAGAGGGGCATGAACCTGGTGGAGCACATTTGTGTCATTTCCACAGTGACTGGCGGAGCGAGGACATGTGGGGAGGACCAACGCGTTGGCTCGAGCAGGACTCTCCTTGCGCCATGTTCCTCCGCCTCACACGTCGCCCCCGGCGCCCGCACAGCCCCTGCACGGCTGACACGTTACCTCCTAGAAGGAGAGCAGATACTCAGGGTTGACTAAGAAGGCACCAGCCAGGAGTTTTGCTGTCATTTTAATGCTGTTGTCATCTTGGAAGGGCGATGACACAACTTATCAACCTGATGTTCGTCTCCCTGCTTTTAGAGTTTTGAGTTTTACCTGTAAGCGAGCCCAGAGAGCTGAGCAGGGAGGGAGGCCCCAGGTGCCGTCCTGTCAAGGCTTTCTGTATAGCTCTTTCCAAATAAAAGCTTAAATGTCTGCGAAATAAAAGACTTGGTTGCATGTGAAATGTTAGGCCTCTGCTAAGATGCAAACACCATGAAATATTGGTATTTCTAGGCTATAAACTTTTAGAAATAGCAAGTAGTTATGGGTAACGCTGACAAATTTTGATAATACAACAAGCTGTTTTTTCCTCAGCTTAGACGTTTTGTTGCTATTCAGGTGAGAGAGAGACGCTCTAGAATTCTGCAAGGATTTTATACATCTAACTACTACTTCCAAAGCTCAGAACAACTTTTTTGAGACTTACAGAATCCCACAAACCCCTTAATTTTTTAATCATTTTAAATGACTTAACAGTGCAGTATTGTGCAAAATAATCAATGCAAACATTTAATCTCTTCCAGGTTTTCAGACAAGAAAGAAAGGCTGATGCATCTTAAAACCAAACAGAGAGAATTCCAAAAACAGTAAGTTGGATCAATAAATGAAAATAAACAATAAGAATTCTTTCAAAAAATATTCTAATGCACTGTTGTTGCACATTCATGTAATCCAGGTTGTCAGATAACTTTCAGTTATGTTTCTTCCTCTAGCGTTTTGAAGGCCATGGAAGGGAAAGAGATAACTGATCAACTGGTGAGTTATTCAAAGCTCTGCAACGTTTTAAGAGTCTCTGAATTCCTCGACCTCATAGATTAAATTTACGTTTTACCTTTGGGGCATTGTATTGCTTTACCAACAAACACATTGTAAGCAAAACTGAAATTGGATTCTACAAGCAGAGTGCTCCAAATCACCAATATGTTCCATTTATTAGATATTTTTTCAATAACTTTTTATTTTAAACTGACTTTGTAGTAAGCATTCAGTTTATTTGTGGCATTCATCCATGCACAGAGCATTATATGAACTATTTATATATTTATTGCCCTGATCCAATTAAAAACAACTTGCTACTTTTGCACTGTAGCTGCTGGCTTTGCTGTTAATCATTAGTCAGTATGTTTGAAATCATTTGTACCCTAGAAGTGCTGAACATTCTTTTTCAGAGATGGAAAATAATGTCTTGCAAGATGAGGATTGAGCAGTTGAAACAGACCATTTGCAAAGAAAATGATGAAATGACAAGACGTGAGTAATGCCTGTGCTTTTGTGATACGTAAAACCTCTGTGCCTTGAAGAGTGAAATATCTATTGAATTTGAATGTTAGTTTAAAAAATGGTGAATTTCCAAACTCTCATTTCTTGAAAAAGTTTGCAGGCAAATCAGTGAGAGATTTTAGTCATTTATGCTTGGGTTCTAATTAACGAGCAATATACATATTATTCAGCTGAAGAAAGATGTTTTGCAACAGTTTAAAAAGTAAGCGCTTAGCAGCCTATGACTTCAGCTTCATTTCTGCAGTTGGTTTTCTTCAGTGTGGCATTTCTGAACACGTCCTTTTGATGAAGAGGAGTAACAGCTCTGCAACTAGTATGAATTTCATGTAACTGACTCGTTTTAACCCATACCTTTTTAGAAATCCTAAAACCCTACCTCAGCAAGACCGTCACTGAAACACGGCGCAAGCTGGTGAGCTGCTATCACTCAGCAGCTTCAGTTTGAAACTTATTAAATATTTTACACACAGGAGAGATTTATAGTATCATCTTTCAGGAGAGAATATGCAGCGCTCCTTACAAGCTGCACAAAGGGAAGGTAGGGAGTGTGTTAAGGCTCATATTGCCTGAATTGGGAGCATTTTAATGACTTGAATTTCAGGAGGATTTGATTTTTTTTCTTTTTCATACAGAAAGTGGAAGCACAGGCACATAACTGAGATTGTTTGTAAAGGAATAGCACAGGCTTGCAGCTATAACATCAGAAAGCTTGAGGTTCAAAGTAACTTTCAGTTAATGAGGAGCATGGATAGTAACAACAAGAAATACACAATAAGAGCAAGGTGAGGGAGTGGGTGAGCCTGCTAGTAAACAGAAAAGACAACAAATAACAGTTAATATGGAAAAGTCTGAAAATAGTGCCTTCTTTGCTTCATCTTTGCCTAAAGAAAATGTTATCAGGTGTTTAACCAGATTAAATTTTACATGATGAAAGGACTACAGGCCAAGGAAAGAAAACAGCCAGTTAAGTATTATTTTGATTATGTCAGTAGGTCCTTATAAGATTAACCTTAGAGTGCTTAAGGAGCAAGCTGTAGTGGTCTGTGGGACACTTGATCTCATGAGGGAAAGAGGCTGTCCCAGGAAACAGGGTGAAAACAGCATCTCTATTCAAGGCCTGAAAGGAGAACCTTAAACTGATGGCTCAGTCATCCTAATATAAAGCTCCAATCACCCTGCAGACACCTAGAAGTTAACATAGTTAAAAATGAATATTGGTGTCTGTTAATAGATCTTGTCACAATAATGCCCTTCTCTAGGGGTAAAGTGGTCTATTAAAGGAGGAAGCAGAGAGTGCAATATATGTTGCCTTGGGACTCCCCAAAGCTGCCTCACAGTTAAGCAAAGAAATAGGCTGTGGGTGTAAACACTGCAAGGCTGACACGCATCTAGAGGGGCTGCATTCAAAGGGTGCTGATGCTTGTCAACCTGAAGAGGTGAGACAGGTGGAGCTCAGCAGGGGCTTCTCCTTGGCCCAACTTTGTTCAGGATTTTCCATAATAGCAGAATCAAGCTCAGAATCATGCAGAAAGATTGACAGAATGGTCTGTAAACAACCAAGTTTGAGTGCAGCTTGTTTAAGAAAGAGAAACATATATAAACACAAAGTGAAGAAAGCTGGTAAGAGTTGAAAGGAAGGGATAAGTGAAGTCACGAATGAAATATGAATTATCAATCTAACACAGGGATTCAGATCTCCTTTTGAGTTGTGCTAAGACAAGCATTGCATCTAATATAGAAGCACTCGTCCTGCCGTGCCTGGCATTGGAGGTGCTTCAGTGGGAGTCTGTACCCAGTGTGAGTGATTTAAGCCAGATGCAAGTCAACTGGAGAAAGAAAATATTACGAGTACTTTTCGGAGGAAAATGCTAGGAATAAAAAGCAGGAATTGGTTAAGAAAATTGATGTTTGGTTGTTTTAGAAAAGAGGAGGCTGAGGAAAAGCACCTTTTCAGTAGGTAAAAGATTATTATGAAGGGGTTACTCACTGAGTCCTCTCTTTAGCCAGTGAAGAAAGGACAAGAGGAAATTAGTGTGACTTTGAAGAATTTAGTCACCTTTTCCCAAAATCCGTCTCTGACAGAGAATCACCCTTGGATCCTGTTCTTCAGATATATCCTTTATATTTTGTGCTCTCATTTTGTGAAATCCAACTGGCTGAATATGTTGGTTAGAGCAGCTGTGGTTCTTTAGATGTTTTCTTGATTGTCTCTTTAATGGTGTAAAATGTAGCTTCTTTCAGGAGCAGATGCCACGGAGCATCCTTGCAGCTGCTCTGGTCTCACATGTGCCTTGCAATCAAAATTTGTCAGTAAAACAATGTCAGGGCCTAGTTCTTCCTGATTGCAGGAAAGGAAGTAGTCTGTCGTGGTGAAATGGATCCTGACTGACACAATTTCTGTTCCATCATAAAACCTGAAACAAGATGACTAGTTGATCAGGACTGTCATTCAACCTAGAGCATGTAAAGATTTCTAGACATGTTTTTAGAGTGAATAAGAATTATTTTTGTACGCTTTTGAAAGAGAGATGTTTAACCCGCTCCATCCAGTACCCCATGCTTGCAGAAGCTTTGCTGCAGTGACTTATTAATAGGCAAATCAGCAGGTGCTCTTGAAGGGTGTTTTTTTTTTCGTGTGGCTCATGCATGGAGTCAATTCGGGCAGCTGCTGTCAGCAGAGGATTTTCAGTGCAGGAATGTGCTTGTCATTTTGTGCTTGAGGAGGGAGGTGGTCAGTGCTCCCCTGTATTGTTGGGATCCAGGTGCTTTCAGGGCACATACATGACTGCAAAGCCCAAGTGACAGGCACTAGAAAAGTCAGTGATGCCAGGAATTGTGAATTGAGGTGCTGCCTGCATTGATTTTGGCTGCAAGCGGTGCTTTTTGGTCAAGACCATGCAGGCAGGTACATTCAAGCTATTTCAGTTACGATGGTTATCCCTGAAGCTTAATTAAACTATGAAATCTTGTCTTTTCTGCTTCAAATCCAAAAGCAGCTGCATAGAAATATGGAAAAACTAATCCCAATTTCAATCTCTTTGTAGATCTTCCAAAAGATTGTATCATTTAGCAGTTGGAAACTCTTAATAGTGAAGCAAGGTCTTTTTTTAAGCTGTTATACATCGTTTTCTGTAATTGTTAATAAAGCTTTTCTCAAGCTTGACGCAAGTACATCACAGCTCCTTTCTCCAGGCTAACATCTGCTGCTGTTTTCACAGACACAGAGGGGCTCCTGAGAATTAAAGAGGAGAACCAGAAGCATTATCGCAGGGCTCAGCGGCACCAGGAGAAGAAAGAGAAGATCCAGAGGCATAACCGCAGGCTGGGAGACCTGGTGGAGAAAAAAACCTATGACTTGAAAACCCAGCACGAGCATCTGGCAAATCTTCGCCGGACACACATCCTGGAGCTAACATCAGTCATATTTCCCATTGAAGAAGTAAAGACAAGCATGAGGTATGAAGGCTTGTCAGTTTGGTCTCGTGTTGCTTAGGTTTAGACACCCAGAAGTGAACCATGTAAGTCTAAGCTAGGTACTCTGGCTCCCTTGGCATGTATGGAGAGAAGGAGGTATTTTCCTAAAGCATCCTTTGGAAAGACAGAGCTCTGGAATAGGAGGATCTGGAGGGACTAGTATCTCCCCACTGGGCAATCTGAGCCATGTGTCCAACATTAACCTCTCCTAAAATACATAACTCATCCCAAAACTAAGAAAAATAACAGCAAATTTCTCAGGAGTGTTTGTACAAATATTTTCTTCTCTGTGAAGTCCAGTCCAATGAATCAGTACATTGCTGATGATAATTTTAAAGCTTTTAAAACCCTGTTGTTCTTTGGTGCCACAGAGATCCTGCAGATGTGTCTTCTGAGAGTGACAATGCGATGACCTCTAGCACTGTGAGCAAGCTCGCGGAAGCCAGGAGAACCACTTATCTCTCTGGACGGTGGGTGTGTGATGACCATAACGGGGACACCAGCATCGGCATCACAGGGCCTTGGATAACCCTTCCTAATAATGGAGATTATTCAGCTTATTACAACTGGGTGGAAGAGAAGAAAACTACACAAGGACCAGGTAAAGGAGCAAGCTCTCCATAGGCATCCGGGGTATCCAGAAGGTGTGTAACTTGTGGCCAGCAGAAGGCACAGGGGACTGGCAGCTCAATCCATATGTCCTCAGCTGGAGGAACCTGAGTTAGAAATAACGAAGTGCCAGGAAAGGGATCAGTCCCTTTAAAACCTTTTTTTTTGTAGAAAATGCTCATCGGAGCAATGTAACAGAGAAATAAAGTCAATTATTTACAGCTCTGACATGGTTCACATGCCATAGATTTAACAGGAGTTCCAAGAATTACTGTTTTCTCCTGCTTCTGACAGACTTAACTGTAAATGATTACTGGATTCAGGCAGTTCTCAATACTGACAAATTACATTTTCCAGAGTAGACTTCAGTAACACATTAACACACCCACTGAGGCTTCATATAAAATGAGACTTTCGTGATGCTTTTATTTCTTTTAGATATGGAACATAATAACCCTGCTTATACCATCAGTGCTGCATTGTGCTATGCAACTCAGCTCGTTAACACTTTGTCTCTCATACTTGATGTAAATCTTCCGAAGAAGCTCTGTAACAGGCAAGTAATTGCAAGCCTCTACGAAGATGAATCAGGGACCAGTTTTGACTGATCTTGATTTGGTTTTGTGAACATGTCATTATTTGGAACCGCTTTTATGGTAATGGTTGTTGGCTCATGGCTTTCTGTGCTGCTTAACTTGGGGAGGGAGGGCTAGTAGAGTTTTAGATCACAGCTAATAGTCCCTCCCTCCTTTTTACCTCCCGAGAGCCTAGAGCAAGTGCCATCATTCAAAATGACAACTTATTATAGACATATCCAGCCTCCCCAAATTGGGAATGAAATATGACTGCATGAATAGCACTTTTCATTTTATGAGACCCTACCGTGCTTTACAAAATTCCAGCCCAGTTTGGCAACTCTTAGTCATAATAGCTGCACTACATATATGATCTAATAGTAATCATTAAGAGCTGTAGAACAGAGCTTTATAATACGACAGCCATGTAATTTTCTTTGGGATAGAGGACCAATGGGAAACACAGCACTTGCCAGACGTCTGGGAGTGCATCATGCAGATGTGCAGAAACAGGGGTCTCAGTTCTACTGCTGAGATTTTTGAAGTGTTCAAAGCAGTGGTTGCCTAAGCAAGGGCATAAAAGTTGTGTGGGATCACTGTAGATTTTTGAGTGTTCATTTTTTTGCAGAAGGAAAAGGTTTGGAGCAGGATATGAACTGAAATTTAAAAGGAGGGCCAAAATGGTTTGGCTGCAACAGACCTTTCTGAGTCTGCAAGCTGTGCACATCGCTGGCCCTGCTGACACTAAATGATACCAGGGCAAGCAGGGCCTGTTGAGGTGATGCTAACAATCTTGCAAGGTGGAAAGTGCTGATCTCCCAAGCACACTAAAACTGCTGTACAATTTAAACAAGTGTTTCCTGCAAGAATATTTACTGCTTATTATGTTGGGAAGCCAGTGCACAGAATGCTGATGGCTCCTGACAGTGAATTTTCATAGTGTTTTGCTCTGTGTGTGTGTGTATGTGCTCTTTCAACAGCGAGTTCTGCGGAGAGAATCTCAGCAGACACAGGTTCACGCGGGCAGTGAAGAAGCTGAATGCTAATATCCTTCACCTTTGTTTCTCTCAGGTAGGATGAAGCACATTTGGATTCTTTAAATAACTTCTAAAATACCTGCTGTGACTTCAGGTTTCCTCCAGTAACTGAAGATGTCTTTTTCTTGTCTTCCCCTTGGTAGCATGTAAATTTAGATCTGTTGCACCCACTGCATACGCTCAGGAACCTCATGTACCTGGTCAGCCCAGACACGGAGAACTTGGGCAGGTAAGAAGAGCGGTATCGATGTGCCTGTGATTGAATTGCCTTTGGAATTATGCATTTGCCTTGTTATCTATGGGGGAAACTCTTCCCTTTTGCTGCTCCTGTGGATGAGTCCTCATCAGCAAAGCAGATATGGATGCAGTAAATCAGGGGAGGGTGGAAAATAGAGGGGTTTTAGTATGAAATTAGGCTTCAGCCATCTCTGGACACTGTACTCACACATATGACAGGCTCAGCTGAAGAGTTTGGGACGAACTTTGCCCTTGATGTTTGCTCTGTGCCCAGAAGCAGCTACTCCTTTCCTCTGGATGACAGCAGCATATGTCCCAGGCAGCCTCTCTGTGCCCCAGATGTGATTGTCACCTTGCCAATATATCGATATCTAAGAGCTCCAGTAGTATAAACCCTAACTCAAATACTGGATGAGGTTTTCTGGGAATATCTCCAATCAGTGAGCCCCACAGACAGTCCAGTCTTCAAATAATACTAATTTTTATGTAAATTAAAAATAAAGACAACTTTTCCGTTAGTTTAGTAAGCAATGCAAATAATATCTGCTACTGCAGGCTGCATGCACCAAGTCTAATATTCTTTCTTTTTTCTACAACTTAAGTATAAAGAAGCTAACAGTATTGATCTCCTCTTGGCATAGTCCAGCCACCAGTCACATGTGGTGGCTTGGACAGTCTACAAATGTTAGTTTAGTCTGACAACTGCTTTATTTCCCCCTCACACATGTTCTGACATTTACTTTTTGACCTTGTTCAAATGTACAGTTCCTGCCTTTATTTAAAAGCCTGCAGTGCCACTAAGATGAACTGCCCTCGGGTCTCTCCGAACCTTTGTTGTGTTCTCTGCCTTTATCCCAGCTAGTTTGAACCAAAGGCAAGGGGAGACTTTAAAGCCCTCTAACATAGCTCAGCTTGGGAAGAGAAGTGCTTGCTGCTGCTCGTCTGAAAACAAGGGAATTGCAGGAATTCCTGGAGAACTGTGTTCAGGAAAGTAGTTACCGTAAAGGATCTAAGTGCCCCAGTGGACTCAGTTCTGTGTTTGGCTGTAACCAAGCTTCACGTGCATCAAAAGGGTCCATCTAGCAAAAGAAGAAGTTACAAGAGAGTGTAAAACATCACTGTGGAAAATACCTGCCAGGGAGGGAAATAGTGTAGTCCTTTTCAAACACTTTTAGCTCCTTAGAGATGAGATTGAGACATGACTTGGTTTCCCCACCTTCATGGGGAGAAAATGCAGGCTACAGAGTGGCCTTAGTCTCGTGTAAGGACCACTGGAAGCGAAGAGCCTGAGCTGGATGGGAGTGAGGCCCGTGCTGGTGACACAGAGCCATTAGCTGCAAGAATGAAGGTAGAGATGCTCCATTTCCTCATGTCTCCATCAAGGCTCAGTGAGGATCAGGAATGGGATTTCATCAGGCGGGATCTCATCAGGCAGAAGTTACTGGGCTCAGGACAAGGGGAACGGGGTGGAATTTAATGGCCCTCGTTACAAAGGAGGTCACAGCAGATGATCTCATGGTCCCTTCTGGCCTTAAGCCTGATGACTCGCTGCTGATGTTGCCTTGTTAAGCAAAAGGCTTTGCCAGCAGGCAGCACTCACATTCCTTTCTGCGTTAGGGAAGAGGAGTGTTTACCTTTAATTTCCCAACTGCCTGCAAAGTTTGCAGCAACCAGCTGCCTTCACTTCACTTTAGGTGTCTGGGTTTGTAGTTGCCTGATAGTTCCCTTTATTAGCTCCCCCTTTCAGATATATGGAGTATTGCCAAGCTCTTATTGTTTGGATTTAAATTTTCTGTCCTAAATGTCTGCTTTGTCTCCTCCAAACTTTTTATCTATGGTACAATCTTGTTTCACTGAGGATCTGTAGGAGCTTTGTGGTTTGGAACGAGCTCAGCTTGCTCAGGAGAGGAACCTTTCACTGAAAATCTTTTCACTAAAAATCTGCCTTTCTCTGGCTGTGGGTCATGGATGGCTGTTTGCAGATGCTCAGTGAAGACTTCCTAGATTCCGTCTTCATGTGAGGAAGAGCTTCTTCCCTGTGAGGGTGCCAGAGCCCTGGCACAGGCTGCCCAGAGAGGCTGTGGAGGCTCCTTCTCTGGAGATCTTCCAACCCGCCTGGATGCCGCCCTGTGCCCCTGCTCTGGGTGTCCCTACTGGAGCAGGGGCTGGACTGGATGAGCCCTAGAGGTCCCTGCCACCCTCGGCCGTTGTGGCTTGTGCCCGCGAGGTCCCCGCGCTCAGTGGGGCTGCCGTGGCTCCTCCTGCCAGGCAGCGGCAGCAGAGACCTCGCGGGGCCTCCGGAGCCGCCTCAGCCCAGCCCTGCTCCCGGCGGGACTCATCCAGGAGCATCTCCAGCGCCGCAGCCTCTCCTGGTGTCCGAGCACCCTCGCAGTGAACAGACGCTTCCCCTGGCAGCGCAGCCTTTGGAACGCCGGAGCCGTTCCCTGTCCCGGCAGGATTCCCGCCACTGCAGCTGGGAGTTCCTACCGGCTGGGAGTTGCCAGCGCCAAGGGAAAGCGGCTCTCCCGGCTGGAGCCAGCTCGCGCGTCCTTGGCCGGGTGTTTCCGTGGCCCCGGCACGGTGCTCCCTGCAGCCGGGGCTTCCTCCCGGTATCCGCAGGGGGAGCGGCTGCATCCCGAGGCCTCGCGCGGTGCCGGGCCCGGCGCTCCCGCCCTCGTGTTGCCCCGGGCCTGACAGCGCTCATGTCCCCGCTCGCAGGTCCGGTCCCTTCGAGATCAGCGCCGACCTCGAAGACTCCATGGAGTTCGTGGATCCCAGCGGCACCGGCGAGACGGACGAGAGCGGCGACGAGCGCGTGAGCGACGAGGAGACGGACCTGGGCACGGATTGGGAGAACCTGCCGAGCCCCCGATTCTGCGACATCCCCTCGCAGCCGGCGGAGCTGCTGCAGAGCCAGAGCGCGCAGGCGTCGCAGCCCATCGCCAGCAGCAGCGCCGGCGGGATGATCTCCTCCGCCGCCGCCTCCGTCACCTCCTGGTTCAAGGCCTACACCGGGCACCGCTGACGCGGCGGGAGCCGCCGAGGGAACCCCTGCCTGCCAACACTGTAGGAGACCTTGCGTATTCGGTTGAGTAGTGCCTGGAACAAAGGAAAAAGGTCAGACTTTAATTTTGTAAACCCGAAAAACCTTTTTATTTACCCAAGATGACTGTGACAGTACCGTTTTGTAAATTAGTTAGCTGCGTTCTGACTGGTTGTGTCACGGCGCTCTGTGTCTCGGTTCTGTCTGCGGGGGTGAGTATCGAAGAGAAAGGACCCAGCAGCCTCCAGCTCTGCCTGCTAAAGAACAAACGGATTTGGGAGAACTCGGAGCAGGAGAAGTGCAGGAGGAGGCTGCTGCTCCAGGCTGGACAGTGGTGCAAATGCAGTTCACATTTTCTTAACTCCTTACAGGGTTTTTGTTTGTGTGTGTGTTTTAAATCTGTCTCGCCTATTGCAAAAATGCATATTTCTAAATTTATTTTTCATTCGGGGTATGAAAATTACGCATTTTTAACATGTTTTCTAATCTCCGTTGCCATATTTTTAATACAAAGAATCAGCATGGACAGGAATTCACACAGCAAATCGCTCTTGTTTTAATTTCATCGTGGATCTTAACCCAGATTCGCAGCACAAAACTGGTTTCTTTCATGCTGTTTCCACTGATCAGTAGTCTGGAAGTTTCACGTTGTGCTGCCCCAAGCACACACAGGCTCTTTGCTCAATGTCATACACCAAAGAAACACTGGACTTTCTCTTGGCCAGACCCACATTTGATGTCGCTACGGAAGGATTGCGTTGGTGCAATAATACTCGTCAGCTAGAACACCGCGTTGCCACTTTTTAACACAAAACCTCATTTCACGTTGGTTTAATGAAGTCGCTTGTTCCCCTCACTACGTGTATTTGAAACCCTCCCCTCTTTTGTGCCCGTCGGGGGCTGTTCCTTGTACCCGAGGCCGCGCAGCCGCGTTGGTCTCACGGGGGAGGCTGCGGGAGGCCGGAGCCGCCCGGCGCGCTCGGTCCCGAGGGCTCCTCCGCTCCCTCTGCCTGTCGGTCACGTTGCCCTTAACCAGGGGGTTCCTTGTGGCGCTTCCAACATTCGTGTTCCCCGGAACAGTATCCATCTCCATGGGCAGGATAAGGCAAGGCGCATCCTCCCCTGCCTCCCTCCACGAGGGGAGATTTCCGCCTCTTCCCTGTGATTTTCCAGCCCTCGGAGGCCGTGTCTCCCGGCCCCCAGTCTTTAGGGCTCCTCCGCTTGGCCCTTGGGGATGGGGATTTGGTATCAGTCATTTTTTTTTCTTTCCTTTAAGCCAAAGACCCTTAACTCCCCGCTCGCGGCGTGGATGCTGTTGGATGGGGGGCCTCCTCAGTCCTGCACCGCTTTGGTCTAAATCCAATCGTTAGGTTGGTTCATGGACAGCAGAGAGAAGAGCCCAGACCCCTCAACTCCTGCAGCCCGGCCGGGGACGACGCGGCCCCCGAAGGGCTCCGGGACGGGCCGCGGCGCCGCTCGCTCACGGCGCTTCACTCGGTTGCAGCGCTCGGGTTCTTTGCAGGTTTAGCATCCCCCAGCCCTTTTTGGCTCCCGTTTATTTTGCACTGGACCCCACCATCTAAAGACCGTGTTTTTTGTTTGTTTTTCCTCTCCTTTAGCGCATCTCAGTCACTCTTTCATTGCCGCCTTTGTGCTACCTAAGACCTGTAGAGGTCACGCCAGGATTCAGCTTTGGACTATCATTTTCTTTGCAAAAATAACAAAAACCTTTTTAAGCCATATTAACTTTGAAACCATCATGTTTTCCGAGTAATTTATTTGCAACCATGTGACGTTCTGAAAGTGCACAAAGGCAGTGCTAGGGTGTTAAAATGCTTCGGGGTAGGTCCTTTGGAGAAGCGGTTTTGTAACAGAATACAGATTGTGTTCTTTTTTTTTAAAAGTGTTTTGCACATGTGTAGCTAAGGAAAAAAAAAATGTGTTTGTCCAAAACTTGAGTGCAATTGACGGGGTTAGTTTTTCTAAGCTGTTTTTTGGGGGGAGGGAGGGAAAGAGCATCCCTAATTACAGGGGTTTGAGGACGGCCAGCGGGGAGTTTACAAGAGTTTGCATAGGGTGACGGCAGGGGTGTCAACGGGGCCGTGACGATGCCGTGAGCGCTGACCCCAGCTGCCAAGGAAGGGCCTCGTCCCGAGCGCCCGTCCCCGGGCTGGAACGCCGGTGCCTCCGGAGGGTCCCGCCGGGGGCTCCCGCGGTCGAGTCGCCTGCGGAAGCGCTGGGCCTCTCTCTGCAACTTCCCAACTAGATGTAACTAAACACAAATGTCTTTTGTTTTTCTAAATTTTATTGTATTATTGCAATAAATCTTTAACAGAATCTTTTTAAGGTTGTGCATTTATAGCTGTTACCTCTGTGGGATTTTTTTTTTTAAACCTGCTGGGGAAGCGAGTCTGCAGGTGTCCCAGGTAACCTGCAGCGCCATCATCAACGGTGAAATACACATTATGGGTTATAAAACGTGCATGGGAGGTGGCGGGGAGGGACACGTGGGCTCTGTGCTGCTGGGGGACAGGTTTTCCTGCGTTGCCAGATGGGGTTGATGACGGTGGCTGCTTCTGCGCGCCGGTTTGTTTGCCAGGTGGGTGTGAAAGGGCACAAGTGAGCATTTGAATTTGGTGCTAAAAAAAAATAAGCAGGGAGCTTCATTCAAAAGTGATTGTGGGTGCAAAGCGTGTCCTGTAACCCAGCCCTTAGCACTGGCTGCTGCCACCCGTGGAGGGAGGGATGGGAAGGGGCCCCGGGCAGGAGCAGAGCGATCCCTCCCGGAGCTCAGGCCAACATTTCCCTCCTGCTGCTTGATCCAGTGAAGGTGACCGGAGTCTCCCAGCCCCTTCCAGACAGAATGGCCTCACCAGCCCCTTATCTCCTTGGAAAACCTTTTCCTGGGCTGTGCGGGGCCTTTCTCAGCGCTGTCGCCCTCGAGTTGTGATTGCCAGGCTGGGTGGGGAGCAGGAAAGCAGCTTCTTCCCCCTCTTCCCTACGGGGATGCAGCTGGAAGCCTTCCCTCCTCGGGATGCGGCAGGATGAGGGCAGCGGCAGCAGCTCCCTCCACGGCTCTTCCCGCTGCTTCCACTTCTGCTCTCCTTCCTCCGGGCTCTTCCGCATCCCAGAACCCGTTATTCGCAGCCCAGGGCCCCAGCGCGGCTGCCCTTGGTCCAGGTTCCCCAAAGCTCCCGCCGGCTCCGGAGCCCGCGGCGCTCCAGGAAGGGAAGGGCTGGAAGGGGCGAGTGCCGCAGCAGGGAGGTTTCCGAGTTGCTCCCTTTTTTACAGGGGCGAGATTCCCACCGGGAAACGAACTCAGGATTGAAGTACAGCACAGCAGCACATTTATGCCTCAATTTACAGTATTTTTATTTTGGGGCCAAAAAAAAAAAAGTTTTACAAGAAAATTGGATAAGGCAGATCTAGAATGCACGTTTTATTACAGTAAAAAAAAAATAACCAGACAACATGGATAAGGAAGACAAGAATTTTTTTTTTTTTTTAATATTCGGACTATACAATAATATTCCTCTCTCTTTATCCACTGCTGTACTACTATAAATGTATCTGTTCTAGGCTACGTTTAAGGTTGTCCAGTTAAATTGGTCGAAGGTTCTTTAAACAAGTTGACCTTTACCTCTTTAGAGTTTCTCCCCAGAAACGTTCATATATTATACAGGATATACAGATTTTCGAAACGAGACACTTAAAAACGCACACGCACACCTCTAGCTGCAACACTGTCATAGCTGCATTGTAGTGATTACGTTGCTCAGCCAGCTGGAGACTCTGTATGTACAAGTCGTTTCTATAGTGTTATTTACAGAGATGGGCTAAAAGCTCTCTCCACTCCAAAAGGTAAAGGCTCCTGTGTGGAAGGATGTGCAGTTTCGTAGCCCTGTGAAAACACAATTATATACACTGTAAACAGCACAGGGCGTGCGAGCTCCCTCCTGGCCCCGCGCGCTAGTACTCGTCCTCCGCGTCGCCTCCCGCTCCTCGCGCCTTCTTGTGCAGCGCCCGGTTGAAGCTGTGGCAGGCGGGAACCCAGTGGTTGTCGTGCAGGCCCAGCTTGCAGCCCGGGATGCCCTTCTGCGAGCGGTGGCAGCACATCCAGTAGCCCGGGCCGTAGGGCAGCGCCTGGCAGTAGGGCTTGGGGTGCCAGCGGCACAGCGACACGTCCCCCTTCACGTACTTCTTCTTGCACTGCTTGCAGGGGTCCTCGCGGTAGCGCGGGTCGCGCACCCAGCGGGAATCGGCCGGCCGGATGTTGTAGTACTCGATGAGGAACTTGAAGTAGTAGCAAGTGCATTTGAGCGCCACCAGGCTCCGCGTGGGCAGCAGCCCGAAGATCTTCACGATGATGTGGTGCGGCAGGAAGGCCATGTACTGCTGCGGCTCCAGGAGCTGCTGGATCTTGAACCTGGTCTCCAGGAAGTCGTGCGAGACCTGCCGTTTCAGGCAGGAGGGGTCGAGTACCTGCAAAGCACCTTCTGCGGGAGGCACCGGGAGAGCAAAGGGCTCTGCGGAGAGGCCGGGGCTGCCATTGGGCTTCTCGGCTTCCGGCGCGTCCTCGTTTTGGGCTGCCGCTCCGGGCTTCTCCGGGGCTCCTTCCCGGAGCGGCTGTGGCTCTTGAGCAGCAGGTTGGTCATTCTGGAGGAAAAACAACCTCCCCGGGAGCGGATCTTCCCCCGCAGCGGCGCTCCAAAGCTTCTCCTTCCTGCACCCCTTCTCAGTCTTGGTGACCGATATGCTGATGCACAGGGCCTCCTTCCTCGCGGGGTGCAGGAGCTGCTTGGGCAGCGGGCCGGCCTCGCCGCACGCGCCGGCCGCGCTGCCGCCCCGCAAGGCGCCCGGCGCCGGCTCGGCCGCGAGCGGAGCCTCCCCGCGCGCCGCGGCGCCGCTCCCGCTCAGCGCCAGCACCGCGTGCGCCAGCCCCGCGCTCCCCGCGGGGGGAAAGGGCCGGGGAGCGGAGGCGGCGCCGTCCCACGGGCCGGCGTCGCTCGGGGGGCCGCGCTCGCCCGCGCCGCGGCCGTGCGGGGCGGCGCCGTCGCCGGCGGCCAGCAGCACGCGGCCCACGCTGCGGCGGAGGCTGTTGCTGCGCGAGAGGAGGCCGCCGCCGTCGCGCTCGCCCTGCCGCCGCAGGCACTCCGACTCCAGGCGCGCCACCATGTCCAGCACGCGCACGGGCTCGCCCTGCTCCTCGCCGCCCTTGTCGGCGGGGACGGGGACGTCGCCGCGGGGCTGCCCGCCCGCGGCCCGCGCGCACGGCTTGGCGCAGCCGGCCAGCAGGGCGCCCGCGCGCTGCTCCAGGAACGCCACCATCTCGGCCACGGACAGCGCGCGGCCCGGCCAGGCCGCGTCGGCGCCGTCGGCGGCGCCGTGCACGGAGCAGTGCTCGATGCCGCAGGCGAAGGGCTCCGGCGGGGCGCAGCGCGCGCTCGCCTCCCGCACGCGCTCCAGCTGCAGCCGGGCTTTTTTCAGATCCACCGATTTTTTCCGGCGTTTCGCCGCTCTCCCGTCGATGTCCCACGTGCTCTTGATCTTCATGGAGCCGAAGCGGCCGCCGCCGCTGCACTGCTGGGCTGCGAAGAACGCGATTTTCTCCTTGGTGTTGCCCGGCTTCACGACGGCCCACACGTCCAGCGGGCCTTCGCCCTCCTCTCCCTGGTGGATGGTGGCGGACAGGCCGCCCTTCTTCTCCCTGGCACTCGGAGCGTCTGCGGGAGCCTTCCCGTTCATATTGCACATAGTATTCGGATAAATAATTCCCAGAAGCTTTCGAGACGGAGGCACGAGGGAGGGTTTGGGGAAAGGGCTCAGTTTTGTGCAGTTGTTAGTGTATTTTTCTTCCTGTGTGGCTCTTTGATGGCTCATAGGTGGACTTCGCAGGGAATCCTGGCTTAGTTCTGGCGATCGCTCTTTCTTCTGTAACTTGAGATATGGCTTTAAGTGCATCCCAGAAACCCTAGGGAAAACAGAAAGGGAAGAAATTATAGTTGCAAGATCTGCCTGCCTAGAACGAGAGCAGCCCACACCTCCCAAGGAACCCGGAGGAAAGGAAAAGCCCTTTGGGGCTTCTCCTCACACCCTGCAACACAACCGCAACCACAAGGACAGCGGAGACCTTCCCATGGGATAAATTGGTTTCCATGCAAGTCCAGAGAACCCGCGCCCCTCTATTTTTAATTTAAGTTATATCCATAGCACAACTACAGCTACCAGTTCATCCTAGAGTTAGAGCAATCCTCTGGCCCATTCACTTCTCCATCCAGCCGCAAGGCACACGTGGGCCAAAGCACTAACCTTGGCAGCAGCTACCACTTCATTAACTCTTTTCAACAGATAAAGAATGAATAAAACCGAACAGAGAATGAGCAGTTGTGGCCACATCCATCACCAGCGATCCCATAAGGTAGGCGGTCTCCTAATACCACCCAAAATGAAATTTATCCTTTAATACAACGGCAAATTTGGCGTAGATGCCCCCAAGGGTAACTGTGTCCCTTTTCTGTGAAGAAAAGGGAAGAAAAAAAACTACAGAAGGGAAGAAAAGACCACAGAAGCATCAGTTGGGGCTGCAGAGAACCACTTTCAAGCGAGTATTTTTATGCTGCAGGATTTCATGGCTCCGAAGGGACACGTGGGCACCACAGTGGTCGGGGGCACTCGCTGCCCCCTCCTCCTCAGAGTCACTCTCCACTCAAAGCTGCACGTGCAGGACGTTGCCACGTAGGATCCGAGGATCAGGGGGCTTGGGGCTCTTCTCCCCGCACTATCACATAAGCACGTTGTGGAACTATCTATAGATGACGTTTCCATGGCAATCTTGGAATTGCTACGATAAAAAGCCTCCTTCCTGAAACGGGAATAATCCACGCTTGTTAGTTTAACACCAGCAAGTTCAATGCCACATTCCTCCTAACAACACAAACAAGAACAAGCTCAGGCGCTGAAGAGGGTTTCCCACCAGAACAGTGTTTTTTGTATTTCAGGCCTAGCATTTTTAACTGGAAACGCCGAGCCTGAACGCCTGCAAAGTTGGGAAGTTCGTAACAGCTGCACTTAACGCAGAGGATAAGTCTTTACCCGGAAAGGTGAAGCCGAGAGTCCAAGCGGACCCTTCCGCAGCCGCGATGGGAGCGGGACACGCAGCTCCCACGAGGATGGATGGGGAAAGGCCGCCGAGCAACGGGGCCGCAGCGTGTGGGGCACAGGCCTCACTGAACAGACCTACTGCTAGTTCCTGGGGAATTCTCTCTCCCCACGCCTGTGTTAATTCCAGCTCCTGTTGGAATTGGGTCACCTCCTGCTTTAGTCTGCTTCCCAAAACGCAACCGAGCTATTTCGCTTTCCTTCCGAGTTGTGTCCTAAAACTGCGATGATCTGAAAAAAAATATACATCTTAGGATGCTAAAAGAGAGGATCAGAGAGACCACTACGAGGGGGCCACTGTGTTTTGCTTCGGCCTGATGTTCTAGAGGATCCCAGTTGCCTGACCAGGCTCGGACAAGAGAGCAGCGCTGAAGAGCGCGGGTGGCCCCAGAGCACCCGGCTGCTCCCCGCGGCAAGAGGGGACACAACGAGACAGGACAAGGGGTAACAGGCACAAGCTGAAACCCAGGAGGTTCCATCTCCATGTGAGGAAGAGCTTCTTTGCTGTGAGGGTGCCAGGGCCCTGGCACAGGCTGCCCAGAGAGGCTGTGGAGGCTCCTTCTCTGCAGATCTTCCAACCCACCTGGATGCCGCCCTGTGCCCCTGCTCTGGGTGTCCCTGCTGGAGCAGGGGCTGGACTGGATGATCCCTAGAGGTCCCTGCCACCCTCAGCCGTTCTGTGGTTCTGTGACACACACTATTTCACACGGTGGAACCCCACCAGCGAGGGGCAGAAGATCAAGTTTCACCTACGCGTTTTCCGAACCGGCTGCCTGCGTTTAAGAGACTTTCTCGAGTGATTTCAGGAATCCGGCGATTCCTGAACACCCGTCACGACGAGGAACTGCCGACGAAGATGAGAGCAGGTATCGTACGAACGAGAACAGGACCGGACTGGTTGCTCCAACACGCTCAGAGGACATGTTCAGCCTGCAAAGTTGGTTCAGCTGCTCAGAGCTATTTCTGGTCCGTGGAGAAAGACAAAAGGCAGAGTTAGGCCTCACCTATTACGGATTTCTCATTTAAGGTTGTATTTCCCGCCGCGTTTCGGTTAGTCTCTGGCTAAGCCAACAACTATTTAAGGTTGAAAAGTTATAATTTACATAACAAAATTATGCCTTAGTCAGAAGTTGTCCTGCCAGAATAATTGCCTCATTTGAATTCAGCATTCAGTTCATTGCACCATTTTAATGGATCCAGAATTAAAAAAAACCTCCATTTAATGGCTTCAGAGGGCTATAAAGGAGCACTGCTAGTTCCCCCTGACCAAATGCACTGAGTGCCACCTGTCTCCAATTTTCAGGCAGCAGAGAGGAGAACTCCATTTTAAAGGGCATTTTGCAGTGGACCTTACCTGAAAGTGTTGTCTGGGAAAAGCAGCTCCCCCTGCCCTGATCCCCACTTTGCTGGGAAGTAACAAGGAGAAGTTTTTGGACAAATAACTTGGCCTCTCCCCTGCATCACATCAGCAGTGGAATTCAGTCTTTGCTGCTAGAGCTAGTTTAGAAATTGCCCTGAATGTGAAGCAGAGCCCAGGCTCAGCCTACCTCCCTTTGCAACATCTCAGTGCCTGCAAGAGGGAATCGTGGCAGCTACAGCAAGGTTTTAAATATTTAAAAACACTAAAAATAGTTTAAAAAGGTAAAGTCAGTGACAATTCCCTCAGACGCTTAACACCAGAATAACTCTGTTTGCCTTCCTCCTTTTGATAGGTTATCAAGTTATCTAATTTTATCTGCAGAAACAATAACTTTTTAGAAGTTCGCAGAGTAAACACAGGAGGCTTTTGATCCCAAAAGCACAGTTTTGAATTGCTGATAAGAGACAACTCTGCCAAGAATCAGCAGCAGGAAAACAACTAGCAGTGCTGTCTTTTAAACAGTTATCCCGTCATTAAGCCGGGGAAATAAGAGAGATGGATTTCCCAGTACTCATCTACTGTGTCTTGGGCACACAGGAAAAACAGGATACTTCAGCTTCTGGAATGAGCTTGCTGTTTGCAGAAGTTGCATCCGTGGCTTGTTTTTACACTATGCTTTTATCAAGATAGTTACTGTGCTGGAGAGATATAGAAATCTGCATTTAGAGGTATGCATGCATACCTGTTTTCCCAACCAAAACAATATCTCATAAACTGTGGTCCCGAGTTGACCAGAACCTTTCTGCATCCTTTTGCATTTGAACCTTCAAAATCACAATGGCCTAAACGTGTTTGTTTCGGTGGAAATCCCAGGGAGGAAAAACTGGCAGAAAAGATGCAGTTTTGGCTACTCTTTCCAGGAATTGCCTCCGTGCTCCAGGCTGTGGAGACGCTCCCTGCGCCCTGTGAAACACAGAGATTTCCCCAGCCAGCGAGATCAAACACACAAACCACCCCCAAGAAAAGCCCCATAAACCTGAGCATCCAAACTGCGAGCTCTCCAGGCAAGGTTTCCATCCCAAGACCAGCGTTTCCTGGGAATTTCTCTTTGGAAATGTGAGCTGCAGGCTGCGGAAGGTGCCGGTGCCGCGCCAGCCCTCGGGACACGCTAACAAGAGGCGCACGCCAAGAGAGAGAAAGGAAAAAGAAACCCAGCAGTAACAAAACCCCACATTACACATAACCTCTGGCAGGACGTTTCTCCTCCCGGGCACCCGCTGCTCCGTTTGGAGCTCAGCTGCTCCGGCAGGGATGGGGACAGCTCGGAGAACGGGAGCCGGGCGCCGCGGCCCTCAGGAGCAACAGGCGCTTGAGCAGAGCCAGCCGGGCGCTCTCTTGGAACCAAAATGCCACGTAGGTGCCTGGAACTTAATGTTGGATCCCCCACGGCCTGCCCTACCGCACGGGATGTTCGGGGAACCCGCTCGGGGGGTGACATGCGGATACAGCCACACTCAGGAGCTACAAGTCGTGGCTGGATCCCCATTTTTCACCCAGCTGAGAGGTTCAGCGACGGGTTGCAGGGCCAAGCTTTATGCACAGGCTACACACGCTCACGTGTGAGGGCTCCCACCCACTTTATCTACCCCTTAACTAAGCGCCCACACGGCCACCCCACAGCGTGACCCACGGTTGCTGTTTGCTCAAGGTGACGTGGCAAAAGCCAAGGGGCAGCCCCGGGCCAGCCCTATGTACCAGGGCACACACCGTGACACCAGGATGCAGAGGACTGGGGAAGCCCCAAGCCATGTCCCCTCCTTCCCAACCTGACCACAGGTCTTGCTGGGATGAAACAACGTGGAGGGGAAGGGCATCAACAGGAAAAAAATGGGTATTCCGGGCTCTGAGCTGCTCCAAAACCACTTTGCTCAAAGATGATGGGACAGCACGTGTGCCAGGGTGCAGCTGGGAAGGGATGAGAGGGAATCGGGTGGATAAACCTGCCCAAGGAAACACTGAGGAGGAGGAGCACAGCAAGAAGGAAAAACAAGGTGGTGGGTTTCTAGAGCTCAGATTCCTAGTATTACAGAAAGAACGATGCATTTCCTTCTGGAGACCCTACCTTCCTTAACATTCATTCTCTAATTTGTTTACTGCAACACAGCCAAGATGTTCTTGGGCACCACGGCCAACATTTCTTCACTGAGCAGCTAACGAACCAGCACGAAGTGACGCTATTCAGTCGTGGCCTTTGGAGGGACTTAATGAGAAAGTATGAAAGGCGGCGGGAATTAACCTCGGCCGGCGCTGCGACAAGGAGGCTCAAAGCTAAAAAGGAGGAATAAGCAAAAGCAGGTCTGAAGGCGAACCACGGATTTGCTTTTTCAAAACTGAAGACCTAAAGGAACCGGTTCGCAAAGGCAGCTCGACGGAGGTACAGAGGGTTTCACTGCAGACACCTCGAGCCAGGAGGCTTTTTCCAGGCATTTCCAGCACATCCCACAGTGTTGCAGAAGAAACTGCAGCTCAACATATCATTACCTCTCTCAGATCACCTGGGAAGTTTTATCTTAGAGATCCAAAAGCCTAGGAATAAACGTGAGAACTGGGGAAGTGTCAGTCCCTGGAAAGCAACAGCAAAAGGTTTGTTAGAAAGGATGGAGGGCAGATAGGGCCATAAGCAAGGTCAGGGCAAAGATCAGCACTGCTCTAGGTAGACCTCAAAACACTCAATTTTGGAGTTTGCTTTCGTTGTGAAGAGGGGTGAACCATGAGGGCAAAAGGCCAGGGGTTAATTTGAACAGGAATGGGGAAGTGACCAAAAGAAGTGGGAGAGAGGCTCATTTCAAGAAGTTTCATGAAAACTGGGAGAGAGGCTCATTTCAATTCTGGAATGTAAACTAGGCTAGATTCATAAATTACAGGCCAAGAAGCAGGAATTTTAAACCTCTGGAGAGGCAACCATATTTTAACGGGTTATGTGAATGTGTCACACATATTGAAGGTGACACCGCAAGGGAGAAGAAAAACAGGGGAGAGCTCACAGCCTCTACAGTTCCGCTAGCCGACTTGAATATAAAAGGCATTTTGGAAGCAAAGAGGATTACAGAGCCACAGAGCGGAGAGGGAAGAGTTCAATATGCAGGACTAACCTGAGGAATCCTGAGGAAAACCATCGTTCTAAAGGACACGCACGACGTCTTACTCGCGTGGGCTTTGGAAGCAAGAGTGAGCTCAGCACAACTGTGGCAGCTGCCCCGCTAGCGAGGCGAGGCAGAGGAGGAACGAGACACCAAGTAACAGAAACAAGAATTTGAAAGTGCAGATGGTGAGGCCGGGTACAAGTTTTGGAGGCACCTAAGAGGGGCGGATTAGGCGCGCACGGCACGGCAGCCGGCAGGAACGGCGATGCCAGGCGGCGTTCGGGAAGCGGCGAGAAAACGCCGGCGTTGTGCAGTGCTGCAAAACGCGGCGCGGGGAACCCTGCTGTCTGCAGAGCCCAGCAAACGGGCACAGCACAGACACGAGTGCTCCCTAAGCAAAAAACCAGCAGCGTAAGCAACGCGCAGAGGAATGTAAGCGGCACCAATGTTCGGCAGAGGAGCCAGAAGTTTCTACCTGCACGATGAGATCTGCCACGTTCAGGAACAGCTTGATCTAGGACAGGAGAGAGGCAAAACGTGGTTGTTTTGGGGCTAGACTGCAAGTTTACAAAAACGGCGTGTGTGAGATACTGTCTGGGAAAGCAAGAGGCCGGGTGACCCAGCAAGTCTTTTCCAGGGCTAAATTACTATCAGACGAACGTCACGAGTCTGCGCTGTCTACCCAACCACAGAGAGCAAAGGTTAACGTCTGCCTTAAACCCACACAGCTTCGGGAAACCAGAGAGCTGGCCGTCTTCCTCCAGATGGAGCAAGCTCAGAAGTCTTAATTTCAGAAGCAAATACATATAATTTTTTTTGAATATCTTGAGCTCAAACTGGCGTGTTCGTGCATTTGCATAAGGACAAGTTGTTCTGTGCAGTGTTCCTATAACGAGACGCAGTGAGAGGCGTTTGCTTAATTGTCGCATAAGCACAAGTGCTCAAAATCAATCGTGCATTTCTTATTAAGGGGCGGTGCAGCAGAGCGGGCAACACAGAATATAAGCTTAAACTAATCTAATTACTTACTCCACAGCAAGGCAGACCGCCACAGCGACTGCCAGCGCTTCGCTTCCTTTAAGCTGCTGGTGTAAGTTAAAGTCCACTACGACAAGTTGTCCTCCTGCTCAGTTTTTATTTCAAAGCCCTATTCCCAAATTAATTTACAGATGTTGCAAAAGAAAAAAAATATATATATAATATGTGTGTGTGTATATATATATCTATACATATACATATATATATATATATATATATATATCTCTCTCAAAGGTTTCTCCGAGCAGTGTGCCAGCTGCAGTGAATCTGTAGTTGTCACTATCCAATAAAAATGCCAGAGAACATTTCTGCCCTTAAGCCACCACAGGGTTTCTCCGGGGAAGTGAAGCGTAGCCACAAGCCAGACCTGGGCGCAACCATGCGGGCCGCCGCGCCGCTCGTACCGTTTCGCTTGCAGGAAGGGCGCAGCCGGCGCGCTGAGCGGGTCCCTGTGGAGGCCGGCTCTGCAGGAACTCCTCATGGTCCCAGGGCTCCCGCCGCGGCGCCGTCACTGCCAGTCCATGGCGGCGCGGGCTCGCGGTGCCCCGGAGCGTCGCCGCGGCCCCGCCGCCCGCGGGCTGAGGACACGGCAGGGGACGAGGGGAGCGCGGGAGTCAGCAGCGCTGGCTGGAGGCAGCCGTCTCCTTCTGGAAGAGCAAAAGGAGAACAAGAGAGGGTTACATATGTATTTTATATATATATATTCGCATTCATACTATATTCTATAGTATAGTGCCAGCCGCTCGCTAGCCCTGCGGCGCCTTGTGACACCAAGGGGACCCACAGGGCAGTCCCAAGGCTCCGCTCGCAATGCCCAGAATGAGGCTGTCCCACCGCATCCCTCCCGCGACGCGGCGGCCTCGGACGGAGGCTCCGCTGCCACCAAAGCGACGCGCGGCGGCCGCGAGGGAACAGCACCTTGGAGCTGCAACGTGACAGCAAAAGCCACAGGGAGGAAGAGCCCTGGAAACACTCGGATGGCCAAGCCCGAGGTGCCCGGAGAGAGGGTCAAAGGCACCTTGGGCCCTGCCCAGAGGGCCGGCAAGGCCACCCGAGCACGCGGAGCGTCGCGCTGCGTCCCCAGCGCACCCTAATTTAGCACAATTCAATAAGTCAACGCTCGCCCAGCACGGTTCACAACTCAACACCACCTCCAAGCACCACTTAGGCCACGCCGGCTTGGGAGCCACCCTCCGAGAAGCGGATTTCAGGGTGACTTTGCCGGCAGAGACACAGAAAGTGGTTTAGGTCCAGCAGGCTGGCTAGAGCCATTCCACATTTCCGAGTGGTGGTGAAGGAGAGGTTAACCATTTGCCTACGTTTGAGTAGGCAGGAGCCTAAAATAATATATAAAATATTATATAAACACATTCCAATCTTCGTGAAGTATGTGCTGAGCTCTACACAACACAGAAACGTGTTGGACCGAGAAGACCAAGGCGCTGCCCTGGCAAAGCCGGGGCACGAAGCACGTCCTGTGGTCCACTAATTCCCAAAACCAGGCAGCAGCAAGCAAAGCTTTCTGATTAAACACCATCTCCATTACATTAACAGCCTCCAACACCACCACCTGCAAGCATGAAACGGACACAAACAAATCAGCAACACCTATCAACATCTCTGAAGCTTTGGGTGCTGTAAAATACAGACCCCCACACATGATGCAAAACATCCATGCACAAACAGTAACACACAGGGAAAATACACACCTAGTGTTTTATGAAAATTTAAAGTCCAAAGCAAAATCGTTACGTTCTCATGAACCATCAGGAAGAGGCTCCAAAACGCTGACTTTTATCCAAGCTTTTGTCTGGCTGCTGGCTGTCCTGACAGCAGCGTTTCAGACTCAGCAGGAATTGTATCGCAGAAACATGATTATATCCACACCCAAATAAACGCAGCCGCACCATTTTTAAGAAGGCTGGATGTTGCACCTTGTGAAGAAACGGACTCAGTCTGGGGTGCAGAGTGAGACAACTTTATTTCCAAACCGACTTCTTTTTATACTTTCTTAACACAAGTGTTGCAAAGCGCACAACCAATCAGCATCTGGCCACCTGCGCGGTTGTCTGGCTTTGTTTCTTTTCTTCTGGCAAGACACGTCGCACACGAGGCAGGGGGAGGTGTTCCTCAGTCCTCGTCTTTCTCGGCTCTGTCCCCCATCTGCTGCAAAGACTGACACCCTTGTGGTTAACTATCTGCTAACAAGGTACTATTGTCTTTGAACAAGCCTCCACATCTCACCCTTCTTTATTTGTTTTTGTTTGAACAGCCATGACTTAATTAAATGATCTATCCTTAAACACATAACAAGAAACAAAGCAGGCACACTAACAATAAACGAAATATGCCAAACATCAACAGGCTGTCCTACTAGACAGGTTACAAACGGATTTACTGGACTAGATAGTATAACATGTCCTGTCAAATTTGATTGGCCAGAATTACCCATATGTAGGTTTTAGCTTGGGACAGCATCCACTGCTGTGTGGATGATGTCACGGTGGTGTGGATGATGGTGATGACTGTGTTAAAAAAGGCTTAATCCATCGAGCAGGTACCCATCTTGGCCCTGAGCCTGTAGAAACACAAGCATATCCTCTACCCCAGGTTATTAAAGAAAAAGGCCCTTCCCACTGATTTGTCTGTGGGTTTTTGATGATAACCTGGGCTTTATCCTGAACTTTGTGTTGTCTCTGTGAATCAAAATGTTGGTATATAGGGGGGCCCTCTTCTGTCCAACGATTTAAAAAATTCAACACATAGCAAGCTTTCGCTATGCGTTCCTGTGGGGATAAGCCTACACTCCCCCTTTTTTGTTTTTGTAACATATTTTTAAGGGTGCCATGTGTGCGCTCGATAATAGCTTGGCCTGTGGGTGAATGGGGGATACCTGTGATGTGTTGGATTCCCCATTGTTGAAAGAATATTTGTGTTTTTTGCGCTATATAGGCTGGACCATTGTCAGTTTTTATAGTTTTTGGCACTCCCAATATTGCAAAGGCCATAATAAAGTGTCGACATACGTCCTTGGCCTTCTCACCTGTATGTACAGAAGCATAGATACAGGATGAGAAGGTATCAACAGAAACATGTACATATTTAAATCTGCCAAATTCAGGGATATGCGTTACATCTGATTGCCAAATTTCAAGCACAGAAAGACCGCGAGGGTTTACACCGATGGATGGTACTGGTAAAATGCGCTGGCAGTCTGGGCATGACTGTATGATTTGTCTAGCTTGTTCCTGAGTCAACTGGAACGACCTCCGTAACGCTTTTGCATTTTGGTGATAAAAGTCATGCGACAAACGTGCTTGTGCAAAGCGATCTGGCAGAACTACAGCTCCTGCAAGGCTGTCTGCTTGAGCATTACCTTCGCTAATAGGTCCAGGCAGTGAGGTGTGCGAGCGTACATGTTGGATAAAGTACGGATAAATCCTTCTGTTTAATAGCCATCTAAGCTTCCAAAGAAGCGCAAAGAGGGTCTCGTTTGAAACCTCTTTTAAAAACGAATGTTCTAACCTAGAGACTAATCCTGCAACATAGGCAGAGTCTGTTATAATGTTAACTGCAGAGGGCCATCGCGTAAAGACGCGGACGACTGCAGATAATTCCACTATTTGCGGTGAACCTGTGACAACATGTATGTCGCTCTCCCAATGCCCTTCATCATTTCTCCAGACTACAACTGCACGACCTGTCCTACCCGAGCCGTCAGTAAATACTGTAAGAGCATCAGGTATTGGCGTAAGGCTCAAATGGCAAAGAGGTAATAGAGAAAGAGAGTTGAAAGACTGTATGATTTTATGTCCTGGAAAGTGAATACTTATCTGTCCTGGATAATCTGCCAAGGCACACTGAAAAACAAAAGACTGGTGAGTCAAAAAGGTTAATTGTTTTGTATCAAGTGGTAAATAAATAATATTAGGCTCTGTGCCATCTAGAAACATCAAACGCTCTCTTCCTTTTTGAATAACCATTGCAATCATATCAATAGCGGTGGTGACAGTTTTGCCAAAATTATGAGGCAGAAACACCCACTCTAAGATTATTAATGGACATGCGTCCTGTGGTATCCATTGTGCTAATAGGCCATAAGGTTGGAAGCTAGAATAAAAAACAAAAAGACTGACAGGATAATTCTGCTTTCGTCTGTGAACAGTCTGAGTGGTTAATTTGTCCACAACTTTACCAAGCGCAGCTCGCGCGGGAGGAGTGAGCTTTCTTGAGGATGTCAAACTCGTGTCTCCTTCTAAGAGCTTAAATAGAGGATGTAATTCTTCTGTGGAAATTCCTAAGGAGGGACGGATCCAATTAATAGTTCCCAAAAGTTTTTGAAGATCATTCAAAGTCCTTATGTCTGTCTTTAAGGTCAATGATTGTGGTCGAATTTGATGATCAGAAATTCTCCATCCTAAATATCGCCAAGGCGGACTTTCCTGTACTTTATCTTCCGCAATTCTTAATCCTGCAGCTGATGCTGCTCGCGTAATCTGATGCAGAGCCTCTTCTGCTGTTTCCTTTTGCTCTGCAGCAATCAATATATCGTCCATATAGTGATAGATGAGGACATTATCAAAATATTTGCGTATTGGGCTTAAAACTGCTGCCACAAATTGTTGACATAATGTAGGACTATTTTTCATGCCTTGTGGCAGAACTCTCCAATGGTATCTGCTATGCGGTTCCATAGCATTGATGGAAGGTACAGAAAATGCAAACCGAGGTGCATCTTGCGGTGCAAGTGGAATGGTAAAGAAACAGTCTTTCAAATCGATTACTATCAAAGTCCATGTTTGAGGTAACATTGCTGGAGAAGGGAGTCCAGGCTGTAAGGCTCCCATATCTTCGATGACTTCATTGATTTTTCTAAGGTCATGTAACAGCCTCCAGGAATTATTTTTCTTTTGAATTACAAAAACTGGCGTGTTCCAGGGGCTTGTAGTAGGAACTATATGACCAGCTTGCAATTGTTCATCTACTAACTTGTGTAATTGCAGCAGTTTATTTTGTGGAAGGGGCCACTGATCTACCCACACTGGCTTGTCCGTTTTCCAAATCATGGGTGGGACCTGCTGCTGGATAGTGACCCCTAAGAAAAATCCGTGCTTAACTGCATGCCCCATTGACTCAAACAGTCTCTCCCCCACAAGGTGATGGATCCAGGCAATATAAATGGCCTAATGTTTGCAGTTCTTCCTTCTGGGCCAATAATATTTATCAATCTTTTGCTTTGCATTGGAGTACTCTGCCCACCAATTCCTGAAAGCGATGTATGTGCCTTAACTAGGGGTAAACTGTTTGGCCATTGTGAGGCAGCGATGACTGTAACATCTGCTCCACTATCTAAAATTCCTTGTACATTAAATTTTATCAGTCCTGCTTGTAGCGTACAGGATATCTGCGGGCGATTCATAGTTATCTGTTGAGTCCAGAAAATTTCATGCCCTGTGGACCCAAAAGAGCCTGTGCCATGGTTAATGTTTGCAGCGTTTGGTGTCTGTGGTAAAAAGTATACTAATTGTGCTATTCGGCTTCCTGCTGGCACAGTACAGGGTGGTATCGGAGTCCATACCATTATCTTAATTTCTCCTTTGAAATCTGCGTTGATAACTGCAGGTAACACAAACAGCCCTTGTCTCGTTGTTGAAAATCGCCCAATCAATAGTGCTGCCATTCCTCGCCCCAGGGGGCCGTGGACACCAGTTGGAATTAGCACAACTGATGTATCAGTAATTAGCACTTCTATTGTGGTGGCCAGGTCCACCCCGGCGCTGCCGCCTGTGCTGGCGCACAAGCGGCGGCTGCTTCCCGGTGGGAGCCACTCCGAGGGGTGATTTGCCGTCATGGCGCGACCCCCCGCCGCGCTCCGCTTGAAGTTTCCCGAAGGGGCTAGCGGTCGACCTTCCTTATCAAATTTTGATCGACACTGATTAGCATAGTGTTGTCCTTTGTGGCAGCGCGGACATAGTCCAGGCGCTCCTTTGTTTGCTTGTGTTTTCGGACAGTATTTACGAATATGCCCAAATTGGCCACAAGCAAAACATGGCCTTTTCATAGACATTGTTGCAAATGTTTCGGCCATCAGTGAATATTCATACTGTTTGGTACCGACATTAATACATGCTTTTAGCATGTCATCAATAGTAGGATCCTTTAGTGGCCGCAAAACTCTCTGGCAATCAGGGTTAGCATTCTCAACTGCTAGTTGCTTAAAAATGTAGCTTCGTGCTTGTTCATTATCAATTTGTTTCTCCAGAGCCTCATTAAGCCGATCCAAAAACTTCATATATGGCTCATTCGCATCTTGTCTTATGCTAACAAAAGGTTGTCTTTGTTTACCACTCTCCGGAACGGCCTTAAGGGCGCGGAGAGCAAGTGCCTTAACTTGTTGCAAGCCCTCAGGGGGGATTTCTGCTTGTGCTGTTGTAGCACTGTGATCGCCCTCCCCCATTAGCACGTCCACAGTAACAGCCCGTAAAGGACCTTTTTTCGACAGCCGCTGGTTTTCCTCCCCCTGAGCTCGAGCAAGCTCTCTCATTTTCGATTCCCACATCGTGTATTGCATATCAGTCATAATGAGGCGAAACAAAGTTTTAAAATCATGGGGAGTAAAAACCGAAGAATCACAAAGAGATTGTATAAGGTGGGTGGTATATGGTGCGCCAAGGCCATGATCTGTCACCGTACGTCGCACGTCCTTAATAAGATTATACGACAAACCTTCCCAACGCGGATTCTGGTCTGGTGCACAGATAACGGGAAAGGCTTTCAGCATGCCCACATCCCCCGCCTGTTTTGCTCCTCGTTTTACTGAGGCCCATTTATCGTGAGGATCCGGGGGGTATAGGTCTGGCTCCTTTCCAGGGTCAATAGGACCCGGACCAAAAGGATCATCGTCCTGTTCATCAGGTGGCAGTACCGCAAAGGCTTTTGCAGCACGTTTTCTTTTCTGATTCTCATCAGGACACGATTGAGGTAAAGGAGGCGCGGAGGGGATGGCAGGGGCCCCGATCCCGTCATTTATGTTCGACTGCAACCCACTATGAGATTTCAATATTTCGAGTACAACTCGCCATTGTGGCAACAGGTTAGCAGCAGCCTTATCACCGCGCGTGGCACTATCCCACAGTCGGACCCCAATTTGGTCCCATCTTTCCAGATTAAAAACATTCTTACTATTCACCGAAGGATCGTCTTTAGAAGCCCATGCAAGAACCTTTTGCAGCTCTTCTTCACCTAATTTTTTTCTTTGCGGTTTCAAGTTTTTAGGAGAAGCTTCTAAATCGTCCTTTTGTTCCTTCATTAGGTATGAACCCATAGTTCCCAGCCGCTTACCTCTTTCCTTTCAAGAGGCTTTTAGTGTGCACACAAAGTAAGCTTCCTTTCAGCTTGATCCTTACGCTTCCTTTCAGCGTGATTCCCGGGAGTTCAGCTGGGCGGTGCAACCGGAGAGACAGCTAGTCTTCGAGCCCCACGTTGGGCGCCATTTGTTGCACCTTGTGAAGAAACGGACTCAGTCTGGGGTGCAGAGTGAGACAACTTTATTTCCAAACCGACTTCTTTTTATACTTTCTTAACACAAGTGTTGCAAAGCGCACAACCAATCAGCATCTGGCCACCTGCGCGGTTGTCTGGCTTTGTTTCTTTTCTTCTGGCAAGACACGTCGCACACGAGGCAGGGGGAGGTGTTCCTCAGTCCTCGTCTTTCTCGGCTCTGTCCCCCATCTGCTGCAAAGACTGACACCCTTGTGGTTAACTATCTGCTAACAAGGTACTATTGTCTTTGAACAAGCCTCCACAGCTGGACACTTTTTTTTAACTAGCTAAAAGCCTTCCCCTTCCTGCACACGTGACAGATTCCCTATGCGACGTGCAGCAAGTGCCTGGAGGAAAAATGCGCTGCAAAGAAAGTCACTAGATGTTCCTGGTGAGCCATGCTAGAGTCCTCACAGAGCCACAGAACGGCCGAGGGTGGAAGGGACCTCTAGGGATCATCCAGTCCAGCCCCTGTTCCAGCAGGGACACCCAGGGCACGGGGCAGCATCCAGGTGGGTTGGAAGATCTGCAGAGAAGGAGCCTCCACAGCCTCTCTGGGCAGCCTGTGCCAGGGCCCTGGCACCCTCACAGCAAAGAAGCTCTTCCTCACATGGAGATGGAACCTCCTGGGTTTCAAATTGTCCCCATTACCCCTTGTCTTGTCACTGGCCACCACCAAGAAGAGTTTGGCTCCATCCTCCCTATACTCCCCCCTCAGGTACTTGCACATGTTGATCAGATCCCTCTCAATCTTCTCTTCTCCAGGCTGAACAGGCCCCACTTGCTCAGTCCTTCCTCATACAATAGATACTCCAGTCCCTTCATCATCTTCACAGTCCTATGCTGGATCCTCTCTAGAAGCTCCAGGTCCCTCTTGTCCTGAGGAGCCCAGACCTGCACCCAATACTCCAGGCGCAGCCTCCTTTGCAGAGCACAATGGGAGGGTAAAACATGATAAAAAGCAGAGGAAAAAAATGCAGGAATGAGGGAGCTCAAGCAGGAAAGCCAGCAGGAAAATTTGTTGGGCTGGGGCAGGCGTAACCCCTCGTGCCGCTTCCCCTCCTCTCGCTGCTCGTGCGCGGAAAAGAGCTGAAATAGTCTATTAAAGTCAGCAAGCTCCTGGCAAACTCCTGCTGGGCAAGCAGTAAAAAGCGGTGCTTGTGAGCCTAGAAATCAGCATCTGGGCGAGCACCACTGCACGCTCCTTAACCGGGGTGGCTCCTTATCAGAGGGCACATCAGCTCACGGGTTAGCGCTGCAGAGCCGAGCGCAGCTCGAAAGCCAAAACACGCATAGCCAAATAAGCAAAACAGAAGAGGAAACCTAAAAGCCAGCCCTGTTGTTTTGCTTTTTTTTTTGCAACCACACCCAAGCAGATGCCTCTGTGCACAAGAAGGGGGAAGGAGTCAGATGTTGGCAGCGGGAAGCAGCGCGCACGCCGAGCGGCTCGCTGAGCCGTCCGACCCGCTGCCCTCGTCGAGCCGCGGCCACGCTGCGAGGAAAACAGATCTGTCAGCCCGGGGGGAAGGTCCCTTCACCTCCGAGCCGTGCGCTGCAGCCTGTGGAAGGTGCAGGTGTGGAGGCGGTTAATGCTTTGGAAAGGGATGGCGTTTTTTTGTTTTTTTATTCGGTGAATATATCCGTTCTAAACGGCAGAAGCATTAACCTATGAATAGAAGAGCTCGAAGGATGGGCTCATCCTGGCAGAAAATTTGCTTTTCTTAGCGAGGAGGCAGCAGCCTAATCTCGTTGTGAACACATCGCACTGTTGGCAGAAGTGGCGCAGTCCCTGCAGTTGCATTTTCACTGCAAGTTACTGCACTACTGCCAAATCCTAATGGATAAGGTGCAAGGGTCTAAACCATGAGCATCCCATCCCAAAGGGCCCCCTTGCCTGCCTTAACACCCCACCTGGAGCCGTTATCCACTGGACTCTCCCAGAAAGCCCCTGCCTGCCGTGCTGAGCCTCAGAGCTCAGGATTCACCATAACCAGGGAGCCCCAGGAGCTGCCAGACCGGATCAGGAGCGAGATCATTCAGCAGGTCCGTGCACCCCGTCTCTTAATTAGAGGCCTGGAGATAGATGCAGTTCTGAACAGTATCGCGTGCGTAAAACAGCAGCTCAGCTTTTGCCTTGCAGGAAAACACAGCAAGAAACTGAGTTTTTGCAAGATGGTCTCAAAGTTGTATTTACTCTTCGTAAAACATTTCTTTTTAAATCACACTTTAAAAGCAGACTCAATCTGAGCCTTACTACCTGCTTAAATCCAGTCCAAGTATCCAAGTGTCCACTGCAAAATCCCGAGGAAAGCGAAGCCACCGGAGCCAGCGGCAGCCAGGAGCTGCGCGCTTGGAACGAGGGCTCAACCAAACGGCTCCTTCCTTCCAGCAGGTGCAGAAGGAAGAAATTTTTTTTTCCTTTCAGCTTATTCAAGCGGTTCATTTCAGAGACTATCTCGTTCCAAGTTCAAAAACAAAACCACACCACTGCAAGGACCTAAAAAGAGCAAGGAAACTTGGAGGAAAGCCACACAAAAGGAGTTAAGGGAAAAAAAAAAACAGGCTAATATCTACATTTTAGACACTACTTTTCCACACTTGGTTCGTTAGCTACATTTTGCTTCCTTGTTCACCAAATTAGTTTGAAGCAAAATAAGAGAAAAAAAGCATGTTTTAACTAAAACAAGGAATTTTAGAGTGAGTTTAACTTTAGATTCCCCTCCAACTGCAGGGGTCTGAGTTTAACTGCAGATTCCCCTCTAGACATGAAACTAGAGTCTAGCAGAGAAACCGTATCCACCTCAGAACCACTACGAGATGTAAAGATTAGCACCCACAAACAGGTTAGAGTCTTTAGGTCACGTCGAGCTTTGCAGAGCCGCTTTTTAACTTCTAACCAGAAAGCAGAAAGGAGCTGCCTGAACAGGGCTGTTGTGGGAGAGGCACAGCCGAACACCACGTGGTCCTCTCTGATGCTCAGCAGGTCGAGTTTTGTGCAGAATTCGCATTATCTAACCCCAAAGCGTCCTGCCGCATTGCACTCCGGCTGAAACGAGAGGATGCAGCTTCCCGTCCCCTATTGATTTGCCATAAAACCTGTTGCCTTCCTGGTGCTGGGAATCCGAGCAGACTGAGCGGCATGGAGCTGATCTTGGCACTGTCTCCTCCAGCTCATTTCCCAATCAAATTCACCCCAGTCCTCCTTGAAGCTCCCTCAAACTTTCCCTGCATCCTGCTCCCCAGATAACACAGTAATTGAGTAAGAGGTTACTTAACTGAAGTCTGGAAGACGTGGAGGGATCTACATAAATTCAAGGTCAGGGATCCACAGTAGATGGAGGGTGTCCTGAACCCCCGTTTTCAGTCGTGCCAAGAAAGGTCTCTATCCCAAAGCACTTGCAGATTCTTTCAAGGCGATGGAAAATAAAGGCTTCCAAGCGCACAAACGCGGCGTTTCGGACAAGGGGGACACAGGGGACTCGCACAGGACATGTGGCTGCTCAGGGCCCTCAAACAGCTGCTGCTTGTGAAATGCTTATTCTAACGAAGCGCTACAGGGAGAACCTGTCTTCCCTTCCCAGATCATGTCAATATGGAACAAAAGGTTTCAAATTTGTCTTTGTCGCTCTTGTGTCTTCTCTCCTTTAGGTGTGGCTGCTGTGGGAATGACTCAAGAAATCCCCTCGCCTTCAAAAAAAAGAAAACCTCAAAACGGCAAAGGAAAAGATAAGCTCTGCGGCACCTCGTTAACCCAACTTTTAATAAGGGAACTAATCACAAAACGTTTCCCTCCAACAATTCCTGAAAGGTTTCAGCTCTCTTGCACAATTTGTTAAGGCATCGTGTGTTGCTCAACCGCGGAGGAGCCCAGAGCTGCTCGGTGGATTGAGCGGACACCGAGAGCAATGCAGGGGGTATTTGCCAACGCCGCCGGTGACAGACACGCACGGACCCACAGCACTTGGCTTTCCAGAAAGCTGCCACCTACCTAGGTGCTCGCTGGCACTGAGGGATCCATCGCGTGCCCGCAATGATGAACTGGAGGTGGCTCAACACGACCGGCCCCGTTACCGCCACTGCTCTCCTGGGTTTCTAGGTGTGGGTGAGACACTCGCGGCAGCACTTTGCATTGGAGGCCACATGAGCCAGGAGCCACGTCTGAATTATTCAGCGTCTAAAACGCGTCTGGTTTTGCTGTGTCGGTGCTGCAGCACCGAAAGCTCAGCTGCAAGGCTATGTTCTCAGGGCGAGGGGAAAGAGAAAGCTTCCAGAAGGCTTCCTATTATAGAAGCAATAGGATCAGGCCCAGAAATAGTAGACGAGTATTGAGGGAGCTCTGGAGACGCCGTGCCCTCCTTTCACGAGGCAGAAGTCTCAGTAGGTTGCTCCTGTACACGCAAAGAACATCAGAAGCTGCAGCAGGATGCCCAAGTGCCATTAAATGGGAGTTTGGGGACAAACAAGAGATGCAAAAACCCAGGCAGACTAGATGAAAGCGGGACCAACCCGCAGGCTGAGAGAGAGCCAGTCCGCCCCACTTTAGAGAAGAAGAAAAAAAAAATTATTAAAAAAAAAAAATCAGAGAAAGGAGGAACCCTATCTTCTTCAAGAACACAATGTCAGTTTCTCAAGGAGATTCTCATTACCAGAGCAGTGACGTGGCAGATTAAGATTGTCAGCAGCGATTTCATCACCCCGCTCTGCTGTTGGACGCTGGGGCTCCTGGCCGGAGCGGTCCCCTTGACTCATCCTGGCGCGGTGCTCGCTGCTCCAGCTGATAAACGGAGCACCGGGAGGCCCGGCCGACGGGACACGCTCGCGCGGGGCCAGCGAGAGCTTGGAGCTCGGGGGGCTCCAGGCCCCGGAGACGATGCCGGGCGAGCGAGAGGCCTCCCTGCACCGCGGCCGGAGGGATCCGTGCTCCTCTACGTCCTCCCTTGGATGCCAAACTGCTGCTCGAGCAGAAGATCACACACACACACCTAACTTCTATTCCTATCTACCCAGTTCCTTCTTTTTTTAGGACTTTGTTAGTAAGGAAGGCGACGCAGAAGGTGGAGCGAGTGCTTAAATATCAAAGCCGACGACCTAGCACTAATTCAGCAAATTAAATGTGGCCACAGCTGCTTTGTGCAAGGCCAGGCCTGGGGACAAGAGCGCACACACGGATTGCCCCACTTCGGATCACAGGTCCAGCCCTAAAGAGCTCCGCAGACTCAAGGGCCATTGATTTCCATGGAAAGCCTTTAACCAAAAGTTAATGTCATGGATCTCTCTGTCACACACCACTACAAATACTGGCCTCCAAAATCCCACTCAGCAACTGGAAGTTTTGCTACAGCAACACAAATTCCAGATTAAACGCTAACAGCAGTCAAGTAAAAAGCTATTAAAAGTTACCTTGCCAAGAGCTAATAGCACTTCCGCAATTTCACATTTTTCTAGTGTACACCTGATTTAACCTCTTTTCACATCCTAATTTTTTTTTTGCAACTTTTTGCACCAATATTTCCCATGATCTGTCATTAAATTCTAAATCTTTTCATAGTTTTACTTAAGTTATGAGACTGCCAATGCCCCAACTTCATGCTTTCATGATAAAAACTGTTTTTAGTCTTTCAAGAATAATGGGCAATGGTCAAACTCTGAAATTTCAAGCTTTTATGTCAGGTTTACTCACTACAAACTTCGTCAGATACCAATTTTGGGACAGATCATACATAATAGGAAGGTCTGATGTTTTTGCCTGTAAGCTGTTACAAACCAAGGCATGACAACAACTGCTGAGGCCCCAAAAAATCTAGTTAATTCTAAAGGAAGCAGCCTACCAGCTCCTCAGACAGAACATCCATCATGAACATCTTCAAACAAGCAAAAACCCCAAAACACACCCATTTTGGATTCACTTCTCATTGCTCTCTTATTTAAATCCAAAGAGGAAGCTACTGCCAGCTCAAGGAAAAAAATGTATTATTTGGTGTCACGTCCTCACACAGCCTGCGTGGCCACTAGAGAGGAAGGAAAATGCTTTACTGATATATAAATTGGTTTGGATGTACAGCTGGTCATACGATACGAACCATATGCTTTAAAATTTGGGAGGGCTGTGCAAACCCAGCACTAGGTACTGGGGTTGCGGGCAGACGGGCTCCGCAGCTGCATGATCTTAGCAGCAACCTGCAGCACCGCGTCCACACTCAGCACCAGGGCAGAAACAGCAGGTGGATGAAATTTTGGAAAGAGAGGTTTGCCATGTTTTTAATGGTGAATCCCACCCTACCTCGCCCCAAAAGAGCCTTCAGACTGGGTTTCACTGAAGAATTCAAGCGGCTTCAACCTGGAGTAATCTGAGAAACTGCAGAGCACAGGGCAAACCCCCGCGTTGCGGTGCCGGATTCTGCTGGAGGGTCTGCAGGAGCGTTGGGGATGCGGGTGACCAGGGACATCTTAACTAAACCTCTCCAGACGGAGACGTCAGGCAGCTGATAGGATCTGCTAAAACCTTTCCCAGCCAAAGTATCTGCTTGTTTTTATACAAGCTTTTTAAGAGAAGAACATGCACGGAACATCTTCTGCTGAACAAACCCGGCTGCAGATAAGGTGGCTTTTTTGGCTGGCAAGCAGCAGTAGCGACCGGTGTTGAACGTGGTATCTTTTTGCATGAGTGTTTCAGAAGAGCGCTGTAAGATCTAAGTTAATTTTGAACCCGTGGATCTTTGAAAGTGTAGCCAGAAAAAGATCTAAAGATATTTTTCCATTAATAGCCCTAAAAGTTACTTGAAACAAAGCAGTCAAGTATTTTTTAGAGCATCACAGTTAAAGATATGCCTAGCAACTAAGTTATATTTTCAGAAGATCCAACCATGGCACGAGTCTTGCTGTAGCTCATTCTTTAAAGACAAGACAAAAAACAGCATTTAAATTTCAGTAAAGTCTGGGTTCTGCACGCTCAAGTACTTTCTTCACTGAGAAGTTTTGATCAAGATTTTTCCCATTTAAGCTCCAAAATTTAGTAACTTCTGCAACAATACCTCTACACCAAGCATTCTTCTGCTGCAACTCCTCATAGGTCATGACCATTTCCAAAGCATCAATTTTCAGAAAAGTTTGTCTGAGAAAAGAGAGTCAGATCTGTTTTTCTGTCACACAGCTTTCAGGCTTAACAACGGAAAAATAGCTTTCAAGTCAGTTAAGGAAAGTATAATACTATGTGTATAATATACATATCATCTAACTCCATATCCCATCTCCAATATAATCAATATTCTCTTTTTAAGGTTTCCCTCTCTAGGACAAAACAGTGAAAACATAAATGAAAAAGAAACTAAGCAGAGGAAACTAAGCAGAGCACCGATACCCCAAAACGCTTGTTAAGCGGCGTGGTTTAAATGAACGGGATTTCAAGCTAGGGATCATTATTTTAGTAGGAAAATCCTCTGCTCTTTTAGCTTTCCCACTGGCACAGGCAGTGGGTACACACTGGGCAAGGGGGGACAAGTGACACTCGCTGCTAAAGCCCCCTCTCGAAAGCCCAATTTGCCAGCCTGAAAGCTAAATTCCTAGAGCAAAAATCAAGCTGCCCCGGCCCAATTTCTCACCCTTTAGCATCACTTGCTAATATCCTTCGAGCCTGCAGGAAATGCTTTCAAACAGCTCCCTCAAGGAAACAAGTTTCAGGCCTTTTGCTTTTCCACGCGGAGCCATCTCTGCACTATTTCATAGCTCTGATAATTGGACCACTGACTAACCTCCAACTGGGAATAACTGTTTTTATCATCACTATTAAAAACAGTCCCTCACACTGTTAGGAATCTGCAAACTCACTGCAGCCACATCCCACCCTGCCGCCTCTCAAAACACTACAGAGCCACAAAACTATGTGCCGAGATCGGAGCGATCCCGGCGCCCAACAACTGCAACTGCTTCCTAAAGGACAGGCAACCACGGCAGCATCCTCAGGAATTTTAGAGGGACACTCGACACGGTATCTTAGAAGGCCTCAGTGAACTTTTAATTCTCATTTTTTTCCCAGTCCTGTAGGGAAAACTAAATTATTTTTAGAAATGCAGCATGGTAAAAAGCCTCATGTATTCACCTATTTTTGTAGTTTCTCTTTTATCGCTTGTTTGCTTTTAAGCAGAGACACCCATCTGCAGTTTCCATTTCCTAACCTTAAATTATCTCGGTTTTTGCACATTAGCCGGAAGAGCAATTGACTGCTCCCCGGCAAGGAGCGAGATGCAAAAAAATAAACACAGGAAGGAAGAATAGCGGGTTAAAAAAACAAATAAACCAGGTTTTAATCATCTAAAGGTACAGCTGCCAAATAGAGAGCAAGGAGGTTGTGCATCATAACAAGGGGAAAATCCCCCCAAGTGTTTTCACAGCGAATTAATCTGTTAGTAAGAGCAAAGTACGATTTTTGTTGGTTTTTTGTGAATGCAACTTTTAACAACCTGGAAACAACCGCTGCCCTTCGTACTTTGGTACACGCCACCCGCGTCCGCGTTATCACACTTCCAGTCATTGCAATTCACAACACACCCTGTGAGCAACCTCTCCCTCTTTTTTATGCACTTTCTGTCATCGTTTCCTTCTTGGGGCACGGCACCCCTCGCCGGGTATCACTTTATACAACCGTTAAGATTGCCTTTTTTACTGCCGTTAAGAAGCACCAAATACTCACGATTTTTTTTTACATCTATCTTTGTGCAAACTCGCCGGTGCTTTTATTTCTCACTTCTGCCTCAGCGAGATGCCGCCGTACAGGGTTTATCAAAGACAAGCACCTCACAGCACCAAAAAGCAGCTTTCCAGGATGCTGGGTTTCATATCCAGCTCCCTCCGCCAGCTCCACTGAGAGAGCAAATGACACCAAGGGCAAAGCTTTTCCCCACCAAAAACATGTGCTGCTTTTCCGAGGTTCTCCGGACTTCCTCTCCCGTATCACAAAGCCGCTCTTTTGAGCGGGACTTCCCGACAGTCCTTCCCTGCTAACTTGGCTGCTCGCTGCAGAGGGAATCACTAAATCCTGCAGAGCTTCCAGGCCTTTCAGCTTCAGACTCGGCACCAAATTCGAGCCTCCTGATTTAGTGAGGGGGTCACTCGCCTCCCTCCCTGCCTCTTTTTTAACAGTCTGCAGCTTCCTGCCCGGGGCGGCAACCAAACCTCTGCGAGAAGCGCCGCTTTTGTTAAATATCCTCAGTTCCTGGGATACTAACCACTTCAATAACACTGCTGCTTCCAAACCGTGCACTTCAGCGGCTTCATTCTGCAGTGTGCGGAGACGAGTGAAAATCTCTTCAGCACAAAGGAGCTTGGGTTGGTTATTTACGGAATCCCACAGAATTTCGAGTTAACATTCAGCCTTGGTGCAACCAACTGTCTGCTTAAACACACAGCTCGATGTCACCCCTCAAAACCTCACTGTTAAACCTAAAGTTTAACACTGTTAAACCTCTTTTTCCTCCCTTTTTTTTTTATCCTTAAGGGTGCACCAGCTGCCAACTGGAAGTGGGAATGCTTCATTTAGCACACGCACTTGTTAAACTGCTCCCAGCATGCAAATAAAAACCCACATTGTGCAAAAGTCATTCAGCCTCCCCATCCCTCGATATGAGCACTGGAACCGTGGCCAGGAAAGAGAAGCTTGGAACAACATGCAAATACTCGAGTGCCTGATTCCCAATATTCACAGGCCAAACTGAGGGCTGTAACAGTCAGGCAGGTCATGCCAAGGGGTGACCATGCTGAGAGCCCGTTGCACCCGATGGGTGGGAAAACTACCATGACTGTCTTGCCCCACTCCAGCACCCTTTTATTTGTAGTTATTGCTGCAAACTGCCTTTTTTTTTCCTATTATTTTTCTCCAGACAATGGTTGTGTTATTATAGGTACCTTCATGCTGTGCCAAAGCACATACACACAGCAATTGAGAACAATCAGCCTTGTTTTCATGGGAGCAAAGGTTGCAGCCAAACGAAATGGGTGGAGAGCACATTAAACAATCTTGGAATCTGCTAATAGGATATAGGAAAATGTGACCAGAATGCAGATGCAGAGCTCCCCTTTTCACCTCACAATGTTATGGATAAAATAAAAGCGTTGGAAAAACCAATTAAATGGTTTGAACACTATTAAGCCGGTAGAAGGGCTGTCAATATGCACACAAGACTACCAAGTTCTTAGAAAAATAATAAGAAAGAAGTGACGTTTTAAAAGTCTGAAGCCAAAAAAGCAAGTTTCCCCACCCAAGAACACCACCTGTTTATAAGACACAGGATACCTGCAAGATGTCTGCTTATCCACTGTAAAGGGAAGCTCAGCACACGGAAGGGTCCTGCCTTAGAGCCGGGAGCAGATCCAGCTCTGCCTGCCCAGGAGGGCATTTCTCCTCCTGAAGCACCTTGCTTGGTCAGCTGGAACCCACGCGTCCCTCGCTCGCGTTTGCGCCGTGCATTAGTCAGCTTTCTCCTTCACAAACCTGATCGTGCCTCTGCATGATCATACGCTGAAGTCATGTCCTTGAGCCTGTGACATCAGTCTGTTGCCATAGCAATGCACGGGGCAGTCCAAAATTCAGTATTATGGCATCACTGCGGGATCAGGCAGCAGAGCAAGCCAACACCTAGCGCTGGCTAATGCAGCACAAAGAGTTAAGGCATATTTAAACATAAGTGTCGAAGCAGCCTATCGTGACAGTGCTCCTAAATACACCTAGAAACCTCTCGACAAGAGAGACGATCCAGAAGTTCATTAGCTTTAAGACAAACAGACAAGTCATGGTGAATCACCAAAAAGAAGGGCAGCCTGTTTCCAGAGATGGCCACCAAGCACGAAGAAATCTTAGCTCAGCTCTCTGAATAGAAACGACCATCTGTTCCCGAGGCAGCACCAGACCCGCCAACGGAGACCGTTCCCCGAGAAGCGGGATGGCCCCGGAGCACCCCGGTCGCGTGCTGGGCCGCACACAGATTTTCTGGAAATCAGCAACTGGAGTGTCACGCGACTGTCACTCTTTTGGAACACATGGCATTACATAAGACACAGAGCCAGCTTCAAGCTCTGCGCATGAAACGGAGCCCAATGCAGTATTAACCCATCCTGGAACAAAGTTAGGTATTAGTTAAAAAAGGGTGGTACCTTGCAAGAGCTGTTATTCCATGTAGGGTTAGACATTACAGTTCTGTAGGTTCCTTGCACACTCAGGAGAATGGCATTTCTGAAGAGGAAAAGGGAAGAAAAAAGCAAATTAGTTACAAGTTAATGGTGTTACAACCACTCACCAGCTCTCAAGACCAAAGGGATTTCCTGCTCTAATGCATAGAAGGGCAAGGAGCACAGATCATTTATCCCATGGGAAAAGGGCACATGGAAAGCAATGCGTACACTGCTACTTAGACCTGTTGGAAAGGCAGCTTGGTAACCATAAAAAGGCAGACTGGTGGATTTCCACATTTCGTGCACCCAAAATGCAGTCGTCACCATCAATGACACCACCTGCCAGGCACACGTTAGGTGCCATCTCGCTAAGGGGAGCATCCCCTTTCCTGTGGCCTGGGTTGCTCCTTAGGAACCCGAAGTAGGGCAGAAATGCGCAGAGCTACCGCAGCGCAACGTGCAGCCATGAGATCGAGCTCGTGAGCTCCAGGAGCTGGAACGGAGGACGCGCTCACGCAGCTCCCACCACGCACGGTGAGCGGCAGCACGGGCAGCTCCTGGCCTGGCCCACCTACCCGTGGACTAAGTCAGGTGAGGACAGACATGTACATCCCCTGCAAAATCCACGGCCAAGACTTGCTCTTCTAAGGCCAAGCCCAACTCAAGGGGGTCTTCGGCAAGGAGGGACCATGCGGAGGCTCCCCAGCTGCAGCTGGAGGTGGCCGTCCTGCCACAAGAAGCCCCACTGGGCGGCTAGGAAGGAGCCACGTTGGCATCACAAGACTTGGGGCCACAGGGACACAACGCTCTCTGTAGCCACGCTCAGCCTTCTTCCTTGCTTCCCCCTCTGTTCACGCCAAACACAAGTTTCCCAGGGTCGGGACACTTCTCCATAACACCCAACGCCCATCGCCTCGCTGCTACCGCGGCCGCTGCCCTCGTGCTCAGCCGGCTCCAGGCCACCTCCTTGTGCCTTCTCCCCTTGCTCCGGCGCCCACGAGCGGGCAGCGCTGCCTCCACAGCCGGCCTTTCCGAAGGGAGCCCTGGGCACGCGCGGCTGCGCGGCGCAGCCCTCGGCCTCTCCTCACCCCTCCGCCCAGCTCCTCGCTGGGACCCGGCGTTATCTAACACCGAACACGGGCCTCGGGGCTGGGAACCGCCGCACGCCTCCGTGGTGTTGTAAAAATAAATTCCACAACCTGTTGGAGCCTGAAGAGCCCGGGCTTGACTCAGGCCCGAGCTACACCGGTTTGCAGGCGACCGGTACAACCACCTTCCCCGAGCGAGAGCAGCTTATGCAACGGGCTCGCAAACGCCCCGGCTCGCGGCTCCGCCGGCCCCACGCGGCGGCCCAGGGGTAGATACCCCAGATCCCGCAGCCCGGGAGCGAGGGCACGGAAGCACCACGGGGATTTCAGCCACGGACCCCTAGAGAAGGGCCCCGGCAGGGCTGAGGCCCCGGGGAGCCGGTAATTCCGTGAAAGCAGAAACCAGCCTTGTGGCTTCTCGGAGACTACGAAAGACGCTATCTTATCGGCCAGCTCAGCAGGAAAGCGGGCCGGGTGTTGCTGTAAGCAGCGTGTGCCCTCCCCGTAGGCACGCGGGCCGTCCTCCGCGGGCAGGAGACGGGTTTCGGACATCCCTCCTCATCGCTACCCTGCTGCGCGCCCGCACACGCGTCCGCTCCTGCCTCCGGCGCCCAGAGCAACCTGTTCCCAAGGACACGCAGGAAAGGGACGGGCCGTCTGCCCAAGCTGCCTGCAGCCCGGAACCCCAACCCCGGCTCCAGATAGTATTTCTCCCCTCATAAAAGAAACAGATCACTTTTTAATTAAAAGAGAAAGTTGCTTTCCATCAAGGACGCATCCACTGCATGGCATCACGTACAAGCCGGTTTGCAAAGCACGTCTGGATCTCAATTTTAAAGTCATTTGATAAATACAACTTGATAAGGGACCTCATGGTCTCTAATTCTCTACAATTCCCCATCATTTCACCTTAAGTTATTCCAAGTGCCGCAGTCAGACCCACACTGAGCTAGATGACCAGCCCTATTGGTCACTTGACAACCAACGCAACCAGGTCCAGACCTGCTAAACTGCCAAAAAAAAAAAAAAGAGAAAAAAAGCACCCTTTCAGAAACATCAGCTCCAAAACCAACATTTTTATCAGGACTCGGACGAAAGCACAAAAACACTTTTGTGATAATTCTCGCTTGCATCATCTGTTGCATCCACGGCGGTTTCCGCACTGCAGACCCCAAATCACGCAATCCAAGCGCAGGTCCTCGACGCAGCCACGTGGACCACGGCGACGGCTGCTCTCCAGCAGCAGACGCGCTGCCGGGGCCTCTTTCGGCTGCTTTACTGCCCTAGGCAGGGCCTAACACAGACAGAGCACTGAATTACTATGCAGTTCTACGGAAAACACAGGCTTAACACGAACCAGCTTTATCTAACCCCTTTGGGACACTGTGTTTGCAGCACTTGAGGACAAAGTTAAACACATCTCCACCTGGCAAATCACTCGAGGAACCTTCCACAGAAGCTGCTACATAAGGGAGTGCAGTATTTTAGGGGGCTTTTGCCAGATGCCCCAGAGACACACCACTAACACGCAAAGCGTGCGGAAACATCACGATGGCTGCAAGAAACCACGTCCTGGCTGACATTCCCATAAGGGAATTAGTTTCACCGCGGGGAAAGAGCACTTAAGTTTTGCTTCGAGTGCTGCAGCCACAGCGCTTATCTGCTGCAAGAGCAGACTGCGGGGCTGCTCGGGCGATTATCGAGAAGCTGCAAAGGGAAGGTTTGCAATTAGCCCCATCTCCTCCTCCTCGAGGAAAAAGCACAGACATTATCACTTCTCCCCCCAGCTCTGCTACACTCATCACATAAACTACCTACAGAGCAAGGCAGAGCTGTCGCTCACAAGCTGCTAACAAGTCTGGCTTGGCCCCGGCTGGGAGACCGCAGGAGTTATTCTCAGCATCTCCCGAGAAGAAAGTCACTGCTTTATTTAAGGGGATGTTTTCTCAGGTACCCACACGCATGCATATATTAAGGGTAACATGCCTGCATTTTGCTGCTCCAGCGAAAGCACCCCGGCTTTCAGAGAAGGAAGCTTTTCAGGAGCTCTTCCTATCAGTTTCTACTGAAACCAAACCGACCACGCGCACGTCTTGTCTTACACCCGCACCCTGTTTGGGGCTGGCGACCCAGCTCTGCAAACGCTGCCTGGTTTTATCTGAGCAATTTGCAGCCCGTCCACCCTCCAAGAGCTGCTCCTTCTGCTCGCCAAGCGGGATGCGTGGCTATTTCCATAAGCGAGGCTTATCCCTGGCCGGACTCCAAGCCTAACTGCCCCTCGGAATAAACGCCTGCTTGAAACTGCGGCTCGGGAGCCGCGCGGAGAGCGCCCTGCGCTGCAGAGCTGCTCGGTGCGTCCCCAAACCGCTTGGCTTGCGCTCATTAACGCCACCGCCTCGTTGGTAGCCCAGGGAAGCCTCTGCAGCCACGAGCACCCGCTTCTCCGCTTACCTTCTGTGCATCTCTACGCTTTTTCAAATGCAAAGTGGCCTGGTAGACTTCTCCATGCAATTTTTTAGCTTTATTTTTTCTTCCTGTAGAGCCACCCCATGAAAACTTTTCTGTTTTACCCTGACAAAATACAAGGGGGACGGCAGGCGGTTCCCCCACTTCTTGCCAATCACCCTGAAGCCTCTAGCTGATCTCTGTGGAATCAGTTTTAATAGTCACCCAAGCTGTTAAATGCACAACACAGCAATCAGTAGGAGAACTGGTTTTGTCTCATGTCAGTGACCGCCGCTGCATGAAGAGCAGAGTCCCATGCGAACCGCTCTGAGCTCCGGCTGAGTCCATTCACTGTAATTCAGCATTAAAAGAGAATTCCCAGGAACTTGTGCCAAAACTACATCCACAACGTTTGCCGAAGAGTCCCATTCAACACAAGTCATTACACATTTTACTAGGACCACATCTGCAGGCCTAACACACCTGAGAAAAATTCCTGAACATCCCAAGAGAAACACAGCCTTTCTGTTCTCTAATGCCACCAAAGCTGCACTCCTTATGGTCTGTAGTTCCCTGACAGCCACAATTTCAAAAGGGGCAGATTTACTTTTTAGCAGATTTTATATCCATAAACAAGCATGCTTTACATCTTTTAATTCATGTGTTTATTGAAATACAGGTTACTTCATATTAAAAAGTGACAGTAGGGTGTTATCCTCCCTTAAAACGAATAATTAAAAGAAAAAAGGCAAAGCAGCTCTCCCACATGCAGAGTGCTCAGTTGTGCCCATGCCTCCTCTCCCCATCACGGGGCACATGCGGGTGCTCCTAAGTGTAAATAAAGGCAAAAATTCCGGGGAGCCGGGTGGCCACAAGCCCCAGTTCAAGCACTCACAGCGCGAGGGAGGCCAAATCCAGGACCCAGACCTCAATAAGAGCTTTATAAACCAAAAGGGAACAGCAGATAACCCAGAAGAGACTGTCGGGGCACCAGGAACACACAGCCCGGTCCAGCACTAGCGGTGGTCGCTTGGTACAAACCGTGTCCGGTTGGAACCCCCGTGCCCAAACCCTTCAAATCCAGCCCCGTGCCCGGCACGTCGCAGAAAGTCGTGCACGAGGCTTCGAAGATTAGATGCAACCGAGAATTATTTCACCTACCCAGATGCAGAGGGGAAGTTTCCTTCCAAATTGCCTTCGATGCTAGCAGAAATTTTGGAAGCAATGAAAGGTCCAGGGAGGCTCTTACGTTGCTTGCTGGGCAGCAGGGTGGCAATACCCAAGCCTATGTGCCCTCACGCAAGCATGAGCTGAACGTTAAGAAAACAAATAAATAAAATTAAAAATCAGTGTTTTTAGCTTGCAAGCAAAAAAATAAATAACTAAACAAACATAGCAGCGTGTACAAAGGAATCCCTAGAGTGACTTATGAACAAGATTTTGTGCTCGGCTTGCTGCCAGTTAGAGGGAGGAATTAAAGAGCCAAGCAATATAACCCAGTTCATCCCAAAAGAAACAACATTAAGTGATCGGCAAAATCACGGGGAGGAGGCAGAAGGGGAAGGACCCGGGGCTGCAAATTTCAGAAGGCAAAAGAGGAACGGCACCGGGACAGAAAGCAGGACAGCACCACGATGCGGGACGTAAATCCTGGCTGGCGTGTCCAAGGGAAGGTCAGCCGGTGCGTAGGCATTCCAATAAAATGCACAAGTGGTTTTTGCTACAACATTGCAAACATTTTAATGATTTACAGATTATAGCCCTTGATTAGCAACTAGAAAACCGGAAAAAGGAGGAGGTCACACGAACGAAAGAAAACCAAGTGGAAAAGGCACTGTTAGACACCTTAAGGAGGTGAAAAATGCGTCAGAAACAGCCTTTTTGTAAGAGGGGAGATTTAGTAGCTACCTTGAATTATGCCTTTATAGTCCAACTCCTTGGAGCTTAAGAATTCACACCACGAGCTGAGATGACCCTGAAGCTTTTAGCAGAATCATGACCAAACTTGACATGCCACCCTTTCCCCAAGGTTTCCTTTTTAAAAGCATTTAGACCCAAAATATCGAACGCTCTCTTCCCACGCAGCAAAGAGCAGTTGAAACCTAGGTTTTAATTTTACTGTGCTAGCATTCATTTTAAGAGATTCTGTTTCCAACACTTATTTTTGTCAGAATGACAGCAGAAATTTCTGCATGTTCGGATCCAGGCTGAAAGTTACCGGAAAAGACAGCAAGATTCTGCTTAATTACGTAAGTCGCTGCAAGGAAGAAAAATTACTGAACTTCGCTAAATCAAAGCTTGTAAAATACTGAAGCACAAAATGAGCTGGAAGTAGCTTAGAGATGTTGGGAATGTTTGAAGTTGAAAAAAAAAATCTAAATTAAATAGTTGTTGTTAAGATTCGCCAAAAAATGCTAATTCTCCAAGTTCATGCACAGCAATTAGCACAGCAATAGGCAGGTCCCAAATAAAGGAGGGAAGTCAGTCCCCCTCTTACTCTCCCAGCAGGCAGAATTAGCGAGGTATTAAGTTATTTTTGCATAAAAACATTATCCTGAATATCAATTCTTCAACTATGCACACACGGTATTAAGAACAAGCCAAAAACAACCTGGATGTTTCTTTTCCATTGCTAAAGGCAGGATACTAAAGGCAGAGAGGGGGTTGCATCCTTAAAACTGCAGTTTTTGAAATCGATTGACTATCTACCAACAACTCAGCTGAAACAAGTTCCCTCAAAGTACATTGCTGCTCATAGCCCAGGCAGGTTTCTTCAAAGAAAAATATCTGCCTCGACTAAAAATAAATCCTCTTGATGTGCTAATCGGCGGAACATGCAAAAGAAGTCACCCAAACAGCAAGCTTTAAGAACACGCTCCAGCCGAAAGTCTCGAGTTTTCACCCACTGTTCCTCCAAAACCAGGTTTGCAGCTGCGTTTATCTCATATTGTCAATAATTAAATCCAGTTTTTACGTTCTTATTATTGATCTGCCACTTACTTTATGCTTAAAAGCCCCGCAATGGCTGACAACTCGTCCGTAGCACCGCGCTGCCGGCTCATCCGTGTCCTTGACCAAGATATCCAACCTCCTTCCACGTCCTGAATTTACCCTCTGGAAATGCGCGAGCCCAACGCTGGCCCAGGAGAGCCGAGCGCTCTCAAAGACGTTGAGAAGGACCCGGGTGCCTTTCTCGGCTGTAGATCTGCCTTAACCTCAGGATTTCTATCGTGCGTCTCCCATATATGCCCATAAAGATACACACATGACAACCGTGTCAGGGCTTCCACCTACCAATGACCAACATCATGCAACAAACACGAGCAGACAAGCCTCATGGGTCAAGCAAAATCACAGTTCCTGCGCTCAAGGCGAAGGGGAACGTCGGCTTCTTCCTTTGCACCAGGGGCAGCAGCTTCCAAACAGGAAAAAAAAGGGAGGTGGTAAAGTAAGTGAAAAAACAAGCTCCGGACCTGACACCTCAGGCTTGTTTGTAGCTCCATGCAGCCCAGGAAAGGTTTCCAGAACCTCCATAAGCTCCAAAAGAACGCAAAACCACCAAGTATTGAAAGAACAGAGCAGGGGAAAGGAAAGGGTAAGTCCTTAAGTGTTTGCAAACCAAAGGACACGGGGGATTGAATAGCTATTTATCAAAATTCTGCAATATTAAAGTAAATGGACTGAAGGCACCAGAAATCCTGCCCAAAACTAAGCAAGGCTTCTCATAAAAATATACTTTTGTGGCCAAATGAAATACTGAGTTCAAGTAAGAATGTAAAACTTTGTACTGACCACACATCCCCCACAAACACATGCACAAACTGCGGAAATTTCGTTTATCTCAAGGCGATCAAGAGAAAATCACTTAGAAATCAAAGTGAAAAAAAGGCTGCAAAAGCGAAAGCCTAGCGTGAACAAATAATATCCGAGAAATAAAAAGGAGATTCTCCAAGTCAGGGAAAGGATGAAAACAGTTCTGAATAATTTACGTTGCCTAGCCCAGTTCCTGCCAAAACAGTTCTATAAATCCCATGGCAGCTCAGATCATTTCCACTCTTAGAACCCAAAAAGCTAGATAGAACATTAGCAACATTAATTGCGTGATATGACCTGAATGATGCAAGAACAAGTAGTTAAATGAACCACAACATCTGCTGAATTTTTAATCATTAGTTGTTTTGCTGCAAGCCAGGAGGACATCGCACATTAGCTTCCAAGCACTGTGGAGAATGGCATTTTAGGACAGCAAGACTTCTATCTGGCAGAAATTCAGCTTCCCTGCTACCTAAATGCATTACTTTGCTCTCAACTGCAGGCATTGCAGCTTCTTAAGCAGGATTTTATTATTTTTTTTAATCCCATGAAAAAGAGCACTATTTTCTGCACGCCAACATAACAAGCAACCATTTCTGAATGATTACAAAAAATAAAACTGGCATTTTCTTAATAACCACGCATGTGTATCTCTGCAGTGTATTTTTACTCTTAAAACATAGGGAAGAGGGTTGAACACCAGATGTACAGGAAAGGGATCTATATAAACGTTGTCATCGCTGTGCTGCAGCGGAGCTGCAACCCATTTAGACGCACTTGAACTATATTTAATCCATCTACCTTGGATGCTCGCTGCAATGACACTGCAGAAACCTAGATTTTTGCCGTGAACTAGGTGCCCAAATCAGCACCACTGATGCGAGGCACAGGAGGCCACCCTAAAGCCAGTCCTGCTGCCCAAATTAACTAGACTAAAACCACCTACCCTGCCTACACTGGCAAAGACACCTCCAGTCCTGCTGCAGGCGTAAAACAGAGGCAGCGGGATTAAAAAGAGATCCAGGAGATAGTCCCCAGCCACAACAGAGGAAAAAGAAAAAGGAAAATTTATTTGGGAAATAAACACATACCAATTCCACATTAATACCCAAAATCTGCACTAGGGGCAGTTATCCTGATGCAGTCCTTATTTTGTTTTACAGGGCAATACTCACACATGAAAAAACATATTTTGAAGACAGCCACGCTAAGTTTAACACACACTGACTTTGCTTAGTAAGCTAATAAGAGTCAAAACAGCTTAAAGAAACAGCATCATTAAAAGCTGGTAGAAAATGCAAGAAAAACAAAACCCCAGCTGGCCACACATACCGATGCAGCATTCCTGTGCCCTCTCCACTGCACAGCTTGCAGCGCTGCCGAGCTGGTTTCTAATCAGCAACTTCCCCCTAAACGAATATCTCCCTCAAAAGCTCAAATCCAAGCAGAGGAACGCCTAGCAATAAGCCCACTGACCAAAACACCCACACAACAGCCAAGAAAAGCAAGAGGCAGGAACAAGAACTACGCACACTTCCAAAGCTTAACTATCTTCTAGTCAGAGGCTTAGGCCCAATCCTACTTTTTATTTTATTTTTTTTCCTTACAGATTGAAGCACCAGCTGCAAGAGGAGCTTTTATCATCCCTGGGAGAAGGTATCAAACCTGCAGGTGCTCGATCAAAGGTCCCGTCTTGGTGAACGGGCACCCTCGCTGCTATCGACACCGGCCAGGGTCTCGCCGGCCCAGCGAAGGGACGCGCAAAGACGCTTCATTCACCTACGAGAAAATTACTTGCAGCTTGCCCAAGCATCCACGTGCAATCCTGATCTAAATAGGGAGGAAAAAAGAGTTTTAGGGAGCATTTAGCAAAACATAAAGCTTCCTCTTCGACCTTTGCCTGGCTCTCCAATTAAGCAGGAAAGAAACGACTTAGTCACAGGGAGCTGGCCGGCAGATTTTGAGACACTGGTGTTAAATCAAACCCACAACTTTTCACACCTATTAAAACGGGACTTAGCTGCGCAGAGCCGGGGGGGATCCCACTTCACGCCCCGCAATTAACAGGCCCCGTCTTTGTGCCCAGGTGGCTCCCCGATGTCCCCGCACGTCCCCATCCCGCAGCGAATTTACGGTTTTACCACCTAAAAGGCGCGTGGGGCCCGTGGCCGCCGCGCGAGTCAATGAGGCCCTTTCACGGCGGCCGCGGGGCCGGCGATGCCAGGCGCTGCCGTCCCCTCCCCGCGGGACCCCGGGCGCAGCGGTGCCAGCCCCTGCGCTGGGGACGGGGCACTTGTTTAAAAATAAACAAAATGAAACAAAAACATTTTTTAAAAAAGGAATTAAAAAGCTGAGGAAAAAGGGCTTCCAGGTAGGCTTTCAAGGGCAAAATCGCAACTCCGGCGCGATGCAAGTGGCATCGCACGGCGAATTCGTCCGCTCGCCCAGGCGCCTGCAGGATTTCAACGGTCAGGGCCGCGCTGCTAAACGCCTGCTCAAACGGCTTGAAAAGAGAAGAAAACTAGAGATTTGTGGGTTTTTTTCCCCCCTTCTCTTTCTGGTATCAGAGCCGTCCTCACACTAAGTGGTAACAACACAAACCACCCCCAGGTGTTTACGGGTGCAGACTCTGGGCTTCCAACACAGGCGCCTGCCTCCGCGATATTTGCTATTTTGTGTATTTTTTTGCATATATTTATGATTTTTCCCCCCACTCGGGGCGCCGCAGCCTCGCGCCGAGGACACGCGGGGAGCGGGCGGCCCCGAGGCCGCTCACGGCCCACGCGGGATGCGTGGGGGGGGACACCCCACGCCACGGCCCGGGGGTCCCATCCCCTTCTCCACGAAGCCCGGGAGAAGGAAGGGGATTGGGGGCCTCCCCCGCAGCCGTCGCGCTGTTTCTGCCCCACGCCGCGACCCACGCCGCCTCCGGGGGGCCGCATTAAATCAACCGAGGCCCGGGACGTGCCGTGGCGCAGTGGCAGGAGCCGCGGCGAAAAGACAGCGATTTGGGCAAATACTTTGGGTTTTTGTTGTTGTTTTTTTCCCTCTTTTTTTTTTTCCTGGAGGGGAGCCCTGCGCGAGGCCCCTGAGGAGGTTGCCCCCAGCCCGGACCACGCGCGTGGGCGGCCGCCCCCCGTGTCCTCCCCACAGAGGGGCCGCGCCGCCCGCCCCGCGCAGCGCCGCGGAACGGAGCGGAGCCCCCGCGGGCGGCCCGCGCCGAGCAGGCCCCGCCGCCGCCGCCGCCACGGCCGCAACCGCCGCCGCGGCCCCAGCCGCCGCCATGGCCGGCGCGGCCTCGCCCGCCCTCAGCCCCGGCCCCACGCGCGGCCCCGCGGCGCTGCCTACCCGGTGCGGGGCGCGGAGCTGCGCGGAGCCGCCTGCGCGGGCTCGGCCGGATCCCCCCTGCGCCCGGCGGCGGCGGCGGGAGGGGCCGCGGCGGCCTCGCCAATCCGCGCCCGGGGCGGGGACCGGCGGCGCCGGGGAGGCCGCGCTCGCCGCGTCGCTCCCTCGTGGAGCCGCGGTGCAAAACAGCGGAGAAGCCGCGGGCGGCAGCAGCCTCGCGGCTCAGCGCGGGCCTGGACGCGCCGAGGCCGCGGGACGGGGGTGTCGCCGCGGCACGGTGGCCTCCCCTGGCGTCCGCGGCCCTTGGGTCACCCCCTTGGGGCCTGCCCTGTCCCCAGGAGGGTTGGAGGCACCGCGGGATGGATGGGGCCACCCTGACCACAGCAAACGGAGCCCGGCTCCTGTGACAGGCAGGAGAGCTGTGGGGACAACCCGTGCTCTCCGTTGGGGACAACCCGTGCTCTCCATCACGGAGCTCCACGAGGCCATATCCAGACCCTCGTGGGACTAAAAGGCAGCCGGACTGTGTCAGCACAGGCCCTGTGCCACCATGTGGGGTCAGCGAGCCCGGCCTGGCGCTCATGTGGCGTCTCGCGTGGCCCACGACCATTTCCCCGAGTCTCCAGAGCCCCGCTTGGTCGTGGTCACCACAGTGAGGGGACATGGAGGTGACGTGGCTTGGCGAAGGTCACGTATCGGATCAGGACCGAAAGCAGCACCCAGGGCTCCCATCACTCCTATGCTGACTCCTCCGAGCAGGAACAAAACCCCAGAGGAATAAAGAGATTTTGCTATCAGCGACCCAGGAGGTTGTCATGTTCAAGGGGAAAAATTACCCACACGTTGGGTTTAGGATTGCAGTGATGCTTTTGGTACATGTATTTATTCTATATTTTTTTTCTTTTTTTACTAGCTTGGCATCCTAGTTCCGTCACTGCTACGCACAAGGACAAGATATCAACAGCTGACCTAAAGGCAAATACGTGTCTTGCAATATTAGATAAAGGCCCCACAACGGTACAGCCCAAATCTTTTGTTTTAAGTTGATAAAGACAGCGAAATGTCATCTGCTGCTAAGTGACTTCTAATGATTAAATAACCTCTCTCCCTCCCCTCTCCCCAGGACGCTTAGCGATAATATAGGAAAGATTTTGTACGTTGTTTAGCTTACATGGCCATCTGGCACTTTTGCCTTTCAGTAGCCTTGAACATTGGAAAAACAACAGATTAAAAAATGTCCAATCTTATCAGCGAGCTGGAGAAGTTCAACTCTGTCAGAGTACATAGGATTAACCAAGTCGCTATAGCTCTTTTATGGTCTTCATTAATGCCCGTGTTCCTCAAAGCTTTTCCATTGTGGTCCACTCTCAGCCAGGCTATTCCTTATCTCCTTTGTATGTGTTTTAGCTGTGAAACACCTTAGCTCCAGCCTCCGGAGTAGAGGCACGGCTTCTGGGCAATGGGGAGAAGCATGCTGAGAAAAGATACAGGCTCTTTTAACCCCAAATAAAAACTACAACTTAAAGTCTTGTCTGAGCTAGGGAAAAAGATGCTCTTCAAGTGAAAACTCAAAGGTCCTGGTCTAACCTGAGCCTACTTGACACCGGTGAAGTACTGCAGTGATTCCATTTGATGCAGTTTATTGCATCCACGAATCAGGGTGTTAGAGCAGACACCCAAGGAAGGGAAGGTTTCCTCCACCAAATGTATATTCAGAAAGGCTAATAATTTTGAAGCACATTTTGCAGATAGTTTCCCCTACACACTCTATCTCACTCTCAAATAGGGTGCATTTATGCAGGGGTAGGGAGAATTACCCATAAAATGAGCAATATCCCATGCGAAAGATTTAAAAGAGCAGGAAGAGCAAGTGAGCAGATTTCCACATAATGTATCTCCTTGGTACAAAAAGTATCCGTAACGACGGTTATACTGATAAATTCAGATGGGTTTCAAAGCTCCAGCAGCTACGATAAAGACGTAATATCATATTATCATCAGGAGTGTGTGGAAAGGACACACTTAATCTTTCAGGCATGTATAACATCTCCAAGGGATAATGCCTTTACAAAGTCATGCTGCCTGTTTATCTATTTTAACTGGTAATATGTTCATTCCTCTTAATAATAAAATCTGTAGCAATCATATTTTGGGCTGGAAAAATAGCATTTTATAATATGCTTTCTTTCAAAGTGACATTGAAGCACTTGGAAATCAGGGCACTATTCACGTTCCTCAAGACCCTTGTGGTGACCCAAATAGCATTATCGGAAGGTGTAATTGCAGGGTGCTAAGTAAACCTGTAGTAAAGTAAGTAAAAAGCGTTAAGTTGGGTTACTGGCCAGCACTGAAGCCAGTCCTGCTCTGCTACCACTGATGTGGTTATTTGAACCGCATAGATTAAAGCCGAGGAATTACCTCATCACCTTGCTAAATTCACCATCGACATCCATGCAAGTGAAAATCAGCAAATCTTTCAGGCCATGCACTTGGAGGTGTTTTAATATGCAGATTCCAGCACAGAATAAAAAAAAAAAGGATTTGGGGGATTTGGGGTTGGAAAGTAGACACTCCTAAACTATTATTTTTTTTCCTAGTGGTTCAGCAAGGCCCCAAAATGGACTATATCCTGCTGTCCTAATGCAGATCTGTTGAGTGTCCTGAAATTGGCCTGTTTTGCAGAAAAGAGAGAGAGCACCAAAAACAGCAAACACGCTGAACCTCCTTGCAGTGGGCTTAGTGGGCAGATCTCTACAGGCCGCTCTAGTCCTGCAGGTCCAAACAAATCTTCTAATGTCACACCATAAGTTAACGATCTCAGTATAAATTGGGATTTTCCAACTTGTCACATCTGTGCTGTACCCCCTGGGCATTTACGCAGGGGGGCAGAGGGGGACATTTCTCCAACCACGCTAGTTTGTGATGCCTTGCACCAGTTTTACATGATGCTGAATAGTCCTTTTTATTATTATTTGGGGGGGTCACTTTCTTCTTTCATTTGGGAATAAGGCTGCTTGCAAAGCTGCCTTGCCCTCCTCTCCTCCTTCCTTGACGAGCGATGGACTTCCTGTTTGGCAATAGACTTTTTTTTTAATTTTTATTTTCCTTTTTTCTTTTCTTTTCTTTTTTTTTTTGACACGCTGTCTCCATTTTTGCAGTGCCACCAAGTGGCCGCCTTTTGCACTGTATATGTTATATAGATATTTGCAGATTATATACAGAAAAAGATATAAAGCAATCTTCCCGCGCAGGAGAAGCGCATGGGTCACAGGCCACCTCGGCAAAGGAGACCCCGGCGGATGGGTGACAAGAGGACAGAGGGGACAGCCGCGTTTGCGCACGTGTGCGCTAAGGCTTTTGTCCCTGCCGCGCCGCCGTAGAGCGGGGAGCGGCGCCGCCGGGGAAAGCCCGGACAAACTGCAAGTGGAATGGGAGGGGCGAGCTGCTGAGAGCAGCCAATGAGGATCGAGCGCGGAGCTGATGGAGGCCAATAAACAACGCGTCAATCAACGGTCCGTTTGGAGCGGCCCAATGAGAAGCCGCGGGTGGGCCGGGGCTGGCCAATGAGCGTGGTCGGGTGAGATTTGAAAGTGAGCGGCGGCGGGCGGCGCGCAGGGGCGGGCGTCGCCTGAGGAGAGCGGAGCGGTCGGGGGGCCGCGCAGGTACGGAGCGGCCCGGGGAGGGGGTGGCGGCAGGAACTACCCGAAACCGCCCCAAAATAAGGCCCGAACCCCGTGGAAAGCCCTTGGGAGCAGCGCCCTAAAAGGGAGAATGGCGGGGGGATCTCGGCTGATCCTGGTGCAACCACTGGCTCCGTCCCGAGCAACCGCCTCGCCCCATCCCTGAACGTGCCCGGTTCTTCCTTTGAAAACACTCGCGTTGCTGCTGTTCTGCAAGTACTAGTACTAGTAACTAGTCACTTAAGTGTTTTTTTTTTCTTTTTTTTTCCCTCGTATAAACGCTATTCCTTTGACTCTCGTATTTACACTTAAATTTTTAAATTTAATTCTTCTGGACTGCTTTCTGCGAGCAAAGTGCTCCCCAGAAGCTGCGTCTTTAAAAGGAAAGGTCCAAAATACCCAAAAGTGTTTACAGAAAGAGCCTTAAGCCCTGTGCTTGTCGTTGTTTTTTAATGAGCTCAGAGACACCCTGGGTAATCTCTTGTGTAATATTGTTTTTCTTGGCTTGGGGTGATTAAATGATGCCCACTATAAAAAAGTGTCTCTGATTGTTTTAATTGCCTTTCTCTTTAAATTTCAGTTGAATTCATCTAGAGAATTACTGTGAAAGGTAGATCACTGCCTTGAGGATTGTACGGGGCAGAAGGACTTAGGTGGGTTTTTACTGTAATAGCCAAGAAAATACTGTTGAACATACTGAACAGCTCAAAAGGGAGAGGAACATCCTGTAAATGTGTTAATGACCTTCTAATTTTTTTCTTAATATCCATAACACCGTGGGAACTTGTGCCAGGATCAGTGCAATGATCATAGATGGAATTCCTCTGGAATTAACCTTCCTTTATCACCTGTATGTAAAGCAGACAGCTGTGACCTACGAAGTAGAGTCTGGGTACTCTGGTCATTTGCAATCACTGTTGATTAGCTGGTGATTAATGAACGGGCAAAAGCTGGAATGTGTTAATGGATGCCAAATAAGATGTTTGACATTCACAAATCAGGTGACACTGGCGTGTACCTGCTCCTCCAGAACTGCATGGAGGACATCCAGTCTCTGACTCGAGTGCCTTAAGCTGAGTTTTGCTTTTATTTCCGTTTGGTAACTTTCATTTCCAATGCTCCTTTTCCCTCCAGCATTGAATATATCGAAAAAAGCAGCACAATATTCCCTTTTCCATTTCTCAATCAAGCATTACCTCCAATCTCTCTTCAAGCACCTCCAGCTGGTTGTGAGTGCACTGCTGGTGCTGGGTGAGTCCTTGGTAATGAAAACAGCCTTGGAGTTGGCTGTATCCCATTCTGGGGTCACTCAGATTATGTCCTTCCTTGATGTTTCTATAAATATATGCAGCTTAAGAATGTGTTGCTGTTTAATTCTACATCCTTTATGTTTATTCTAGTACTCCTTCCCTCTCCCCCAGCATTTAGAATATCCAGTGTTATCTCTGCTCTTTTGCTTAGCCTCAGATGGTGGTGTTTTTTGACCAGCAGCAGACAATGCTTTTTTTTTTGCCTTTAAGAAATCCTGTGCATCCATATTCAAGGCTGATCTCCTCAACCTAGTTTTTTTCATTGCTTCCTTCAGTTTCTGCAAAACTTGCTCTTTGAACGCAAGAATCTCAGTAACTAACCTATAGCTGGCTGTTTAGTTTAGCTATGTTACTATTACTTGTTCTAAACCTGTTTTCTGTAAGTAAGAAAAGATGATATTTCAAGAAGAGCTTGGCTGAAGTGACAGATAAGATCAATTATGAGAACAGAGTGTTGATCCTGTCCTCTTTACCCTTGACCAGACAGGCTTCATTGGGATGCAGTAAAAGGAGCTTTATACTGGGCTGCAGCATGTACAGGCCAACTAGTGTTTGCACTGACTATTTTGCAGGTTAAAAAAGTGGAGAAAAATCCTCTGAAACAAATATAACTATTGCAGTTGCATCCTGGAAGCTCAGTTAGGAAAAAGTGCCGATAGTCTGCAAGACAAAAATGTCCTGCCATCAGATAGGCTGCAAACTGAATGCTCGGTGGCCATGCTGCTTCCAAGTATTGTCCTGTGACCTTGTCATTTACTTGCTTGTCCCTTAACACGAAAAACATGTGTTGCAAACAGGCTAGCCAGCCAATCCCAGGCAGTGACAAAGCCTGCCTGACTCATTCTGTGCCAGACTTGTTGACTATTTGACTAACAGGTCACTTATGTATATAAAATAAGGAAACAATAACGAAGAATCACTACTACAGTAATGATTTGTGTTCTCTGGTGCACATACCCAACTGAAGGCTATCTCTGTTAATAAATGCATCCTCTATTGAAAATGGAAAAAAGAACATGACATTTTTTTCCTAATCATTTTGATTTTTATGCAGGATACCCAAGATGGCAGCTACTTCGCAGTTTGCCAGTCGGTACAAAAAGGATTTGAGTACCGAAACCCTCAGAACGAAAGTTGCACGCAGGAAGTCAATGCTTCAAAAGGAGAATAGGCACAAGCTGTTTGAAAAGGGCAGACAGTTTGGACTGGCAGATGTCAATATTCAGCCATCAAAAGACAAGAAGATTTCTCAGCTGAATGAGACAAGTGAAATGTGCTCTCAAGAGAACAACAATGTAAAGCAGAGTAAGTAATGGGTTGTTTTCAAGCTTTTATGTTTTTTAATTGTTAAAGATTTCACTAAACAGATTTGGTAATATAACCACAGAACCCTAACTGTGCTTTGCATATTAATTTGAAGAAATGTTTTAAGATTAAAAGCAATAACTACCAATACTTCTGAACTTCGAAGTGAACCAAGACAATAAAGTTCCTTTGCTATTCCAGTTGTGTGGATGAGGTTTTGCTCTGATTTGCCTGGAGCAGGCAAAGAAGGAATGAGTTTTTGCTATTAATAATCAATGGAAAGTGTCTTAATGATGGCTTTGTTCAGGAAGTGAATAATCCTGACCTCTAACTGAACTCTCTTCCTAATATATTACTGCATCTGTCATGTGCTTAAAGTATGTAGTGCATATTATTTTTTAGAGGTTGACAATTCTTGATACCTTGTTTCCTTCCAGAAAACAGGATCTGAATCTTGCCTCTCCAGCTTGTCTGGGTACTTCTGGCCTAAGGAATTAGGTTAATCTTTAAGCAGGCTATTAACAAATTTCTTCAGAAATGTTTTCACCTTTACTATTTTGAAAGGTGGAAATCACTGGAGAAAAGAGTAATATTGCTTTGTAATCATGTCGAATACAAAAAATACTAGAAATCACAACTTGGTTATCTTCAATACATTTTAACTTAGCGTAGGCTTTTCAGATGGATGTGTAATTCAAGTTGGTGTTGTTTGAAGGATTTATTCTTTCTCATAACTCCTGCCTTATTTGTTCTCCTCAACCTGAGGCAGATTTTACTGCCCCCCAATTTCTTGCTCACCTAAACTTCAACTTTCAATAGTTATCATGTGTTTTGATGGAGATACTTGTACAAATAATTAAATATGCTTACAACATAAATTCTAATACTGCAACCATGTAGATACAGTCTTTACTCTACAAAATAAATCTGAACTTACAGTATCTCTGGGATCCAGATTTAAGGAGTTATATTTGTAAGCTGGGTTTTTATCTTTGAATACCCTTTTTCCAGTGACAAGGGTTAAAACAATGCAGAGCATCTAAGGTTTTGGCAAGCTGATAGTGCATGCATTTGTGTTAAAGACTTTAATGGAAATTTTTAAGCACAGACTCCAGGTACTTTTTCACTTAGTATATTACATGTTACTTCTGTATCTTGGAGAAGTGCTTTGTAGTTTTCTAACTTTTTCAATATAGTTTGCTGAAAAATGTATTTGAGAGTATAAAATGTCACTCTCCACCCTTGCTGCAGAACAGCTCACAGATGCAGCCATGAAGAGAAATATTGAACGCAAGGAAATGCTCCAACGCTATAAGGAGGAAAAAGAACTTAGAAAGCTTAAAGAACAAAGAGAGAAAGCAAAAAAGGGTGTATTTAAAGTTGGACTATACAGACCTACTGCACCTGGTTTTCTTTCACTTGTGCCTCAAGAGCCTGTGACAGTCAAACCAAAAGAGAAGGTAATAAATATTTAAATACCTAAAATGAGTATATGAAACATGATAACTTAATTTCATATAACAAGTTTGTATATAAATAACTAAAACATTTCTAGAAAACATATTTATAAATAATTCAGTAAGGAAGATACTATGTTGATCCAGTTTAAGGTGAATTATGGGTCAGCTTAATGCTCATAGGGGAGTAATTTGATTCAATAAAGAAAAGCAAAAGAGGAAATAACATTGTGATATGTTAAATTTTCTTTGTGTGTATGTGTTCTCAGTTCATGCTCATGCACAAATGAAACAGTGGTATTATTTCAGAATCAATTTAAACTCTATAAGTGATGGGTGGAGTGCAAAGAATATATTCACTCTTCTTTGGGAATGTTTCCAGGCAGCTCCTACTGTCTCTGGGAGGATTACTCGATCAAAGGCCAAGAATCAAGCAGAAAAAACGGTGACATCAACTGCATCTAAGGCTACTATGGTTAGTCTCATGTATTCTTCAGTGAATAAATTGGGAGGAAAGGATGTAATTGTCCTTCAGACCACAACTTGGGGTTGTTTGCTTGCATGTTGAGCACTCTGAGCAAGCTCTCCTAGTGAGAAAGGACAGTTAAGCTCTCAGTGAGCCGATAGATCTTGTACTGGGTTGAGCATTGTGCTGAACTGAACTACAGAGCTTAATAAGGTTACTACAAATACAGAAGAGTTTACTGATCTTCCAGACTGCCTTTTCAGTGCAAAGTGTTGTAGTCAGCAAGGATTGTAACTAAGATTAGAGCTCAGGTGAGACTGAAGTTGTCCTTTATTTGAGATGCCTTTATTTTGGGGGTTTGAAGCTTAGGAACAGAGTTGCTGGTGCCAAATTTGACCAGGCCCATTGAGTAATGAAATTAGGCTACTTTACTTTTGGAAATAAGACACTTCATAAAATACAAACTTTTCTTGTAGGTTTGTGCCAATGGGCGTAGTGCTTGCCCTACACAAGCAGGACGTAAACAGATGGGCACAGACAAAGCAGCTGAAAAAGAGAAAGGTATGAATGCAGAATAATCCCTGCATGCGAGTCTGAAATGATGCTCTAATGCTTTGCTGTTGAGTCCAATATCTGTCAGATTAAGGGAGGGATGTGGAAAACAAGCAAGAACTTCTAGTATGACCGTGTTTCTGTGAAGGGCAGCAGCTGACAGACTATAAAGTGTGCTGCTCTAGATACTAGTGCTGCTTACTGGTTATGCACACCAGCAGAGGGAAAAGAAGAAAAGCCATAGCTGGAATTGCCTGATTGCTGCTTGCCTGCACAGCTGGGACTGCACAACTTCTTGTCTGTTGTCTCCGAGAAGAATATCACAAGGAATAGCTGCTGCTGCTGTAGAAGAGCAACTTTATCTGGAAAGCTTTAGGAGCTGATATAAATAAAATATGATATTTTCCTGGCTTTGAGTAGTCTGACAAATAGGAAGTTGATTGAATGAAGTGTAAATGCATTCAGGGAAGCCTGTTTTCTATCTCTCTGGCAAAGCTGCTCTTGTAAACTATTAGCTATTGTCTAATTAGCAGGAAGCACTCAGCCTACAAATCCCTTGCCATTATTATTTTGACATCTTTCTCTTTCCTTGTTTGTTTATTGAGATCTTTCCAATTGAGACTCCTTTAAACCTGATTGTCTCAAAATAGTGTTTGGAAATCGGTAATGTTAGTGCTCTTGTCTTTGTTGTAACTTCCTAAGATTACATGTTGCTTTTATTGTCTTGGAGCAGAATTGAAAGTTTTGATTATGACTATCCTGCCTGAAAGTTTTCTGACTTGTTTGTTTGAATGTTTGTTTCTTTTTGTTATTCATCTATCTCCAGAGTATGCTGGAAGTAAATAAGTGATAGGCTCTGCCCAAGAACTGTTTAAAACAAGATTGTGTGGGTGCACATCAAATAACCAAAAGAAAACTGCTGAATAATGAAAACGAAGCACAGAAAAGCTTTAAAGGCTCAGTCTGAGATAGTTTTGTGTCTCCAAATGAAGCTAATTGTGTAACTTGACATTGAAATGACTTCAGAAAAGAACAGGTTAAGCAATTAACTGATAGAGCACATCAACATATAAGGCAGAAAGCAGGAGTCTGGACTTCTGATATGCACAAACACAACTGGCAGAAGTCACATTTGGGATTGGATGTTTAAATGATGAATACAGTCATCTCTTTACATTAAAAACAGCCCCTGTCTAACCTGTCTAACAACGGGACTTTCTATGTAGTGGTTCCATACACTTTTTAAACCAGCAATCCATGCCATGTTTGATTTAAAAAAAAAAAAAAAAAAACCTTTGATCAGAACTTCTCTCTGATAGCAGGCACAGTGATGTGCATCTAAACTATGTGAAATACTCATGCCAACATAATATATTCAGTGGTTTAGAATGAAGTGACTTTCACATTGCTAACTTAACTAAATCAACAACAGTGAAACTTCAAATAAATTTCAGCCATGCCTTTAGTGAATTTTGAAAAGGTCCATTTTCAGTGTTTGCTATAACAATCAGAGCACTTCTTTTACCAAAAGATCATCTGCTAGACTTGATAATATTTTTGCTGAATCAAGGATATGTATTTATATCCTAGATGAAAACATTGTGTGAATAAACCAAATGTTAGTTATTTACATAGTACTTTTTTTTCCAGCTGGTCAAGCTGCATTTCTATGAGGCTAGAATTACAATAAAAACACAAATAGCATTTACCAGTAACCAAGTGGAGCTACTAGATTTCATGTAGGAATAGAAAGGGAGGGAATGAAATTATGAGCTTCTGTTATTTTTGTGCCATAAATACTATTCTTGAAAAAAATTAGAAACAGCAGCAGAATACAAAGTTGAAAATGACTAAGGTAGGTAATATAGCATGAAAGAACATGAGTCATATTTTAAAAACTGTCAGGGATAATTCATCTTATTTAAAAATGTTGCTAAATTACATTAAAATCAGACCTTACAATACATTCGTAGTATGACAACGGTATCAATTTGCTACAAATATATTCTATTTAAGTTCCTAGCTGTACAAATAACTGACAATTTCCTAGTCTAGAAAGCTTTATCTGTAAAACAGGAGAAACAGTGACTTTGTCTAAGACTGCAGAGAATGGAGTTCCTTATGCTGTGTACATGGCACCTAGTACAGTGATATTTTTATCAGGGCCCTGGCAGAACTGTTCTACCATAAAAACAGCCTTCAGTCAAGATCTGCCTGTGTGATGTCTTGATGCTGAGTCTGACATCTGCCCGTGTTTAGCCCTGTTTGCGTTGTGCTGACAAAAACAAGCTATTGATTCCCACAAATCAATTCAGCTGATAAATACTAATTCACTCTTCTGATTTCTATGAAATTTTCAGTGATATTATTGAATGCGTTTCCTTAGCATGCTTTGAAATCTCTGGAAATAATATTTCTTAGTGTTACAGACCAAAGTCCAGCCAGCAGAAAATACAAGAATCACTAGAGCTTCCGCAGCTAGACAAATGCTGAAAAAAACTGCTGCCACTGGTAAGTGAGGCAGTAAATCTTAGTTCTGTCCTAATAAGTAACTACTCAACACAGTGTGCTGAAAAGACAATACTCTGGCTATTCCTGACAAATAAACAGTGGAAACAGGTTATTTGTTTGTGCTGCCATTATGCTCCTTATCAGATGATATACTAAGAGATCTCTGTCTTAGGATCTTGCTTGCATCTTGGGGCTCTTGTGATTTAAAGATATACATCAGCTTGTTCTGAAATGTCTTTGCATGCTGCATTCTGTGTAGCTATCTCTTGGAGTAGTTAAATACTGCATGTAAATCATGCCAAACTGTCATGTAAGAGAAGGACTAGATGCTCTATCCGTGAGAATCTTATCTGCGATCTTTACTGTAATCCTGAAACCAACATCGGATAATTTCCGCCCCCCAAATTCCTCAATGACGAGCATCAATATTCATGTGGTAATCATAGCCTGAAAGACTATAAACAGAACTGGGTAAAGATTTGCCAGTTTGTTGTTTCACTGGTTTAGAATGCTTAATAGAGTTATGAAATGTGTCTCTGCAAGACAAGAGAACCTGTGTTCTTTGGGTCATGAATTTCTTCTCATGCATGTTTTTCTGTTTACCAGAACAGGGAAATGAAATTGGTACTGAAAGGGAATTCTTTAGTATATATTCTTTTCCTCAAGATATTCTGCAGATTTTTTTGCGTTGTCTTTTATTATATATGACAAAAGTAAAACCCTAGACTTGAAAGTAAAACCGTTGTAATTATTTCAATCCACCAACTGTCCTCTGAGCTGAAACTGATTTGGCCATAACTCTTCAGTTTTAAGGAAATAAGATACTTTTTTTCTTAATTTGTGGTGCACACCTTAGAACGGAGCTATATAATTTTCTGTATTTAAGTGTCTAGCTGCTCATACAGGCATGAAGTTGTTATATGGCGACTTCTCATGAATAATGACTTAGTGAATCTGATTTCCTTTCTTTGTTAAATATCATTTAATGGGGCATTTAAATCTAGGACAGATTTTCTTTTGCATGAACTGCATTTGGACGTTTGCCCTCTAGCCATCTCCTTTTCGAAAAAAATCCCCTCGCAGTTGCTCCTTGTCTTTAAATATTAGCTTTTTAAGGCATTTTTTTGGTGAAAGATTGCCTTAGATGCCTTTTTGACCTTTTGGAGTTTCTTTCATTCTAGGAAACCAGCCACAGCGAAAGACAGCAAATGTAGGAAAGCAGAAGGCAGCCAAACCTGACATCACAGAGGTAGGGAGTTTTATGTTTGAAATGGAAAAGCAATAGAACAGATTTAATAACAGTTGAGCAGTTCAATTTACAGTTGAATAACAAACTATTTTCTGCATCTAAAGTAGATTTTGCTGTTTGGAGTAATTTGCCTGTTGGATTTCTTTTTTGTTTTCAGGTTAGTAATATTACCTCCTAGAGGTTGAGAGCTCTGGTTCCAGTTAAACTCTAAAAGCCAAATACAAGCAATGTCATTCTCATAGCAATACTCAAAATCAATCATTGTTGCTTGATCATTGTTGTTTCATTAATACGAACATTTTCAGGTAAAAAGGAAGGTTGTACAATCTTCTTAATGCAAAGAAAATATACAAAACTTCAGAGCTTGCCAATCAGTGTTAGCTCTTCATAAGAACCTACAGGTTACAGTTAACGTGTTTAAATGTACATGTGCTTTTTGTGCATGAGTAATCTGTGCTTCAGCAAAGGGTAACAAGGGGCACGGGTGGTTATACATGTCTATGGGTCCATCAGCATATGCCATTCATGAACAAAAGATGACAAACCTGTTGTATTAAATTAAACTCAGTGAGCTTCACTGACATCAGTTGGATGTTATACTGCTAAAGACCTTTTGAAATGCTGTGTTTAGGAGAACTTTTTAAGCAAAATTTTAAAGTACAGCTAAATTGTTATTGCGTAGAAATTTGACTTGAGTTAGGCTCCAGTGGACAATAAATAGGAAAATCCCCAGTAAGCCAAGCCAGATTTTAGAAAGAAGCTGTATGGATTTATATTTTCATGTATTTTCAGATTTGATATGTTTATAGGGATGAGTATGTTACTGATTCTCAAGTTTGGACTGATTTAACTGAGAGATAATCTTATGGTTGCAGATGATTGCAATATGAGAATTCGTGGTAGTCCTCCAATGCAGTTATCCAAAGAACTATGTATACAATTATGCATTGATAGCCCTGTGCAATAAGCATCAATGCCTTCTCTTGTTCCTTGCATTTCAGTCTTTCTTCTCTCCTACTTTTTCCCCTCCACTTCCCATCCCTTTCCAAAAAAATGCAAGTATTCTCTACTATTGTATTAAACTGTACCGTATACATGCACCCCAACAGTGACAGGAGGTAAAGTGCTGAAGTGCAGGCTCTTATGTCTTGGCTCAGATAAAAATACCTCTTCACTGGCAGAAAAGCCATTTTGGTGAACGCTTGCTTTAACCTCAGTCATCTATTCACAAGAAGTGTATTAAATTTTAGATTTAAGGCTCACATGGCAAGCAAGATCTTCCCAATTATTACAAGATTTCCAATGGATTGTAAATATGTATTTTTTTGAAAGACAATTTAAGCTGTTTTGGTTGATTCAATCTATTTTTTAATATCACTATCTTAAAAATGCATTCTCTGTGACTGTCTAATCACTCATCTCAGGAATGCAGACTCAATTTGTTAACTTTCTCTGCTCTTTGAACTAAGTACTGTTGCCCTAACTGCACTTGTGCTCTCCTTGCGTGGAGCTGCGTTCCTCACCTAGCAGCATATTTTAGCTTGTTCTTCAGTCTTTGGTTTGCAGTATGTGTGTAAACTGATTATTCAATAGTCCTGGTTGGATTTGGTGCCTGCTACCCTGTTTTTGAGTTTATCACCCAAAGCATTTTGGTCCTAATGCTGACAGAAAGTATTTACTTCACTATAATCACTGCTTCAGTACGCTAGGTGTTCAGCTGCTTCAGCCCCTTCAGCACCTTCTCATCACATTCCTCACAGTCAAGTGTTACTCCTGCTGCTAGGGTGAATTGCAAGAGCCAAATCCAACAAGGCCTATTGATAAATCAAGACTTCTACACTTGTATTCTGTTCTACTTTCTAGAAATTGTTCCCTTTGAAAGCTTTCTAACAGTCCTGTTAGAATTCAGACCATGCTTGTAGTAGACATCAGAGTCATCTAATATTGTAGAGCTCACTTTGTCTTTCTGTGCTGTTTAGGTATTTTCTTTTAAGCAGGAAGTAGATCAAAGCGCTCAGCTGGATCCAGTGATAGAAGATTCTGTATTTGATCCTAAACACTCAGCATCAGTAGATCTTCAACAGGAAGAGACCTCAGTGGAAAAGAAAAATGCTTTGCTGACAAATAGCTTTTCTCCAGGGAGACCCAGAACACGTTCTTTTGCACCTCAGAATTTTGTGTTTCAGCCACTAAGTGGATTAGCAACATACAAGGTCACACCCATGACGCCTTCTAGGGCAAATGCATTTTTGACGCCTGATGCTTCCTGGGATTTTACAGAAACTTCAGTGTAAGATTTTTTTTTTTCTTCTAATGGCCTAAAATGCAAGGAAATCTTCCTATGATGCTACATAAACCATCTGTAGAAGGCTTTATTGGAACAAATAGTTCTGATGTTGAAATACTTGATAATTGCTATCTTTGCTCAATCAAATGTGGACATAATATAACAGCAAAGAAAGCTCTAAACCATAATTCTGTCTATGCCATATGCCAAACAGCTGCTCTAAATGGCATATATCATGGACTGTGCCATATATAAATACTTGCACGCTGACATACTCCTCTTAAAAGGAGTAGCTTCAACTTGTCTAGTGTTGAATGCAAGAGAATTGAACTCTTAACTGTGCAATTTTGTGTAGTGTTGACCATATTTGATATTGATTTCTCAGTGTGTCTTATCATGTTCTTGTTTCCAGAAACACAGCTGAAAAATCCAGAGAAACTAAAGTACAGGAACCTAATTTTAAAAGTTTAGTTGTACTTGCTGATAAAAGTATTCAAGAAGACCAAAACACTACAAGTCTGAAAGCAGAAAAAGGTATAAAGTTCATATTTAGTTATCATTCTGTGTTTTCACTTTTACCAGATTCTCAGCTAACATCTATCTATTACATTTTTCAGCATGCAATTTAGATGAGAACACTTCCATTCAGAGGTCAAATGGAACAATCCCTGTTTCTACAGATACAACAGCCCTTGGAACAAAATCAGATGACTTAAGAGAACAGGAGCATGATGTGCCCTATTTCAGGTTTGTTGATTTACTTGCACCTTCTTTCTCCTGATTTTAAAGCCCTTAATGTGACTAACAAGACATCATGAAAACATTAGCTTATAATAGTTGATGTCTGTCAGGAGGGATCTGCATAGACAGTCATTCCTGACTCCCTTTTGGAACTGTTAGCGCAAGTAAAGAACATATCAATGCATAGACAGTCATTCCTGACTCCCTTTTGGAACTGTTAGTGCAAGTAAAGAACATATCAATTTCTTGAGTCTAGCACCTTATCCTGAGGAAAACAAGTTTGAAAACAGTAATGTGGAAATTATGTGTCAGCCAGCCTGAAGACTTAAGCAACTTAATGGCATCTACTCAATGACAGTGTACCTTCTCTGAAAGCAAGAGATAGTAATTGATACTGACAGTTATGACAGTGGTAACAGCAGTTAGAATATCCTTATTTTTTGTTTCCACTATCTCTTTATTTTTAGAAACATTCTTCAGTCTGAAACTGAGAGGCTGATGTCTCACTGCCTCCAGTGGGATGGGAAATTGGAGCTGGACATTCCAGAGGATGGTAAGACCAACCTTGCAATAGCCACTAAGGAGAAGTTGACTGAAGTGCTTATGTCTGTGAGAATTGAGGGAGCCTTATTAATACTTAAAGGTTTACAGAGATAGTTAACTATTTTGAAAGAGTCAAGTTTAGAAGGGTTCAATTAATAGGTATGCTCCATATGTGTTGTATTGCAGGCCTGAAGTTGGTTCTAGTAGTAAGCAAATTCCAGATGCTTCAGATCTTTGCATCAATTGTGAATTGCTGGATTATTCCAAGATTTACTTTCTTTATTGTTTTATTCTTACTGTCAGCTAAAGATCTCATTCGCACAACAATTGGCCAGACGAGACTTCTCATAGCAGAAAGGTTTAAACAGTTTGAAGGGCTGGTGGATAACTGTGAATTTAAACGGGGGGAAAAAGAAACAACATGTACAGACTTGGATGGATTTTGGGACATGGTTAATTTTCAGGTATGTACTTGCATGTTAATCTACAGAGATTGTCTAAAATAGGTTTATTCACATGCAATGGATTGAAACTGTTTTTTCCTTCGAATGTTCAGATCCTGATATTTTCTATATTAAAAAAAATAGGTCTTTGATATTTTCTTATAAAGGAGAGAACTGAACTAGCTAGCATATTATGATTAGTATTTAGTGCATCAGGTCATGTCCTTGTGCTTTCTCCTAGTTTGTGCCTTGGTTTTCTTTGGCATAAATGGTGTGCAGCTAAGAACTCTGTTTTTGAAGTGAGGAGCTGGTCAGGCAGTGCCTGCTTGGCTGGTGTTATGGTCTGCTTCTGTACCTAAGGAAAATGAATGCGTAACTATACATATATGTTATTATACTGTATATGATGTAATATGCTTAAACTTTATGATTAAACTTATCCGATTTTATAAAATGCTATCCTGCTGTGAATCTGGTGTAAGCCTTGCATTCTCAACGTGGATTTTTCTGGGATTTCCAATAGATTGAAGATGTGAATAAAAAATTTGATAATCTGAAGAAGCTTCAAGAAAATGAGTGGCAACCACTTGATGTCCCAAGCAAAGAAATTATCAAGGTATAAAGAACTCCTGAAGTGTCTTATGGCATCAAAGTGCAATGATGTGTAGAGGTATCTGTATACAACAGTTTCTTCTAAAGCCTTGCTCATCTGGCATTCTTTAGATGTTAATGAAAATGTCTAAAAATTCAGTAAAATTCCCTTCAGGGTGCACCCTTTTCCCTTGCACTTGTGTGAGTTGGTGGTGGTGATTTTAGCTGTCTCTTCCTGCTAGGAAAATTCATACTAAGTTTATAGTGACTCCCTTGGGAATGCAAGAGTAAACAAAGTCAGTTATATTTAAAATAGAAATTTACTCTTAAGATATTAAAAAAAAAAAAAAAGCTTCCCATGATCCAGTGAAAAAGCAGTTCTACAGAGGAATTTGGCAGTGACTGACAGTTTTAAGCAATAAGTGCTAAATTAATATTGGTGCCCAGTAGAGCATTAGTTGCATAGGTAGAGATAAGCGTCTAATTCTCTAAGCACACGTGGGTCTAACATTATCCAAAATAAAATAACTTACATTAGCGCTTATTTTGCAATAAGCAATAGCTTATCTACTTTGGATTATATAATTATTTCTAATGACAGAACATAGTCTTATGACGTAAACCCGGTCCTGTTCCTTGAGGCTGCTCAGCTAATCATAAAAATGATACACAGGTTTATAAGGAACTCTAGGCAGAGAAAGCTGGTTGGAATTTAGTCCATGTAAACTTGCCATGAATATCAGAACCTCTGCATGGTAGAAAACAATGTATTGGAAAAACTGGTTTCCATGAGAAAATGCAGAGTAACTGGTGTCCATTTTGTAGTTACTTTTACCTCCCTGCCACTAGGAGTCTCTAGATCCCACTGTCCCCACTGTTTCAAGGGAAGAATATTAGCTGGAGTATTTCTGAACTGCAGCCTTTCCATGAAAATTCCTTAGCATTGTCATCACAAACGGGCCCTTGCAGCTGGCTGACAGTACAAAACAAGCTGGAGATGAGCAGAGATCTTGTCTCCAATGTGTTATGGTCTCTTGCTGGCTCGTGTGCTGCCAGCAACTGCAGCAGCTGTGTAGATGTTAGGGACCGAAGCTTCCAGATGTGACTAGACTTTCTTACAATTTCAGAAAAAGACTGTTCCAAATGGAGTATCCAAACCAAAGGTGGGAGCGGCTGGAAGAGCTGCAGCCCGGAACCGTCTCGCTGCTATAAAAGCTGCAATGAGGGCTAAAATGAAGCATGAGGGACCTGCTGGTTGTACACCCCCGGAGAGGCCACCTGAAGTGGAAAAAGTGATTTTTGAAGGAGGGTTTTTTAGAGTTGAAAGCCCTGTGAAATCCTTTCCAGGTAGGTGAGATTTAATTGTGATTTCTGTGACCTGAAATGACTGAAGAGACTTGAACAGACTCATCGAGGAGGAATTATGCTGTTTATACTGGATACTGTTTCCCTCCAGTATTGGGCAGAATTAATGTGAAGTCAATGGTAACTGTGTCAGGGAACCAAGTGAACTGTTCTATCTGGGGTACTAATTTGGCAACATGATGTATCAGTTCAGATGGAAATGTGAAAACAGCGGGTACTTGATTGTTCAGTGTGTGGTTAGATACAAAGTTTTAATCTGAGTATTCCCTGACTTTGCTCACAACCTGTTCATCGAGATCAATGTAGGTTAATATCCTTTATTTAATGGCAGAGGAAGTACTGTCTTTAAAGCTGCAGATAGAATATGCTGGTCTCTGTTTATTGAAATATTACTATTTCAGTCTGCTAGAAAAGCAAGTTTTCTTGAGCACACACTCATATAACTTTAATTTCAGCATCTTATCGCAATCTGTGGGGCCAGTATTTTCAGCAATCCTTGATTCTTAGTCATTCCTCTTCCCTCCCATTTCTGCTTCTTAATCTGACTTTGAATTTCCCAGATTGTTTTTTTATAGAGATTTTTTTTCTGTATCACAAGACTAGTAACTTTTTTTAGTACATTTGCCATTTGTACAAAACAGCTGCCAAAAAGGTTCAAACAGCATTGGCTTTAAGCACTGTCAGATGACTTATTATAAGAAGCAATTATATATCCATTTCTTTATTATTTGTGTTTTCCAATGTGAATGGTTGAAATTAATAAAAGAAATTTCACTGCGTTTCCTACGAACAGCAATTCTCACTATTTCAATTTTATTCTAAAGGAATAGTCATTACTATATTGCTTACTTTGATTTAATGTAGTTTTGTAACATACTGATGTATTCCTGTCCTTTTTATTCAATTTTGCTGCCAGTGTATGTAAGATTTCAGGTTATCATTTGTATACAACAATTTTAATAGAAGGAACTGGGCAATGTTTCTAGCTAGAACCCTAACAAGCAATCTTCTATAAACTGCAATATTAATGAAACATTAAACCATCTCTTTCAGGCTTGCTTACAAAGACACCTTGTAGGTCTTCCCAGCGAACTCCTGGAAAACTAGCAACTCCAAGATCATCCAGCAGAGCTCTGCTTCCCAGGAAGTCTTTGGCTGTGCATAACCCTGAGGATACAACTGCAAAACAAAGGACACCAGTACTCAAAGACATTCATGCAGCACAAAATTTAAAAATGCACCAATTTTCTACTAGCAAAGCTCTCCCGAGTGGTTTTCTTGAACAAAGGTAGGCATGTTAAGGCAGCTTTCAATTGACTTTTTACTACAACTAATATTTCTTTCAATTAAGACTATAATGTTCATTAAATGTTACCTTACAATATGGTAGGGATAAAGATTGCTAAATCTTCGTTCTTTGTCTTCTCAAGTAAATGTTAGAACCTCGCTTCTTAAGTAATTCTGTAATTTCAATGCTGGAGCAGTTTATTTTTTACCCATAAAATCTAATAGGGCTGCCCAATGGCAAGCAAGGAAGCCTAACTGCAGAACTAATGATGAAATCAGTTGGCCTAAATCAAAACCTGTAGAAAACTAAGATTAAAAACACTTCTGTTTCTTTCAGCACTGCTGTCATCACAGAACACTGTCCTACAGCTGGCACAGCAGAGGGAACTAGTGTAAGTCATGTATAGTTCATGCATGTGCTCTAAATCTATTTCTGTTAACTAAAAACATCCATCGCTTCATCAAAATCTAAGACATGAACAACTTATCTATCCAAACTAGACTGTGAGCTGCTGTGTGCCACAAGTGTCACTGCAAAAACAGTTCCTGTGGTCTGCAGCAGCATCTTTACACAATATTTCACATTCCTGCAGCAATTCTAAACACCTGGAAAGATCTGCTGAGACAAACTCCCCTTGTCACTTACCTAAGGTCATTTTGCTGCTCTATTTGAAATTTGTAAACTAAAATTAATTTTTATGCAAATATGGAAAAATAGACAACTTCTGTGTTCTTCTCTTGCGCTGAGCTGAACTCTTGTCAGGAACTGCCTTCAAACTTTCTTGCTCATCTCTTCAGGATAAGAGTGTCCAATCCAAGTTTCTAGTTTAACAGTTCTTTTTATTAGCCCCAGACACTTGAATTTTTGGTTGAGTCCTCATCAGGTTGTTTTCTCTATTCCTCAGGCTGGTGTTTTGGGCTGCAGTTCTTGGTCCTCCTCTTCCTCTTTGGGAGCTGTCTCTGGAGCTGCTGTTGGCCCCTGTGTGACACACGCAGGCAGCAGTGCTCCTTTGAGTCCAGTGCCTCTATTCCTGGTGTGAGCTTTTTTCAAAATGCCTTGGCTTTGAGGACCATGGCTGAAAGCAGCAGCACCTGACTCTCTAGGTTTTCATCCTGTCATAGGTGGGCTTTGGGCTGTTGTACTGTTTATAGTGGGGTGGTGTTAGTAATACAAGTGCCAGAGTTCAGAAATCTGTGCCCTGAAATGTCAGGACTTTGTGACATGCCTATTTTTGAGGACTTGTAGCCATTAGAAACAGGCATGTGGCCTATCAGAGGATACTGTGATGGTGAAGGGCAATGTTTTGGAGATCAGTAATAACCCGTTAGTACCTTTTGTTAGAAATGTAGCATCTCAATTTTTATTTGCTACCTCTTGAATGCATTTGGCACTGCAGCACCCTTTGTGGGGCCTGCCAGCACCCCAGCAGCTGCCGTATTCCTGCCAGCGACTGCCAAATGGATTATACTGCTTTTCCTTTTCACCTACTCTATTTAGAAACAGAGAGATGTCATCTTAGGTTGTATCAGCCTCATATACATATATGTTTCTGAATGACGTTCTCTTCCTTGGCATCCAACTTGGCTACACTAATAGGTCATCTTTATTTTGAGTCTAATATTAAAAAAAAAAATCTTATTCAACTGATTTGCTTTTTCCTTTTACTTCATTCTTTCCCTGCTGTATGAGATGTTTCTTGTTCAATAACCCTCCCTGGGGAAAACTGAGAATGTTTTCACATTTGGTATTAGCTATAGATTTTTCTTGAGGTAAAGTCTCATTGGGAGAACACTTACCATCCTCAGTGCTTTAAGCATTTTGGTTAAGCTCAAAATCTTCGAGGTGGAAGAACTTCCTTTATACTCTTTGAGATTTTTGAGCTTAAGGTCTTTGAGAAAAGTTTACATGAAATAGATCTCACCTTTGTCCTTCTGCATCAATAGCTGACAAACTTTACTGAAGGCAAAACAGAAAACAAGAAAGCTTCTTCGTGTCTTATGTACTGCCTTGTGTCCTCCTTGCTTCATTGACGCTCTTCTTTTTACTCTCTGGGAAACAAGTGCAGCTGCTGCTGACATCCTTAGCCTCACAAAGAGCTAGGAACAGTTGAATTCCTGTTTTTCAGATGATGGAAAACTGTGACAGTGAATTAAAAGTAACAGATGGCACAGAAGAGATGGAAACATCTGCTGAAGAACAAGATATTGTCATGCGCAGCCCAGAGAAGGGCACCTGCACCGAGATGAGCCCGGCTCAGTCTGGAGAACTACAAATACCAGAGCCTAAACCAGGTACTTATCCTAAAGCTCTTTAGTTTATGTGGTGCTGCTGGGGCCTCATGTTTACTTTCCCAATGTTACAGTATTCTAGGTGTTAATATTTGAAAAACCTGTCACTTGTGTGGCTTTGTTAATCTAGTTATGTTTGTAGGTAGGACAACTTAGCATTAGCTAGTGTGACACACATGCTGTGTCAGTTTAGCAAAAATGCCCCTCAGATTTTTTCCTGTGTAGTTTCCTTCCCCAGTAGAGTAATGCAGGAAGTAAATGCAAAGAGTTTTGTTTTGCTTTAGTAACTGCAAAGAAGTTTCACCTTTTTACCAGCATTAGCAGCAACGGACTAATTCTGAAAAACATTGAAAAATGTTTATTTTTCAGATGCTTTGTGTAGTGATTTGATGTGCGCTGATAGAAATCCTTTTGACATGGTAAGCTGCCCATTATGTTTGACTAACTCCTTTCCCTTGTAGTACTGTTAACCTTGCCTTCAGAATTAATCATTACATGGGAAGAATTAAATGCTGTAAGATGATGTTATCAAGCCAGTCCATAAAACTTAAGCTAATAAACATAGCCTGTGATTCTTGCCTCCCTGTCCTGGCTTAGGAACTGTTCCTTATTGTGTTTTGATCGTAGGATGAATTGAGACATTTATAACAAACCATGTCTCATTCTCATCAGATTGTTCCTTTAAATCATATTCTTTGTGGATTTTCATGTAAATATTTATTAGCGTAATTTAGATGTCTGACATGACTGGTCTTTTGCATCCACTTTCCTAATGGAGTTTCCCTGGTCTGTTGCATCTCTTGATTTTATAGCTTTAGCTTTGAGAGCTAGAAAATTCAACAGGAAAAAGGTGTGCAAAGACTTTCAAAACCATTTTATGAATTTGGGTATCCAGTTTCCTCAGTCATATATGAAAAATCCTTTTCATATGGATTACTTCTTCATGTACTGAATGCCTTTAGAAGGCACCATCTCCTCATTTCATATTCTATGACTGGAAATAAGCTTGTAACATTTCTGCTAGAAAGTCATGGTACAGATGTAGATGTTTTGCTTTGAACTGTACCTTTTGCTTTGGAAAAGGGTTCCACTAGCAGCTCTTGTTGCACAAAAGCAAGCATATTTTTTCATCTACTAAACTGCTAAAGGTTTAAGGAACATTTTTTGGAGCTGCCTGACAAATTTTGCTTTGCCTTAATCTTGCTTATTCTGAGACTAATGTGTCCAAAATCTTGAATAAGATGCAACAGAATTGCTTGATTTTGTTCCTTTGTCAAAAGTGGTTTCTGCTATTTTTATCCTGTGATTCCTCTGCGGTCTCTCGAGTATACAGGCATCTACCATGCATAATTACTATTGGTTTGGTGTCACACAGGGAAAGGGGAATTTGCTATCTGCTTATCTTGTCTTCTTGTAGTGCTGTGTTTTTCAGACTGATAACTGTTACTCGAACACTCACTTCACACTTTAATCCCCCGCACAGCCTGTGATGGAGGATGCTCTTCCCTTCACTCCACTCAAGAGCAAAGCCCAGAAGTTTGCAGCAGCTGAAACACTCAGTGACTTGATTGTGTTTTCTCCCCTTTCTCCTTCTGGGCAAAAATGAAGAGCGACTTGAAGCTCAAAATGTGTAAATTGTTCTAATGAAGAAAAAAAAAAAAAACAGAAGGGGGAAGCCTGAGCTGCATTCTCAAGTGAATATCTGTAGTATTTTATTAATGGAACTTATTAAAATATTTTATAATGTTTTATAGTGCAGGCTATACTATGCACTGTGGTTACTGCTGTATAGAAAGAGCAGTATGTTTGCTGGTTATGCTGCTGTCTGTCATGATTGCATACTCTGACTGCAACCTGAAATATTTTTTTTTACTTTTGTATAGTCTCCTGTAACTCCTGCCTACTTCTAGCTGTAAAATTCCTTAGGCTTTTCTCTCTCCTGACCTTTCTGGCCTCATGAATTATTTTCATAAGCGAAGGCTGCTGGGCTGCCTCCACCTGTGGCCTCTCTGACAGGAGGGCACCTGGAGAGGGTAAGAACAGCCCTGGTACCTACCCAAAGAGCCCTTCCCTCTTCTCCTGCCACCACAGGGCACCGCTTCACCCTCGGGCTCTAGTATTTGCTGCTTTAGCTGTGCTTCATCGGCAGCTCTGACGAGGTTTGCTGCATGCATCGTTTTCACATTGAAGTGGTTATAACCACTTCATAATGTTTTCCCTGCCGTATATTAAATAGGGTGTGTGGGTATGGTTTTCTATTATTTTTGGTTCTCGGCAGGTACCTATGACCTTAAGTACCTTCAAACCAATTCCCGTTTGCTCTCTTCTCTTGGATGAAGATCCCTTAACCCCTTTGAAACCTTGACACGTTACTGTCAGCCTCTTCCTGCAGCTTTTCCCTTAGGCATTCTCTCATCTGGACTAACCCATTCATGTATAGGGAACATGCAAGTTACTAAATATAAAGAATAAGTTAAAGTACCTTCAGCTGTCACAATTTTAAGAAATACCTGACTAGATGGCTGCTTGCACTGAAGGTCTTGATGTAATGCACATTGTTCCCCCAGCCTGCAGCTGAAGGCAATGCAGACCCCTCAGTCCATAATCCTGCAGTGGGGGGCACTCGTGGGAGCAAAGGTTTAACCTGGAAGCTGTGTACATATTACTCCAAAATAAAACCGAGCGTTACTGTACTGGAATCGGCTGCCTTAGCCAGGGCCCTTGTCTAGACTTTTGCCTCTACAGGAACTGCGAACACTGTGCTCCTTGTAACGTGACAGCTCTGCATGTGAATGGAGCCCCTGTTACATAAAGGGGCGAGATGAGTCAAAGATCCTCCTTATTGCACCACTCCTGTTTTGCAGCCACGACTGGATCAACACGGAGAGGAACCTCCTTCAGTTGCTGCTCTGAGTCATGGGCCGAGCTCGTAACCCTCCTCCCCGCCCTCAAGGCGGTGGCGGCAGCGCTGAGGCGAGGGCGGCGCGAGGCCTCCCACAGGGCAGCGCCCACATGGCGCCCGCACCACAACGGGCCTTTAAAGGCAACGAGGGTAATAACTAACTAAGAGCAGGGCATTTTTACAGTTTTGAACCCAATCCTGAAGTACTTCAGCCTGGTCAGGATCAGAGGCTGCTCTGGTTCTCAGTGTCTCCTAGTGGACAATGTCAGTGAGGTGACACTGCTCTGAACAACACCTGCCCCCTTCCCTCCTGCCCCACTGCTCTCATGGGGCCTGAACTGAGCTCCTTCCCATCTCTGCTCCCCTTCCTTCCCTGTCCAGGGACTCACAGGACTCTGCTGAGCAGTGGAACTGAGGCTACAACCATCAGCTGTTGTCTGCTACCAGGTCCATTCCCTCTACTTGTCCTAGCACCACTAGTCCTACACCCCAGCCCGCCTTTCCCCCCTGCTTCTCCTCACAAACCAGAATGTCCCTTACCTGCTACCCGCTATGGCCAAGTGTCTCATTCTCTGCCACAAAAGTTGACACTTTCACTTGTGAGCTTGGAGAATTTTTTTGCTATCTTACAGAAAACAAATTTACTCCAGAGTATATTTTGATTACATGTAGTAAAAGTATTCCAGTGGGAAGGCACTTCTGTTACAGCCTTATTAAAAGTGCTACAGTTAGGGTGAAAGCAAGGAGGCCACCTTGGCTACATCACGGTGGGCACGATGCTCGTGAGAGTGACGTCCTCGGCTATATCATGGTGGGCATGACGCTGGTGAGAGTGATGTCCCCGGCAATGCAGAGCTTGGTGATCTCGTTCAGCCTCCTCTCGCGGTGGTTGTACTGCAGCAAGTGAGCGTCGTTGACCGCCACCTTGAAGTGATCCACCTCGCAGAGCACCTGGAGCTGGGGCAAAAGCATCATATGGGCCAAAGCTCAGTGCTCGGCTGGTGGTTGTAGAAGTTTTCAGTCCCCAAAGCTGCTGTGGGGCTGCTGCCAGCCCAGTCCAGCCTGGGGGCATGAGCTGCTACAGCAATGGTCACTGCAAAAACACGGGTGGTCTTTCCCTCCCCAGAAAGCCTCGTCTACTCCTTTTCACTGCCAATTTAGCCAAGTGTCTCCCTGTGGCTACCCCAGGTTTCTGGCTGGTGGTTTCACATGTCGAGAGCTGCGTTCTGCCACACACAGCCCTCTTCTGCAGGGACAGGGAGGAGGAGACGCGGTCTGTGAAGGGCAGTCCCCACGGACCCAGCGCACCTGAGGGTGACCTACGCGAGCAGGAGCTAAGGTACCTTATGGGAATCTGCTTAGGCTGTGTGAAGGGGGAGAATTTAATAATCAATGGTGAGAAATTACGGAAGTTGCATTATGGAAATCTCAGGCATCTTCCTGCTAAGTGGAAACTGATTTATGAGGAAAAGTACCAAGGCACCTAAAGCTGGTGCTCATCTCATTACACAGCCCTGGCCAAACGACCCCTCCAGCACACAGCGCTGGCTCATTAACAACGCTGCGTTGGTGCTGCCAGGATGGAGCTGCAGGTGGATTCTGGAGCTACTGCTCAGCAGATGTGTGGCCAAGAGGCCACCCAAGGCCTCCAGGCCCCAGCCCGGTGGCCGGCGTTGGGGCTGGTACTTCTTTGAGCCCAGCATCTGCAAAGCTGGGCAGGGGCAGCCCTGGGGCAAGCGAGGAAGAGGAGGGGCTGAAGGTCGCGGTAATAAACTGCATTTACAGCTGGGCGGAGAGGCAGCTCCTCTCAGACAAGATAAGGGTGTGTGCGGCGGCCTCGCCGAGCCGGCGCCTCCGGCACAGACAGGGCCTCAGGGCCTCCCTTTCCCCCTACCTTGAAGGGCTTTCCAGCCTCGAAGGGGAATCTCGGCGCGTCTCGCTCCTCCTTCCCCCAGGTGTCATGGAACTTGGAGTTACGGACGATGACCTTCTTGCTGCCATCGCGGAAGCGGGGGTTGAAGTGGAAGGCGACGTCGGGCCCCCTCTTGAAGTCCAGGGAGAACCTGAAGGGCCAGAGTGTCAGCCCCACGTCAGCGTTAGCCCCGTGTTAGCTCCGTGTCAGCCCAGCGTTAGCCCCACATCAGCTCCGCATTAACCCCTGTTAGCCCCATGTCAGCCCTGTGTTAGACATGTGTCAGCCCTGTGTCAGTCCTATGTCAGTCCCATGTCAGCCCCGCGTTAGCCCCACATTAGCCCCATGTCAGCTCAGTGTCAGCAGTGCACCAGTTCTGCATCAGCCCTGTGCTCAGGGTTTTTTTTTGGGTACCTGTTCGGTTTCGGGTTCACGGTGCCCGTGATGGTGATGAGCATCCGCGGCATGAGGCCGCCCGGCAGCGGCAGGTCGAAGGGGACGCTCTACGGAAAGAGCCACTGTCAGCGGGAGAGCGACGGCCCAAGCGGCCCCACGGCCCCAGAGCCGCCCGCGGACGGAGCCGTTACCATCGGCACGGCCGGCGCTCCATGCGGAGGAGGGGGCCCAAATCCAGGGCCGCTCGGTGGCTGCGGCGGAGCGGGAAAGGGCCCCGGCGCTCCAGGGAAGGCTCCAGGGTACGGTCCAGCTCCAGGGAAGGCTCCAGGGTACGGTCCAGGTCCTGGTCCTGCCGGCGCTCCGGCATACGGCCCTGGTGGCCTCGGATGGGGCCCGGGTGGCCCAGGGAAGCCCGGGTAGGCTCCGGGGGGCGGCGGGTGGCTGCCCCAGGCGGCGGGGGCGGCCGGCCAGCCCTGGGCCGGCGGGGCGCTGGTGTTCAGGTTGTTCCCGTCTGGCAGGGCGTCCGCGAGCTGCACGGACAGGGGCACACGGAGGAGAAGCGTCAGCGAGGAGAAGGGACAGAGCAAGAGCGCGGCTGGGAAACGGGAGCCGGATAATTCAGCATGGATGGAAAGAGCCCAGGGGCGAGAGAGACGGATGGGACATGGGTGCTCGTCTAGTGAGAAACAGGGAAAAGGCCGTTTCCAGCAGCTCTGGGTTCGTTTGGGAGTGGGATGCTCTGGTCCAAAGTCCCTGCTGGTTCTGGAGGCTCTGGGACAGGGTCACTTGGCCACGGAGCTGCCGGAGCAGCCTGTGGGCTTGGGAGGGATTTCCAGGAAGTGCCGGTCGCCCATGGCAGACCTGGCTCAGGTGGAGAGTCGGGCAGGTTGGCGAGGACGGGGTCTGCGCGTGCAGGGATCCTCTAACGCGGTAACAGGGCCCGGGTTTAAAAATATAATAATTATTACAGTAATGACAAAATAACCGTACTTACAGAGAAACTGTCTGCCATCTTCCTAAGAGTGAGAAAACAGAGGGCAGTGAGTCTGCCCGGGCACCCGCGGAGCCAGAGCTCCTTCCTCCCCACCCGGCAGCACCTGCGGGCCAGACATGGCACCGGGACATGGCACACGGGATACGGGACACGGGACACGGGACACGGACATGGCACCAGGGCATGGCACACGGGACATGGCACACAGGATACGGGACACGGCATGGGGACATGACATACGGGACACGGGACACGGCACCGGGACATGGCACACGGGACATGGGACACGGCACACGGCACACGGGACACGGACACGGGACATGGACACGGCACCGGGACGCGGACACGGCCCCGATTCCCCTCGCTCGCTCCGGCGCCTCCCGGAGCGCTGGCCCCGCTCGGAGCGGGCAGCGCGCGGGGGCTCCTCGGGTCGATGCCACAGCAGGACCCCCCCCCCGTCCCCCGCTCCCCGCCCGCCCCAACCGAAGTCCCCGATTCCCTCCCCGGCGGCTCCCGAGCTCGTGGGGGCCGCGTTGGGGCCGCCGGCACCGACCAACCCGCCCGCAGGGGCGGCCGCCCCGGCGGGAACGTCCCGGCCGCCCCGCGCGCCCCGCTCACCCCGCGCTCCGCTCCGCTCCGGGGCCGGGGCCGCTGCGGGGCCGGGGCGGCTCCTGTCCCCGCCCGGCCCGGCCCGGCCCGGCCCGGCCCGGCCCGGCCCGGCCCGGCCCCCGGCGCCGCCCCCAGAGGAGCCTCCGCGGCCTCCCCGGGCGCGTCCTGGGCCCCGGTTACAACCCGCTTCGTTTGCCCATTTTCCCTCCCCTCGTTGATATTGATCCCCACTTATAAAAGCGACTCGAGGTGCCAGAGCGCGCGGGGGAGCAGGAGTTTTCCAGCCTCTCCGCTCGCTCCCGCTCCCCGCGGCCACGCGCGGGGTCCCCGGGTCAGCGACGGCCCCTGCGAGCGGTGGTGCCTCCGGGTGCCTTTAGCTCTGGTAAAACAGGGCAAGTCTTAATGCTGAAGCTGGAGCCTGCTGCGGGGCGCTCTTGATGGCAATAAAGCCCAGGGCTTGATTTATTTTATTTTGTTTTGTTTTGTTTTGTTTTATTCAGCTAAACTAGCTGGCTTAGCTGATATGGAAGATGATATCTCAGGAGGAAAAATAAAAAGCAAAAAGAGTGAAAAAGAGCAAAGAGGGGTGAAAACCGGTTGGCGGAGCCTGGCTGCGAAGGGCAGCGAATGAGGCCCTGGCCCAGCAGCTCCCTGAGACGCGGCAGGTCGGAGTTACCGGCCCTTCGGGGGGCCCTGGCACCCTCGGAGTCCCCGCTGGGGCTGCGTCACCCACTGGCCTCGCAGCCGGGGCGGCCACCGACTCCATTAGGGAAGGAAAGGAAAGGAAGGAAAGGAAGGAAAGTTGCCCTTCCAGTTCCCCAGGAGCGAGGGACGCTCAGGGCAAACTGTGTGAAGCGGCGGGGGAGGCAGCGCCGCCGGGGCCTTGGTTCGGGGCCTGGCTCGTGCGGGGTTGGCGGCTGCCACCGCTCGCAGCCTCCGCTCGCAGCAACGTCCCCGTCCGCCGAAGGGCCCCGCGGGCTGGGGAGGGGACGGTGCCGCGGCCACCCCCGTCCTCGGGTTTCCGTGGGAGCCGCTGCAGCCGGCGGCAGCGCTGGGGAGGGCGAGGAGGCCCCGAGGCGGTGCCTGTTGCGCAGCCGTCGGTCGCTGAACTGCAGCAATTAAGGGAAAAAGTCTCCTGACACAACCCTGACACAAGCAGGAGAGGACCCGAGTGATTAATTCTGCCCTTAATTAGTCACTGGGTGGGTGACACCCATCTGTGGTTCCCCTTACAGCTACTGCTTCCCCGGGGCTGCGGGATGCGGCGCCGTGCGGGACTGTCCCCCTTGGGCACTGCCCACGGCTCCCGCTGCCACTCCAGGAGAAAATCCATAAAAACCGGGAACGGATTTTGGGAAGAGCATCGCGGAGGCGGCTGCTGAACCCGCTGCGCGATCGCGGCTGCGCTCCTGCGGCGCCAGGTCTCTCCCGTGACGCACTCGGCTTTCCAAGGGCTAAAACGCGGAGAGGTTGGAAGGCCAAACACGAATGCAGGAAGCGGCGGCCGCTAAGGCTCAGGATGTCTCTGATTTAGAAGCTTTCGAGATAATCAGCTCTGAGAGCCTCCCCTCGCGGCCAGCCGGGGAACTTGTGTCGCACCTCGCAAGAATGAGCACTGGGGAGGTCAGTGCATTAAACAAAAAAATGGATATTCTAAACACAGGCTATTCTGCCACCTTCTCTGCGCTGGGAGGTATAGTCATACGGCTGGAGAAAATTCAGAGAAATTACCTATCGGAAAGCACATGGCTCAAAACTGCACCTGGACACACTGAATTTCTATTGCCCGAAGGGTTACATAAATCTTTGCAGGTTACACAAATCAGGGCCGTTCTTGGCAAAAGACACAGAAGCACAGAACGGCTGAGGTTGGAAGGGACCTCTAGGGATCATCCAGTCCAGCCCCTGCTCCAGCAGGGACACCCAGAGCAGGGGCACAGGGCGGCATCCAGGCGGGTTGGAAGATCTCCAGAGAAGGAGCCTCCACAGCCTCTCTGGGCAGCCTGTGCCAGGGCTCTGGCACCCTCACAGCAAAGAAGCTCTTCCTCACATGGAGGTGGGACCTCCTGGGTTTCAACTAGTGCCCGTTACCCCTGTCGCTGCCCACCCCCGAGAAGAGCCTGGCCCCATCCTCCTGCATTCCCCCGCTCAGGTATTTGTACATGTTGATCAGATCCCTCTCAGCCTTCCCTTCTCCAGGCTGAACAGGCCTGGCTCGCTCAGTCTTTCCTCATGCCATGGATGCTCCAGTCCCTTAGTCATCCTGGTCGCTCTGGACACAGCAATGGGGTGTTTCTTTCAGGATCTGCAGCCGCTCAGCAAAGCGGAGGCTCCTGCGGGTGCTCCTGCACCTCCATGTGCCACAATCGTGCCCACATCAGGCCATCAGGTTCACCAGCCAGGCTCCTCTGGGGAGCGTTTCTAGATGAGCTTCTCCCCCGATCAGGACAACCCAAGAGCTCCCGATCAAGCTCACGGTCCCATCTGCGTTTCCTGCTCTCCTCCCTCAGCCGGGCCCTGTGTCAGGCTACACTGAACTGTATCAGAGGACAGATCCGGCTGGAAAATAGCCAGGGAAGAGAGAGGGGGAGACCCTGAGCCAGCACTACCAATACAAGGAAAAGCCAGGGGCCGAGAGCGCAGCTTGACGCAGAGCCTAAGGATTAGGTGTTATTTGTGAAGCAAAACAAGAAACTCCCCTCATCCCTTCTAGAGGAAGATGCACTTGCAAGGGCAGGCAGGATTCTTCAAGGACAGCAGAATTCCTGCCTGACATTCAATCCAGGAGCATGTTAGAAAAGCGATGGAAACTCAGGTATTTCTCTTTTGCTTCTCCCAGGGCTCCTTTTACTAAAATGTAAACTTTTAAAAGGCAATACCACACAAGTGGCTGTGTTTTTATCACTACAGGCTGCCCTTTTTCACTTAACCTGGATATACTTTATGAGCCTTTTACACCCCATGGCCTCAGTACAGGCTTTAATAGGGTTTTGCTCTAACAGGCTGCAGCCAACGAAGGAGAAAAATCATAACCTGCTGTTGGCCAAACACGGAGGCTACTGAGGGGCAAGGGGGTGGCTTAAGCATTTTTAGATAAAATCAACTCAAGTTCAACTGAATTACAGTGGAAGAGGAAGAGTTATAGATGATTCCTCCTCTGCTACAGCTACCTTGGAAGAGTATTTTGGAAAAGTGGGTTCAAAACAGGCGGTTAAATGTCTCCTTTCGCATCCAGCCCTTACTCTTCAGCCCAAGAGCTTCAACAACACAAACTCATGACTTGTCCAGGCCCCAGAGCACCGGATACTCAGGGCGCTTGGCCTGGTGGCACCTGCAGCAGGGCCCTCCCAGCCCTGAGCCCCTGCATCCTGCTCCAGGTGTTGCAGCGCTAAGCATCAACCACCCTCATTTCTCATCTCCACGTTTAGCCTTGCAGGATGTGCTAACTGATCACAAGTGTGTGTTAAAAGTTGAAATTAGCACATCTTAATTCGCTGGATCACACTCGGCATGCTAAACAAGCGCTTGCCTGGGTAAAAAATATCTGTTTGACATCTAGAGATAACACGACCTGTGTCTACGGGCTGGCACCGTGCGTTTCATTTCGGAAAGCTGCGGTTATGAAGAGTTTTGTCCTCACTTGCCTGTGCAGAGGCTGTGCACAACCCTCCTACTAACCACCATCCACACCGAGCGCTGCTCGGGCAGTAAATGCAGACTTCAAACTGTGCTTGGGGGACATGCTCTAAAAACGTTTGTTTCTAAGTCTTCAAGTTGACCAGGTACCTTTTCTGCTTCCCAATACAGTCACTGCTGCAATTCCTACTTTCCCCCGAGCGGGAGGCTTGAACAGCGCCAGCCAGACAGTGTGGGCCCTTCTGCAAGAACCAGGAACACATGAATTTACAGGGGCTGCAGATAGAGCTTAGTGGTGCTCAAACTTCACAATTCAGGCCTGGTTTCAGCATCAAGCCTTGGTTCTCACAAACTATAATCCACCAAGCTTTTAACTGGAATAACCACATGAAAACACTGATTCGCAGGTCAGGCTAGCACGGGAGTTGCCTAGAGGCCAGGAGAAGGGGGGAACAAAACAAAACCAAACCCACCCCGCGTCCCATCTCCAAATCAGCCCCGCTCCTCCTTGACACACACGGGCAGACGTGATTTCCCTTGGCAAGGCCGGTGCGAGGCCGCTGTGCCGCCGGGCAGCACCGGTGCCGCATCCGCACGGAATCCGCCTGATGCAGAGGCTGCAGGAGTCACAAAAGGAAGAGGAGAAACACTCAGAGCAGTCAAATAATTCTGGTTTTATATTCAGGCTTTGCAAATCAAGGATGTCCCACTTTCACTATTCATTCAAGGCAAAAGGCTACACAGGCATGGCAAAAGCAGTAATTGAAAAACAGTAAACACAAGTCTTGAAAATACGTTTAATGTCTAGTCTTATACAAAAGTGACAGCATTTTCAAAAAAATATCAAATCCTGTATTTATAGCTTCTCACTATCATACAGCAATATTTGTTTCATCTAAAGAAAATACAGCAGCAGGTGATAATCTATACTTTAAAGATGTGATTGCTTATATTTCATATTGTAAACAAATGCAGTATGTCAATCTCAAAGCACAAGTCAAAACAAACTTCTCAGCAGTTTAACTCAAATGATGCATAGAAATGTACAAATTCCATTGCAAAAAGCGTCAGGCCAGAAGTTGCTCACACTCGACATAACATGTGATAAAGTTACTACACGGTATATAGTGACAACTGGAGTTTTTACACAATAGATTAACAGGAATACCCTTTTCACTGCTATGCAAAGAACTTGGCTCACAAAAACAAAGGGGTTATGAAACAGTTCTCATGACCTCAAGAAATACGAATATACATTGAAAAAACATCCCATATATATTGAATTTTAGCCTAACCGTTCCAGTAATAAATCCCGCCTATTTCAGGAAGAACCTAGAAGTCTAGTTACTTTTACAAACCCCTTTCCAAAATTCATTATTTGCTATGTCCACCCTACCCTTTTCTACCTCTTCCTATTCCCTGCAAAAACAATGACCAGTGCAATTTCGGCCTGGAGTGCTGCGACTACATGATCCCTTCGTTTGGAATAAAAGTTTTTCCATTACACTGATTTATCAACTAAGGCTGCAGGTATCCAAAAAAAAAAAAAAAAAAAAAAAAAAAAAAAAAAAAAAAAGCACTTGAGCAGATGTGGCCAGTGTCTATCACGTTGGTTTTTATCAGCCTTGCCAAGATCTAAGCCAAGCCTGTTCTTTGGGAGGAGGGGCCCTTGGTTGAGGTTCATGAAGATTCCTACATGTTTTCCATGTTCTGATTTCTAGGGGCACAAACACCAGGATTTAAGCTGAGGTGTTGCATTTTCTTTGTTCATCTCGGCTCTTGTCTTCCTAACACACACAAAAAGTACCTTTGCCATCAGTTTTCATGGCAACAGATTAAAACAGCCACAGCTAGGCTGAACTTTCTGCTGAAATATATATATATATTGCAGGACTTTGCCATGAAGGCCAAGAGAAGCATCGCCAGCAGGTCACCCCACTTGTTAAACAAGTCCCTAATATGCACGCAGGAAGCCGTGATAAGATGTGGGAAGAGAATTAACTTGCTTTTCACAGTTCCATGATACGAGATTCCCTAGCGAGCTACCACGTTAAGCAAAGTTGCTTTCTGATTCTACCCACAGAGGCCAAGTTGGGCTCTCCTCAGCTGAGGAGGAAATAAACTCTCCATGGTCGAAGGACAGGCTGTGAAGTACCACAGAGAACTCCAGAACTCCTCCCTGATACCCGGGTTTACGTGCTGGTGACGCAAAGCCAGCACTGCAGCAAGCCCCTGACGTGCTCTTTGCACAGATATGGCCAGAATATGCAAACGTAGCGCAGTGCCCGGGAGAAGAGGGCAGCTCCACGGCAGAGCTCGGGCCGACACGCTCGGGACCCCGCTCAGTTCAACTCGCTCAAGTTGCCCCACGCGCGACACGGAGCCGAGGACGAGGACGTCTCCTGCCACCGCGTCCGGCGGAGCCCCGGGCAGACTCGCTCCTTCCAGCCGCGGACGGAACGACGACGCAAAGGATCTTTGCAGCCCAGAGAACTAAATGCAAGTACCAATAGCTGCGGGGAAGGGAACTGACAGACTTATTTTCTTTTTTTTTTTTCTAAAAAAAAGATCTTTTTAAGCTCAAGTTCAGTTTCCAGGAACTCTGCAAGTTTGCCGAGTTTACCCAACCCAGCAGGAAAGTCCAATTTTCACTGACTAGAATCCAGGTTAGAAATAGGGAAGTACCTTCCTTAAGTGAGAATCGGTTTTTCTTTACACAGACCAAGCCAAACTTCCAACCACCACGGAATGAGAACTCGCAAAATGATGCCCTCATTTGCATGCATAAAACTCACGTTTGTTGATTCAAAGTTAACTGCACATCCAGGTATTTTATCTGCACATAAATGCCTGTTTGGGAATGCGAGCAGTGTGCAGACAAGTCAGACCAAGCATTTCACTGCGCATCTTCTCTGCTGTAGTCCCAGACTGAGCAATTGTTTTGAGTATATACAAAATGCTGAGAAAACCTTCAAGTTCACGTGTTCCGTCTCTTTAGTTTGAATTACTGTAGCATGTTCAAAAAATTACATTTCTTGACAAGAATCTTGAAATACACTTTTTATTGACATTTTCGAATAACCTGAAAATAGACAAAATATGACTATCCATCCATCCAGTGACCAGCACAAGTCTGGCAACAAAACTTAAAGCATTCATGGCAGTTTAAGAATTAACAACTTGTATGTCCTTGGGCCTGATTTTTTTTTTCTTTCTTAAACAATCCTTACTTGGCAATTCCCATTTTTTCAAAGGGGAATACTTGCCAATGTAAGAATCGCAGGTTTTAGTTGTATTTCTGCTCTTCATAATTCACTTTACTAAACAAACAATTATGCCAGCATATGAGCAAGTTAAAGTTATGCAAATTGCTCCTTCATACCTTAAATGCACATACAAGAGGCAAGTGTTCTTCATAGCCCCAAACATTACTGAAACAAAAATTGTAAAAATCTCTAAGTAGTGGATGAAGGTGGAAAGCTACAGTACTTTGTTGCCCAGAATGTATTCAACGGTAAGGCTGCAAGAGACAATAATTCACAGTCACTATTGCGTTTACACAAAGCAGTTAATTCACAGTTACAAGTATTCTTAATACAGCTAATTCATCCTTTCAATGCGTCATTCCCTTCCTATGCCCTGGAAGGGAACTCTACACTGCAGAGACGAGAATACTTGCTATTTTCTATTTCAGAAATTACTAGAAGCTCTTTTCACACAAACACACACTCACACATCCTTTTTTTGCAGTTCAGAGATGCCTTTCAAGCTAGTGGGAGGCTGCTACAGTGTGATGCTTGGACACACTAAAATTTGATATAACTTGATCATTCTGGCATATTTACGCATTTGGGTGGAAAATTTCCTACCCTACCACTGACTACACAAATAATAGATGTGCTGGAAGTCCTTACCTGCTTTAATAGGTCTTACACTACTGAACTCCCACACTTAAATGTCTAACATTTGAGGAAAACTCGAGGCAAATTAAATACTCACATGGGGACCACCAGGCATTGATGGAGCACCAGCAGGACCAGATGGCACTTGAAAAGGATTAGGGGGCGTAGGATATAGTCCTGGAGCTGGATAGGATCCTGTGGGCGGAGGAAACGGACCTGGTGGCGAAGGTCCCCATGATCCAGGCGGGACGGTACCCCATGGCACTGTCGGCGCAGCCCCTGGAGTCTGGGTAGGAGTGGAATATGGCCCTGGGGGTGGATATGGCATGCTGGGCGCAGGATACTGCCCTCCCATTGTTGGTCCCCATGCTCCAGAGGGCATGGATCCCCACGGCCCGACGGGAGCCGGAGGTGCAGCTGGCTCTGTTGGAGCACCGTAAGGTCGTGGAAGCTCTGGAAAGGGCATATTTGGCGGAGGATATTGCCCTGGTGGGACAGGGCCTGGCACAGCTGGGGGTGGATATGGACCACCAGGAGGAGGGCAGGAGGGTCCAGTAGGAGGAGGAGGAAATGGAGCAGGCGGTCCGGGGGGCATTGAAGGATACATTCCCGTTGGCGGCGGTCCGAAGGGCACGCTGGAAGCAGAGGTGCTTGGGGGCAGTCCGGAGGGCCCAGGAGGAGGAGCGCTCGGGTTATTCCAGGGATTTGAAGCTGGCCAGCCCTGGGGCGGCTGGCTAGGCTGCTGGCCAGGCTTCGTGCTGCTCACTTTGGAGGTTTTAGCAGGTGACTGATCGGGTAAAGCATCTGCCAGCTGGAAAACAGAGCAGCAGGGAAAGGTGAGCGGCCCCGGGGCTTGCCGGCTGCACATCCACCCACTGCATTTGTTACCGCTACCAAAAGGGGAGGAAAAACAACTCCTTGTTAAGGCACAGCAAGATGATCACGTTTGCTTTCGTGCAGCTTCTGCCATCGGAATAGAAGAGATTCTGACATGCTGCAGATAGCAAGCCAAAGATAAAAGGTGACCTACCACACAGCTGTGAAAATGTGTGTGCAGATCCAAAGAAAATATTTCTATATTAAAATATGACTCCTGTGCTCTGTTGACGTTGAAGTAGAAAAGAAGCCTCAGGGCTCGCAGCAGCTTCATAAATGCAGCCCATAGACTCTCACATCTACCCAAAAGTGGAACTCCAAAAGGGAACAGCTGGTCAACTTTAAACCCCATTCCTTGAAAAGGAGTGTCAACTTTTAGAACACAGTAACACAACCAGCTGATCTTCAGGAAAGCAAAATTACTACTTACCGAGAAATCATCAGCTCCAGACATTTTGCTGAAAAATAAGGTAAAATAAAGTGAAATTCACTGAAAAAAATATTTCGAGCAAGAACTCTGAAACAAATTCTATACTTGTTTCACCCAAGCCATAACAAATGCCTAGATGGCTGCACCTGCCAGCAGTTATCGTTTTAATGATTTGGGCCCATGCAGATGTGAGCTACCTGAATACCTTCCTTTTGATACAGGTCTTATCAAAAGACAAGACTTCAGCCTCTACCTGTCTCACCTTTTACACAGACTATAAACGGGTCACAAAGCAAAGACAAAAAAGAACAAAATAAACATACTTCAAATCCTCATACCAAGGAGGCAGCCTGCCCTGATGCCTCTGAAGTACCCAAGTTCTTCCCTAAACTGATACTGGGGAAAGTTAAGGCAAACTTCTTGCAGGCCAAGCTGCTGCACCTAAGAGAAAACATGTTCAAACCCTCATGCAGAGCTTCTTTCATAAGCAAAAGAGCCACAGTTTGGCAAAGCTTCATTCTCCAAGACACTGGAGAATGAAGTCAGGGGAGAGGATTAGTATGAACATAAGTTTAAAGATGCAGAAGATTCCTTTTAAAATTAACAGCGACTAATTGGGAGTAACAAGAACATGGCACCTAACATGCACTTGCCCCAATATTCAAGCCACTCAAAGCTCAGAGATTCCTAAGCTGCAGGCAGTTTCTCTGTATTTAATAACTCTCAATCGATTTCTTTCCCACAAACAGATCCCATTTTCCTCTTACACCCACATCCTTCAGTGAGGAACTCCACACTGCTGTTAATTGTTACACCAAAGCACCAGCTCTGGTTTTGCTCTGAGATCTTACTAGTTTCCTTTGGTGCTCCTTTATTCTTGCGCGTGAGGAAAACAGCCTATTCTTCTCCATCTGCCCATGCCACTGATTCAGCAGATATTTAACACATATCATTTCAGCTGCATCTTCTCCAGGCTGAGATCCCACTCACTTCACTGGCCACATCACTGACCATCCTCATGCTTCTCTTTGAGGCTCTTCCAACCCTACTAAATCTCTCAAGATGAACAGACAAGAGCTACACAGAAAATTCAGAAAGTGGGAGAACCACTGATTTATACCGTTCACAATTATGTTCTGGTTCGTCCTCTCTTCCCTTTCTAATATTACTTAACATTTGATCTGCTTTTTGATCACTACTGAACTGACTCTTGCGGAATTATTTCCTTCCTTAGTTTAAGGGTCAACCTATCCTTTCATATATGAAATTGTACATTTATCTATTCTGAGTTATACTGCATTTATCTACATTGAATTATGTCTTCTGTTTTATTACCTGTCTGTACTTTTCCTGAGTGGCTTCCTATCAGCAAGACATTGCACATCTACACTACCCAGTTATTTATGACCACCCTGAATAGCCCCAATCCCTGGGGAAATCCACTGAATTTCCCAATAGGTACTTAAAACTTGGATAAACCTTTCAAGAAACACGAATCTACTCCCAAAGGTCCAACAAAATCACTACCATGGCAGAGCTCAAGGCACGAAACCTCTGTTTTGTTAAGGCTCCCAAGTCAGCTGGTAACAGCAGCAGTTGCTTCTAATCAGCGCAGACCCCCGAGTCCTTGCACTACAGCAGATCAAGAGCCAGTTGTTTCAAGTTGAGAAAGCAATCAAACTAGAGAAAAAAAAAAGAAAAAAAAAAAGCCTGTTTTCTGCCCCTAGCACCAAGAGCTCTGCTGTTTGGGAGACATCTACCAGGCAGGAAATAGCCCAGTTTCCCCTCAGCAGATAACTACTTCTCTTAATGCAGATCATTAGTTTCTGAAATGAGCCATGCCCCACAGTGATCAGCAGCTGAGCCCCTGCTTTCTGGTGGCCTTGCAGCAGCAGAAAAGCTGTTTAAAATATACCACAAAATAGAGGAAGCATTAGTAGAGAGAGACAATTATAAAAATCTTTTTACATAAACATGCATGCAGATCTAGTCACAGGCAAAAAAAAATAAAGGTTAGCAAAATGCAATACCAAAATGGGCAAAGAGAGGCATCCTTTCTTTATGCAGTTGGAGATGAGAGAAGACCAACTGAAATAAAAAAACAAAAACCAAACAGATCTATAGGAGACAAAAACAAAAGCCCATAAAAGATGTTAACACATATGCAGCAAAGGAGAGAGAGAAGAAAGAGACAAACCTAAAAAGGAGCTGAAAATAAAACCCAATGATCTGTCACAGAAGCGAGAGGAGTAAATTCAGGTGAAAGGGATGGATAATACAGTTTAAACAGGCCTGCTTACAATGTATCAGCAAATATTCCTGAAATTTGTCAACAGATACATTCAAAATACTTCCTTGCCATGTAAATTATGGAAACAATTCTGTTGCATGACAATATTGGAGGAAAATGTGTAACTAAGCGTAGCCTGTAACAAGAATTCTTTTTCTTTTTTTTTTTTTTAATTTGGCAAGCAGTCTAGAGCAACATTTGGCATAACTGAGTGAATGCCAAACATGTCAAGGATCCTCTTGCAGACAGAATGGCCGTCTTTAGGGACATTTTTTAACATACATTTAACATTTATGTGCTGCCATTTTCATTTAATAAGAAAATTTAACGTACTGTTAGGCGCATTAAGGCACCAGAAGAACTAATTTGTGCTTAAATCTAAAGGCATATGCCACACGAGTTGCTAAGCACTGGTACAAAGAATTTCAACCAAAACCCTACAAAAATATCACACAGGAATCTTGACCAGGCATCTACATGCTCACAGAGACTCAGCGGGGATACTGTCAGATAAAAGACCTCCAAATAACTCTACTCTAAAGCTACCAGTCATGCAGGAACTCAAAGAAAAAAATATATAAATAAAAATCACAGAACAACTCAGCCATTTTTTAAGAAAAGGCAGACTTAATATAAATGGATTATTTCCTCTAAGTTTCCCTATACACTTTTCCTGAAGCTCACAAAAGCAGTGATACATGGTTGTGCTTTTCTCTGCACATAACTCATCTTTGCCCCCTTATATTGCTACATCCAAATTCTATTCCAAATTTTTCTTTCTTTGGGAATGGCAGTGGTAAAGAGAGGTGAGTGGTAAAAGGTTCAGGAGCTTTAACAACTCATCAGAGAACTGAAAGACTACAGAATGGGGCAGCATGAAAACTGAAGTCCCACTTCCATCCCCTTTGCTGCAAGATAAGATTTCCTTTGTGTTCTGAAGGCCACAGCCCCTGGAAACATCCTCTTTTCCTCCACTTTCCAGGAGCACGGAGCCTGCCAGCTCCAGGGTCAGCCACTTCTCAGTCACCTTTGAGAACACATGTGGCCAAAAAACGTCCATCTGAAGAGAGAAAGGTCAGTGCTTTCGAGAAATAGCATCTAAGAGCAAAATCTTCCTCCTCTGTTATCTTGAAGAGTGGTGAGAGGGCTAATACAGACTTCTCTTGCCCCTACCTAGAGCCACTGTAGAGCACAAACTTTGGACAAGGGCCCATCGACTCCTAGATACCTGGGAATTACTCCCGAGAATTAATTAATAACAGGCAGCTAAGATAAATAAGCCTGTTGGGATCTGCACTGCAGCAAGGCTGAAGCCCTACTCTACCGAACTGATAATCCCAGTTCCACCAGCAGCACCCACGACCAACTGGAACACACGGCCAATTCCAGAGACATCCATGAAAGGCCCATTTCTTCCAGGGTGGTGCAGCTGGCAAAATCCTTCAGTTGCCAGAACAAAACAGTTCAATGTCCTTTAAGGTATAAACCCTTCCCTGATCAGGTACACCCCAGCAAGAAATGATAGGTGTGGTAACATTTTTTCCATGCACATGCCCTCCTGCCATCAAGCTTTAGCAAGTACAGTTAGAATGAACTATATAGAAGATTTTTTTTATTATTTTTTCCTAAAGATACCCAAAACTAAGTATCTTTCTGAATTGCATGACATTTCTTTTTGAACACCTGATGTGCCAAATTTAGTTCCTGTCTACAAGATCATCTTTGAAATACAGAAAAATGCTTTCTAAATGCAGCCGCTCCACGGATATCAGCTGCATTCCCACTGGGTGGCTCCTCCTCTATCACAGGAAAAGGTTTTGTCACTGTAACATGACTAATTCCCTACCAGCACAACCTCAGCTACAACAAGATTCCTGCCCACATAAATATAGCTACCAACACAGCTATACAGATAACATGGAAAAGAGACCAAACCTTCGACAGCTTCTAAGTGTTTTCCAAAGTATGCAAATTTCTGCAGCTTGCATCTTCAGTCATTAAACACCAACATGTTTTAGCTGTCCCTCCCTATCCTCAACACCTTCTTGGGAGCCAGGTTCATGCATTTCTGCACTACAATAATTTTGTCTGTTATAGGCACAACTGATAGAAACAAAAAGCTGCCATTAGATCGTTAGCAGCTATTTAGATGTGAGGATCTTTTTGCCCCTTCCCTGAAAAGAAGGCAGGAGTAGGATTTAGTTTTCACATTATTTTCAAGACATCCTTAATTTAGAATGGCAGCAATGACATGTGTCAGTTTATTTGCTACAGATTATCAACTACAACAAGAATTAACTCTGCAAATCTTAACAGCACCAAAACTGCAGTCCAGATTCCAGCCCCAGCAGTGACAAACAAGAACAGGGACCTTTCTGCCCCTCTGCAGAGCCTCCCCACCAGGAGAGCTGCTCTCCAGGATCCCAGCCACGTCTATGGAGCGCGCCTGTACCTTTTCCATCGGGATTTGGCACTTTGTCTGAATTAACTTGATGCTCTCCAGGACTGGCCCGATGTTTACCACACATCTTGGCAGCACCTGCAGTTCTTGGGATTGGAGCTTTCTAGGCATTCTTTTTTTAAAGCTGCACCGAGCTCTGCTCTTCCGTTCTGACAATGCTAAACAGAATCAAATACTTTTTTTCCCACGGGACCCCCGGGAACAAGTAGCTCTCGGAGATGACATCTGGCAGGTAAAGCCCAGCCCTGGGGCCGGTTCATCGGCGCAGCACAGCGCTCCTTGCTCAGCAGGTGACCCACCCGAACAGCCTAAAACCACCGCGTTCCCCATAACACCAACGTGCCAGCAGCGACGGCAACGGGCCTGCCTCAGCCCTTCCTCAGCCAGGAGTGCTTCCTGAGTCGAGCAGCCCCCTGCGCCGCACACAGGCTGCGGGGGCCGCTACAGACCGGCCGCAAACGGGAACCAGCGCCGCGGGCGGCGCGGCCGCCACCGCCGTTACACGGAGGCACCGGGAGCCATTGCGGGGCCCGGCGGCCGCGGCAGCACCCCCCGCGCACGGGAATGGAGCCCCCGTCCCCCCCAGGGGCCCGCGCGGGGCCGCGGCCGCCACTACCTGCGCGGCGGAGCGAGGAGCGCGGCGGCGACGCAGGCCCGGAGCGCCGGCCCGGAAGCGGAAGTGCGTCACGCACCACACCGCCCAAACCACGTGCTGCCTGCCCGTCCCCTGCCGGAAGAGCACGTATGGCTTTAGCCCCGCCCCCCTCAGAGGCAGCCCTGCCCGCCCACCCGGCGGGGGTCACGTGATGAAGTACCGCTTTCCTCCCCCCCCCCCCCCGGCTACCAGCCGCGGTCACGTGGTGCCTTCCCGCGGCGACCCCTAGCGGGCGGGGCGCGTCAGCGCCGAGGGGAGCCCCGCCCCCACGGGAGCCCCGCCCCAACGGTCACCACGGCAACGGCCACCACCCCAACCGGAGCCCCGCCCCAACGGTCACCACGGCAACGACAGCCGCCCCAACGGGAGCTCCGCCCCAATGCTAACCCCGCCCCAATGCTAACCCCGCCCCAATGCTAACCCCGCCCCAATGCTAACCCCGCCCCAACAGCCACCGCCCCAAACGGAGCCCCGCCCCAACGGCCACCGCCCCAAACGGAGCCCCGCCCCAACGGCCACCACCCCAACAGGGGGGGCCAGGCCCAACGGGAGCACCGCCCCAACGGGAGCCCCGCCCCAACGGTCACCACGGCAACGACCGCCGCCCCAACAGGAGCCCCACCCCAACAGGAGCCCCGCCCTAACGGGAGCCCCGCCCAACGGCCACCGCCCGCTGAAGGGTGCTTTGTGCCCCCCAAACTTGGCAGAATTTCTGCTTTTTTTCCAATAAAAGATGCTGCCTCCCCCCTCTCCCTTCCCCTTTCCTCTCTCGCGGCCTCAGGCAGTGGTGCTAATTACGGCTCACTATACACCGTCATTTTCCAGCCCTGTCCCTCCACACTGCGATCCGGACGGGGAGAAACTGCGTGCAGGGGGCGGCTCTGGGTGTTACAGGTGCTGCAACAGGCAGGAAAACATGAGTATTTCTGCGGGTGCGGAATATCTGCATCAATCAGAGTGACTAAACACCTTGCTGCAGAGCCCGTCCTGCGATGGTGTGAAAACCCGGTTAGCTCCCTGCCTCCGGATACAAATAAATCCCCTGGAAAAGTCAGGCTGACTTCACAGCTCCTCGACGATCACCTTTTCATGCACCCGGTGCGTACGGCGGTCACCGAGGAGCCTTGCAGAAACATCGCTGCTGGCTTGGCCTCGTTTGGGCCGAAAGAGCAGATTTAGCAAATTTGGCACCGGCCTGCAGCTCTGGAGCAAGCCCGTGTGCAAGCAACCCGGCTCCTGGTTGGTAAGAGGCGTTATTTCCCATGGTCTTATTTAAATTATTCAGAAAGGCGGCTACATGTCATAATAAACAAGGCAGTTGTTTATCGCAAGTCCACACTGCAGGACATTGCAAGAATATGCGACTTTGTTTTTTCTTTAGAGTCATATAAATATTTGGGTTGGAAAGGACCTCTGGTCCAATCTCCTGCTCGGAACAGGGCTCGGTTTGAACCTCGTCCGGTTGAATTTTGAGTGTCTCCAAAGATGGAGATCGCTCAGTGTCTCTGGATGAGCCGCCCCGCACCTCAGTGCTGCCGCTGTGAAGCGTTTTATTCCCTGTATCCAGCCAGGCTTCCCTGCTGCAACCTGTGACTGCCTTTTGCTGTGTCCCTGGGAATCCAGGAGCATAGCTGCAATCTTCCCTGTTGGATTTCCACTTGCACATCATTGTATTTCAGTTCCTGGCTTCCCAACAAGTCAGATTTAGTGCTTTTCAGGGATAACAACAGAGATGAGGATAACATAGGAGTCAGGAAACTTTATCACACCCCAAGGGCTGGGCACACCAGGGAGCAACAACAACGTGGGGTTTGTACCTCCTGTTTTTACGTAGTTAAAAGGCGGTAAATCATAGCAGAGCCATCCCTTTTATAATTAACCATTCCAAAATAAAAATAAAATTAACAAGAATAGTTCTTTTTTTGAAACAAGGTTCAAGTTATGGAATGCAAAATCAGTTTTAGCTGAGGAGATGCCAGGCTTTGATGGTGGGCTAGACCAGTACGATACAAGATATTAAATTGCAGTTACAATGTTGTTTCTTACAGGGTTATGTCGCTCGGCTTTTATATTCATGCTTCACTGTGTGCTGTGAACATCATGCGCTCCGAAGAATGAGCTGAGCCACCCCAAAGCCAGATTTAAAGGATAGCAGATGGTAAGTTCAATGCATGTGGTAAGCTTTTATGGGCTTTTCCCCTATGGCCAATCACCGACTGATAATTTATTTCCAAACCCTCATAAAATAAATCACTTTGAAAATGACGCTGTCTCTAGTTAATAAGTGCTCTTTGTCAAGGCAGAGGCTTGTTGCCATGAAGATAAAATCATAAAACTGGTTCAAAGTGCATTGGGATGGCAAATGTGCCCTGCTGAGAAGATGAGATAACCTAGGTTTAGCTGGAGAGGAAGTGCTGCTATCTGCTCGTTGTGCAACTACGAGCAGGAGAACTGTCATTAAAGACATTTTGACAGTCACTTAGGTATCAACACAGAGGATTTTCTGTAACAAAGAGTGATTTTTTGGGGTACATTTTCTTTCCACAGTGGTGGGTACGCAGAGCCTTGATTAGGTGCCAAGCTACTCCATGAGTTTGCTCCTAATTGTGCTTCCTCCCGCTTTCTCCCAAAGTCCCAGAGAGAGACCCGCAGTTCCCCTGCCGTCCATAGGGATCCAAACCTTTATCAGTGCTTCCAGTCTTGTCCCTTCCTCTGCCTGCCCAGGCAATCCAGACTTTGGCTCCGGGTCTGGTGTGGCAACCGGAACAGCCTCTCAGCGAGTTCTGTGACATTTGCTGTTTGGCTTAAAGCCACAGCTCCTACAGCCAGAGGATAATGAGGAATTATGGCCCTTAATTCCCTAAGGAACCATGCTTTCAAGTGCTCACTGCTGTGGAAACAAGCTCGAAATTTCCTTTTTAGAAATAAAAATGCTCAAAAAAATGAAAGGAAAGCACGAGCTTCCCTCCTATTTTTTTTTTCTTCCAATCTTGCAATTATAAATGAAGCTCTTTTGGGGAAGGAGGAGGGAGAGGTAAGGAGTAACTGATTCTTAAAAGCTTGGCTCTAACACTAAGTATAGTGTCAACTTTTCCCTGGTTCTCTAGTGGATATAGATACACATGCTCATGCATATACATACACAAACACACATTTCTGGTGGAAGAGCCTAGAAGAGTCAGAGCAGGACACATCTGAGGCCCAGCTAGTTAGGGAGAACAGAAATGTTCTTTCCCCCATAGTCTCCCGATCTCTAGCAAGTGGCTGGGGTTTTCCTGGGCGCAACATGACATCTGTATCAGTGTCTTCAACAGCTAGAAACCGCTACAAGGCAAAGCCCGTCCTCTTTGAAGGTACCATATGTGCTACAGGATGTTTGCTGGTTATTTCAATGGTCACACACTCAGCTCAGTGCAGGAAGAATGTGCATGGGTTGTTAAATCTCCTTCAGTCACTTTTTTCATCGTTTCCCCATGGCTCCATTTGTGGCCATAGTTATATGTCTCATTTTATCTTCTTGTGCAATGTAGTTGTGATCTACTCGTTCATCCATAACACTGGAGTACAAAGAGCTTCTGCACTCCCACACTTCTCTGCCAGGCAAGATATATTTCCTCTGCAAACCCTCTGAGGGCCGTTGAGATCTCCGCTTTGCACAGCCATTGATGTATGCATTTTTACATGTGAAATTAATTGCTCGATACCAAGTTGCTCCTGTCTCTGCTTTAGATGTATATGGATGGTGCAGCCATACTGCTGAGGTCAATGATCCACTGATGGCTGCCAGAGAACACATTTGCAGTCAAATGGCTTGTAGTAATCCAAGGAACGATGAAAACGAGGGTCATTTGGGCTCGAGAAGGACCTGTAAGTTACTGCTATGACAAAGGTGCTGCTGAAAGGCGTGTAATGAATCGTTAAAATGAACATTCAGTATAAGGCTGTGTGGGAAGGGTTCCATCTCCCTCCAAAACCAACCACCTGACCCAGCGTCCTCCAAACCACGTTGGTGTTCGTCTCCATTTCAGCAGTTTTAGAAATCTCTCAGGGCTGGGTGCTCTCCCCAGCGTTCCTGCACTGAACCACGATGGACATTTATCCGCCGTGGCTCAGCCGAGGGCGCGTAGCCCCTTATCTCTCTCCGTTAGTCCTGCTCATGACAGCAGGGAAACGCTAGGCCCTCACCAGGGAAGCGGTCCCTACACCCTCACTGCATGGCTACCAAAAGGGCTATCCTGGTAAAAGACGTTTTGCCCTGATTTGGTGTTTCAGCTTTCTCGAACAGTAACCCACGAGTTAATTTTGGAAACATGTCCCTGATGCCAATGGACTAGAGAGAAATGAGTAAGAGAATCACCAGGAAAAATGCACTGGATGGACTTAGGCTGAAAAAAAAAGGTGTAGAAAAAGGACTAATGATTTGAATCCTACCTTTCCCTTCCTGCTTTAAGGCAGGAACTTGATGGTTACAATTGAATTGTCAGCTTTGAACTACCTAAAACACATCAAAACAGCACAAATCTCATTTCTGCAAATGCAATAAGGCAAAATCTTGTCACGTCGGCTTATATTCACGTAGTGTTTTGAGAAAAATCTATGGGAATAGCACCCATGCCATTCCTCCTCCTCTCCAGCTTCCAGCCCCTGACTCAGCAAATAGTTGCAGTGCCTTGTTGAATTGGTGTCTTTTAGTTGCTAATGCCATGAGAATAAAGCAGTTTTCATGACCACTATTAAGAATCCACTTCCTTCTTTGGGTCTTATTTTTCCATCAGCCTGCTGGAAGAGTACAGCCGGAAAAGAGATTAGCCTGGGAAAGAATTCTTAACTAACAAACCTACCGCAAATACACTTCTTCAGTGATATTTTAGGTCAAATGCATTTGCCAAAGCATTAAGCCCCAAAGTATGAATGATTCCTCTAAATAAGGTAGACTTAAATATTCGTAATGTTGACTCAAGCTCCTTTAAAGTGGTACAATTAACTGAAGTCAGGACCACTTCCAGTAAGGGTCGTTAAAAAGAGAAACACAAACACTGGAATGTTTTCATCTTTTTTTTTTTCTATTCTTTTTATCTAGTAATGATAATAAATTCCTTAGTAATGATAATAAATTCAGAAAATTCCATGGAAATCTCTCTTCTTTGGATCCTTGAGGCAATTAGTATAATGTTTAGTTCTTCTATTTTATAAAAAAATAGGAAGAAATGATGCTGATTAGTAGCTTTTGAATATAGAAAATCTCCCTGGGGAAAATTACAGGCATTTCCATGATAAATTGGAAGTGAGATAACAGAAGGTTTGGAGTAAGACTGATCCAAAGCTTCCTCATTGATTTCAGGGTTTTTTATGCTAGGTTTGAGATGAGAAGTGTCAGCCTCGTTGAGTCTGGGTGACGGGTTTGTCTTATAAATTATGCTGTCTAATTCTCACTGAAGCAGGAGCTCTGGGCAAAGTGGGATAACAAAAAATTGTTAATCCAGCACTGTATTTTCTTCTTGAAAAATCAGAGATCTGAACCACTAAATACACTCCTCACCTTAACGGATGAGCAGCCTGTACCACTTAATTCATTGCTGCATTAATCTTCACCCTTGTATCGATCTGCTTCTCCAAAGATGTAGAAATTCTGTGCAAGTTGCTCGGTGGGCGTTCAGCAAAGCCGGGTTTTCGCGGCCTCCCTAGTGGTCCAGGGGCGGATTTGGAAGCCCAGAGAAAGCGAGAGGCTCCCCTGGAGCTGCGACGCTCAGGGCAGACTTGAACGCAGAGCCCTGGGCCCGCACTGCTGTCCTGGCCGCGGTGATGGGGCCGCGGGCTGCGGCCGCGAGCGTTGCACACACTGAGTGTCTCACACCCCCTGCCTGCGCCAGCAGCTATTCCTCCCTCTACGTGTTTGTAGTATGGCTTGAAAAGGCAGATGTAGAATCCCCAGGGTGAGCTTTTTTCCCTGCCAAGGGGCGCATGCATCCTGATTAATTAGCAGAAATATTCCTAAAATACCGTCATTTTAGAAATAAAAGGAAGTGACTATTGTGATGAAGTGTGTTGCAAAACAGCCTGGGCTCCGCTTGAGCAATATCCCAGGAACCCAAGGACATAACCACCGTGTTACTTGGTGCTCCCCAGGGCCGTGCAGCAGAATGGGCACCAGAAATTGCCTCCAGCAAACTGGGCTCGTGGGCAGCTGCCTCCTCTCCCAGCCCCGCTGCCTTTGCTCGGCTTGGCAGCTCCGTCTCCTCCTTTGGGAAATTCCTGTCCTTTGACACCACATCCCAACATCGCCGCCCCAGACCTGGGCCATGGAAGTCCTGCACATTCCCCTTCCCCCTCTCGCTACATTAACACATTCTTTCCCGTTTTACACTTAAGACTTGAAGTTCTTCAGGACAAGGAGCATCTCCTTGTTTTAGTTCTGCGCGTCCCAAGCAACGAGGCAGCGGTGTCTGTTGCAATACAAATAAGGAATGTGAATAACAGCTCCTCGGTAATATCTCAGCCCAGAGCCGTGGAGTCTGGGCCGGTTGCTGACCTGAGAAAACCAGTCTCATTCGGGAACATGCCACACTCCCTTCCTCAGCTCTACTTCAGCTAAACACATTCTGAAAAAAAAAACCAACAAAATGTGCTGCCAAAATAGCAGAAAGAACCAACTCCCTAAACAGAAGGCCTTCCCCCAGCTCCGCTATTGGAAGCTCAGGTTTAATGAAAGGAGGTAGGAAAACAAGCCCAATGCTATTTAAACATATGAATAGCTCTGGATCACACAAATCATTTCAAAGAACAAGGAGGTAGTCGGGATTCCAGGGTCAGGCTCCAAAACCATTATGCCAAAGCGCAGTAAAATGAATGGGCTCTTTCCTTCCCAGCCAGAAAAGCAGTCGTGCCTGACACTGCTGGAAATTAGCCTTCTTTTAGACAAAATATGTTTTACATGCCTGCTAAAACGTATTTTCTTCAAATATTAATACTAAATGACAATGCACAAATTAAGTTTTTATTTGTAATGATCTCATCTTTCTTATTCACTGACTTGCAAGGTCAACACTTGCAGTAGATCTCTACTATGAGAAACTGAGAAATGCCGTCACGTTTGGACTGTCAAAATATCTGCATACAACCATGTAGCATGTAATTCAAAAAAAAAAAAAAAGAAAAAGCTGTATGAAGTTATCAGTATTAATAATATCCATTTTGATTTAGCAAACCGGTGCAGTGCGCACTGCTGAACAGGGCTGGCTGCTGGCTGAGCTTGCTCTTTCTGGAGCATTTGCTAGTGTGACCATACTGGTGTTCTGCTTTTTTGGATCAGAGAGGGTTACGTGAATTTATCTGGAATAATTTATACCCTGGCATGGCCAAACAGCAGTAAATGGGGCTCCAAAAATGTGCTTTCTAGAAGAGTATTCGGTTACAGAGTGTAGGAGTCAAAGAAATGCAGACCAGCGCTTGTGGGAGGAAGGACAGTGCGTTAAAGAGCGGGGCAGAACTGTTGGCTTGCAAACAGGGCCCCAGGTTCCCGGGTCTCCCTGCCTTCCTCTTGCTCCCCTTTAGGTCATCTCCATCCTTCTCTTTCCCTTCCCTGCGAAGACTTCGGGCTGCCTGGAATCAAAATAAAGCAGCACATGAGACCTCGCTAGGGATTATCCGCTTCCTGCTTTTGCTCTTAACTGAGGAATGATACCAAAGAATTAAACGCACCCCCCGTGGCTCGTGTAAAAGAAAGGATCCTTGTATTCCTTGGCTGGTCCTTTGTCCAGCCCCAAATCTGCCACCCGCTCGGATAATTTGTATCCTGCTCTTATATGTGCTGGTAGAAGATCCTGTCGGGAGGGAATACCCAGCAGAAGGGAAGCATTGCTCACGCATCAGAGGGATTTTTTGGTCTTGTTTGGAAGAAAGGACTAAGGAAGAGGCATTTGCTTGAAAGGAAATGGCTTTTTGGCTCGTGTTAATCAATGCATGTGTTCTTAGTAAATCCACAGAAGACTAGAGACACTTGTGCCGAGTCCCGGAGCAGCAGGGAAGCTGCCTTAGAAAGTGCTTGTGACAATCCCTCACCTAACAACGTAAACTCACCCTCTCCCACTCGGTGCCACCACTGCAAGGCCCTCGCCCACTAAAACACTCCCGTTTCCCCTTCACATTAGCCCTCTCTTTGGACTCAGGACCAAGATTACCTACATACAAGATACCGAAGCAGCAGCATCACACCAAGATATAGTTCGTCTCTCTGAGTATAAAAAGGAAGGAGCATAAAAACGACTGAAGAACGTCCCGCTCATCAGCCCTATGTTACCACGGTGGTGGCTGGAGCTCTGGCAGCCTCTAGTCTAACGCTGGCATTTTTGATGTAAAGACACGGAAAAGCAAAGCGCGCCCCTTGGCCTTCGCTTGCCAGCTTGGAAGTTTGCTGAGAGGTGAGGAATTTCTGGGAAGGCTGCACTTACAAGGCGATATTCCTTGCCAAGAACACGAGGGTGGAGATTTCCTGTCCTTTCTGGCGGGTGGTCACGCTCAGCCACACAGAGGAAGGTCCCTGTTGTGCCCTGCAACCGGATTCCTGCCCCTGCCCGGCTGCCCAAACCCCAGATCCTGCCTTGCTGCTGCAATTGCCTCTGTGGTTGTGCTTTGGGTTCCTGCACAGACACCTTTCCCTGCGGGCCGAAGCACCCAGCGCTGCTTGAAGTATCAGCTGCCTCTGGAATCAACGCTATATTCCCGAAAATATAAATAAATCAAGTTTTGGGGGGCTGATCATGTAAAGGTGCTAAAGTAATCAGAAAAAGTATATCCACAAACCTGAAAGTATCTAGATCTGCAATAGTGGAGGAAACCATTATATCGAATTTAGCGGAGCTATTCCCTCCTCTCCCTGCAGAGACATATTTTCCAGGGACTTCTTCTCCCCTAGGTTAGGGGCACGGAGTTCTGGATGGCTCTGAGCGCACTCTATAGTAGCACACCCACTGCTCACATTGATTTTTTTCCAGCTAAATTTGCTTGATCATTTTTTTTCAGGCTTTGGATATCAATTAAAGGAACACTACTCTTTTGTCTTGTGTGTTGCTCCCCTACAAAATAATGAACTGTTTAATACACTAGAGGCAATTTCAAATTATCGAGTTTAATGAGGAAGGTTGTCATGGAAGATTTATTGCCCTTTCTGATCTGCTAATGTATTTTCTCAACCATCCCAGCAGAACCAATCACTATTTTTATTATACACTCTATTTTCAGGGGTTCATTAGTTGTAGACTAAAAATACCACTGAAGGTCTCAGCCCAGGAGCTAATCCAATTTTTTTAATTGGAATCAAAATTTGATAACACAACTTTCTATTCATAACAGCATCAAGTGTCAAGGCCCTTACTGGGTGTTTTGTCCAAATTGTAACCTCACGTGACTACACATAATGACATGACCTAGAAACACAATCACATAGCTGCTACAAAGGACAAAATCCAGCCTCTTCCTTAGAAAATATCCCAGATTAGTGCAGGCAAGGGATTGCGGTGCATTCCATCCGACCCGCATGAAGAAAAGACCTGGCGATGAACCTTAGCTTTTCTTCACTAGAGACTGAAAATAAGACTTTAGTGACGAAGAATTCCAGTGCCCAAAAGGAATCAAAAAGAGAGAAAGGAAGGAAAACAAGATGGAACAGGTCCTGGATGGCCGTAGGGCCTCCTACCTCTAGGCGGGATTCAAACCTTTCTCCGTTTGCTGCTTTCCAGCAGCGCTTCCCGCTGGTGCGTTACAGCGGGAGGTTCGAGCCTGGAGTTCTTGCTGCAGCATCGTCTTGGCATAAACTAATGACACGAAGCTCACGAGGGAGACAAGCAGCCAGACATTTGCTGGTTTTAAAGGGATCCTCTTTGCAGGAGGCAGCAGTGCTGGGGGGAAAGCCACGATGCTGCTGCCAGTCTTGCTAGACGGCCCCTGTAGCCTCCGCGGAGAGGGATTCTTGCTCAGAAAGGCAATTCCCGGCACTTACATTTTAATATTTTAATTATACCACCAATATGTAATGACAACAACGCAACACAACGCTACGCTTCGATCCAGATGTCCCTCTGATTAGTGCCAAACACAGATCGCCCAGGAGATCCTCCCCAGCAGGAAAAATAATGTGAAAATCCACGCAAGGAAATTCCGGGGATCGCGGCACGAGGGTTGCCATAATGAGCAGCCTGTGGGGAGGTTGGCTCGAGGACGCGCTTCGGTCAGATCACGTCCCACATCCGCGTTCCCAGGGGGTTATTAAAACAGCTATAGGCAGTGGGGAAGTTAGTGCAACTTGCTTCATCCCCACACTATAGATTTTATATGTATAAATTATATATTTACGTCCAAAACTCTATTATTCATAAAGCTGAGTAAACAAGCATTGATTTTTACACTGTAGCATGGATGAGTATTTCTAATGATCCAGGGGCTCTTACGGCCTCGCTAGCTCTGACCTCATCCGCGCTTCCGGAGCGCAGGATTTCACATGGGCCATGGAGCTGCGGAACCAGGCGGCTGCCCCCGTTTCCAAGGGAAATCAATGAACGCTCCTTTCTGAATGGGCAGCTTTTCCACCGCTCCGCGTCACGCGCGTCCCGTCCTACCGCCGCAAATCCGGGTTTACGGATACGCGATACCATCGCAGGGCCCATAACAAACCATCCGGGAAAGCCCCTACCATTAATATGTGAGCTTATGTCAAAACTACTCTCTGCTAAACTCGATATTGCTGTGCACACATTTAGGGGTGGGAAAAACTCCCTTTTTTACTGGCATTTTCTAGTCCGACGTATTGGGGAGGTTAACAAAAATCGCCTACTTCATAGCTAACTTTGCTATATTGAAGCAATGTACAAGTTCCTTATTGGATTTTTATGACAGATAAAATTGACAGAGAAAATCACTAGGATATACTTAAAAATGGGAAGGAAATGTACATTTACAATAAAAAGGTCTCTGAAGGTCTTGTGTTTCATAGGAAGGAAGTTGTCTTTATATTGCATGAACTATAAAAAATGATTAAAACTGAAGAGAGACAGGAAGCTGATAATTTGATTTATCATCTTAATGGCTATGATTCATGAATAAATAATATAATGGTTTATGTCTTTCTTGTAAAAGAAGTAGAGAAGGGCAATTTGTCTAATAAATGACTTCAAAAATTACAGCTGAGTCTTGTTTGCCACATTTGTTCTATTTAAAAAGAATGAGTGAGTATCTTATTTCTTATTACTTACTAGGACATTTGTTGTATTATTTATAAGAGTCAAAAACCTTAACTAAAAGCCACTCATCTCTGACCACAGTCTCCCATTAGCTTTAAATTCAGGAAAGAGAATGGGATTGATCACTAGATCAATAAATCTAACCTTAGAGCTGACTAAAAGCTTCCTCTAACCTCCTTCCTACAGCATCCTTTTTCAAAATTAAAGTATCCCCCTTTTTAATTATTTAAGAGCATGTCAATTTTGCAGTAAGGCCCCGTATGACTGCATCATAGAGGGAATTCTCTTTTATACTGGAATCACAGCAACGTGAGGAAGGCCTTTAAGTCATCATTCTGATTTTTTCTCAAGTTAGATGTTACTAAAGATACACGAAGCCTGTTCAAAATGTGCCCTGGATTTCATTAAGATGACTGCTGAGCATAGGAAGATCAAGAAGAAATATGTACTCCCAGGTACTGGCCACTCTAACCACCCCAAATCCATCACGGATTCTGCGGGAGCTGCTCTGCACGGATGGCGTCAAGGCTGCGACTCGCCGTATTACAGAGCTGTGCAAAGGCTCTACAGGCTAAAGCGAACTGCCCAGAGCACAATTCGCGTAACGACAGCTTGAATTGCTTCCAAACTACCTGGTAGGAATAGGACGGGCTCCAGCTGCAGCCTAGGAGCCTGAGGAGAGCCGGGAGGAGAGTGGCAATGCAGACGCTGGGGCTGCTTTGTGCGGGCGCCGCACGGGCTCTGCTCCCAAAACCTCCGGCCCCGTCGCAGGCGGATTCCGACCCCTGCCCTTCCCGCTGCGCTACCCGGGGCAGCCGAGCTGCTCTCTCCTCCAGCCGGGACACGCAGACCCTTTCCCATTATCCTGAGAAAACCAAGGCAGGAGCAGGTCAAGCGGCCCGACCAGGGGGAACATCTGGATACGTCTCGGGAGAACTTGGATTAGAAGTTTGCAGCCTGTTTCCAAGGCTAATTTTCTACGAGGCTTCAGCACTTAATTTCAGGACACACTTCAGACAGCTAACGCAAGGTGTAACACTGCATTCATTGAACAGGACTGCAAAGACTGCCGATAACACGGAGAGGAAAACTCTCCATTCCTGGAATACGGAAAAGTTAGGCTGCAAGGTTATTTCAAAAAATAATACAAAAAATATAGAGTTCATGTATCAACTTAAAAATATGCTTTTAAGCAAATAAAGCATTTGAGTTCTTATGTTTCATGAGAAAGAGTTATACACAAAATGCACATATACAGAGTTCAGAGTGTCAGAAGGCACAAAAGAATTTAAAAAAGAAAAATCACACAAGTAGGAACTGGACAAATGAACCAGGCAAAAACAGGGTGAACTTTCACAAAATCCTGTTCATCAACTTTTTCCTATGATTCTATGATTTTTCTGTGATTTCTATGATTTCTCTGAACAAATGCCATTAATTGTCCCCCAGTCAAAAGGCACTATTTTTAGATGTGTAACACCTTCCTCCCCCAACTGCTATATTATGAAGGTCTCCTAAAATTGGAGTGCTCGGGCTTTTTTTTTGGTAAGTGCTGCACCCACAGATGTCAAAACAATGTAGGCTGCATTGAGAAAGACACTGAAATCACAGCACATTGGGGAACAGCCCCCAAAAAACGTTCTTCAATGGCCTTTCCTTCTCAAGGGATGAGATGTTTGCTGGGCTTGAAGTCATTGGGCTTTCCCTCTAAGTTCCTAAATAGATAAAACTTTTTCTTGGCTGAAATCTAGCTTTTGTGGTCTTGGCCTAGCTAAAAGTTTAAGAAAGTTTTAATCAAGGAGACTGCAAATGTCTCAAAAAATCATCTAAAAAGTCAGATTACCATTTTTTTTTTGGTATTGTGACAGTAAAAGCCACAGGGTCCCATTCTACCATGACAGACCCAGCAGAAAACACACGAAGATCATACCTGCTATTCGTCACCTGCATGTTTGGAAAACTGCAGTAGGAGCTAGAGGATTTCCTAATAGCAAGTTGTTCTTGACAAAATGCAATTTATGCAAAAAGTCAAGTTGGTTGAATGGAAGCACCAGAAGGAAGATATCAAAAAAAAAAAAAAAAAAAAAATCTTGTATGTAAAATGAGTCATACAATTATCCTCTGCACGTGGGGGAAGCAGGATCTCAGCTGGTCTAAACTGTTATAAGCGTATCAATAAAGCTGTGCTGATTTACAGCAGCTGAGAGTTTGTCCTGTAGTGTATTCACCCACATGCGATGTGACAGATTGATGTGCCAGCATTTTCTCCCTGGAGACTTTGCTTCTAACCTATTTAAAACAGGGGGAAAAACTGGCTGGTCTCTAAGCAGATGTCCCTGAAAATCTGTTTATATCGCAGTGCCACGATGGTGGACAGAGGTGGGACGGGACATCCCCAGGGAGCTGCGCAGCAAAAGCCGCTCTGCAACTCCCCAAACCCAACCTGCCGCATGGATTTGCTGTCCATGAACCCAGCGGATCCCTAGAAATGGAGATTAAAATACTCAAGAATTGCTTTAGCTCTCGCAGCACTCGGCCTTCACTCCGGGAGCAGGGATGTGTCGTGCTGGACTCCCTGGCTCCCGCACACGGAACTGCTGGATTTGATGGGATCTACTGCATGCGTAAAGCTAAGCGCATCCATAACTCTGCAGGGCCAGCAGGCTCCATTTCAAAGGAATTTCAAAAGGATACCACATCCCACTGGGATGAGAGGAGAAGGAACAAGATGGTTATTGCAATTACAACCCCTTCATTGTGTATAATCCTGAGGGACAAGTTCTGGAAGAGGAGACAAGTGAAGACACCCGGGTGAAGGCAATGGAACCGCAGGTCACTGCTGCGTCCTGCAGAGCTGTTCTCATGGAGCCGGTCTGGAAAGCACCACAGCTTCTTGCCTCATCCTAGGTGCATTCCCAGGGGGATTTTACCAATAATTCAGCAGATCTGACCCCCCATGTAACATACGTAATGCATTTTCCATGCATGGTTTTCTGCACATGGAATTTGAAAGCAGGCAACTCGAACACATGCTACCCAATGCAAGCCAAATCTGCAGACTTTTCTTCTTTGAACTGTAATTGTTAAGAAAAAATACTTACAAAGTAAGAAAATCATCCATCATTGCTCCAGAATCAACAGTGCAAGATCAAATGGTTTAATAAATACAAATGGTACTAGATTTTTAAGGAAATACCTTCTTTCTCACCTCCCTATTCCATCCTTTACTCTTTCAGATGCAGCCCTTACAATGAAAACCAAGTATTTCATGTAATGAAATAGTAACAAGCATAGAAAGGACATCCTGAAGTACCAAGGCCAAGACCCATCCATCACAAGCAACTATGCCACATTATCCCTTCCACACACTGATCAAATTCCAGTTTACAAGTAGTTCATTTTTTATTGCTGATACACAAAAAGCTGTTCCAGAACTTCACTGCTCTGGTGATCATGAGTTTCCCTCCTGCCAGCCAAAAAACACGACCAGTTTATGTAATGCTTGTTCTTGTGCTAAACGTGGTCCTTAACTTGAACTGCTCTTCCCCTCCCTGGTGTTTAGTCTCTCGATGTATTTATAGAAAGATCCTATCCTCTTTCAAGCTTCATTTTCCTAGGAAAAGTAAAATTAGAAATAGACTGATGAATTTACTGTGTTTTAGACACACATACACACACACAGAGGCTTGAGTGCTCATTTTAAAAGAAATGCAGAAAATACAGATGAGTCAGTCTTTAGTTGAGTGCATTATTTCAAACATGTAAGCAACATATGCAAATTACAATATAAAAGACAGATCGAGTTCAAAACTGATTTTTAAGGTTTTCAGATCTAAAGACTATCCATCTATAGAAATACAGAAAGCCTACCTGAAATTCCATAAAACTCTAGATTGGGATCAGTACCAAAAGCCCACAAAGATCATTTCTTAAAAAGAGAGGTGGGAAGACTCAAAGTACATTTGGATAAAAATGCCTTAGGCAGAGGCTAGTTTGAGTTATAAATAATCTGCAAGAGAAGAAAATCAAACTGCCATTAAAAAAAACCTAAAAGGAAGGCGAGACTGGACACGCTATTCCTCTGCTTAGAGACAATTTCATTCTTTCATAAAAATATTTTCTAGCTTTGCTGCTCTGGTACATCGATTCGGAGTACTCTGACTTTCGATTTATAATGATATTCCTTCAGATAGAGCTTCACTGAGGGAGGAATAGGAAGTGCATCGATACCATCGTAAGTTGTGCAGTTGCAAATAACTGTTCTACATATATGTTGGAGGGAGAAAGGAAAAGTCCTGTTCAAGGGGGTGGATAAAAGCGGTTCGAAGAACATACAGGAGCTGGGATCTTTATAGTGCTCTAAGAGTCCCGTGATGTCGGGGGAGTGGAAGACACAGGGGTCGTGGGCATCGAAGCTGAAGTTGTGGTTCCACTGCTCTATCCGCGCGTGCAGAGAACGGCTGTAGCGCCTGAAGCTCACAGAAAATAAATAGTCTTCTTGGGCAGAATCTCGTAGTAAGAACGTTCCCTCTGGCTTGCCCTCCAGCAGGGCCTCGGCTGCGTATTTATCCATGACTCCCCAGTAGCAGGGGTTGTTATTGATCTGAAGGAGGTCCGGGACCAGGCAGTGGACGTAATCGATCTGCGTGTGGTATTTAGGAGGCGTCTCCATCCGCAGCAGCTCATCATCTGTCTCCCATTTGGGCTTGTTTCTTTTCCTAGAACTCGTGCACAGGGTTACGACGTCCTCGTCGGAGTCCATATCGCTCTCGTCCTTCCCGCTCCGTCCTGCTTTGCCTGGGACCAGCTCGGCCCTGGAATCGGCCCTGGAAGAACTGCTGTCCGTCAGGTCACAGGACGAGGAAGGAGAGTCCGTTCCCGCTCCCGCAATCTCATCGTCCCTCAGCTGATCCTCCTTCTCCTCACTCTGGGACAAATCTGCAATTATCCACTCCTCTGCTTTCTGACTTATAGGGGCCGTATGTCTTTTAATCAGGTGCCACCGAAAGGCTAGCTCCGAGCGCGGCGGGAAGGGACACTTATCTAGCATTAACTCACTGATATGGATTTTCCTTTTCGACGGGAGCCCGGAGCCGTGCCGGCTGCTACAGTTCTTTATGGGAAAGCACTGGCCCACGGCATCTTGCAACTTCTGTTTGAGAGAGCGGCCTAAAAACCTGTGTCCACAGGAGCGATCGAGATCCAGCTCGATGGAGGAGCAGCTGAACTTCCTCTCCTGGCTTCTCAAAGCGGCCCCTGGCCTTCCTGCAGCGCTTGCTGCCTCGGCGTCGGGGCAGTGCTCACTCTTCTTTGACCAGGAGAGCTTCTTTCCACTCCAGACATAACCATCCTTCCTGTCTGCGCTTCTGCTCCGGCTGCTTTTGGGCCTCACGTCTGCATTTTTAATATGACTGTCCTTGTTTTCTGCCATTGTAATAGTTTGGCTTCACAGGTTTCCAAAAAGTGCTCTGTGTTTTTCTCGTAGGGTTTCCTATAGCAAGAAGCTTCTTTGAGACTCTGTCCAGAAGTCCCTAAATAAAAAGAAAACACGACCAAGTGAACAGCTTTGCACACCCACAACATGAGACCCATGCAGGTGCATACAGGATAATGATATATATACATAATGACAACGATTGATTGCTGCTAACCACATAAAAATAAAAAGATGGAGGCAAATTCTTTAGGGGCACAATTCACAGATACTGGCCTGATCCCGACCAAGGCTCTCTGGACCCTTCCTTATGAGAGTACCCTGCAGAAGGGATTCTGAGCACACAGCAGGGCAGAGAGAGGCTGGCAATCACCTTCAGCAAGGGGCCACTGTAAAACGAGGCACTTTGCATAGTGGGTGATGCTGCTTCGGTTCCTTAGTGAGCAAATTCTGCATCTATTTCAAATAACCCTTCAAGAAGGAACAAGCCAGAAGAGAAACAAGTAGGTCAGAGTACAAAGAGCTACTGTACCTGCATGATATGCCTGTTTGTTGCTAATCCACAAAGGGGGATGCCAGAGAGCTTATTCTTAACTGACACTTTTGGGTCGCTTTCTGGTTATATATATGTGTGTGTGTGTGCATATATATATATATATATGTGTGTGTGTGTGTGTATATAAATTATCAGTCACAGACTCCGACAATTTTTGAAAGCTGTTTTCATTTGCTTTTTAAAATGAAGCTAGAAAATACTGAGCCCCTAAGGGATTGAAATAGCTAGGGCTTTACATACTGAAAAGGATTAAAACAAATCCAGATCTCTTACTAAAAGCAATTTAAAAAGGCCATGAAAGATGGAACTGCTTATTACTCATTAGAGAAGAAAGTTTACATTATTAAAATCAGCGCTGCTCTGAGACCTACGGGCACTTATTTCCTTTGCTTTTGTTTCCAGAAGGGCATTGAATTCTCCAGCAGATGAAACCTTTCCTTTTGAATGCTGACTTTCTAAAAAGAAAAAAGAAAAAAAAATCCTCTTTGAGCACTCAGATGAAAGCACAGCAGACATTTTTCAAGGCACCTAGCAAGATGCTCCGTATGCTGCACTGCCCCGAGGCAAAGCAGAAGGCAGAAAGACTTTCCATCATCAGGGGTTTCTGCAGCAAAATGAGATACGGTTCCTCTCTCCGCTTTTATTTTAATTATTGAGATGGGAAATAGTAAGCAGGGGAAGAAAACGGCATCCACTTCCTCTCTCCATTCAATCCATTGTCATCGTTGGGATTAGCCGCCATCCCCGAGGCGCTGGGGGAAAGGAGGAGCGGGAGCCAAGCGGCTCCCGGCGCCCCGGGCTCCCCACGTGCAACTTGCGCTCACGCAGTTTGGACGTTAAATTCATCATGTGGAACCCATGAACCTGGGAGCTGCCGACGGAGGGAAGAGCAAGGGAAAGGGAGGAGATACGGGAACGCGGAATGAGGGAAGAGAGAGGCAAAATATTACAAATATGCGGGGAAAAAAAACGCACTGGGAGAACCTAGCTGAACAATACCTTGCTGGTCCCAAGTGGAAGCAAAGAGTGGAACCATATTTCAGCAACTATAGATTATCTAATATAAATAACATTTTTCTCCTCTCTCAAGGTTTGGCACATCAATTCTGAGTGAAAACATTGTAGGAAACAATATAGACTGGAGAAGGACAATATAGAAAACTTTATTTAGACCAAGATTCATTGACTGCTCTTGTAAGTCATATTTTTCGTTCAGGAACAACTATAGTGGAGCACCAAATTACTTCACGGTGATTAAAAAGAGAGAAAAAGCAATCTCATTTACCCTGGGTATCTTTATCTGGAGTAACTGCTGAAGAAAAAAAGCTATTCTAGATTCATCCTGTGGTAAATGACATTAACTATATATATGGGAGTTCTAATTGGAAAGAGAGATATCATTTAGGTTGCAAGTCAAGTACTTAAAAATTAGGATATGACAGTTTGTAATTGCTTTTGAAACCTTCAATTATCTCACTCTGCACATCCAGCCCATATAAGGAATAGGAATATGCAGAACACGGGCTGGTAATTAAAAACTGTAAAACGTACAAAACCCCGAAGTGCTGAAAACAGTTTTGTTCCTAAGTCTGCTCTCTCCTACTTCAGGCAGCTCGGCCTTGCAACTAAAACAATTCCAACCCTGGGTGTCGTTCCCAGGTTTTGCTGCTGCATTCCATGGCGAAGCCATGCTCGGCCGCGTCCCTTTTCCGCACATGACGCGGGGGGACACGCACCATTAGGCAGCGCCACAGCAGGCCGTGTCCCCGGGGTTTGCTGGAACGGAGGCACCAAAGCTGCTGGGTCAGAGGAGTAATTGTTAATCAGATTTAGCATCTGCGAAAAGAGTGCAGAATAAATGAAGCCTATTAGAGCCAGCGCTGAGGGCGAGTTTGCAAAGAGAGGATGGGGGGCAAAGGCTCGGTTTCCAATCCTGCTACGGACCTTGTTTGCAATCCAAGGCAAGCTGCGTTTGGGAATGCAGCTTCCCTGCATTTGGGCACTCGGAAAGAAACAGGGACCAAAAATCCTTTGGGTTTTGGAAAGAAAAGACACTAAGGACATGGAAGCATTCAGAAAATACAGTGCCATATGACCGCTTTCAGGCCATCTAAACCATGTGCTCCTTAACTGAAAACTTTTAAAGAAAATATGGCACATTGTGCGCCCATTAATGACAACTGAAAGAGCAGGGGAGGACTAGAAAGAAAGGGAAATAAAGGAACGTTGCCGCTGCAGGGCAATGGTAAATGCAGAAGCCATTTGCTGTACAACTTATGCACGTCAGCTCCAGGAACTCTCCTTTTGCAAAAAGCAAAGGGAAAGGCCTCTGGTAGAAAAGGACACAGATTAAGCCTGGAGTCCTCTGCCTACAAAAGCTTTCTTGTAAGCATGGATACTTTGGGCATTTCTGAAGCAGATTTGACAATTACGCTCAAAACTCTTCTGCCTAAACAAAGAGAAGACAAATGTGCAGGAATAAAGCGAGTTCACTTCAGGCCAGGGGATCCGGCTGCAGTTCCAGGTTATCTACCCCAACACAGCCACATCCCCGAGGACAAGCCAAGCGCTGGGTCCCTCGCCGCTGCTGTTGTTTTTAGGGAGCTCCGCGCTCCCTGAGCAGGGATGGCCTCACAGGGATGGATGGGTCTCCTGCAGGGCTCCGAGCGGCACGAGATGTTTTCCCTGTCAAACCTGCTGCCTTGAGGCTCAGGTATGTGCAAGACCTGGCGGCTGCTCCGAGGTGTTAGCAGTGTTAGCTCCTCACCAGGGGCTGGCTGCAAGGAGCAGCCAGAAGGCACTTCCAGCCGCATCCCAGGTCTATCTGAATCACAAAGCATCCAGCAGCTCCAACAGCAGCAAATCTGAATCTCAAGCCCGGTACCTCCAATTCCTTTCCATTAAGCTCCTTCAGCTTCTGTACAATGAAAAGAAAGGGAAAACCACAGGGACACTGAAGTGCTGTTGGAAGGGAGCGCAAGAGGTCTGCTTGGAGCAGGACTAGCCCAGGGGAGCCGCGGCTTTGCCTAGAAAAGCCTTGAAAAGTCCTGGAAACCTCCAAGAATTACACCTCTGGCTAAACACGGGAGGCATACAAAGACCACTGAGTTAATTGGGGAATTGTATCAGAACTTAATATTCTTTCTAGAAACTGATAGCACATGGAGAGAGAACAGCAAGGGGCAATGAACTGCAGAGCTTCCTCTCTGAATAGTCTGCATTTTTCCACTCACTTTTCATTAGGGTATTTAGTTATTTGTCTTTCATCTTACACAAAATAGTCATTAAAAAAAATCTCACCGATCACATGCTGTTTTCATTAATTTCACCCAATTACATTTTGGCCACAAGACCACATTTTAAAGCCTGACCTTCCATTGGAGTTGAGCTATTATTGACTTATTTTGGAAAAAAGCCCAGCCTATTAAGGGTAACATTAAACCTTCCTTCCTTTTATCTCAACATATTTTTCTCAGTTTTGACTATGTTTATTTTGATTTATGACACCGAGTCCAAGAAAACGCCTAAGCTCGACTCCCGAGGTCCCTGCAGCACCTTAAGGAAATAATCACACACAAAATGAGACAAGTACTGCTTGCAGACAGAAATAACAACTCACGGCGCTTCCCACCGGCACGGCGGGAGGAGAGGGCGCGCGGCCATGCCCGGCACGGGGGCCCAGTTATCCACATCCAGGATGCGGGAATGACGGGGAAGCAGGTTCAAGGTACCTCTGGCTTGAAGGAAACTCCGTTTAAACGCTATAGGAGCTCTCAGCATAGCGCTCAGCAGACGGCAGCAGCCTCCGGAGGAGCGGGGACGTGGAGGATTTACAGCCGGTGACCGGGATGTGACGCTCCACCCCGAAACCTAATAGGTGAGTGGGATGGACAAGGGCTCCCGCCCTGCGCTGCCCTCTCCGTAAGCTACACCTATTAATAAAGGAAACCACCACATCCCGCGGAAGCTCTTGTGCACGGCTGGACAAATTAAATCTTGCAGGAGACAAAGATGGAGCATGTCCTCACCCTAGTCCCATGGGACTGCCCCGAGCTCCCGCCAGCTTTCCTAGGAATCACTGCCAGGAGTTATTCCAGCAGGTGGATTCACGGTAACACCTCCGGGCTCCGAATCCGCTCGTATCACAGCACGGATCTTATTACAGCTTTCGCATTGCAAAGTAATTCAGGAATGGGTTGCGCCAGAGAACCTGCATGTTAAAAGAAGGAATTTGCAAGGAATACCAGCTTGCCTCGGAGCTCGGAGCTGGCAGTAAGGCAGGGAGCACTCCGGTGCCCTCACCGGGATTCGCAATTTACTGAGACGTGTCAGGATGCATCCCTGGAAAACGTCCCTCATGTCCCTCACGCAGCTTCCATGGGATTTAGTAATGAAACCGCTCACGTTAAGAAAAAAGAAGGGAAGGAGGGAGGTAAGAAGGTGCCTACTCCGTGATCCCGTCACTTACTCATGGAAGGACGGGCAGTGACTCCTATCAAGGACCCGACTGCGTTTCCAACACAAACAAATCACCCTGCTCAGCCCAGCCGCTGATAACTCCCCCGCAGACCAGAGTGAAAATCAAAGCGATTTTCCTGGAAGCAGATCTTCTTGGAAGCAGGAACAAATGGGGACGGGTCATCAGAGTGCCATAAAGAAGGCGCAGAACTCCCCTTTTTCCCCTCTTATTTCAGACACGCCAAGCTCAAACCCTATTTGTCCTCCAAGAAGCCCTGCATGATGCTTTCCTCCTACTTCTCAGCATGTTAAAAAAAATAAAATAAAATAAACATCATTTGATGGTAACAAGGATCCAGATTCACCAAGGACCTGTCCCTGACTCGGAGTTTTTCTGCAATTCTCATACCCTATAGGGACCAACACTAAAATATAGCCCTCTTTCTATGTTGATGCATGTATGTGGAGATACATATTTATACAAAACATAAAGTACATACACAGACACATACAAACGCAGAACACATAATTTAGACCTACACAGTTTGCATACTGCATACCGCACTTTATATTCTGAGGGCTACACATGCAAGCAATGCATGCACACTTTTTCACCGGGGAAAGAAAAAAGAAAGAAAAAAAAGTGACGATTCATTCATGCAATCGGGCCAGAAAAGAGCATCGCGATTTAAACCGGCACCGAAGGCGGCGCGGGGGGCGCCGGGGGCCGCGTCCCTCCGCGCCCGGCCCGGCCGCTCCGCGGCTCCCCGCGGCCCTTACCTGGCTCCCGGCGCTGGAGGAGGCGGAGGCGGCGCGGGGGCCGCAAGGGCAGCGCCGGGGCCGCCGTCTCCTACTGCCGCTGCCGCCGCCGAGCCGCCGCCATCCTGCCTCTGCCGGCCGCGGCCGGCCCCGCCGCACCGCGCCGCCCCTTCCCTCCTCCCCGCCGCCCCCGGCCCGGCCCCCAGGGCGGGCCGAGGAGGGGAAGGCGACAGCGCCGAGCGCGGGAAGGCTCGAAACGGGCGGCGGGGCCGGTGCGAGCGGCGCGCGGCGGGGATAGGGGTGCGAAATGGCGCTGCCGCGGCGGGCAGGGGGGCGCAAAATGGCGCGGGGGGACGGGGAGCGGGTGAAATGGCGCGGGGCTGCTGCGGTCTCCTCAGCTGCCGCCGCCTCGGGCGGCTCGGCCTAGCGGGGCTGAGGCCTGCAGCGGGCTCCCGGGTGCCCCCAGGCCCCTGCTTTGGGTTTATTTCCCTCGGTTTCGGGCAGCCCCCTGCGGTCGGGGGGCGCTAGGGGCTCGTGTGGGTGCTCTAGTCTGCTGGGGAAGGGGCTTGGGTCTGCGGGTTCCCTGACTGCACTGACCCTTCCTGGTCTCTCTGAGGGTTTTTTTTTCCCCCTTTATGTGTTTATTCATTTATTTATATACTTAAATAATCACATTCCTTTATTTATTTTAACTGTTTGTTTCTGCCTTCCTCTGGTAAAAAATCACATTATTTATTTTTAATTGTTTGTTTCTGCTTTCCTCTGGCAAGTAGGTGAGGTCTTTCTGGGGCTTTCTCTTTTATTTGTTTATTTATTTATTTATTTTCTCCTTATTTATTTTTTTTCTCCTTTTATTTTTTTCCTCCTTATTTATTTATTTATTTTATCTCCTTATTTATTTTTTTCTCCTTCCCAGGTAACTTGGTGACGGGGAAGATGCCGATGCGCTATGGGCACACGGAGGGTCACACTGACGTCTGCTTTGACGACTCGGGGAGGTAAGTGCCTGAGTAGTGTCTGTTTTCAGTCATGCAATTCCTGACAGAAATGCCATTCATGGGGCAGAAATGGCCTTAAATAAATGAAAATAAATATGGTCAGAGGTGAAATGAAACAGGATCTTTCTGTGAGGGGTAGTGGTGGTGGGCAGCTGTAATAGGATGCAGTTTAAGAAAAGACTTGAATGGAGAAGGTAAGTCTGGGCTTTTTTTTCTTTCCATTAACAGCAGGGTCAGAAGGAGGGTCGGATATGAGTGTCTTCAGTGTTACTGTCAATGAACAGCCCTCAACGGGCTGAGGCTGCAGAGCAGCATTCAGCATCACCTCTGACTTTGTAATGCCTCAGAACTTCATTATAATTCTTTGTGGGACTGTAAACTGGTAAACTTGCATTAGTTTAAACTAGTAAAATGCTGAAAAGTAAGACATTCAAAACCATGGGGGGAAAAAACCCTATTTACTTTGTGGTTTCAGGTTATAGTTTATAGCATTAGAATTGTGAAACTTGCCACCAGTGGACTGGACAGATGAATTTGGATGGAGATCTGGAATACGTTAGTCTTTTTAAACTTTGATTTCACCAAGAACAGAGCATTTAATTGCTTTTTAGGTCTTTGAAAATTTACCTTAAGGCTAATTACAAAGTTGAGAGCAAAGTAAGAGGCTTAAAGCATATTCAACCAATGTTAATTAAGTCCTTTGAAAATTTCCTTCTAGAGCCTGGAGGAGAGAGAAGAAAGAAAAATAATGGTCATCTTAGATCAGTGTCAGTTACTGTATTAGGCTACTTTTTCTTTTATATTACTTTTTGAAATATTTTTTCCCCATATTTTACAGTATTTTTTATTGTTGGCACGATAAATGTAGTTATTCAGCAAATTATATAGCACGTATTGTGTTATAGTTTTAAAAAGAATAAGATTTTTAGTAACATTTTCATTTGGAAACTGGAAATCTGTGGTTGTGCTTTCCATAGCTGTATGCTAACAAATTCTGTATCTTTGAACAGCTGCATCGTAACCTGTGGCAGTGATGGAGACGTCAGGATTTGGGAAAACCTGGATGATGATGATCCAAAGTCCATTAATGTGGGAGAAAAGGCCTATTCGTGTGCTCTAAAGGTAACATAGTTAACAGAATTCCTGTAAACTGTGTCCTGATGATGTTGATACATACCATCATTGTGCAAATACTTTTCAAATTTATTTTGAAACTTAGAGTGCTGGTCGTGTGAATAAACATATATTGGGGTTATTTACAGAATAATATTGTGCATAGCACATCTTAGCGTCTGGTATTCCTTTGATATGTAGCTCTTTGTCTTCATCTTAATATATGAAAAAATCTTGCATGCTGCTTAAAGCAACAGGTATTTAAATTTGAGCACACGAATGCTTTCTGTCTTTGTCTCAGTGAAACTGTTAAAACAGTATTGAAACCAAATAACTCTAAAATACTGAACTATTTGATTGAATGAATATGCTAATATACATTTTAAATACTTTATATAGCAATAAAGCGCTTAATTTAAAAAAATCTGAAATCAAAGGTAAGAGACAATTTATTTTACCCATCCAAGACTGTACAGAAATTATTCCTTAAACCAAGCTTGTTTCTGACTTTGATCTCCTTTTTGAGAAACAAATTCAGCAGATTAAGCTAATTATCCAGTGAACTTTATAGGCTCCTGTGTTTTCTCACAGTGTGAGTTGCAAAAAGTTTCCCAGGGTGAGATGTGATCAAATATTAAGAAAAAAGAAGTTTTTCTTAGGGTAGCTCAGCCATTTAGTGGTGAGGGGATTAATATTTTTATTTGCAGCCTGTGACTGTAGCTCATTCCTACTATTTTGCTTCCCCTGGCCCAGAGGCTCTGAATTGTTGACTTGGAGAGGAAGGTTATGTGGAAATACACGAGCCAAGAGGTGGTTTTATGCTGCTTTCTATTCATTAAAAGTTACATTCACAAAGTCTGTGTCTAATAGTGTTTTGTAATACTTAAGCCAACCAGTTGATATTTAGTGTCAAAATTAGTGTTCAGCCCAAAAATGCTTATGACTTCTCTCCAACAGCATTACAAGACAATATATTTTTTGTTAAATAGTAAGTTGTCATTATTTTAAGGATGCTTCTGTAGCCTGACTGACTTGTTTTGGCATTAGAAATAAAACAGGACCTTTCCCTTTAATGTTAAGGCTGCTCCTTTTTATTACTTAAAGAATTGATTATTTGGGAATAACAAGACCAATGAGAGTTACGTATATGAACTTGTATAATAGAATATACTCTGAACTGGGAAATTTGGTCCAAGGGTGCCCTCTCCTGATGATGCAGCATATTAATCTAAATAACATGTGAAATTTTTCCCTTTTTGAGAGCTCACTTGCCTTTGCGAAGGGATTGAATGTTTCTATTAAGACAAAAATCCCAATTAGATCAATCTCTTTGGAAATTCATTAGTGACTTTTCTGAGTATTTGCCATTTTAGTAAAGATGCAAGTTCGGAAGGTCTTGATATGGTAAATAGAGATATGGTTAACTTTAGGACTCCTATGTCTGTTGAAACTGGAGTTGCTTATAGTAATAAGTCTATCAACGTGTTTAGTTTTGCAGGACTGAAACTGAGATTATCTATTAGTTTTTAACACTTTATTTTAAAAGATAAATTGTTAAAAGCTTTTGTGCTTGTCTGTTTTTCCTTTTTTGGGGTGGTGTGGTGAATATATTTTAAAGAATATCGCTCAGCTACTTTTATTATTAGATTTCTTCTGGTGTTACTAAAGTGCATCTGCTCAAATATTGGGAATGTAGAAGTATTTGGGGGGTTCTTTAGACATAAACGTGTTTTAACTAACCAATGGTGTGATGGGTTTTGTTTTTTAGAATGGAAGACTGATCACAGCAGTATCTAACAACACTGTTCAGATTCATACTTTTCCTGAGGGAACTCCAGATGGCATCCTGACTCGTTTCACCATGAATGCCAACCACGTCGTCTTTAATAGCGACGGTACCAAAATTGCTGCTGGTTCTAGGTAAGCTGTCCACAATGAGAAAAAGCTTTGGCAGCCTTCAGACTCGAGCAAATTCCTTAACTGCTGATTTTTTTTTTTCAGGGATGTCATTAATCCATATACTGATCAGGGTTTTAAAGTATTGCAAAATGCTTTCACAGAATCACAGAATGTCTGAGGTTGGAAGGGACCTCTAGAGACAGCTAGTCCAACCCCCCTGCTCAAGCAGGGACCCCCAGGGCATGTGGCACAGGGTCGTTCCTTACCTGGAGAGGAGGAAAGGAATGAAAAGGATCGTTAGGAAGCAATTCTCAGAGAGAGATGAGCCACAAAATAATTAAAAATAGATATCTGGCGTTGTGAAATAATGTATTTTTGTTAGACTTTTCAGTGCTCGTTCCTATAGTGCCTAAGTGTTCACCCATATGGATCTTGTGGCAGCAGCAAGGGTTTTGTTACTGTGTGCTAATGTCCCAGCTGTTCCAGATCATGGTGCTGCAGATGCATCTATGCATGCAAAAGTTGGATGGCTTCTGATTTGTGTGAGAGCTCTGAGTCATTTTCTGGCATAAGCATCTCTGTTGTTCTGCCACATGATAACAGATGACACTTGCGAGAGTCCCCTGAGGGGGATAAACGCATAGTTTAGCTGATTTCTTAGGGCAGCATGTTTGCTTTTGCATAAGATACACTAGTCATTTAACAGACATGGTGAAGTGGCAGGCAGACAATGTTCTTGCTTGTTTATTTAAGGCTCAGGTGAATCTTGGTGGGATTTAGTAAATTCTTTGGGCATTGTAGCTGTCTTGAACTATGTGCCTGCCTCTCTACTTTTGCCCTCTGCCCCACAGCAGAGATGGTTTCTGGCTTCTCTAAGTGTGAACTGAAGGAGAAAGCAGTTTGGATGAATATAATGGGCTGCTGACTCTGGCAGCTGTGGAGCAGAAACACCAGCTCCACCAAAACGAGGAGGCTGGAGGCAATAACCATCCTAATCTCCAAATCTGTCAGGGTTGGTGAGTTTGGGCCTTTGCCAGTGCTTGTTTCTGAGGGAACAGCTCTGCCCCAGGATCTGGCTTTGATTAGAAAGATCAAGCAGACTGATCTAAAACTGTGTACAAAAATCCAGTACTTCTATACAGCCTGGCCAGGGCTGCCACGTAAGGGAAAAATAACTCGTGGGACTGAAGCAACCTCTCAATGAAGTCTACTATAATGTACTGAGGAGGAAGGGACAGCCCTGAAATGAAGGAATGCAGCTAATAAGGGTTGCTTCTAATTGTCACAAATAACTCGATCTTTTCATGAAGACTGTAAATTTCATATACAGGAGGCTTACCATCCAATCAGCCACTAAAATTCACAGGAACTCTTTGAAAAATAGTTGTGGCTTCTTAAATAGAAAAAAAGTGCTATTGCTGTTTTTTTGTTTTTTGCTTTGAAGTTGCTTTGCATTGTAGAAGGCAGCTAAATAATTTTAGTTGTCTCGCAATATAACTTGCACCCTTGTTTTTGACTGGTTTTGGTTAGCATTAGATATTTGGCAAAATTGTGTTTGTCATTCTGAACACAGTTCCTTATAGATGTAGGGGCTAAAGTCAGATTTCTTTCTGAAGGCAAATAAGTATGAGAGAGTGATACTGAAAGATTGTCCTATGAGCTCTTTGACTAAAAGTTAGCATTGTTATTTTGAGTTAAAATGAGGCAATGTCTGTTTTTTTTGGGGGGGTGATGGGTTAAAGTTTAAAAAAACAATTAGTTATGATGTCTGACACACTGAATGGTCTTAAAAGTTGCTTAAAAACTTTACAGAATAAGTTTTTTTTTTTTTCCCAACCAAATATATAATTATGGTAGTGAATATTGGTATAGCTTAGAAGATAAATGTCAGAGAGCTGACTTAAAGAGGATCTAAACACAGGTTTTCTTTAGATCATCTAGAATATAATATAAAACTGATATATACTGTCTGTGTGTACATAATATCCACCTAAAAGAACTGCCATATTTATGAACTTTGCTTTGAAGAAACAAATAGATTATCTTCTGATAAGATAATTGGCCTTGTTTCTATCATAGGGAGCTTCAATATTATAATTTCACTAAGATCCTTGCAGTGCTGGGAGCCATAGCTTCCCTAAAACTTATGTAGTGCCCAATTGCACTTTTATTGCTGTAAACAAACAGTCTGTTTCTGCTAATACAAAAATTAATTCCTTTATGTCTGTACTGTTGTGATCTGCAGTGATTTCATGGTCAAAATTGTAGAGGTGACTGATAGCAGCAAGCAGAAAACATTTCGAGGACACGATGCTCCTGTTTTAAGCCTTGCTTTTGATCCCAAGGATGATTTCCTGGTAAAAGCACTTGTTTACTGTCTTTTATTTCCTTTTCTCTTAAATTGTGTTTCTGAGGGAAAAAAATAGCGACCAAGTACATAAGGTGATTTAATTTCAGCTTGGAATGTATGACAATTTGTTGCCTCCTGGGAGAACTTGGTCTCTGTCTTACACTCAATTATGCTCTCTCTTCAATTACTCTCTATTGTGGCGGGGGGAAGTTTATTCACTGAAATAATTTAACAATAATGTTGAGCATTTTTGGTGAATGAGCATCCCACTTAAATATGAAAATTTGTTACAGTAGAGTGGAATCAAATGGAACTATCAAAAGCTTTTACTTTGATACTTTGGAACTAATTATGTTTGATAGTGTTAGAAAATTCTAAGCATAAATCTGACTTATACTGGGAAACTTTCTTTCTAAAACTACTTGTATATGTCTAGCAATGGTTATAGGAATCTCTTATTTTTTGTAGCATTAATTTCACAGCATTTTTAATTGTCCCTTTGTTTACAACAATCTCTTGCATAGGCATCGGCAAGCTGTGACGGGTCTGTCAGAGTATGGAAAATCGCAGATCAGGTAAAGGGGACCACCTTTCAGGGTTAATGTTCCCTAAGAAATAGGGGATTTCTCCAAGAGCAAGAACAGTCTACAGCTGGATTGGAATAACCGCATTGGAATAAATGCCCTTTTTTTTGGTCATCAGTAGTGGCTGCTTTTTTATATATATATATAAATTATATATATATACGCACACATATTTATGTCTAAAATTCCTGTACAGGTAAGAGTAGTTATGTACTGAAACATCTGATGAGAAAAGAAAACTTTGTTTTTAGCTTGTTCTGGGACAAATTCCAAAACTTAAGATTGAACAGTTGCTTTGATAGCTGTGGACTGTTTGTGGAATCCTTAATATCTTTGGTTCATCTTTCTTCATGGCCCAGCATTGTCTGCCTTGTCCTCAGCATATTTGAAAGTAATGCTTTTGTGTGAAGATAGCAATTAACACTAACTTCCTTATTGTAGAATTTCAACGAGTTGCTTTCAGGGTAAAGGAAGTATTTTCATCTTAACATAGAGGTATCTATATATATTTTAGTTTAATTTTACCAAACTTCATGTGAAATGCTGGAGGAGGCTGACAATTAGTGAGGATGAAAAAATGGTGCAGAGCATCATCTTTTTCAGTGGTCTAGTTGCTCTTGATCACATAAGTAAGATTACCTCAATTGGGAAAAGATTTTTTTCCCACAATCAGATTAAGGCCCCTAAAGACTTCAAACCTCTGCAGTTTCCCTGTCCAGTGACATGCACGTATCTATTTTTATCAAAGACTCAGAATCCTGGTTGGTGCATTCCAACTTTTGATTTATAGAGGTGAGGCTTAAACTCACTATAGTGTTTCACCCTGCTAAGGTTGGACTGGGTTTTACAAGTGCAATTTGGCTGGAATTTTTCTCTTTTTAATCTAAAGATATATGAACTCATTTGCCTTGTACTTGATTGGAAGCACTTGCTCCATGATCTTCTTTCTGTTTCAAATAGTTGTATTGTAATTAAAGTCTTTTTCTTGTCTAAGCTGACTCTTATTTGTTCTTGGAGGTATGTACCATCTTATTTGGATGAGATATATTATTTCAGTTCCAAAACTGATAGTGTTTTTTCCTCTCAGATTTTCCCCACACTTTTCCCTTAAAGATTTTTACAATATAGAAGATTTTCACAAAGCTAGAAAACTCATTTTTGAATGTTTTGTTTTCAGGCTTGTGTGACAAGCTGGCAGCTGCTGCAGAAATGTAACGATGTGATAAATGCTAGATCAATATGTAGGCTTGGCTGGCAACCTGGAAGTGGGAAAGTAAGTGACATATTGTTTTATTAATCCTCCATTTCTCTTTGGAAGTACAACATAGAATTTAATCCAGGCAAGTGCCAAAGAATAAGAAAAATATTTGGGGTAAAATTCCTATTGACGCAAAATAAAAACCTGGAAATTGTTACTAGTTTCTAGGTGCCAACTGATGTTGGCAGTGGGCCAGCTGTCAGCACAGTACAGTGTTAAACAGTCTTGTGTTGCTGAATAGGAAGGAACATTGTGCATGGGGGAAATAACCTAATTGCTCACAACAGAGCACCAAAGCAATAGAGTCTTTCTGTAATTTAAATAAAATTTGTTCCATTAGTGATCTCGCTTGGTAAATGTCTTCTATATAGTAGGTTGCTCCATTCCTTTTCATCTGAAGCATAAATTTGATTCTGCTGATTAAAGGTGTTGTTGATAGTAGTACATGCTATACATCTACTGCATTGTATATGTACTGAGGCTATAGGACTATATGTAATACATCATTAAACAAAATGGGTTGGGAGGCTGAAATTTGTATAATGACACAGAAGGCTGGCTCTGTTTCTGCAACCTAGGGTGCCCCTGTGGTATCTGGTAATAAAAAGCAGGAGAGAGCAGATGTTTCAGAAAAGGTTTGAAATTAAGATATGCCTTGAAGTTAAGGGCAGGGAATCGAGCAAACTTGGCCATTTGGAAAAATTACTTTGTGGCTTCTGTTCTTGTCTGTGACCTGGGAGAGTGCTTTGGCAAAATCTATTCATCCTGCATTGGTGTTCCACTATATTAAATCTAAAGACTATTTTTCCAGTGTTACCTCCCAAAGCTTACCTGAATAACTCCTCCTCCTGATTTAGCCTTTGCAAGGTCTCTTTGCCCACGTTCACTCTTCCAAATACCTGGTATTAGGCACAGCTTTTCTGTGGAAGAGAGACCATCACCTTCAGTACAAACTAGTTCATACGCATATTGCATTAGAACAGATACTCTTTTGATATTTTTTTAGGCTAGCTGTTTATACTAATATATTTCAAAATATAAGCAGTATAAATATAAAGCACAATGTCAAAAGTCCTTAAAAAAGACAAAATAATGAATTGTAAGAATTAAACAGTAACTTTTATAGTTTGGTAAAAGATAAAATGGTCAACTTCAGGAATCGCCTATTCAAATAAGGGTTATAAGGAAAAAACCTGATCAAGAGATTTGGGGAAGGAGAGGAGAACATAAGCCTTATTCTCAGAACTTTGAAAACTATTTATGCATGTTTGATAGCTGTTTCATAAATAAGAATTTCTAACCTTATGTTGCAGCTGTCAATATCTTCGGTTCTCTGCCAGAAAGAAATGGAGATTAAAATAAGAACAGCCATGCTTCAGTATGTTGCATATGGAAAGACATAGAGTCTCTTAATTCAAGATGACTTTCTCAGTTGGTATTGCTAGGATGTTAAGAGATCTGTTAAGTACTGAGAAAGAACAAAGGAGCTGTTTTATGAAATAGATTTGCTATTTCTTTGAATGTTTTGACTGAAAAATAACTTCTCAATTGTCTGATTTTTGTTCCCTTTGAACAGTTCTTGGCAGTTCCTGTAGATAAAGCTGTTAAGCTATACAGAAGAGAAACCTGGGATAACAAACTGGATCTATCGGATACTTTCATCACACAGGTCAGTCCATAAACAAGGTATCTCCTAAATTTTGTGTAATTTAACCCTTACTCTGCTAGAAATACATATTTTGAAACAGGGTTTGTGGGTGCATGGGAGGGTCTATTCTTTACCCTTGGTCATGACTGCTCAGATTATTTTTGTTTTTCATTTCTGATCCAATGCTTTCTGTTGTGAACTATGGTAGTTTATAAAGGCAAGAGATATTAGATGAGGGCTGGGCATTTCCTTGCATGATAGTGGCTCTTCATCTTCCTTTACGTTAACAAGCCAGTTCTGTAAAGTTTACCACTGAGTGCAGCTGAATATCTGTTTTCACAATTTGTTCTACATATGTAGCATATTAGGGAAAATATTGGGAGTATTTTTTCCTTGCACAGTGGAGATATCATTTGTCTACTATTTTATTAAACTGAAATTTAGCTATTTTGTAATGCATGAACTGCGTCATCTTCCTGCTTTCAATGTGATATACTTGGAAACCTCTGGGGAAAGAGGACTACTTCCTTAGTGATGTTGTTAGGTATCTGTTTATAGACACTGTTAATGCTTCTCATGGAGTTCACAACTGTGCTGTAACTGGGATGCTATAAAGATACAGAGCACTTCCCTTGATTTACTTTGCAAATCTGTATTAATTATGTTAAAAAGCAACAATGTTTAGCGCAGAGTTTACAGAATGTACTTCACTTCTGTTCATGCATATAGAATCAGTTTTTTTTTTTTTGACCTCATTGTAACTTTTAGTAGCAGAAAATTGGATATTCTAAAGAAAGTGTGCTGTTTTTAGAGTCATCCTTCTAGAAGGCTGGTTAAAGCTCTAGTATATTTTTATATATTTTTTTTTTCTACAACGTACCTATTTTACGTACTGACTATGCTTTATCATTCTCTAATTTTCCTTTCTCACTAGCCCTTGAATGTTGTGGTCTGGTCTCCTTGTGGGCAATACCTGGCAGCTGGAAGTGTGGATGGGAGTATAGTGGTATGGAAGGTAGCAACCCAGGAGTGCATAGAGAGGTATCCAGTGTTTTTCCATGAATTCTTAAATACTTTTTTTTTCCCCTCTAAAAGTAGAATTTTGTTATATATTTAAGACTTATTTGTGTAAATATTAGAACTCTGCCTCCTGAAAAGCCTTTGTAAGATCTACAGGGTTAAAAAAAAATACTCTATGAGTTTTTACCCTGTAAATTTCATGGGGTAAATCTAGAAGTTTGCTCCAATATTCACAGAAATGTGATCGTATTCACATGACACATTGCTCTCCTTTCTGTGTAGCCTGAAGGATCTGGAAAAAAAGAGCAAGAAAAAGACATGAATGTGGCCCTTTGTTCAAATTCCATAGCCTAGTTTCGTGTGTGGAATGACTTGTTGTTTTTTTTAGAAATGACTTATTATTTTTAAGTTGAGTTATCTTTACTTCTACATTTAGTGGTTCTAGCTGATTAAAGGGTAATATTGATGAAAATAATGTTTACCCTAGATTCAAAAAGCAAGATCACTGGAAGGATAATAGTTTTCTAAAGGGTGGAAAAATAGATACAAATTTCATTTTCTCTTGCTTATTTAAAAGTACCCTTTTTCATATTAAAAAAAAAATGAAGAAATGAGTAAGGGAAGGAGGGATTTATCTGTCTGTGTATCTTGTGTTTATAATCTTGTAATTATTATTACTGTAAAGCATATGTCAAGAATTAAAGATCCAGGTGCAAATGATTCATGATAGGGCTGTTTTGTGAGAATAAAATAAAACGGGAAAAGACAGAGGGCTAAGTTGTCAATTTGATACAAGAGAAACTGCTGAATGTGCTTTTTATAACTGATCAGTTCTGGAATACATATCTGTTGAGAATTACTTTATTTTCTATGTGTGGCAGCAAGCTATTTTATGAATATGATTTTGACTTTAAAGGTTAAATTACTGATTTCATAGAAAGGAAGACTTTCTTTTTAAATAGTATATTTTTCTGCTGATGACAGTCTTTTAATTATTTTGGTTTTTCATTTTCTGTTTCTAGTGTTTACTTTTTACACTAGCGCTGAGGCAGATTCCTGCCCTGAGAAGCTTACCAAAACATTATTTTTATTTTCTTTTTAGGATGAAACATGAGAAAAAATACACAATTTGTGGGCTGGCATGGCACCCGAAATGTGGGCAGATTGCTTATACAGATACTGAAGGAAATCTGGGGTTGCTGGAAAATGTTGGTGATGGAAAGAAACCAAATGCTAAGGTGATCAGCACATATACCAAATATTTCATAAATTAGCAAGGTTATTTAGGGTATCAAACTATACTGCACATGGTTTTGTGTTTTGAAAGTTCCCTGTTGTGTGCGTTGTTTTTTTGTTGTTTTTTTTTCAGCTGTTAATGATAAAGTCAGTCCTCCAACTCAAAATGTGCAAAAGAAGGTTCATGATAATTCTTAACTTGGTTTTAGGTCACTGGTGCAGTGACGAAAGACTATGATGATCTATTTGATGGAGAGGATGATGACTACTTAAATGGAGATATGATTGAACCACAGTCTTCCCCAAAGGCTGTAGCTAATGAAGATGATGGTGGTGATGATGATGATCTTGCGCCTACTTCAGGCCGTCCAAGACGGACAATAATTGATGACGATGATAATTCGCTAGGTATGAATTGAATTAATTTTCTATAATTTTCTTCAGTGCTTTACTGGGACCATCTCACAAGTGCATCCCCTACTCCAACATATTCTGCTGTATTATTCCAAGCAAATCTTCATTATTTTACAAATTTTCCCCTATTTTCTGCCATGTTAATTCTTAGAAAATATAAACTTTGTTTGTTTTAACTTTTAGATATTGGGTTGATAAAAGCTAGTTCTAGTCTCCTTGAAAAGGAGAATGAAGATGAGGACCAGGCTGCTGGCTTTCCAGATTTACCAACATTGTCTACTCAACGGCCTTTATATGATGGGCCAATGCCAACGCCCAGGCAAAAGCCTTTCCAGTCTGGCTCTACCCCTGTACATCTCATGCATCGCTTCATGGTAAATCTCACTGCTGGATGGTTACCTTAATCTATTTGGATGCCTTCATTAATGTTGTCCTGCTCTTGCTGCATCTTCATCTCATCTTTCCCAAGATTTTAGATTTTTAGTACTTCACAGTTGCAAGCTAAATGGTGAAAAATAACCCTCTATTAATACAAAGGCTGCATAATGGTATACCTTTTTATTTAGCTTGCTTTTGAAGTAGAAATAAATATTTGGCTTTAAGACAAAAGCAAACTATACAGCTTATACCCACGCTGTTGAATTGCAACTAAAATCTACTTGAAAATCCTTTTTAAATAGAATTTGTGGTTTTGTGCTTTAAAGACTTATGTTAGTTGCCTGTTTTTCTAAATGCAAGTTCTTCTGCCTCATTTTCTGAAGCAGAGGATGCTTAAGCAATGAGTACGAAACGGAGCTTCTGCTAATTTGGCTGTTTATAGTAGGTTATTCTGGAAATTTAATATCCTTGACTCTTTTTGAAAGGTATGGAATTCTGTTGGTATCATACGCTGTTACAATGATGAGCAAGACAATGCTATAGATATAGAATTCCATGATACCTCCATACATCACGCGACTCACCTGCCAAATTCTCTGAATCACACGATGGCTGACCTTTCTACTGAAGCTATTTTATTAGCCTGCGAGAGTACAGAGGAACTGGCAAGGTAAGTCATGGTCTTCCTCTGTGGAAGCCACAGTATAAAATTGCACTTAGCATGTTCCTGATATTTCTGCTTTTAGTGCTTTTTGAGTTTTTGACTTTTTTGATTTTATTTTTATTTATGGGACTCCTTTCAGGGGGGATTTTTCACATCAACCTGACTGTAGACTTTGGGAATATTGAAAAAATGTATTTATGTATTTTTACTTCCTGAAGACTCTTTTATTATTTATTTTTAATACAAACACACACACAAACTTCTTGCATTTTTAGCTCAAAGGCAACTGTAAACATGAGTAGCTTTACAATCTGCTCAAGTCAAAATCATAATGGCTCTATAGTTCCTTTTCATGTTGTTGTTAAGGAGATATTTTTGGAGATATCTAGCTAATTCCTGAATAAACAATGAATAATGTAAGTTTCTAAAAATCATGGTAGAAAGTTTTAAACAGCTGGGCACTGAGGCCCTTTTATTAAAGAACAGTCGCAACAATGTTTTATTGCCATCTTCTGTGGAACTATCTCGAAGAAAGATATTTCTTCGATATCTGCTTATTTTTGCACATAAAGCATTATGTTAAGCTGAGAAGACCTTTTAAAGTGTTTTTTGTATCTATCCATTATCTGATTTTAAAAACTTTTTAAAACTTATTTTTTAATGAAGGTGAGCATGCAGGTAAACTATCAAGAGCTGTGTGTGATTTGGTTACACATAATTCTCAGTTATTAAGCTTGCAGGACTGATTTTTTGACTTCAGCTTTTTTTCCTTTCCTGAAAGATAGTCTAATGTGATAAACTTGCAAAGAGGACTGATATGCAGGAGTCCTGATCACCTTCAGTTCTTGTTAATGTTAATTAAGCAGGACACTTCTCCATTCCCATCTAAAAATCTCCCTGCAGGCCTCTAAGCTGTCTCTGCTTTGTGATTTAGAGGCTCTGGGTCCGCAGTGCTGGAGGTTGACCTGGTTCATCAGCTCCTGAATAGTAACAGCCTTGCAAACAACTGCTGCTGATCTGCAGGATAGCGTAGTTCTGTTGTATGACACTCACTAACATATTGGTGGGATTTAAGTGCACGGTGTTTTTTTGAGTGCTATATATATACTTTTTATTGAGGTGCTCATCTCTTGTTGTTCTTTCTCTCATTTAGCAAGCTCCACTGCATTCATTTCAGCTCATGGGATGCGAACAAGGAGTGGACAGTGGATATGCCAGAGGATGAAGACATTGAGGCCATCTGTCTGGGCCATGGCTGGGCTGCTTGTGCCACTAGTGCCCTGCTAGTTCGTGTCTTCACTGTTGGAGGGGTTCAGAAAGAGATCTTCAGTCTTCCAGGAGCAGTGGTGTCTATGGCAGGACATGGAGAGCAATTGATGATTATTTATCACAGAGGTAGCTTTCTCCTTTCTGTCTGTTTTCAGATGGGGCTGTATTTTCAATCCTCCCCTGTTAGTAGCTCCAAATACTGCCTAGCTGGTACCTAATGGGCAGAAGGATTTTGGTTGGTTGATTTTTTTTTCTCCCTTCCTAATGATGCTTTTACTGTATCAAACTAAGTCTTTGGAATCTGACAGCCAAATCTATATTTCATATTTGAGTGCTTAGATCAACCTATGCGAAAAGAGAGAGTTTTGTATCAGTGAGACAAATAGATTAAACCTGTATTTCCATAATGTCACAATACATATTACAAAGGAATTTTGGAAGTAGTTATTATATGTACTTTGTGTATCCAAAATGACAAATGGTCACTTTTTTAATACTATTCATGAATAGCAATGCATTACAATTAGTTTTTGGTTTAAACCTTGCTTACATTGGGCTGAGAGGCAAGATAAATCTTTTGTTCTCAACACAGTCATTGAAAAACATCTTCCTAGGTACTGGGTTTGATGGGGACCAATGTCTTGGAGTGCAGCTGCTGGAATTAGGAAAAAAGAAAAAACAGGTTTTGCATGGAGACCCTCTTTCTCTTGCAAAGAAATCCTACTTGACGTGGATTGGATTCTCAGCAGAAGGTATGATATGTCTGCATGCGTGACGTTGAGAAATCTTGACAATATTGGGGGAATTCTGGAGGAGAGTTTGGATAACTGATGGCCTTTTAGTTAAGGTGATCCTGGGACTTGAATTTAAATAAAAATAAAATATTTGTTAATGTTAAACAAAATTCTAGTTCCCCCCCCCCAAATATATTTATTAAAGTGTTTAATATATTTTTTCAATATGAAAAGAATAACATTCTAGTGTATCAGGACTTCTTTTCCCAATTGATTGTCCTTCTTAGTACAAAGAAATAAATTGCATTAATGTACTATAATAGATACATTCAATATAGCTATGTCAGCAAAAGCCTGTGAAGAGTAATTGGTAGCTTGGGAAGAGATTTTTATGATGGTTAGAAGAAGTCATGGTAAAATAGCTAATTTTATTTTTTATTTTTATTTTTAAAAAAAGAAAAGAAATCTACCCCCATAGTAGGAATGTGAGTTCTAAATAAAATGCTTCCAAGCTTTGAATTTTGAACGTGAATCCCTTAGCAAGCTGCAGTGTTGGCTGTCAGAAGGTGGCGCAGCTTTCCAAGGAAACAAGTGTTCCCAGCTGGGTGGTGCAGTTTGGGGTTAGGGCACTACCTTTGAGCAAGGTTAAGTGTTATTTCCCAGTGGCATAAACCTGTTCAAACTTATCCACACTGTAGTTATGGATAGAGCTGCCTATCCGAATACTTTTCCCTTTTAACCAACAGGTACCCCCTGTTACGTGGATTCTGAGGGGATCGTGCGGATGTTGAACCGCGGATTTGGGAATACCTGGATTCCAGTGTGCAACATGAGGGAGCATTGCAAAGGAAAATCTGATCATTACTGGGTAGTTGGCATCCATGAAAATCCCCAGCAGCTCAGGTCAGACATTTCATGGAGGAAATGCTTTGTCTTACACTTAATTTACAGAACACTTTGCTGAAATAGAAACTGAAAACGATGTAACTAAAACAGCTCCCTGTTTTGGTTTTATGCACAGTAAATAATTTAGTCCATAACTGTAATTCTCTGTAATTCTACAGTTGCTTTTCTTAACTGAATTGGGTTTGAGTGAACTCACTGAAGTTTTATAGTGTGTAACTAATGGAGATTAGGTTTTTGCCTTGGCTGACTGGCCTGCACACTCTAAGATCACCCATCTCTGATGCAGCCACATTCATCAAAGTGCACATTGCTGCAGAAGGCTATCAAAGCTTATTGTTGCTGTTAGGATTCTGCTTTTGCAATTGATGTATTTAATTTTTTATTCTTAGCTATGCTTTCCCTCTTGCTCCCTTGAGAAGAATCCACTCCTTTAAGTGTTGCTATTAGGCACAAAGAAGTCAGAACTGGCTGTTATCGTATCCGTATTTAAACTGGCCATGAAGAGCAGTATGTTCAAATAAATATTTAGCTGAGGAGGAGCCCTTAGTTTGTAAGACACGATAGTGATATGTTATAAAAAAAAAAAAAAAATCTTGGACCTTTACTTCCTAAGCATGGTTTGCAGTCCTCTTTGTTCAATGATCTATATTTCCGTACGAGCTTACACATTTTTATTGAAATACATCTTTCATTTTGCTAGTGATGCACAATTGTAGAGACTGGTGAGAGACTGCATTTTATTTAAACGCATGTGACGCTCTTCATAATCCTCCGTGTTTTTTTGTAATAGGAGGAATAAGGTGTCTATCACTGGAAAATGTCAATTCACTGTCTGTTTCTTCCTCCAGATCATTAAGTAACATTGGCCTCTAGGCAATTCATTAAAAATGTGCAGGACACATCAGCCTGGTGGGTTGGTCAGCTGCGCATCGGTCATCAGGAGTGTTATTTTTTTACTTCTCCAAGAAAGGCTGCTATTCTCTGAATTGCAAAGAACATCTTATTGAAAGCCACTAGCATATTAAAGATAAGAAAGGGGGAGGGTTTTTGTAGAAATACCATATGCTCTAATCAACACAGATAGGCAGAACACTAATGCTTCCTGTTCTTTTTATTTAGTGCTTAAACTCTGGCTTAAAGCTATAAGCAGACATTTTTGTCAATGCAGCAGTGCTGCTGCTAGAGAGACTATTCTTCCTCAATTGATGTTTTGCTCAAGTGATTGCTGCCAGGTTGGACTGGTTTGAATACAGTGGGGCAAAAAAGTTTAGTATAGGCTTATTTGTGACACCCCCCTGCCTTTTTCTTTCCCTATGTGCTGAAGCACAGCACTGTTCTCATAAAGTCCAAAACCCCCATCAGAATAAAGACGTGTCTGTTTTTTTTTTTTTTTCTTTTTCTTTTTCCAGTAGCCTTCATTTTTCAGTAGTTTTGGATTTTAATAAATTACATTACCACATTGTAATTATGTTGAGGTCATATATTATATGCCTTAGGATTCTGTGTCTGTCATGTGTCGTATTTACAGTTTTTGGTGTGAACAAATGCAGTGTGTGCTTTGCTGTTTTTAAAATCTCCTATTGGTTGTACTGTAAAAATAACCCCCTACGATCTTACACATTGCTCTATTTAAATCAGTATTTTAATTACTACTTTTTAAAGAGCAAATCCCCTTAAAGTATCTTGCTGCTTAGGAGATGTGATCCAGATGTGGAACAACTGGTGACTCTGAGGTGATGAGGATTGTACGTTGTTTTTGTTCCCCTTGTGCAGGTGTATTCCTTGTAAAGGAGCTCGATTCCCACCTACGCTCCCGCGTCCTGCTGTAGCAATATTATCTTTCAAACTTCCTTACTGTCAAGTTACGACAGAAAAAGGACAGATGGAGGTATGGAATGCTATTGAGTCTACAGTTGGTAGTCTTAGATACCTCCATAGTACAGATTATACAAGATTCCTAGAGGGATTTAATAATCTCTATTATGAAGAGGGCAATACAAACTCTCATTAAGACACTTGGCTGAGGAGGTTATTTGGGTTCAGTGGTTTGTATAGATTTCTTTGGTTTTGTTCACAATTCTTTCAAGAATGCAAAATAAAGCTGGCAATGTTGACAAAAGTGGCAGTGAATGTAATTAATACACTGGCCTTGGATGCGCCAAAATTTAGAATCCAGCTTGAGACTCTCTTAAAAGTGGTTGATTTCTAACATTTTCTAATATTTTAGGTTTAGTAATATCTGGAAGATGCTCTCAATCCTTATTCTCCAATGCACATAATCATTCTGAAAATGTAGGCCTTCAGCTTCCTTATCCTCTTGAGACAGAGGCTGGCTGAAGTATTACATGTATATAGAAGAAATCTAGGAAAAAACTGTAATTTACTGCTTTAGATATCTTGTGGAAGTCAGTCTTAACCTTGGAGACATTTTAATGCCACTTGAAATTCCTTCTCCTTGATATAAATACAAAGAAAAAGAGATAAATATGTAGAGAATAAGTGTGTGAGGGTTTTTCATCTCTTTTTTTAAATTTGGTTTCATTCAGTTCAAGTGCTCTCTGTTTCAGGCTCTTTTCTCACTGTCCTTGTTAAGTAATAGAAGGGAAACTTGAGGAAATGTTTATTTAGCTTGATATGTACTTCTGTACAGACACTGCTCATAAAGAAACAGATGGTGTATAATAGATCTAATGAAAACATACTGCTTTTGAGTAAGTTGATGTGTATTTTGCACAGATCTAGCCTGGGCTAGTGCCACACCAGTATTTCCCTAAACCATCTCAGTTCTATTTTCTGTTTCTGTCTCACAAGTGATGGTCATTACTGCTCACAGATACTGAAATACCCTAGAATAGATGTAGTTTGCTCTGGCACAGCAATAATAAGATCAAATAATCAAGTTATTGTAGAATTGTCCATGCTGGTAGTAAGTTGGTGAGCATATAAGTCTGAAGCCCTGCTGAACGCATATGATATATGGAATAAATGGAATTTGACACAAGGGAGACTCTTTGGGTCAGTTTGTGTATGGACGTTGTTAGTGTAATGCATTTTTGGTAGGCATTGACATTAAGGGCAATTGTTTACTGCCCAGTCCTGTTACAAAACAAAAAGAATGTTTAAGAATAGATTGTTTAAAAAATTCTTGGCAACTTGTTAGGCACTGAGCTGTGGATTCTTTTTTTTTTTCCCCTCTGACCTCTGGCCTGGTTATCTCCCTTGTTCAGGAACAATACTGGCGTTCTGTTGTATTTCAAAACCATATGGATTACTTATCAAAAAATGGCTATGAACTTAATGAAATGGCTAAAAATCAGTCAGCAAAAGAACAACAAGAACTTCTAATGAAACTCTTTGCCGTAAGTACAAATGAATAAATAATGGAAAGAATCCCTTAGACTTTATTTTGTGCAGATGGCATTTGATGCCAGTTCTAATGTGATTTCTCTTGTTAGCAGCTAGTGCGTCAAGTGCAGGGAGAGGTGACTGCAGTTAATGTTGTTAGTGCTTCTCAGGATGAGGGTGGGAAGAGGAAGGCTCCCCAACTTGCCTTTTTGCCATACAGTTCATGATGGTTGTTGTCTTTTAGTCATTCGGTCTGTCAAGACCATAATATTCTGCTCCAGGAGCCTGGGTGAGCTGGGTGCAAAAGTACAAATTTGCAGGATTAGTAAATTGTGTTTATAGGGCACTTACTGGAGGCAAGACAGTTATCACCAGAGCAGGCTGCAGTCTATACTGCATTATAAAGTTCCACAGGAACTTAAGGAAAAAATTTTTAACAATGAGGGTGCCAGAGCTCTGGAACAGGCTGCCCAGAGAGGTTGTGGAGTCTCCTTCTCTGGAGATCTTCCAAACCCGCTTGGACGCAGTCCTGTGCCACGTGCTCTAGGTGACCCTGCATGTGCAGGGGGTTGGACTAGATGACCTCCAGAGGTCCCTACCAACCTTCAGCATTCTATGATTCTATGATTTAACCTAATTTGGGGAATTATCGTGAGACTGATGGGCTTTGTACCTGTTAGACTTTCTCATGGAGGCTTTAATTATTGCTGAAAAGAACTGGATGTCAACACATGTTCCCTCTTGAAGATCTGTCAGACTCTTCTTATTAGTTAAATTGGGCAAGTGCTCTGTACTTAGATCAAGAATGACCTGGCACTCTGTGAATGGATGTCTAAAGCTGTGCTGCTTGTGCCATGGGGATTTGTTCCTCTTTCTAGTCACTGGTTGTGCTGTTCTGGGTTATTCTAAGAGATGTAACTGTGAAGCGTGTGACTCTTGAAGCTTATTTTTTTTTCTTCTTTCAGCTCGCTTGTAAACTGGAGCGTGAATTTCGCTGCGTGGAACTTGCTGACCTCATGACACACAACGTTGTGAACCTGGCTATCAAGTATGCCTCTCGCTCCCGGAGGCTGAATCTAGCCCAGCGCCTTAGCGAGATGGCTGTGGAGAAAGCAAGTGAACTAGCCACAGCGGAGCAGGAGGAGGAGGAGGAGGAGGAAGAGGATTTCCGAAGGCATTCAAGTGCTGGGTAATGCCAGTTGCTGTATTGTTAAAAAAAACTTGGGAATATTTTTTACAGATTTGTTAACATTTTGGTCCAGTTGATGTGTTTTTGCTGTTCTGAAACATGACATAAAATGAATTTTGTTGCCAACGGGCAGTTTGTGCAGCTCCATTTGTAAATGGTATGTATATATAGAGAATAGTATGCCTTTGTGCATGTCTTGTTGAGCATCTTGAGTGGGTAGCACCAGGGTACCAAAACAAACTGGAATATTCACCCTCCTTGCTTGCAGTAGGTCTGTCCAACAGCTTCAGGAGCAGAGAGGACTTGATACCAAGTTGTTCTGCTTTTCTCCAGCTTACTTAGTTCCAGCCTATTTTCTCTCCCCCTCAGTCTTTTTATCTCATGTCATCCCATAATTGTTGTAAAACCCATCTCCTGTTCTCCATCCCTTCCCTTTTCTAGTATCCCATCTCAGTTTATCCTGTTTAGAGATATTCCTTCTCTTCCAGCTCTCTAGAACTCCAGAACTATAACAGTTTTCCATACATCCTTAATCCTATGTCTCTGCCATCTGCCTGTCTTCTCCTCCCTGCATCTGCTTTGTCTGTTTTGCTCATAAAGCAAGAGGAGGCCAGAGGTGGTTGGTGTGTTTTTAGCTGTAGGTCATAGAGAAGAGCTGTGTTCTTGCTTGGCCTCTGCATATTACACCTATAAGGAGAATAGCTACAAGCAACTGGTCTGATGATCTATGGAAAAAGCGTCATGATTTTGTATGAGAAGCATTATTTTCCTATAGCAATTTAATGTATACGATTTGAAATCTACTTTAAAAAGAGGAAGCAATAAGTTAAGGGGCTTATCTGTGTCTGCTGCTTTATTCTTGGTGAAATGACACATTAAAATTCCTTTCTAAATGGTCTGCCCTATTAATTTGGGTCATAAATGGACACTGTAATCCCACATCTGTGACTAGCCACTCAAAGTGCATGACAAACATTGTGTTGTTCTTATAGCCAGATTAATCTAATACTAATGTTCTAGTAGAAGGAAATGAAGCCTTTGTTTGCACATACACCCTTGAGTAATCATCAAAGATTAGGAGGAAAGAACAAGAAATATATGTACTGTTATTGGGAAATGAGGAAAATAATGACGAGACGCTCAAACTTGCTGCCTAAACTTCAAACTGAAAATATGCATCTGAATTACCACTTGTGTATTTATTTGTGCATGCAGATATAACCTGGTTCTATTCATAGTGTTGGAAATAAGAATGCTTAAATTTAAAATTATTGAAGATATTTGCACATGTCTGCTTGAGAAAGTCTTCTGACAATGATGGCAATTCTGTTCATACTGAAAGGGCTAGCAAAAACATGCTATTTCTGTTTCAGCCTTTGCTCTGGCATGCAGAAATGTTTAAAGCCAATGGCTATACTTGTAAATGAGTATAAATTCAAAGGAATTTCATAGCCATGTGTGGTCTTCCTTAAAACTACATGAGTATCACTTCATGGCTGCACTTGGTGTGCAGTTTTAGGGTGAACTGAAGTGGTTAATGAACCTAAACTCCTTCAGCAGTCAGCACTGCTCCATCAACAACGTAATGCAAATAAATGCCAAATGCTGCTATTCTTACTTCCTAAATTAGAAAAGGAAGCTAGACTTCTGGTGTTCAGTTAACGAAGCATCCCTTTTCCCTTTGAATGGGATGAAGTTCAAAGCACTGCTGTCTCCTGATCAATTACTTCCATTTAGTTACAGCACTTCTACCACAGAGTGGAGTCGGCTGCCTGTCAGAAATGTTCAGCAGGACCAAGAAATGGAAGATGAGGAGGAAGCTGATGCATGTGAGGAAGCAGAAGCAACACCAGAGGCACATAAACAGAGTAAGAAGAAAATGTGTATGTTCTCCACATAGGCTGGAGATTATCTAGAAGTGTCTGTCACAGACTTAAACTCTTGAATTTGGGTAACTTTGCAGCCTATGCAAACAGGGTTGATGTGATTTTTTTTTTTCTCCTTTTAGTTTAATTTTACAAAAAAAAAAAAAGACATAAAATTAAGTAAAACTAAGGCACATCACTTGTCAGGGGCCTACAAATGAAGCACAGGAAGTTTGTTTTAGAAGTGATTCTTGTGGGTAGAAAATAATTCCGTTTGTTTCCCGGAGTTTTGAGTCTGGCTTGCAGCTGTAACAGAGACTAGTATTTTTTGCTACTTAGAAAATGTCTGGTAGTTTGTGACCTGACTTGTTCACATGTTGATATAGAAAAAAAAACATGCAATGACAGCAACCAGCTGACCCCAGTAACTCCTGCCTGCGAGCTTCCCGCTACCTGCAAATCCCTCTGGGAAAGATGTGGTAACTGCACCCCAGGGAATGGATCCAGATTCCAGCCTGTGCTTCGGTTGCTGCAGAATAACAAGTTTTGTGTCTGTCATCTTCAGCAGCAGTTTTTGTGCAGTTTACTTAATAATTATTTAGGGACTGTTGGGGAGTTTTTTGCTATCTAATACGGTTTCTAATGGAGAAATTCACCTTGTGAAAATTACTCTTGGTTTCAGCTCAAATCCTGCAGGAGTTGAATTGCCAGGGAGTTTCCTGAGCACATCCCATGTCAGCAACCAGGCTCTTACCTCTTGGAGGAGAGTTGTTGGGCAGTCTGTACTGTTGCAATGTTTCCATCAGGATGCTGAAGCATTCCTTGCCTCCTTTTAAACTCCTTTGCTTCCTATCTTTATGTGTGTTTGTATGTACTGAGAAATATTCGTGTTTGCACTTTAAGTGGTGCTTTGGCAGAGAAAAGCAAAATGTGTTCAGTTATTATTCTTGGCAGACTGGGCTTGTGAAGGAGGTTCTTTTTAATCTCCTAATGAAAAAAAGCAAAGGTAGGTAACTTTATGTATAAAACAAAAATGGTGGTTTATATATTGCCATACTTATTTTTACATTGCCTTATTTATATTTCATAGAGTTTATTTCTTTTATAGTTAGACATTTGTCTAGACAAATTTTGTTAGACGTTTACTTAAGTCTTGCTTCTCACTTTCATATATAACTCTCTTATATAAAAGTTTATCCATTTAAAAATCAAATTTGGTAAGTAAGTATACAACTCCTAAAGTTAAGTCCAAGTAAAGATAACAAGCAATTTTGTCAAACTATGTACAATTTTAAAAGGAAAAATCATATGTGAAGGTGTGGTTTTGCTATGATTTGCTTATGTGTTTGGGTTCTTTGTCTTGCTTTTAGCAAGTTAATGCTATTACATTTTATTGCACTTAAATACGTACCACTTTCTTTGTTTTGAAGGGCCAAATCCTTTCTCCAAAGGTGTTGCCTCAAAAGAGGTGATTACTCCTAAGTCTGGTGAGTAAATCTCCATTTATTACAGGGGGAGAAGAGAGGTGGAAAAAGGAAGAAAAACTTTTGTGGTGCCTCAAAATCCTCACAGTCTGCTCCTGTTTATACTTTTATTGCCCCTAAAACTTAGCACATGATAGTGCTGTCAAGAGGTATCTTCTAATTGTTATTCTCCCAGTTTTGCCTTTTTAAGAGGTTTGCTACCCTTGATGTCTCCATTTGTTTAGGCAAAATTTCTCCCAAAACTAGGGAGAATTTCTTTTTGTGTGGAGAAGCTGATGTCTCTGATAGAGCTTAAAATGGCCAATAGGTCAGAGACTTAATCACACACAATGACTATGTAAGAATTGTTTTTTGGAATTGAGGCTAAAATTGTTTCATTTGCTCATGCAAAACATACACACTGTTTCTTTTTTTTATATATAAAAATATATATTCATGCATTTATGTATGTACTCTTTTCTGTTTTTTGTTAAATAGCTGTAATTTCATCAAGCAGCCAAGGACGAGTGAATCCCTTTAAGGTAGGAATTTTGCAGCTGGTTTGATTGCGGTGTTCCAAAAATCACAGCGCATCAGTATATCTAAAGTTATAATTTAACTATGACAGAAATCTATGTGGGGGAAGGGAATGTGACTGAAAAGAAAAACTATAATGGTTTGTTTTGTTAGGTGTCATCTAACAAAAAGGACCCAGTGGTTCCCTTGGCTAATGTTCTAGACTCCATGAGCAAATACTCAAAGAAAACTCCTTCGTCCAGCAGTCGGGTTGTGAACAAGGAGAAGTCTCAGGTTATAAAACCTCTGATTCCCAAACCAAAGTCCAAGCAGGTAATGTCTCCAGTCTTTTTTTTATGTTGTTTCAGTGAGCAAAGAGCAGTAAATTGAATTTTACCAGCTTTTATCAAGTATAAAATCCTGCTGATTGAGTAAAGCATCTTAAGATGACAAAGTTCATTCAAGCATACTGCAGAAATTTATAGACCTGCGTAAAAAAAAATTACATTTTGCACTGAATTATTCTTACTAGTGTTTTAATCTCAATTATTTCTATAGGTTTCAGCAGCCTCCTTTTTTCAGCCTCGTACACCAAATTCTAATGAAAAAATAGTGGAAGAAAGAGAAGAAAAAGCAGAAAATGAGTGTCCTGTTGACAAAGTTGCTGTGCAAGAGAACACTGAAAACAAAAGGTGAATGGAGAGTTGCTGCTCAATGCCATATTTCGATTCTGATGGGATAGTCGGTCTGAAAACATGTGCCTTCAGAAACAAAGGGATTTTACTGGTCAGAGTAGCATAACATCAAGATAATAAGTGGTAGTTAGCAAGTTGTCATGCTTGTGAATTCATTTCAGAGGTTTAGCCAGCTGCTATTTATATTATACATATTATCAAATAATTTGTCATAAAAGAGGCCAGTGAGATTTCTAAATACCCACATTCTCATCTTTATGAAGGGGGGGAAAGGAAAAACTGTCTGTTAAATCTTGTCCAGTAAAACTGGTGGTGTTATTCGAAGTAGAGTGTCAGTGAATAATAAGTGAACAATGCAAAATGTAATTTTAAGCTCTGACCATTTCTTTTTGCTTTGGTAGTGCTCATGCATCTTACAGTGACCTTTGAGAAGCGAAAGCATGCCCCTATGCCAGTTCCATTTATATGAAACATTTAAGACTTAGATATATCTATCAGTCTCTCAGGAGATATGAAAGCTAGGTGGTTTAAATGAAAAGTTTAAGTTCTGCTATAAGGCTTTTAGTGCTTAAACAGCACAAACAACAACAAATCACCACACACAGCCAAACAAAATACTCATATCGCTTAAGTAGCATGTCTTTTCCAGACACTCTATAATGTATTGTTCCTCTGGAGCACATACATTTCCTAATAATCCCATCTATTCTAATAATGAGGAGGGTTAAGGTAATTATTATTCATTTGGATTAGCATTCTTTTCATTAACCTTCATAGGTGAGGTTCCAAAATGAGTGTCAAGAAAAATGATGGAGGGGAAAAATATATATTTAAGCAATCTGTCTTTAGGTTCCCATCAACCTGATGAGACCAACTATACTTTGTCATTCCAGTTCTGAAATTCCACTGAAATTTCCACCTGTATCCCAGTTTTAACAGCAGTATTTCACTTTAGTCTTTCCTTGTCAGCATGTTCTTTACGCATACTGCGATAGGAGAAAGGGAACCGTCTAGTATGTCTCTTCTTTAAAGGCAAAAATCCAGTCAAGTGTTTAAAAATGTTATTGGGAGGGAAGCAGTATGATTTTCCTGTAACATTCAAGAACTCACAGTTCTCTTTTTTGCTTGTTTTAGACCAAGAACAGGATTCCAGTTATGGCTAGAAGAGAACAGAGCAAACATTTTAACAGATAATCCTGATCTGAATGAAGCAGAAGTAATAAAAGAAGGCATGAATCGGTTTAGAATGCTGTCGGCAGAAGAACGAATGGTAAGACAGCACTCGCTGTTCTGTTTTTTCAGAATTCTTTTTCCCCCCCAAGTTCAGTGATTACTTCCAGCTAGGAGTTTTCTTTAAATGCCACTGTTCTTGGTCTCCAGGTACTTATGTTTTGATTTGAGCTATAATCCAGGTCATATTCTATGAAAATATAAAGTATATTGATTTCTGAATAATAATTAAGACTTGAAAGTAGCTTTTGCAAACTGGGACATCAGAGAAAAACATCAATAACAACTTGAATGAAAAACGAGAGAGGAGGGTAGGCGTTATTGGATAAAAAATGTATAGTCAAGATTCATTCACTGGGGCTTATTTTTTTAACACCTTTTAGGTTTCTTTATTAAGAAGACAATTAAAGCTTTGAATTTCATATGTAGGAAGCATAATTTTGAAGAACGCATTTGCAACACAAGGAAGTTAAGAAGTTGCCCCTAACTTAATCGGCAATCTCTATCAGTTCTTAACAGGCATAATTTTAGAATAATATACTTTTATAATCAGAGAAGGAAGATATATAAAGTAAAGCGGCAAGTTTTGTGGCCTGTTTCATAGGGGATGTGTGGTTTTTTTAATGATGGGCTTTCTTTAAAGGTATGGACTGAGAAAGCAAAAGGAGGCACAGCTAATGATTTACCCGAAGCTAAAAAGCGAAAGCGTCCTGCAGCTGGTGAAGATGAGGAGAAAAAGCAGGAGGAAAAATCAGAGGACTCAAATTCATCCAAAAAAATAAAACCTTTAGATCAATCTACAAATGTCAGACTGTCAGCTTTTGCATTCAAGCAAAGTTGAACAATGTGATAGCTTCTCAGCATGTTTTCTCAAAACGTGAGGTTGCTCTATATTGACAAATTTTCTACTGTGCTCAAAGAGCATTAGCAAAAAGAGTGCCTTGCCCTGTTCTTTTCGAAATATTTTTATTGTCAGCTCTTTCAGGAAATGTTGAATCCACACCCAAGATCACTGCAAGTTCGTTTATTAACTAGGATACAGCTTGATAGCAAAATGGAAACTAGGGGACTAGCTCTCTAGAAGCCCTGTTGCACAGGGACCGTGTCCCTTGGTGCTTGAGAGATTTGGTGCTAAACACAGATGAATCATTCTGGGGTGGATAAACCGAGTACAAAAACCCTCCTCGAGTAAGAGAGCCAAAGGAATGGCTTCCTTATGGAGACCAGCATCCATCGGCCTGGCACGGGCAGTGAGCAACCTGCCCAGGGCAGAAGCTGAACTGGGAATGTCAGTGTACAAAAAATGAGCTGTTCCACATTGTGGAAATGTATTTTCACAGTGAGTGCTTCAGCAGTGTCCCGGATCTGGTCCAGAAAGTGCCCAGAACTTGAAAATATGTGTATTTTATGTAATATTTGTTTTTAAAATAAAACTTCCAAGTTTTAGGTGGTAGTTTCCTTTTTTTTTTTTTTTTTAATACATCCTTTTCCTCTTTTTATTCATTCTTCATTTCTCTTCGTATCATGGCTGAAAAGGCAAAAATGACTTTCCCTTAGAATATGCTTAAGCATGGAAATGTGTAGACTGAAACTTCAATGACATTTTCATAAAAGCCGGGTACATTTTAGAATACAGGTATGTGTTTTGCTGTGCTTTTTAGTAGTAGTTATAGCTCACTTTTGGAAAACACAATTTTTGCCCTTTGTAGAAAAGGGAGTTTGAGATGCCAGCTAGGGATGGTAGATACAAAAGGATCTGAAGCCTCATCCCTCTGAGTGCATTTGTCATCAAGTTCTTCCCTCTATATTGTCATACATGTTATTTGTTTAAAGCTGATGATAGACTAGAAGTGATAATTAACGTAAGCTTGTACTTAGCAAGGGAGATTGTATTGACAGCACAACAGAGGGAGGAGAACAGCAGCATATTCTAGTGTCTATAGATGGAAATAAATGATTGTATCAGCTGCTGTCTGGAATTTCTTTTAGGCAATAAAGTCCACTCTCGCATTTGGATGTTTTAGAGAGGAAAAAAAAAAAAAAAAGTTGGCATTGATGAGAAAAACACTCTGATAAAATCATTGAGGCTTGAGGAATTGTATAGTGTTTTCTTCCTCCTCAGTCAGGGTGTGCTGACCTTGAGCATCATCAATATGGTGCTGGGAAAGGGATGGATTTTCTTCAATCCGTATATATAATTGTTATTCAACTTGATACACCTTATGCAGGGCAAATATAAGAAGAAAATAAGATCCTTTCAGGGCTAAACAAGCTGTTTGAATGATTCCTCAGGACTCCCATATAAAGGCTGCAGCAAAAAAAACACTTAATGTCCTGAGCTGAAGGGATAACTTGAAATCAATGGTGCTCCTGCAGGACCCCAAGGAAAGGAATAGAAAAATTAAGGAAGTCTGGAGCTGAATGGAAAATATATTCTGCTTGTCCCAAATTGAGGTGAAAAAAATCCATTGAAATCTCTTTTTGGAAAGTAAGATACTCAGATGGGACGGCCTTGGGCTGACGTGGGTATGTAGCTGCAACAAGCTGTCCCTTTGGCCCTCGTAGGAGGGAGGAAATGTCCAAAGTCACCGTCCCCAGGAGCCCTCTGGCTGGTTTTCAGCTGGTTGGCTGAGATAACCGTGACCCAACGTGGCTCCCAACGCCTGTGGGGAGGCTCCTGAGCTTGGCCGCTGGCTTCAGGGACAGTGACGCGAGTCCCCAGCCCGTGTTTGCTCTTCTCCTGACTCTGTTTTTCCCTGCGTAATCCTCTGCTGTGGGTTTCATCAGACCCAACAGCCGCAGCCCCCAGGGCACAGCCAGGATCCTGCTGGCATCTCCGGGGCTGGTGTCTGTGTTGAACCGTGGTGACGGGGACAGCCAGGTCCCGGGAGCAGCGGGATGGCTGCGTCAGGGCCAAGCTGCCCCTTCCAGCCCCGTTACCCATCCCTAAAATACCCGGCGGGTATTTTAGGTATTTTTGGAGCCTGCAATCAGCTCGGCCTGTTCTTCCGGGCAATTGAATTAAATTGCTGCTGATTCATCGGGCTGCTAAGGGGTGGATAAATTCCAGGCTGTGTTTGCAGGGCCCTGGGTGGGGGGATGTGGCACCCATCACCCAGCTGGTGACAAAGCCCTAACCTAGCGACAGGAGCACCAGCAAACCTTGTCGCCATCCATCGGAGCCACGCGGGCTATGGCAGCACCCAGAGCCGGATTAGCAACGGGAATGCTGCTGAGAGGTGACACTCGCCTGCTTCGCGCCTCCAAGAAATGTCCCCAAGCGGGTTTTATGGTGCAGCTGGAATGACAGCCACCACAGGGAAGGCTGCTGCATCCCCGCGGGCACTGTAAGGAGGGCGCGATGCAGAACGAGCCGGGACGCGACCCCCGCGGCGCCGCCGCGCTGAGACCGGCCGGCTCGTGACACCCGCGGCGCCCCCGCCGGGCGCGGGCGGCGCGTGACGTAGCGGCGGCGCCGGCCAATGGCAGCGGCGCGGGCGCTATAAAGCGGGCGGCTGAGGGGCCGCGCGGGCTGAGGCGACGCGCGGCGGCTCCGAGGGGACCGCGCGGGCTCCGCCGGGCCCCATGGAGGCGGCGCGGAGCTGTAACGGGTACGCGCGGGAGGAGCGGCCGCCGCCGCCCTCCTCCTCCTCGAGCTGCGCGGAGAAGCCGCGTGTCGCCGCGGGCGGCGGCGGCGGCGTGGGCGGCTGGCGGGGCGAGCGGCCCCGCAGCGAGGAGGACAACGAGCTGAGCCTGCCCGGCCTGGCGGCCGCCTACACCACCATCCTGCGCGCGCTCGGCGAGGACCCGCAGCGCCAGGGGCTGCTCAAGACGCCCTGGCGGGCGGCCACCGCCATGCAGTTCTTCACCAAGGGCTACCAGGAGACCATCGCGGGTAGGGGCCGCGTCCTCGGGCGAGGGGAGCCCGCGCCTCGCTTGCCCGGCCCCCGGGGGTGGGGGGAGGCTCCTGCCCGCTTGCCGGGCTCCCCGTGCCCGGCCTGGGGGAGCAGCCCGGATTATGCGCATAAAACGTACACATTTTTAACTTCTTCCTGCTAAAGTTCACGTTTTCTTTTAAGCCTGCGGGTGTATAAAGGGAGCCCTTCTGTTTCCTTTCTCCTGGTGCAAACTTTCAAGCTGTGGAGTCGGGACTTTGGCCAAAAGAGATGTTGTGAAGTGGAAAGGGATGCCTATTTTATTTCTTTTTTATTTTTATTTATCTTAGCACTTATAGATTCTCTGTACATTCTCAGAAGGGGCCCTGATGTGTTAACGGATTTTATCGTGTGAGGAGTTTTCCATGGTGGGATTGAGAGGTGAAGTGAGGTGAGGAGGTTGGGGCGATCCCTGTCCCAGCTCGGATCTGAGGGCGGCTGTGAAGCGATTCCTGGGTTCCCATCGTTGCCCCCTTGAAGGTTTTCACAGACTGGGGTCCCTGTCTTGTCCCTGAGGCTATTTGGGGAAGAAGCCCATGGGTTTGGGGCTCCTCATCACCAGAAGCTCAGAATTTACCTCTTGGCCTCAGTGCTCACTGAAGGTTTGCTTTCACATGGAGTGAAACTTTTCCTCTTCCCAGCCTTTCCGCGAAGAACCGCACTCCTTACAAGTAATACGGGCTTGGGATGCTGGGGAATTCCCCGTGCCGCTCCCTGGCAGGAGGAAAGGCCAGTTCCTGTCAGAGGATGCAGATACCAACGCCGGCAGCGCGGAGCCTTCCCGAGGCGCGTCAGGAGGCAGCGTGTGCTCCGGGCGGGCGCTGCTGTACGGAGCCGCCCCGGCGCCGCGGGGCTTCTTGGAAAACCCAAACTGGGCCCAGGGCTGGAAAACACCCCCAGGTCCAGCTTCCTGCTACCCACCAGTGTCTTTCAGAAATGCAGCGTGCTCCGACTTCTAAGCTCTCCTGTTTGTTTTTCTCACTTTTCAAAGCTGTTGCCCCTTCCGAAAACTCTAACTTATCACCAGTTTATGCTTGTGCCAGTGTTGATGCTTTGCTTTTCTTTGCTTATGATAGTATTTCTCCTCTGACCCTTGCTTTGCCTTGCTGACCAAATCAGGTTTTCAGGTTCTCGAATGTAGGCTCTGGGCTGCACTGATCAGCCTTTTTCTCCTCAGAACTCCCTGTTTTAGTCCTGCTCTGTATTATTTGGGAAGAGGTTTCATCAGAAAGATCCCTCATCTACTGAGAATCCCCTGTTATATTTGGGGTTGCGCTTGTCTCTTCATTGCCGTGTAACACGGGAGGTTTCACAGTCATCCTGCCAGTGGAAGGGTGTTTTTAGCATTAGTCTCTGAGCCTGAATTTTCATGTTGAACTTGGGTGAGGTAAGCCTTTGGTTGCCTTGCTGCCAGTCTTCTGTGTGGGGCCAGTTAAGCCAGACTGATTCTCTTTAGCTTTTCAATAGTTTCCTTCTGCTCTCGTGGGGCTTCACAGGGATGCTGATTTCCAGGAGCAGAGCAGTTCTGAACAGCCCCTTTCCCCTCAGTATATGCGGTGGGGAGAGCTGTTTTATATCCAGGAGCAGCTGTCCTCAGTGCCAGGGGCAGTGCTCTTGCACTGCTTTCTTGCAAAGGTAATATGAAGCAGGGATATTAATACCTGTTTCTGTGTCAGATAGGGAATCTTTTGAATATATATAGTTATATATATATTTACTTTCCAGCTGCTGCTTTCTCAATGCAGTGCTGTGCTTCCAGTTTGTCCATTTTTACCATTCTTATAGCTGTAACGGAAGACAGATCCTTAGCATCTAGCAAAATGACTTGTGGTTGAGGAGCTGCCTGTGAGAGCCCATGTGGAAGGAGCTTATACTTGGGAGATCCTTAAATGCTTTGTGAATCCTATGGAGCCTTTGGGAGCAATGCTGGCTGTGGAAATGCAGCTCTGGCAGCTTGTCAGTGCTGCTGCATCTTGCTGTCCTAACTTGGTTGTGTTGGTACAACCAGCTGTGAACTACACCAGGAGCTGGCTTGTGAAAGAAGACACCCCCCAATATCTCTATATACGCTCTGGTTTTTATTTCCACCTCACTCAGTTCCTTAATCTGGAACTACCTGCGTTTGCAAGGGTTAATGCTGAGGTTTGTGGCAGGTGAGCTATGAGTTGAAGTCAAACCCCTCGCTAGGCAGAAGGTAACAGTATGTGAAATGAGAATTCCCAAAACTTCTGTAATTCCCAAGAGGCCCATCAAGTGCAAGCTCTGTCATGACTGTATAAACACGAGGCCAGAGTCAGGATGTTGCAACAGGTGCCCGATTTTGGGTGGCCCTAGCTGAGCTCACACCCCGTACTGCTGTGTGACGATGCTGTTGCCTGATGGCACAGCTAGAGAAGAGCGAGGAAGTCAAACCGGGGGGAGTAAATGTTAATTGTAGCTGCAGGCTTTATGATCAGCCTCCTGCGTCTGGGTGGGGTATCTGTTTTGTGTAAACAAAGGAAAATAATGCTTATTTCTGATAGCATTTTAATTTAAAGCTTTGTAGAAGCTATACTCCAACCTTCAGCAGATTTAATTATTTGGGAATTATTGAAAATGTGCTGTAGGTCTGCAGCATTTAAAATACTTGATTCAAACTTCGCTCTGAGAACATAAAGATTTTGTTTTTGGTTACAAAACTATCTGCCTTGAGTGCTGCCCACTGCTCTTGGAGGTTAGTTGAGTGGGGTTTTAACTCTTGCTTATGCCCGAGTGTCCTTGGGTGCAGCCAGGTTGCTGGAAGCCTTGGGGCATGGGGAGGGATGGTGGCCTGGCCTGCCCTGCAGTGATCTGCCTTCCGTGGTGGTGGAAAGAAGAACGCGAAGTCAAAGCGAGTGAAGTCCCGTTTAACCCTGTAGCACCTGCTGAAGCTGCTGGTCTAACAGAGTTTGCATCACGTCAGCAGATGAGTACTTTTTTCCCAAGTTTTACTTGATAATATACCCTAAGAATATATATTTTTCTTATTCTGGTGGGTGAGAGTGTATCCAAGAATACTAATATATCTGGGGCATGCTTCAATATGCTGAGTAACTGATCTTCCAAGGTGTCTGTATTTTGCTTTCATGACACCTGATCATATGTGTATTTTTCCATAGTTTCTATATCTAACTTGGTGTGATCTGGGGATGATCATACCTAAATTATTTATTTATTTATTTTCGTCTCTCCATTCAAATTTCCTTGAGTAGCAAAGAAGATTCTGCTGTTTCCAGTCTCCACTGTGTGCATTCTGCAGCTTGTTTCTGGCAGTACAGACCAAGTGTTCCTGCTTTTTCTCCTCTCTGCTAGCTGGATTCTACATCTCCTCAGGATAGTGTATTTCAGTGAGGTCAGGAGTTTGCTTACTAGATGTCTAAATCTTGTAATTCTCTTCCTAGACATATGCATGCAGACTAATGGCCATTACAATGGAAATCTCAGCTTCATGTCTTGGCAAGGGTGGTAGAGTAGACAGGATAGCAGAAGTCTGGCTTTTCAGCTTTGTGCTTCTGTCTTTTCTTGTTTGTTTTCTTTTCCCTCCTTGGGTGAGGGTTTGATTAATCAGCTTCATTTTCCTGGGTGAAAATTGCATGCAACAGGATACTAATATGTGCTTTTAGTATAAATAAAGGCAACCCTCACTTCTAGTAGTTGGTTGCCTTTAATTCTGTGCAGTCTATTCAGGAATTGATTGCTACACAAAGACTAAACCTCGAGAGATCTAGCCTTCCTTTAATAAAGGCTTAATGTCACTCTCAAAGGTGGTGCCTGAGACTGTATAAACACTGCCAAGGACAAGTGTGTGCAGTAAATGAGTAAATACATGGAAATACAAGGTTGCAGGCAGTGCTAAATTGGAACTAAAGCTGAAGTCAAGCTTTGAAGTCAATCTTGGTAAACAGAACTAAATGGGGAGTTCCAGAAGAGGCGAATGTCAATGATGCTTCCAGAGACACGAGTAAAGGAGCTGGCTTTGGTTGTGCAACACTGTAGGAAACATCAGAGATGGGGCTCAGTAAATGCCCTGCAACAGCAGTAGGAAGCTAACTTATTTTGACCATACATAAACACTTTAAGCAAAACAGCATGTTCATTAAATGGTGTAGTTGTTGGTAATGAATAAAAATGGCAAGGCTTCTCTGGTCAGTGTTATGCTGGCAGATTCAGCTGTCCTTTCAGCGTGTTTAACAGGAAAATGAAAATCAGAAATACTGAAGAGAACTTTGCTTTCTCAACCTTTGCTTTGAAGAGCTGCGTGTACATTTAATTGCCCTTGGAGTCAGCTACTAACTGACTTAATTGTGTGGATTTTATTTTAAAGCAAGTAATACCTAGTTCTGTCTAATACTAATAGACTAACAGCTGAATACTCTGCATTTTGTGTTTCCCCTTGTTATCTATCTACTTTCCTGTGGAGAAGAGTGAATAAGTACAGGCTTAATACTTTTGTTTTCATCTTTGTCTCTGTGGATTTGGTATTTTGACAGATGACAGCACTGGAGTAAGCTCATATGTTTTCAAAGTCCACGCAGGTTGCTCTGGAGGAGAGCAGTGTAAAAATAGGCAGTGCCTTAAACAAGCAAGGCTGTTTGCTCAGCAACACTGGCCTTTGCTAAGAGCTGGTGACTTGCTTCCTCCTTCCCTCTTACTGGAAATGAGATGCTGCTTGTTCTCTTGGTGCTCAAACACAGGACAATCTAAAATACTGTTACTTTAAATTATGGCATTATTGGTGGTACAGCCATGCCTCCTTTCTCCTATACCGAAAGGTAGGAGAGACAAAATTCCTCAGAGTAAGGTTCTCTCTTCTTTTTTTTTTTTCTTTTTTTTTTTCCCCCCCGTCAATGTTGCATGGGTAAAGCTTACTATGCTAAAGCAGGTATTTAATTGATTTCTACTGGAAACTAGGACTATAGGACCTCCCAGTGTTTCCCCCTCATTAATACTTAAAGTAATACTAGATTAACTAAGCTTGCTTGGTGTTTTGTCAAGAATCTATTAAATCTTTTAACCTCTATTTGCCCTAGGACCTTTCCTACCAAAGATTCTCTAGCTTTTCATGTGGCTCTTTCCAAAGCATTGTTTCAGCTTTTACTTTTCCTTTCAATTTTGGTGTGATGTGTGTGGATAGGGACTTTGGCACCTTCTATGATGTGAGGCATTATGAAGCATTTATTAAAAACTTGATACATTTTAATGAGTGTGCTCATAACCCTGCTTTCCCTCATATTAATAAATATGTCAGCTTAGGACCATTGTCAAACCTAGTCTTTGTTCTGTCTGAGAATATGTAATAACTGATCATTTATACAATAACTATTCTAGACAATACTCTGTAATACCTGATTTCTTAACTTAAATCTCTCACTGTTGCATGGAAAATGTTTTCTAGGAAGGTAGATGAATTCATATTGAGTTTGCTCAGAATTAGTTGAATAACAATATTGCTTCTCCACCATCTCTGTTTTCTACAAAATATGCCTTTAATGACACATCTGGTTCAGCTGTTTCTAGTAACTGAAGAGTTCAGCTTTGCTTTGAGTGCAAGTGCCCATGTCTGAAGTCGAGCTTCATTTGCAGTCCTCTGGCATGGCAGTGATGACTAATATTCCACAAAGTGGTAAATTCTTCTTATTCTGAGGCTTATTTTTCTTCCTGTTAGGAAGGTACATCGCACCAAGGAAGTTACATGGTACTAAAGCCTATTTAATCCTCCGCAGCTTTTGAGCTCTGCAGCCTTTTTAAACAGCGATGTTACACATTGGGCTGCTTCTTTTTCTGGAGCCCTTCAAGACTGCTTGAAGCAAATAGCAATTTTGCTGTGAAGTTGGCATAACCAGAGTATTCCTGCTCCTAGATACCTGAAGACATGAACTTTCTGCAGCAGTCTGCACATCTGAGTGCTGTTGTAGTGTATGTCTCTACTTGGTTTATGGAATTTATTATGCATACAAAGTGTCTTTTAATTCTGAAAGGCTGCAATATTTTTTGTGTGTGTGTTGCTTGTCTGGAATACTTTGTTTAAATATAACTGTTCTGCAGTCTGACTGGTAAATAAATCTCAATTTTGACACTACACCTGGCTATTACCCAGCAACACCTGAAAGTTTTATGGCAATTTCCTTCAACATCATTTAACTGGATGCTGTAGTCCATTGGTTTTCCCAGCATACAGTTAGCTTCAAGAAGATCCATGCTTCCTGCTTATGTTGTGTTCAGATTTTTCTTAAGGTTAAAAGGATTTAAAAAAAAAAAAAAAAAAAAACTTGGGCAAGGCAGTCAAAGGTACCTGCCAACATCTATCATCTCATTCTACTATAATGAACAGTTAGCTTTTGGTCTCTGACTTTATCATATTGCTGTTCAGGAGCATCTTCCAAATCATTGCCTGTGCCTTTCTTACATGCAAGGTCCTGATTTCTGTGCAAGTCAGTTTTTTGCTCCTGGCAGAGCAGAACCCACCCTTGGTCTGTGCTGAAGTCTGCTCAGACTGATGAGACTTGGCATCGTGCACCCTCCTGGTGCCCCTCGTAGCAGGTCTGACACACAGGGCCTGGACCTCTTCGAGAGGGTCTCTGCTTACTGCAATCTGGGGGGCTCGTGATAGCCAGAATGTGGTGATAGGTGGTACCGGTCTGATCCCCAGGGCAATGGGGCATCAGCCCTTCTGGTGCTCGGGGCCCTTTGACTCCTGCTCTGTTCTGCAACAAGTGAACTACTGAAATTTGAAGAGGTCTGAGCCACAGCTCCACTGCCACTTCACTTAGTGAGAAGCAGTGCAGGTTAAGTGACCGTCAAGCAGTGGGGCTCAAACTCAAAGCTTTAGCAAAGCAACTCAAGCCAGGGAGAGAACAATCTACAAACACTCTGTTCTGCTGTTTTACAGGCGTAGTCAAAAGCTTCTGCAGGCCTGTGGAGCTGCTGCAGTGCTGCCCTGCACTGTGATCCTTCCTTCCCTCTACCTCAGGAGCCAGCTGCGGGGTGGGCAGTTCATCTGCTTCGCTTGCCAGAGGTGCTTTTGCTTTCCTGTGTCACATTAAAGCCATGCAAATAGTTTCTATAGCAACAGGTCTTCTTGCTTAGCTCTGACGCAAAATCCCGAAAGGTCTTTCTTGTTCTGTGTCTTCATCCATTTTGGATTTATTTTCTTTTATCAACTTTGTCTTTCAAGTTAAATAAGAGAAAAAAAATGAGGAGTTACCTTACAAGAGAGGCCACTTTAGTTTTTAATAACCCTCTGAAGTTTCTACAGCAGGACCTGAACTCTGAGGCAAAGGAAAGATCAGCTGGAGTAATCAAGAGATTTCCCCCTGTACCTCTAGTGTTTGTTCTTGTTGCCTTACTCTAAGCCATGTATTTTTATTGAAATCTTAGCTTTTTATTGACATGATGTGTTCAGGCTCGTTTAAGCAGTAAATTCCCTTAGGTTTTCTGAGGTGGTGGAGAGCACACACAGTACTTGCAGCCTCCTTTGGCTTGTAGCTAGGACTTGGTGGCAGCACTTGAACACAGTTGCAGTTACAACTAGTAAAATCTTGGAGTGAGGGCAGATTTCACTCTGGGAGGCCGGGGGACCAGCTAAGAACATGTCTATCTTGCTCACAAAACAGATGCGACTCATCCTCTTAACTGACATGGAGGATTACATAGATGATACTCTGAGGGAATAAAAGGGTCACTTCACTGGAGAGGAAGATGTTTGTGTTGCTTAAGTAGCCTGTTGAGGAGAAGCACGTCTGACCTGTAGGTGTCTTGCTTTGTTAGGAAGCCAAATCAGGAGAATTTACTTCTGGCCCTTCCTTCCTCTGAAAGTCCTGCGGGCTTCTTCATTTTTGCTGTGAAGAATCTGTTGTCCCAGGAGGAAAGAAGAGAAAAGGTGCAGTCAGATTAGGCAGGTAAGTATTTTAGAGCTGACAGGTACAACAAAGTATAAAACTGTCATCTTGCACTGTGTGAACTGGGAAAGGCCTGGGGAGGAAGGCAGCATTTATATCCCATCCTTGGGGGCAGAAAAACTACTCTGGAGTTGAGGCAGACATTTTGGGGCCTTCAAATGTAGAAATTCAGAGGACATTCATCAAGCTAGTGAAGATGCAGCCTAGTGTATGGAACATAAGAACAAGGTAAGAGATGAATCTCTTACTAATCTGGGGCCCTGTTTCCCTTTCTGTCCTTTCATCTCTCTCAATCTCTCTGGAACATGTGCTACAGATTGTTGGGATTCTGTTAGTAGTTGATGCTATTGGCAAATTGAATGACTACAAAAATAAAAGGCAGGCAAAATTATATAAAACACTATTGCCTCTCTGCACGAGGGGCTTTGGCAAATAAAGTCTGTCCAGGGTGGTTCCTGAAGTGGAATGTAGCACAGCATCTATCACAGCTAGTTTTGCTCAGTGCTCTGTCGTTGTCAACAAGAAGACTCAGATTTCAAGGGGAGGGAGGTGCATGGACATGCACAGACTTTGGACTGTGCTTGTTTTCAGGGGAACAGACTTGTACGGCGTGTGCAGGAAGGGCCCCAGTGGGATCTGGAGGACTCTAGGACTCTATTCCAGCACACGGCGCTCAGGCGGGGAATCCTGCATCCCACCCCATCTTCTATTTTGCCTTTGCTCCCCTGTATCATCTGGCAGTTGAGAAGGGATTATTGGATGGGTTAATGGTGAGCTTGTTTCTTGATGGATCTTGGTGCTTCTTTCTCAAGGAAGAACTATTGCTAACTATAAAATCTAAAAATCAAATGGAAATCGTTGCAGGCACAACTGCAGAAGTTATGTAGCTGGTCAGGTGCCATCTGTGGCTGCAGTTTACTGCTGATATTTGACAAATCCAACATCTATATAAATGAAAAGGGCAAAGCACCCTGCAGCTCCCTGACTGTGTTATTGACATATATTCCATGATTATGTTATTGACATATATTCCTTGTTTACCTTCCTCCAAAACTCCCCGTGCGTTACACAAACTGCTGTGGCTTTGGGTTGTAGCCTAAGGAGGAGGTTATGCAAGGATAGGATGACCTTTGTGTTCCTGTGCAGTTACTTTACCCATGGGAAGGATGTGTTTTGTCCCGCAAGTGGCCTGTGTGACACTTCGTAGGTCACTTGACCTTCCTTTCTTTCCCAGCCTTAAAATAGGGCTAAAAGCTCTCTCCATAATACAACACAGTCCTTCAGCGCAGCAACAGATTCCTCGGGTAAAATCTGTAGAAATCCATCCTCTATATTTAAAAACTGTATGTTTGACAACTTTGGAGTTGCAGATCCTTCTGTTGAGCTGGACGGGGCCTCACGCTGTCTTGCACATTACTGTGACTTGTAAAGAGAGCGGGGCCCTCCCCGACTGTTCCGAACCGTCTGCTCTGCGCGCGTGCTGACGTAAATCCATATCTACCATCAGGCTCTGATGCGCTCCCAGCCATGCTGCTCTGAGCCAGGCTGGGGGTCTAATAACATCAGCAGTCACTCCGGAGATGCTTCTTGCATCTGCTTGGCTTTTGTGCTCATAACGCCGTGCATAGGAGCAGGTTTCATAAAACCACTGTTTGCCTTTCTGCTGTGGAAATGGCAGGTTTGCAGAGCGCCCTGTCAGGGAGGGATGAACTAGGTTGCTGCTCTCACTCCTTTTCTCTGTTTTAGGTTTCTGCTCTGCTTCAGATTGTGGCTATTCCTGGCTGAACGTGTTGTCGTGCAAGTTCACGGTGCTTCCCATATACACACAGAAAAATATTTCCCCTCTCCTTCAGTGCTCAGTGTAAACTACACTCTAATGTTTGATGAATGGCAACAAATCTTGTTCCTACATAAAGTTGTTCCCTGGCATCTTTCATGCCCTCTATTCCCTACCCTCTGACCAGATCGAAAGCCTTCTGGGGTTCAGCCTTGCTGTTTTCTAGGTTGTCAGCACTTCTCAGGAAGGAACGTGAGTCGCAGGCAGAACATCGCGCACGCAGTTTCCAGGGTTACCTGTGTAGCGCTGATAGCCAGCAGGAAATTAAAATGCTCCACGATGATAATACGTTATCGGCAACAGATGGTAGCCATTAGGTGTACGTGCATGTCAGGGGAGGGTGTAAAGGCAAACAGAGCAGATGCAGCTATAGATGTCTGTAATCATCACTGGAGGTGTCAAGCTCCGCTTTGGATGAAGCCGGGCAGTCCCTGAGCCCCTGGTTGCACCTTCTGGCCATGCTGTGAGTGACACTGACAGCTCCTGGGAGCAATTCCAGGTAGTCAGTGTGGTCTCAGGTTATCTGTTTGCAGAGTTTTTCTCCTGAACAGCTCTTCTATGCACTAGTGCTGATTCTCTCCTAAGAAGCCTCTGTCTCTTACCTGGGGGCTCTTGCTCTACTTTATAACCTCTCCAAACATGGTCCAGCTCCCTGCAGCCTTTGTGGAGACAGTGCTGATCTGCTGTGGCCTGTGTCCTGGATGTGTCAGGGGAATGTTACATCTGGGAAATTTGAGGGTTTTGTTTGCTGACCTTTTAGACTAGCAAAGCCCTGAGCACTTTTATTGCCAGAAGATCTGTTTCTTCCTTCCTCTACCTCTGTTTCTTTTTGTTTTTTTTTCATAGTCTTTGGTAACTCCAAAACATAGAGCTATGCTGGAGTATGCATCCACATCCTGCTTGCGGTGCAGGACACTGCACAGTTCTCCCTGATGTGCCTCTTCTAGACATTTGTCTGAGTGCAGAGGCACTGGCTGGTGTGTGTTAGGATGAAACAGGGTGCAAAGTGTCCTCGAAGAGAGTGACACGGGTGTTCAGACCTGGAGAAATGAGTGTGATGGCTCAGCTTTTCTCTAAACTCTTGCTTGGCTTTGCTTGTGAGATGTGGAGGCACGTGGAAGGCTACTTCTAGATGTGCTCTCCTCTTCAGCCCTGGATTTATAAAGTGTAGTTTCAATTAACCTTGAAATGCCTGAAGTTGCATGAAGGCTAGGCTTTTTCAAACCTAGCACAAGCTGAAACTTTTAATAAAGCCCCATAAACTTTCTTTCAGCATAGCACACGGGGGTCTGACATAGCATTGTGCCAGTTCTGTGATCTCAAGCAAACCAAGTGCCCTAAAATCTGTCGTTTTGAGATAAGTCAGCACAAATGTGTAGCTTTCTTGGTTATTGGCTGGCAGAACTTTCCGTGCTTGTACGTGTAACATTTTTAATACAAGTGTTTGCTTTCAGATGTTCTGAATGACGCCATCTTTGATGAAGATCATGATGAGATGGTAATTGTGAAGGACATAGACATGTTCTCGTTGTGTGAGCATCACCTCGTTCCATTTGTTGGAAAGGTAACTCTTCCTCCCCAAATAAATACTGGCATACAGGATAGAAGACCTGAAGTACATGCAAAAGACTTTGTAGCTGCTTTTTTAACTTTTTTTTTTTTAACAATAATTATTTACCACTTAGACTATGATTTGAGCAGTTAATATTTAGAATAGAAGCTTAGAATACACAATTTAGAATACTGATGAGGAGGATCTTCCCAAAGTGAGTTGTATTTCTGTTTAAGCCCATAAAACATAACGCTCAACCCTTTCTAGTCTAAATAATCTAATGTTTTCTGACATTTCGTATCAAAGCTCTTCATTGTGAAGCAGCAGCAAGCCTTGGGGCAGGCATCTCGATATTAAACCTGCTCACCCTGCATGCTGGCTCTGCTCTGTCATGGATTACGCTGCTGGCTCGGAGCTATCTAGTGCATATTTGTCTCAGGAACCCCTGCAAATGGCACAAACTTCTGATTAGCAGCACTGTCTTAAATAAGCAAGCACAGTCAGAAAGGCTGTACTCAGAAATGACTAGCAGGAGGCCGCTGCAGCTGGGATTCCCTTGAATGGGGGGCTTGTGTAACAGATGATGTTGAAGTTGGAGTGTCAACAACCTTAAAAAATCTTCTCGAGTTAGGCACTGTAAACGTGGTGAGGTGTTTGGAGTTGGAAATCACATCTGCAGATCTCAGCCTCTTCACTCCCACCTTAACACAGAACGATGGAGCTTATTTTAATCCATCTGTTTTACCATGAAGTACTTGGGCTGGCGAGTGCAAGTGCTCATCTTCTGTAAAGCTTGATCAGTGCCATGTATGGTCCAAGTATACCATCTCCCCAAAACAAAGCGTGTGAAGACAAACCACTTAATTTACCTAGCGGAGTCACCTCTGTTTTGTCTCCTTTCTTTCCTTGCTGCTAGTATTTTATAGTAGAAAACAAAGTAACTTCTTTTTCTCTGCAAGCTTTCCATTTCGTCTGTTTTTCTTGGTTACATGTACTGTGTATATTCTATTCTATTCTATTACATCTAGCTGTTTAGCCTGGGTGGTTTGAGAAATGTCCTCGCAAACACTGAGTCAGTCCTGCTAATATAACGATCTGCTAAATGACTTGGTGTGTCTCTAAATATTCTCAGACTAACCCTTCTCCTGTTGGGTACATCAAACAGCCTGCAAATGCTGGTCAGTGGGTCCTGTATTTGCAGCTCTATCTTAAAAATAGACATTCACAAGGATACTTGGATGGGGAACAGGATTCAACGCTGATTTCTGAGTTATGTCTTTTACTTGATCTGAAATGTTTCATGTCTTTCAGGTGTCAGTGGGTTGATTACCCAACAGAAGTGATAGGAATGAGCAAGTTAGCCAGGTAATTAGGTGCACTGTGGTACCTCTATTGCAGGTACAGCAAAGCAGGATGCTGAGATGGGGCCTCTAGGCAAAGCCCTAAGAGAGAATCCATCTATGATACTCCCCTACTGTATCTTGGCTAATTTTTCAAGTCTCTGGTACAGTGATATAAATGCTGGTTTACAGACTGCTTCAACTGTAAACCGTGTGAATTCAGTACCCTGTGTTGCTTTTTAAAACAAGCAAATAAATGCCTTTTCCCCCTTCCTCCTCATCCAAACATTTGTTTATGTAAAAACTTATTTCAGAATAGTGCAGTATTAATGTTCAGTAAATTTGCATTCAACTGCTGGAAGCTGACTTAATCATACAGTAATCTTTGGCACTACCAGTAACATATCAGTTGGCCTTAAAAAAGTCAGCAAGCGCAGCCTGATTTTGGTGGTAAAGCACTTGCCATCAGAACTTTCTCTGGGCACAGAAAGCATAATCTCTCTCTCCTTCTTCCTAAGCCTATTTTAGGCTTTGAAAGAAAAGCATGTTTATTTTAGATGAGCGGTGCTGTGCTGAGTAATAAGGACTGCTTTTTGTACCCAAATGTAGTACTTCATGGCATTCCTGAGACTTGGAACATAAGCCTTGGCTCTTGAAAAGCTGTGGTATTTCTCCCACTCAGAAAACTCACGTATTCTTCACCAGGACAGTGACCTCACCAGGCATTTACAGTCTTTGGTAGCTCCGTAATCTTCCAGGCTTGCATGGTGGCATGTCCTTCCTACATGCTGGAACTGTATGAATCCCACTTCTGGATTGTTCCAGAATTAGTTCTGGGGTGGATGCAGATCTCATTCTCTCTGCATGAGTTTCACACGCATTTGGAAGTGAGCGTTTTGATTCTGTTAATGGTTTTCTCCTCTGTCTAGGTACATATTGGCTACCTTCCTAACAAACAAGTACTCGGGCTCAGCAAGCTTGCTAGGTAAGTGTTAATGTAGTGAAAGTGATGCTAATTTGTGAAAAGGATTCCAAGCTGTTCACACTGTGCTAATCTCTGTAATCCGGTATCCCTCTAAAGCTCAGCACACTTTGCGTCCTCAGTTTGGATTTAGACCAATCCTCAGCATTTATGTTTTTTCTTTGTGGGGAAGACAGATAAGTCTTGGAGCTCTGTGTTAATTCGCATCACAGTCAACTGTAGCAGAGCTGTTAACAATGTTGGACAATTTTTTTTCATGTTTTCATGTGTCTGCAGGGAACACAGGAACAAGAACAAGCAGGGAAACTTGTTCTTTCTAAAAAACAGCCAAAACCAGTGGAAATTTCTAGTTGTTTACTTCTGGCATGTGTATTGATCCATAAGAACTGATCTGCAGAACTTCTGAACTGTAAATGAATCCACTGTCTCTGGATTTTAACCAAACCTAGACCTTTCATATCTATTAGCTAACTCTTCAGATATAATTGACAATTTTCTTTTATTTGAGACCTGCTGAGAGAACTTGAGGGTAGATTTATAGATAAGACTGAGCCTAAGTAATTATGATATACTTGAGAAACATGGTTGTCATGTAAAATACCTTTTTCCTCTGGCAAGTGCCCCTGCATCAGTTGCTGCACTGAATCTGTTATAAAGTGACACTTTCTGGTTGTAGTGGGGAAGGGAATGGTAGATCCCATAAATAAGCAGATTATGGGGTAGCAGAGTGGAGGGTTCTCTTCTGCCAAACAAATCTGAGACAACTCAGCTGCTCAGAAAGACCACATAGGACTTGCTTATTCTTCCCTTGATGCATCTGCTAATCTTCTTGTAGTACCAGTAACACTAATGAGAATTAGCCTTGTAAATCTGCATGCCTGCTGGAGTTTCTTAGTGGGAAAGAAATGTGTAGGGTATGATGCTAAAGTGCTTCAAATTAATTCTGCTCTGTTCTGTGCTCCGTTTGCACAATGATGAATTAGGTTTTGAAGCAGAAAGTCCCTTGGAGGTCAAGCTGCTGCTAATGTAACCTCACTGTCCTGGAAACCATCTCCAGGAGTGGTTATAGCAGTGGGCTCTGGTCTAGTAGTGGACACTGATTAAAGTGGGCTCTGATTAAAAGGTTGAAACAAGCAGTTCAACACTGGACTTTCATATTTGTTTACCATGACTAGACCTACAATCCTCTGGAAGAGGTAATGCCTTTAGTTTTCTTTCTGAAGAGCATGAATTCAGAATTAAAGATGGCATTTGAAATAAGCATCAGTCGGTTTGTGTTTGCTCTGATCTTCAATTCTCTCTGAATTGCAGAGGTTGAAGGGGTTCAAAATTGTCTTGAGTGATCCTTACTGCAGGTGGCAACATCCCTCAGTACAGAGACACGCTTGGAAACGTGCAAGGCTTCCACCACTGTGCTTTAAAGGTTAAATCTTGCCTCTTTTTCAGGTTAGGGTGAAACTCCCTTACAATACTATAACAAAAAGATTAGATTCCTGTATAACAAAATGTTTGCAGTCCTCATTGCTTTTGAGTGCTCCCCACGAGAAGAGATTGTGAACCAAATCATTCTTCCCTCCCTTGTTGTGTATAATGCAGCCATGTTCAGATAGAGCTTTGTGAGGCTGTTGGTACTGTGGGAATAATCTTTCATAATAGGATTAGCTTAATGTGGGGAGTTCTGTAGCTGTGGATGACCTGCATTCAGTAAACAAACATCTTTCTTTGGATTTTAAGCTCAGGCTGGAAATGCTAATGCAAATAGGCCTCTCTGCATATGAGAAGCCCTGCCAGCATCAACTTTTTCCTATGCATATATTTAATCTAAATATTATCTTGCTTTGTTCAGAATAGCTGTAACACAACATTTCAGGAAGGGGGTTTCTGCATACAATTTTCTCCCCAAAACAGCAGGCAAATCTTAATGTCACAACCTCTTTTTGTGACCAATGCCTCTGGCTGCCAGCACATATCTGTTTCTTATCCACTCCGGCCAGATGGGCACTGAAGTTGTCTTTCTACAGCAACTTCTTTACCTGGCCACTTGACATGTAATTAAGCGTTTGAGATTTGCAGGAATAACCACTCTGTAACTCAGTGGGTCCTCAGAGTTTTTGCTTAAGAATGTTGTTTGTAGGACTGTGGTGATGAATTATCGTGATATCGTTTGCATTGCCCCACAAATGGGTTAAATTTGAATTCACATTAGAGAGCAGCACTGAGGTGATCCCTGCAGCTGAATGTGAATGATGGTGTGATACACTGGGGAGAGTGTCTGTTTTAAATAATAATAGTAAAAAAAGATATTTCTCATTGTTCTCAGCTAAGTTTGTGGTTAAATGCAAGAATTCAAAACATCTCTTGCTCAGCATCTCTCTGGAAATGCAAATATCTGAACTGTCCTTAAAACAGTGCTCAGGTTACACCGAGGCAGGAGGTTGTAGGCTGTCTTAAATTCCAGGCTTCGCTTTCAGGAAGTCTTTGGGCATGGATCCCCTTGTAAACGTGTGCTCCAGATGGGTGTAGCTACAAGCGCTTCAAAAATAACAGCCGCACAAGAGCAGCCCTGAGGAGCAGTGACAGGGTCGGTCCTGGTGGGATGCGGTGCGCGGGGACGGCCTCACGCCGAGCAGCAGGATGGTGTCACCTGGGTTTCCAGGAAGGGAACAGCAGCAGAACCATGTCCCTTGCCTTTTCCAGAAGGGAATCGGCGGTCGTGCTTGGGAGTGCAGAGCTAGCTGTGAAGATCAGACAGTGCCACGACAGGAATAACTCTCATGAATTGTCTGTTTCCTCTTTTTTTCTCTCTCTCTCTCTTTAGGATCGTGGAAATATACAGTAGAAGACTACAAGGTAAATGGCTGATTTCCTTCCTAGCATGTGCAGTCCTTTGCTAGCCAGCTCAGGGTAATTACATATGTGTAGATGCAGTCCTCCTATACACAAGAGTGTTGAGAAAAACAGTGTTCCTGACACAGGCCTTTCGTATCTGAGGCAGTGTGGAAGGGCTGGTTATTTTGTCTCCCTGCTCGTTGCCATTTCCCCTTTTCCCCTCTGGATAGACCCCTTGTGATGTACCTTTTTTTTTTTTTTTTTCTGAATTTTGACATTAGAAAACCACTCTTCAAGGAAGAGCAACTGTTTTTGGAGCTGAGAACAGCTCCAGGGTGGGATTTGGGTCAGGCTTGGCCTGGTTTCATTGTCCTGTACTTCTGTTTGGCCTGTTCGTGGCGACAGAAGTCTGAGGTGTCAGACTGGTAAATAGAGGGTGCTAGAGCTGTAGGAAATGAAGGTTTGCAGGAGCACAGACTTCCTAATTTGCTTGGTTTTGTCTATTTGTTGTTTCCTTCAAATGAGAAAAAAGTGTGCAAGGAGTGAATAAGGTAGCTCTAAATTCAGTGAAAAACCATGTGAAAAAGAAAGAAAATACAAAAGTAAGAAAATCTAACAGCATAATCACAGAACCACAGAATGGCTGAGGTTGGCAGGGACCTCTAGGGCTCATCCAGTCCAGCCCCTGCTCCAGCAGGGACACCCAGAGCAGGGGCACAGGGCGGCATCCAGGCGGGTTGGAAGATCTGCAGAGAAGGAGCCTCCACAGCCTCTCTGGGCAGCCTGTGCCAGGGCTCTGGCACCCTCACAGCAAAGAAGCTCTTCCTCACATGGAGATGGAACTGCCTGGGTTTTAATTTATATAAACTAAATGATATAATGGGAGATACAAGACCTGTTTTACCAAATCAGGGTACTGTACATTCCTGCAAACATGTGAAATGCAAAATGATTCCCCAAATCACCAAGAATAAAAGGCCTGTTCCAGCAAACCAAAATACAGGATGGGATCTGGTTCTGCCGCTCCTCACACAACTGATGCCAGCAGAGCAGACGTAGCAGAGGTGGGATCAGGTCCCCTTGGAAGGGAGAAAGCAGCATCCTGATGTTGCTCTCCTGTGTGTCACGTGCAGATGCTGCTGGTGCCTTAATGCTAGGGAGGTGCGAGCTGCTTGTGACCTTGTTGTCCTTTCAGTCCAGGAGCGCCTCACCAAGCAGATCGCCATCGCCATCACGGAGGCCTTGCAGCCCGCGGGGGTCGGCGTGGTCATCGAAGCCACGTAAGTGACACGGGCAGCAGTGCTCTTAGTGCCCAGCACCGTGTCCCTTCTGAACGTGCAGCTTCCCTGGCTTCCTTGGGATTCAGCTGGGCCCTGCAAGAAGCACGTGCTGCTCTTTTTCTCGCAGGGTTCGTGCGTGTCTTTATGTTGTAAATCAGCCTGCCTGGTTTATTGACGCTCGCTCTCATTTCTTCTAGGCATATGTGCATGGTAATGCGTGGGGTGCAGAAAATGAACAGTAAAACAGTAACCAGCACAATGTTGGGGGTATTCCGGGAAGATCCAAAGACCCGTGAAGAATTCCTGACTCTCATCAGGAGCTGAAACTGTGCCATTCTCCAAATGGAGGCCGTTCTGTCCGGTGTCACTGTCCGTTCTTCTCTGTTTTTACATCTCACTTTTAAACTAAATCGTCGTGAATTGTTGTCATAGTCTCTGTGCAGTGAAAGACTTCTGATGGCAAATGAGAAATGTAACGATGAGGTAGGTGTGTGTTGTCCACGTCACAGAATTACACAGCTGTGAACAGGGCTTTGCAAAGGCTTTGACATCGGGAGCACAAAATATGCTGCCATTGGGAGCAAAATGGTGTTCGGGAGCAAATTGGGTATTTATGGAATAGTTGTGTCCAGTAGGATAAATGCAGTGCAGCATAGGAAGCAATGAAAGGCTGCGGATCCTGCAGATAACTGCAGCACTGCCTGCAAAGCCCCGTCCTGTATTATCCCTGACTATATTTTATTATAAATCCTTTGGTGGCTGTTTCAGTGTTTGGATACGTATGCTATACCTCCTTGAGATGTTACCTCTGGTGGTGTTTTATATTCTTGCTAGTATTAATCCCTCCCCTCCCTTTTTTTCTTTTTTTTTCTTTGAGAATTAAAAATGCATTTTTCCTAGCCTGTTAACATTCAGGGAATTAATTGCTAAATAATTTGGGGCACAGCCTTATCTCAATGTAAAGGGTTTTAGGTTTTATGCACCTTCTTCTCTGTGCCTCAGACCATTTTAGCTATCAGTTTCTGACTATTTTTTTAAGCAAACTTTAACAGTTAAAAAAAAAAAAGAAAACCTCAGAGTCTATGTCTGCAAAGAAATTAAGCTAAAGAGGTTTAATGTTTTTTTTTAATGATTTTTATATGTCATTCTCCTCAGATTTCCATGGGTTTTTTAGACTGAGTAGCTAAAACTAGTCTACTATTTTGAAAACAAGGATTTCTCTTCAAACATTTCAAGATTTGCATCTCTTAAACATTGGATCAAAGGTGGGCGCTGAAATCTTGAACACGAAATGTTGTCAGGTCATTCCAGGGCAAGGTAATCTGAGATGACAACAACTTATTTCATAAGAACAATTGAGGAAAATATTTCCAGGGCCATCAAAATGAATTAGGCCACATTTTTGTGTGTATGTGGCAACCTCTGTATGTGGCAGTGTTGGTACAGAAAGCTTCAGTCCACTGGACTTGGCTCAACTTCTTATAATTTATTACGATTTTAATGAGTGTTTTGTAACTCTTAATTGGGAAAATATGATCCACAAATGAAAACCACCCTTCTCAAACTTAGTACTAAGTACTCAAACTAACTTAAAAAATGAAATGTCATCCAGCGTGTCAGATGGCCGCAGAGCCTGTTCCTGTGCACGTATCTGCACTGATGGATTTGCTGACTATGAATCCAAGATGTTTTTCTATTCTAACCTAAAAGGCAACTCCTAATCTTACACATTCAGGCTTCTTTTTTCTTTTTTTTTCCTTCTTTTTGCTGGAAACAAAGCAAGCATTATGCCAAGCTAAATTTTAATCAAGCCTAAAGAGCTTTAAACAGTACAAATTTCAAGAAAGGCTTAAAAAAACCCCATCTCTATTTATTCTTGTATCTACCCACTCTTCTTTTTGCCAATAACCTCATGTATTTCATGATACCAACCTTACTTTGAAGACCATCACAGTATTATTAGGAAAAAAAAAAATCCTTTGCAATATCCTGTATCCTTGATTCTGTATTTGCAAGGTGCTGTAAAACCATTTCTCTGCTGGCACAACCAAGCTGCAGTGTTGCACGTTTATAAAATACACCAACTCTCTGGATTTTGTTTTCTTTAAGCAATTGAAGGCAGATATTGCCCGTTTTGTGTTCCGTATCTGTTTCAAATGTCCAGCTAAAAAGCCTTAAAATCACCCTTGTCTGAAGTTCAGAGTAAAACTTTCTCTCTTTTTAGCTCAAGAGTTGGAAGGAGAACTTGAGGACCAAAGAGGCACCCACTGATGTTTGTTTGTCTGCTGCTTTAGTCATTTGAAACTGTTAATTCTCCATAAAATGCTGTCTTGCTCCGGAGGTAACGAAAAGGTTGCATTTTAACCACTTATCTTCATTCAGGATAAAGTTCACATTGCACCACCACCAGTTTTTATTTCTGTGACCTGTACTCCTTAAAACATACCTCTCTCTACTTGTGGCCTTGGATTTTGTTCACATTTTTTGCTGTTGCTGTTTGGTGCATATTTTTTTTTTGGAACTTCAGTATTGATCAAAGCCATGAGCTTTGTCTGCAGCCGGTGTGTGTGTGTGTGTAGCACCTGCAGCTGCCCCGTGGCGCGTGGAGTCGCTGTCTGTGACACATTAAAGGCAGTGTTACCCCTCGGAGTGGCAGCGTCCTTGTCGGCTCGCGTGGCCCTGTTGTGGCCAATGCCCCTGTGCTCAGGGTTGTCCCTGGGCCAGGGGCTGCTTGGCCCTGTGCTGAGGCGTCCTCTCGGGCTCCTGGTGTCAGCGTTGTCCCCAGGTGGGTCTCCATTTATCGCAAAAAAACCCCAAAGTGTCCTCCATCCAGCAGGATTTTTTATTGCCGGAGGAGCCTTCAGAAAACGTATCTGGACACAAGGAAGATGGAAGCAGTGGCTGGTTCGGAGCATCTGTGAATCTCCCTCTTCTCAGCTGCCAGCATCAAGGGAGAGGGATTTGGGAGTCCTGGTTGACAACAAGGTACCCGTGAGGCAGCAACGTGCCCTCGTGGCCAAGGAGGCCAATGGGCTCCTGGCTGCATCAGGAGCGTTGCCAGCAGGGCCAGGGAGGGGATCCTGCCCCTCTGCTCAGCTCTGGGGAGGCACCTGGAGCACTGGGGGCAGTTCTGGGTCCCCAGGACAAGAGGGAGCTGCTAGAGAGGGGCCAGCGCAGGACCACAAAGATGATGAAGGGACTGGAGCATCTATCGTATGCGGAAGGACTGAGTGAGCAGGGCCTGTTCAGCCTGGAGAGGAGAAGATTGAGAGGAACAGTGACAGGACAAGGGGTAACGGGGGCAAGTTGAAACCCAGGAGGTTCCATCTCCATGTGAGGAAGAGCTTCTTTGCTGTGAGGGTGCCAGAGCCCTGGCACAGGCTGCCCAGAGAGGCTGTGGAGGCTCCTTCTCTGGAGATCTTCCAACCCGCCTGGATGCCGCCCTGTGCCCCTGCTCTGGGTGTCCCTGCTGGAGCAGGGGCTGGACTGGGTGATCCCTAGAGGTCCCTGCCAACCTCAGCCATCCTGTGGTTCTGTGATGAAGGCTGGTGGTCCCCTTGTGCACAGGGAGCCTTCCTGGCTCCCGTCACGCTTTGTGCTGCAGGGGAGATGCTGCTCCCGCTGCTGCCAGGTCCCTCTGTCAAGCAGGACAGAGGTGCGAGGCGGGAGGCGCCGCTGCTCCCGTGGGATGCAGGTAGCTGGGGTGGGAAAAGGCACCCGGAGCCGGTCGGGAAGGCAGGCGAGGCCGGGGCAGCCGCTGCCCTGCGTTTTTGTGCGTGACCTCTGGTAGTCAGACACGGAGCGAGGAACAAAAGCTCCCTCCAGCCCTGCATGTTCTTCCCAGCCCTGTTTGGAAAGAATCTCGTGGGAACCCCCGGAAGGATTTTTTTTCCCTTGTCATGAAGCTGCTTCTGTTTCTCATGGTTGTATATTAAAGTGGTGACCGGGGTGGGAAACGGCCTCTCTGTCTAAACAGGCATTTCTGCAAGAAACTGGCTATTCCCGGCGGTTTTTCTAGGTGTGGGATTTTAGAGGAGCCTCCCTGGATCTGTGATCACGTGGAGATCTCTGCAAACACTGTGGAAAAATCCTCAGCTCTCCCGCCTGTCATGGAGCTGGAGAGCGTTTGCAGCTTAAAAAGCGGAGGGCAGAGCCGAGACCCCAGCCCTGTGTGAGAACCAAAGCGGGTCATGGACCCGGCGAGTCCGGGTCTCTGAAGCGTCACCCGGATGCGGCCTCTGCTGTGGTGGCCCCTGGGCCTCGTACAGGTGATTCCTGGCGCAGCCTCTGCTGCTTCCGTCACATTTTGGCTCTGGGTTGTGGCAGGGGAGCCGGTCCCTGTGCTCCGGCACGGCCGCCTCGTGCCCCTGCTCCTCCTGGCAGGATGAGCGTCATGGCCCTGCTCGTGTCATGGCCCGGGGGTCCCTCCGGGATAAATTCCCTTCCGCAGCCTCCTTTCCCCAGGGAAAGCCACCCGAAAGGAGCGGGATGCAGAGGGAGCAGGTGTTGGAGACAGGGAATTGCTCCGCGCGCGGGTGCCTGTCCCACTGCTCCCGTTCGGAGAGGCTGGTCCCTGCGTGCGCCCATGGAGCTGCAGGCTCCGTCCTGCGCGTCCCAGCCCGGACCCGGGGCCTCCCCCTCGCACCCCGTCCCCAGCAGGGAAACACCACGGCCCGGCACATCCCAGATCCGCAGCAGAGCCAGCGTGGAGGGTCCTGTGGAAACACAGAGGCTTTTGGGGACCAAATTCCTGGTTTCTTTGCCTTTTAACTCAAATCCCGGTAGGTGCCAAGCAGGGTAGGCCTAGCGCATCCATCCCTGCGTCACCCACTCCTGCGCACGCTGCGAGTGGCCGTGGTCACCTCTGGTTCGCGAGGAACCGCTGGATCACCGGGACCCGCGAGGACGTAAAGGGGAGGGACTGCACAGGCTGGTTTCTTCCTGGGGATCATTAGGAAACGTTCCCAGCGCGGCGGGACGAAGGCCTCGACGCTGCTCCCGGCTCCGCCGCCGGCCGGGGCCGCGCGGTCTGTGGCTCCCTCTGCCGTGCCCGGCCCGGCTCTCGCTCCATAGCCGGGAGCTCCTGGGATCAGCAGGGGATCCGCTCTCCCTCCCAACACGTGTGCGTGTCTGCACACACACGCACACACACACATATTACATATATATATACACATTTATCTATGTAAAAGCAAAGGCAGCAAACGGTGGGAAATCCCTCAGCACAGGCTGGGCGGCCGCCTGAGCTCCCTGGCTCATCCCGAGGGCAGGGACTTTCACCTCTCACCCATCTCTTTATTTAACCCTTTCCCCTTAGCCCGTCTAGCTCCCATTTTCCACTCTGGGATATTCCCTACCCCCCCCCCCTTCCAAGGATCCGCTCCAAAGCCAGTGGGAAAAGCCAGGGCAAGGCGGCCGGTGGCCTTGGTGGATGAGGAGCAGCTCGGGGACACGTGAGCAAAGGGCACGGACAGAAGCCCAAGGCCCGAAAGTAGGGAGAAAAGTAGGGAAAAGCCTGGCACGGAGCCGGCTTGGGCTGGAAATCTGCCTTTTTACCCCAGGTTCAGCCCTTCTTCCCCCATTAAAACCCAAGCAGGGGAGCTCGGCGGGCCGGGTCGGGCCCCGGTTTGGAGCGCTCCGGCCCCGGGCTCCGCTGAAGGGAGCCCCCCTCTCCTGCAATCCCTGCTGCTCCCTCTGCCCCCTATTCTTTATTTGTCCATTTACCTCTTTTTAAGTGACCGGCTGCCAGAGAGAGGGAAAGAAAAAGGCAACACACCCCAGTGTTACAAAACCTTGTATTAATCATCTCCCTTCACTTTCAATATAACGTTGATATGAAATATAGCCATGACTCGTAGTTACATGGGAGGAAATGAGTAATAAATACAGTGTAGCAAGTTTAAATCACGAGGGTGTTTCACTGGTAACAACATTTGAAAACTGTACACTTGCAAAGACCGGCATCTCCAAACATTAGTGTGTCTTTATATCGGGGAAGCTTTTACATGTAACAAACATGCTATTTCCATATATGACAAATTTAAAAAATAGGCATTGCTCGGCAACATTAACTAGGCAAAAATATTTCTTTGTGCACTAACTTTGTACAGAGGAAAATAAAAGGAAGAAAAAAACCCAAAAAAACAGGACTAGAGGCATGCATGTACAATAAAAGTCTGCCCGGAAACGGCATGCAACAGAAGAGAATTCAAAGCTCTTTAAAGTAAGCTTACAATATGCATAAATACATCAGGGTTATATATTAATAAGGGAGGAAGTATTCTGTTTAACATTATTAACATTCCTGTTTGTTTTTTTTGTGTGTGTGTGTGTTTTTTATTTTTTTCTTATTTTTTTTTCGTCCTATTCCTCCCAGAGGAATACACATTCACCTTTAAGTAAAGATAAAGGAATACAAAAAATAAAACTCACTTTGCAAACTCTGATGACTTGTATAAAATCAACTTTAGTGTTCTCCTAGCTGTGTGCAAATTAGACTTCTGCAGGATCGACTTTTCCTCAGGCACATTCAGGAAGCCTCAACCCGGGCCGGGAATCGCTCCCGCCGCCGCCCCGGCCGCGCGGCGCCGCTCGGGGACGGACATCACAGTTTTGGCTCTTCCTTGGGGCCGGGTGCGCGCGCGGGCCCCGCCGCGACGCCTCAAAGGAAACGCGGGGGCTTCCTCAGCGTCGCGAGCGCCGCGCGGGACGGGCCGAGCGCGGGGGAGTCGGGCCAAGCCGGGCCGGGACGCGCTGGGTTGAGTCAACTGAGCTGGGCTGAGCTGGGACAAACGGGGCTGAGCTGGGCTGGACCGAGCCGAGCCGGGTGGAGCTGAGCCGAGCTGAACTCGGCCACGCCAGGCCCAGCTGAACCAAGTCAGGCTGAGCTGGTTGAGCCGGGTTGAGCCAAGCTGAGCTGGGGTGAGCTGAGCTGAGCCGAACCAGGACACATTGAGTCGAGTCAACTGAGCCAAGCTGGGCTGAGCTGAGCTGAGCTGAACCAGGACACGTTGAGTCGAGTCAACTGAGCCAAGCTGGGCTGAGCTGAGCTGAGCTGAGCTGAGCTGAACCAGGACATGTTGAGTCGAGTCAACTGAGCCAAGCTGAGCTGGGCTGAGCTGAGCCGAACCAGGACGTGTTGAGTGGAGTCAACTGACCCAAGCTGAGCTGGGCTGGGCTGAGCCAGGACATGTTGAGTTGAGTCAACTGAGCCAAGCTGAGCCAGGTCAAGCCAAGCTGAGCCAGGTCAAGCCAGGCTGGGCTGAGCTGAGCCGAATCAGGATGCATTGAGTCAACCAGGCCAAGCTGAGCCGGGCTGGGCTGGGCTCGCCACGCCAAGACACACAGAGTCAAGCCCAGCTAGGCTGAGCTGAGACAAACAGAGCCGAGCTGGGCCGAGCTGAGCCGGGCTAAGTGAGGCCAAACCGAGCGGCGAGGCCACCGTGAGCCGCCCCCACTCGGCACCGGGACTGGCCACAGCCAAGATCCAACGCGGCCGGCGCGGGCGCAGCCAAGGACACTTGTGTAGCCGCCGCCGCCGGGGCCGGGTAACAACAGCACCAGTGAAACCTCCCGCGCGAGGGCAGCGAGCGACGTCCCTGGAGGAGCTCGCGGCGCCGCCGGGCGCGAGGGCGGGAGCAGAACAGAACAGAAAGGGCCGGGCAGGGCAGGGAGCGACGCGGCCGTGCCGGGACGTCACCCCCGGCGGCACCGGCGCTGCCCAACTTCAGGGAAATGGGTAAATACAAAAATGAAAGGCACTGCCGCTTTATTACTAAATACTCGACTTTACAGCCTCATTCATGCAACTGCTTTTTTCCTTTTATATATATATATATAAATATTTTTTGTTCTATTTTAGGGTTCAATTTTTTTTCCTTTTTTTCCTTTTTCTTTCCGTTTTGGCGGAGCTCTGCGACCTGCCCGCAGCACAGGCCGGGGCAGAGCCAGGGGCCTTCCCGAATGTGACCGCAGCCTCTTCCTCCCTTCAGAACAAGGAACAGCAAACGCAACCAAGCCGTGATGAACCGAGACGCCGTCGATGGGAAAGAAGCTTCGAGGAAAGAAAAGAACTCAAAAAAGAGAAGAAAGAAGCGTTTGGGTGGTGAAGAACGGACACCAGCACGGAGCCCAGCCGCAGCAACCGAGTGTGTCCCGCATCCCAGACTGCGGCGCTAGCGCTCGGACGACCCGTTTCTCTGTCCAGCAAAGGAATAAGTGGGACCTGCCGCTCCGCGTCCCGCCGCAGCTCCCGTCGCGCTCCCGCCTCGCTCCCCGCATCCCCTCCGGCTCCTCCCGCCGCCGCCCGAGGGAGCCGCGGGCCCCGCAGCCCCCGCGGCCGCGCTCGGCGCTCCGGCACCTCCTCCGCGACCCGGCACCTGCTCCGACCTGCTCTCCGGCACCGCCACGTCCAACCCGCCCTCGCTGCCCCACCAAGGGCTTTCGCTTGGCTTTTTCTGGCCCTTTCTTGACACCGCTACGAGCGCCGCGAAATACGGAGATTTTTTTAGGCACACCGAAAAGGCGTTTTCCTCTGTTTCTGGCAAACGCCGAGGCCGGACCCGGCGCCCCGCGGTCACAAACAGCGTTTGCCCGCAGCGCATCCGCCAGCGCTTCCGCTGCCCTCCCCGCGCTTTTTGTTTTTGTATTTTTTTTTTTTTTTTGCCCCCCTCCCACCCCGCGCCCCAGCCAGCATGGATGTGAGAAATGACAACACAAACTCCAAGTCTAATGATATGTTCACAAGGACAAACGAACGGACACGTTGCCAGCGCGCGGCCGCCCCGGCGGAGCCCGCGCCGCAGTCGCTCCCCGGCCGCGCTGCTGCCGTCGCCTCCTAGATCGTGGACGTTCGGTCGACGCCATCTGCAAAGGGGAGGGTGGTGGGGAGGGAACGCACAGTTAGGAGGCGCCGGGAGCGGCGCAGGCGCCCGGCCCCGAGCTCCGGAACCCCCGTTCCGGGAACGTGGGGGATCCGCGGGGCCACGCGGGAGCCGCATCCCGAGCTCGGAGCCCTGCAGACTGGGGACGTTTCCCTCCTCCGGGCTCCTGCAGCGGTGGGAAACCCTCCTCCTGCTCTGGACGGAGGCAGAACCGAGCGCGGCGGCTCCAGGGGGGTCCCTCCCTGCCCGGCCCCAGGCTGGTGCAGGCAGCTCCCTGCCCTCCCGGCACCGGGACGTCTTCCCGGAGCGGCTCCCAACACCATTTCGGCTCCCAACACCATTTCGGCATCGCCGGAGCCGCCCGAAGGCGCCGGGAGCAGAGGCCGAAGGCGGCGCTGCCCTCACGGCCCTGCCCCGCGCGCCCCTCGCCTCGGCCTCCCGAGACTGAAAACAGACAGGGCGGTTACGCTCGGTTGTGGGTTGCTGTTTTGCAGGTTTATTTCTCGTCTCTCTGGAGCTATTTTGAGCATGACCGGTTTGGAGAGGCTCTTGGGGGCCATGGCCCCGGGGATGACGTGGACCTCGCCGAGCGCCCCGGTGCCGCCGGGAGCAGCGTCCCCGGGAGCAGCGTCCCCGCGCCGGCTGTGCCCGGCGCCGCTCCCGGCTCCCTCGCCGGGTTATCCCGGGGCGCCGCACGCAGAAGGGTCAATACATGACGTGGAGCCCCCGGGGGCGGCCGGGGTGACTATGAGGAGACTCGTGGGCTGCCCCGAGCAGGGAGCCGCTGCCGAAGCAGCGGGGCCGGTGCCGGCGCGGGGGCCGTGGGCTCAGAGCCACAGGCCGTCCCAGGGCTTGGGGGCCGCGGAGCAGGGGGGCTCGGCCGCGCGGACGTGCTGGAAGAGCCCGAGGAGGAGGGAGTGCTCACCGCTGAGCGCGTGCTCCGTCATGCTCAGGCACAGGGACTCCAGCCTGTTGTTGATGTCGGGCTCCGTCACCGGCACCGGGAACTCTGCAGGGGAGAGACGCGTGGGTCAGCGGCGCCGCCTGCTCGGCCCTTCCCGCTCCCCGGAGACTCGGCCCTTTGGCACGGCCCAAAGGGCAGGGGCAGCCTCACGTGTGAAGCCAAAACGGGCTGGACGGCCCAGGCCGGCCCCACGGCCCTGCTGAGCCCACCCCGTGCCCTGGTGGGCGCCTCGGGCAGGAGAGGGTTGGGAAAACCCCGCGGGGCTCCTGCTGGAGCAGCTCCCAGCGACACGGGGCGGACGGGGGCAGCGCGGACGGAGCGGCAGGTTCTGACACCGCGTCCCGGGGAAGGGCTGACCCCGGCAGCGCGCGCGGGCGGCAGCGCAGGGCAGGCAGAGTCCCCTCTGCGGAGCCCGGCGGCCGGGTGACCGGGAGGAGGGTCACGGTCCCTGCCCAGAGACGCTCCCTTTCCCTGCAGGAAGATGCTCCCTTTCCCTGCTTGGAGATGTTCCCGATGTTCCCTGCTCGGAGATGCTCCTTTTCCCTGCTGGGAGATGCTCCCTTTCCCTGCTTGAAGATGCTCCTTTTCCCTGCAGGAAGATGCTCCTTTTCTCTGCTCAGAGATGCTCCCTTTCCCTGCTCGGAGATGCTCCCTTTCCCTGCTGGGAGATGCTCCCTTTCCCGGCTCGGAGATGTTCCCGATGTTCCCTGCTAGGAGATGCTCCTTTTCCCTGCAGGAAGATGCTCTCTTTCCCTGCTGGGAGACGCTCCCTTTCCCTGCTCGGAGACGTTCCCGATGTTCCCTGCTCCGCATGTTTCCCTGCCGGAGCCGCCGTTCCTGCAGGCGGCTGCAGTGCGGGCGCCGCCGCCGCGCTGCGCCGTGCGAGGGCAGCACAGACCGCGCTCGGCCGCTGCGGCGCAACCCGGCCCCGCCGCCTCTTCCCAACGCTGCCTCTTCCCAACGCTGCCTCTTCCCAAGGCACAAGGGAGGTTGCAGGGGGAGGCAGCCCCTTCCCGCAGCCCCTCCGTGCTCCGGGACGCGGCTGCAGGAAGGGCCCCCACGCGCTCTGCTCCGCTCCTCCCGCTCTCCCAATCGGCATTTGAATGTGGGCTCAATCCGTGCGGAACCAAAAAGCCCCCCAGCATTTCCTTAAATACCTCCGGCGTGGTAACCGATCCGCATCCCTGCTCCAGGTGATATTTCAGCCCCTGGGACAACCCGTTTTGGTCCTGGTTTTAAATAGCCCACACGTGTGGAGCCAAAGCGCACACGTCCCCGGGCAGGCAGGAAGCTGCTGCTGCGCGCGGTGCCATGAACGGATTCTCCCTCGCTCCCTGCGCTGGATTTTGGATTTCGGCAGAGCCATTAAGGCTTCCTCTTTGGGGATTAGGCAGGGTTTAGGGTTTCCTCTTTAGGCTTTAGGCAGGGATTGCTTGCAGAAGTGCCAAAGAGCACGAAAGCTCCCCCGGGGATTTCATACTTTGGGGTCCACGTCTTGCTCCACCCTCAAGGGAGACCACCCTGAGATAGGAAGGTCAAGGTGCCACGTCCCCGAGGAGCTTTTGGGGACAAGGCCAAGGCCCCAAGGCTCCCAGACTGTAGTTAATACTTGCACTAGTGATTTAGTGGATGGGCATCTAAAATATACCCTAAAGAGAGCAGGACGGGGGAAAGGAGCTCCTGCAGCAACTGCAGAATCGTGTCCCTGCGATGCTGTTTAGCCAACAAAAGTTGACTTTTCTTGGCTTTCAGTCAATAAAAGGTATTTGCCACCTAAATTTGCCAGGTAAAACGCTGCAGACAGGACACACAGAGCAAAGGGAACGGCCAAGCTGAAGCCCTGGTGGTGGCTTACGAATGAGATGTTGTTTATTGGCTCCCTGTCCTCCAGTGCAAGGTGTTGCAATAAGCACCAGGTAAGAAGAGCCACGTGCAAGAGGCTAATGAAGAGCTGTGCAGAGCAAACAAGCACAAACACCCCCGAGGGGAGCAAGGTCACTCTGCAGGGTCCAGGCGCAGCCAGAAACTCCCCCAGATCACGGGATGCTCCAATGCCCGGGAGCGTTTTGGAGGTGTTTGGCCCAGCAGCAGGAAGCACCAAAACGGCAGGATTTGCCTCCGAACGCGCTGCAAACAGAATTTCCCTCCAGCCTATGAAGTCACTTCCTCCCCACCGGCTCTTCCAGCCCATGCACAAACAAAAAAGGTGATCGAAGAGCTGCAGCGCTCCCCGGGTAACATAAAGCCTCCCAGAAGGAAGCTATGTAAGGCACTAGCACAGTCGGGATGTTATATATAGGGTCAAAATCCTTCCAGCGATGTCTCCAGCTGAATCAACCCAGTAATCTGACTAGCGTCAAAAAATATCCCGCCTGGATTGCGACAGCCCGAGCGCGCGGGGCCTGGCCGGGCGCCAGCGCAGCCCGCGGGCGCCGCCAGCGCCGCCGATCGCAGAGCGGGGCCCGCGCGAGGAGCCCAAGGCCGGGGCGGGCGCCCTCCTACCTGGCTGCTGGAACATGAGCATGGTCTGCGGGGAGGTGTGCACGGGCAGCGAGCGCGTCCTCTGCACCGAGCTGTGGCTCCGGCTGGGCATGCTGTTGCTGCCGCCGGGGTTGGCGAACCAGAGGTTCTGCAAAGGGAAGGAGCACGCGGCGCTGGGACGAGCGGCGGCCGCGCCGGGCCCTCGCCTCGCCCCCCTCGTCCCAAGCCCTCCGGCACCGCGCGCCCTCCTTCCTCCCCGCTCCCTTTTCCGTACCCCTCTGCAGCGCAAACAGGAAATGCCTGCAAACTGCTCTCACTGCTTTGGCTTAGCAAAATAAATAAGCGAGCGGCTCCAGGCGAGCTCGGCCCGCCGGGGAAAGCGGAGCAAACGGCTCCGAGCCGATGGCAGCGACGGGGGGCGATTCCCTCCCTCCCCGCCGTCCCCGTCCCCGCGGCCGCGCACTGACCTGTCTGCCCTGCTTGAGGATGGCGGGGCCGGCGGCGGCGCCGCGCTGCGCCGGGCCCAGCAGCCCGCCGGGCCCCAGCAGCCCCAGGCGGGCGGTGGGGAGGTTGCGCGAGGGGATCTGGAATTGCCGGGGGTTCCGCCTGCCCATTCCCGCGCCCGCAGAGCCAGCTGTCGGCAGGGAGTTCGACTGGCCGAAGCCTCGGCTGCGGAGAGGGGAGAGACACGGGCTGGGGGCGGATGGAAAAAGCTCCGGTCGTGACAGCGGCCACCTCGCGAGCAGGGCCGGAGTTTTCCCCCCACGCAGCCCCCAGCCATGGGAAGGGGCTGGCAGGACCCCGGCTCGACGCTGGTTTTACCCCTGCCCTCCTGCCCCACTGAGGACGGTCCTTCATACACCACGAAAGGGCAGGCAGAGGTCTGGGCATCCCTCTTCTTCCCATCTATGAGTTATAGCATCGCCTTAAAGCATCTCTCTCCCCTTCTAAAAGAGTCGTTTGCACCCAATTTCTACGCACATAGCCCTCTCCTGTATACCTCAGCTTCTGTTAGATCTGGTTCAAGTGAGTTATTTAGCAAGTCCAAAATCAGCAATTTTTGGCATAAGGGGCTGAGTGAAAGGCACCTGTGTGCACGTGCACAGAATGGCCACATAAACCTCTCTTTCTTACAAAATGAGCCAAAAAAGAAAAGGAAAACCCAAGCAGGAGCTGAACGAGACAGGGTTCTGCTGGGGTGAGCTGTGGCCTTTACCTCTTCCCTCTCCCTCTGCGTTCCCGCTGTGTAAGAGGCTGTTGCATTTGCAAGCGAGCGGAGGAAGGGCCCAGAGCTGCCCATGTGCTCTCCTCCGCCCGCAGCTTCCCAGGAAGCGGAAGCTCCGGCTCCGGTTTCCTTGGGGAAACACGGAGCAGCCCCGTGTGCCCCGGCGCTGCCTTCGGACGCTGCTCCCGCTCGCAGCCCCGCGGCAGGAGCTGGGCCTGGGGGCAGCTGCTCAACCCACTGCCCGGCCACGGGGATCACTCCTGCCGAAAGCAGCTATGGAAAAACAAGCGCATCCCCTGGGTGCTCCACCTCGAATCCGGAGCCGGCACCGGCTTCGGAGCAACCCAAGCGAATGGCTCCGTGGGAAACCCTTTGCTCTCGACTCTCTCCCTTCGGAGAACTCGGTCCGGATCTTCATCTCCAAACTAATTAAATTTCGCTGGGGAAAATTCCAGCTCTGCACTCGTGGTTTTTACATTCCTTTTGAATTTAATTCCTTGCTTTCCCAATACTCCCAGACATTTCCAGAGTACTTTTTGAGGAAAAAAAATGGAAGAGAAAAAAAGAACCTGCACCAGATTGCAACGAAATATACTAACTGCAATGAAAAAAACAGCCCAAGTTACTGTTCAAGCTGATTATGGAATATCTGCTCTGGAAATAACCCGAACTTTTCCCAGGATCATTTGAAATTTGGCATTATCTTGGAGGCGAGTAAACGGGGTGTTCGTATGAACCCCCACCAAGGGTTTCTGACTGTGGTCCCCAAGTCTCTGCACTTTGTGTAGGCTTCAACCCTGGGCTCTGCCGCCGTCGTTCCGGTGACACTCGGCACAGTGACAACCTGAGCGGGAGCCGAGCACGGGGACAGCTCCCATGTCACCGGGCACCGCGGGTGACAAACGCACCCCTCCGCGCGGCACCTACCTCCTCTGCTGCCGATAGCCTGACAGCTCCAGGAGGGATTTCCGAGGGAAAGACCGGAAGAGTTTTTGCACCTGCTGTTTCCATGACAACAGCCTTTTCTTCTGTATCTCTGTAAACGCCTGCGGAAAAGAGAGAAAACCAGAAAATGTGAATATTTTCTCAGGCCAGCAGGTACGGACGCGCACAGGGGCCTGCGTGCAACCGGCCAGCAGGGCACCTGTGCGCAGAGCAGGGGGATTTTTAACCCCTCGTGTTTTTTAAAGATTTCTGGGTGGTGCTGAGGGCTCCCAGGCAGCGGCGCTGAGCCCGGCACAGCCTCGCTCCAAGGTGCCTCCGGAAAAACCTGCCTCTGCCCTGCGCTGCCGATGGGCTTCTCGCCTGCAGGCAGCTCTGGAAAATATCGCCAGGGTTGGAAAACGTCGTGATTCGGGATGCAGAGCAGCCTCTTTGTCCCATGCCACCGGCACCCGGGGCCGGGAGAGCTCGGCTCTATTCCTGGCTCTGACACGCGGCGCCGGAGGTGGCGGCAGGGGAGCGGGGAAGGTCACTCGGCGCAGGGGACACGTGTCCCGCGTGGCGCGGGATCCGCTGGGGCCATCCAGGCCACCACCACGTGCCCACAGCCGCTAACTTGAGACACCCGGCTCCCCGCTGGAGGACAGAACTAGAGGAAATGGCCACAAACTGAAGCACCAAAAGTTCCACAGGAACTTAAGGAAAAATTTCTTAATAGTGAGGGTGCCAGAGCACTGGAACAGGCTGCCCAGAGAGGTTGTGGAGTCTCCTTCTCTGGAGATCTTCCAAACCCGCTTGGACGCAGTCCTGTGCCACGTGCTCTAGGTGACCCTGTGTGTGCAGGGGGTTGGACTAGGTGACCTCTAGAGGTCCCTTCCAACCTTGAGCACTCTGTGATTCTATGATGACATTTCAGGGGACGATTGTCCCCTGCTCCCTTCGGCCCCCCGAGGGACCGAGCTCTCCTTGTGTTGATTACGAAGGAACCGATGCAGACGGCAACGTGCTGGGGTGAAAACCCAGTGTCCAACTGCTTCACTTTAATCCCAGCCGACCTGCAAGCATGTGCCTGACCCCGCATCGACGTGCTGAGCTCTGCACACCCTGCAAAGAGCAACTGGCTTCACCTGCAGGCCAAGGGTGCTGGGATCTGCCTCCCTCCTCTGCCTCTGGCATCCCACACAGTTCGGATGCCACCAAATTGCTCCAGGTCCTCTCGAGAGGAGATTTTTTTCATGCTTTAACAGCATGGTTTTTTTAATAAACAAATAACTGTGGGCATTTAAAGGCTGCAGCCCCGGTGAGCCGTTCTGCGAGCCTCCCCTGGCCCCGGACACACGGCCGGGCCGCGTGAAGCAGCTCACGGTGCAACCGCTGCGGGACACGGCGGACGGCGCCGGCCCTCGCGGGCAGAGGGGACCTGCCCCACGGCCCGGGGCTCCGTCACCTCCCCGGCAACTCGCTGAGTGCAGTTATCGGAAACAGATGTGCCAAAAAGAAAAAAAAAGAGGCGAGTTGCAAAATCACAGAACACGTGCTGCGAAACGGAGCCTAGGAATGCCGGGCGATCGTTTGGTCTGTCTGATAGAAACCGCATGCACATTCGTCCCGGGATTTTCTTTCATCCAGCTGCTCATCAGCCTGTCACGAGCAAGATGCATTTCCCCGCTCCACGTCGTTGCAATTAAGCAAGCACAGGGGGAGCGGCGTTTCTGTGCACCAGATTGGATTCACAGCCCGCTCCGGCCCTGTTCTGTGAGAATTACTATTAATACCCCCCCAAATATTTGTGTTAGAAACACAAATGTTTACATAAACAGACACTTTGGAAACAGTCTCTAAGTGACGAGAGAACAACAGTTTTACAAGATCTGTCACGACTCACCTCATGAATTAGACACTTGTCTATGAGCTGTAAGTAGGAACTTATATTCTCTTCATCAGGTCTGGAAACTAAAAGTTGTGTGCAGACTGGAAAGAAAGGAAAAGAAGAGGAGAAAAAATAAACAGGAATGTGGATACTGAGCTGGGATCAGGGCTTTGGGGTTTTTGAAGAATGTTTCGGACATCCTATTTCACTTATCTGAGAGATGTTCTCATCAATGGGTCATTTGTCTAGGAAAAACACCCTGCCCCAATTCCTGCCGTGCCTTTCTATTTTTAGGGACAGCTTTTCTTCTCTGTTACGCTGGTGTAAATCCAGAGTAACACCATTTAAGTCATCAAAATTAGACACGAGCAAATGAGGAGCGCAGGTCCTGGCCCCCCTTTCCCTTTTCCCGTCGAAACGTGCAAATGGCGCTGTCAGCAGAAGACCGGCCTCTAAGATCTACGGCTCCCGTGGCCAAAATTTGCCCCCGCCGAAAATGGATTCCCGCAGCTATCGATGACAGCAGGGCTTTAGCCTCTTTTTGAACCGATGCCATAAAAGCAAGTGCAAATGGATTCGCAGGGGACGGCCGCGAGTCCCTCCTGTTCCCGCAGCGCTGCCGGGAGCTGCAGGAAGTTCCTCTCCCCGCGGGGCAGCGTCGCCTTTCCCGGGTGAGCTGAGCGGACACGGCTCCCCGGCACGGAAATGTTACTCTGAATCTGTATATAGGAAACATCTTTTTTCATACAGTTTTATATGGAAAAATGACTCTTTATATATGGTTTGCGGCAGGGTCTGAAATGGGGGCAGGACTGACATTTTTTTCACGGCAAACTGACAGGTCTCCATCCAGTCTGCGGATTACAAGCCTCCCCTCCTCTCTTCACCAAGGAGATCTCCCTCCATGCAGGAAGCATCTATCCCTCAGATCCCACCTAGCAGTTAGGACTAGCTTTAGTCCCTGACACTAAAGCTAGTGCTTAAACTAGCCCAAAATTGCCAGCACTGCCCTGTACATGGCATGTGAAGACAGCCCGTACCTCCTGTTTACCTCCTGGAGGGACACACGACAGTGTGACAGTGGCTTCAGCCCAATGCAAAGCATTGCAACAGCTCCCTACGACAGGCCAGGGACAGCAGCAGGACATTCTGGATGTCCCGTGTCTAAAATGGGACTTAAAGAGACCTTGGACCTATCTCTTTTGACTGTCATCCAAAGCAAGTCGAGCTCTGTTAGAGGTCTGCAGCCCCTCACTGCTGCAAGGCAAAGCAGAGCCACTAAAACGCAGAGCAGCCTCTGAGCAGCATTTAACACCCTGCTCCATCCCTGCCTCCGGGGTTATTCACTTGGAACCCTTGGAACCCAACGCGCCCTGCTCCGGAGCGCTCGTCCCTCGCGCGGACGCCAGCCCCGGCGCTCACCTTTCCCCATGACTCTGGTGAACTGCCCGGGCAGGTCTCCCTCGGGCAACGGGGCCCCTCCGGACTCGCCCTCGCACCCCGGCAAGTGGTGCTGCTGCAGCCCCCCCGCAGCAGAGTCCTTGCACTCGGGGCCTTGGCTGTCCGAGCCCAGGAGGGAAGGGGGGTGACGCGCGTCCGCGTCCCGGCCGTGCTCGTCCGCGCTGGCGCTCTGGGAGCTGTAGGCTTTGATGGGCGTGAGGATCATTTGGTGGAGCTCCTGCAGCGGGACGCGCAAGTTGCCACCTTCCAGGATGTCCTGCGGATTCAATCGAGAGAAGAGAGTTTGCAGTGAAACCTCTGCAGCTGCGAACCGGGCCGGCACCCTCAGCCCTTGGGAATCCTCGATCTCCAGCGAGGCCTCGCTCCTGCCCCAGGCCTCTGCTGTTGTCCGTATGCAATAACCCTGTTTAACTCACCGAGCCTTTTGCTTAGACCACGGGGTGAAAGCTGCAGCCTCAGGGGTGAAGCCCCTGCAGCCACCACACGTGACTGTCAGTGGATGTGTTCAGACTCCAGTTCCTGCAGATGCAGTGGATCCAGTAGCAATGGATCCAGTGAGATTTCAAAGCCCTAACCAGCCATCTCTTGCTCCTTCCACTGCGATGCCCCACCAGTTCATGACATTTGAGCCCTTTCTAACCTGAGCTACTCTTTCTAACATAGATTTCCAGCATTGTCTTCAAGCTTGACCCTGCAAAACTGCTTTGCCCCAAAGTGCCTCCAAAAATCTGTGTGCTGGGATCACCACTGCAGAGCCCCAGGACATGCTAGTACAAGGCAAGGTCTTCAAAGGAGACACAAGAGTGTGGACAGCATTCACCAACGCTGAAAAATAAAGGTTTGTCTGTAGCAGGCTTTGCAAATTCATTCTGTCAAAGTGCAAACAGTAGTAGATGGAAACAGGTGACACTGATACCAGCAGCTCCTTCAAATGTTGGGATCCCAGAGAAGGCTGGCTGAAGCCAGAAAAGGTCCCATGTTTTTGGCCATTTGGACAATATCTGAGAAGAAAAGGGGGGTCAGGAAGACTCTGCATCCCTGAGAGGATGACCAAGAAAGAGCAGATGAAATTGTGCATAGAAAGGTGAAGGTCTGAGCAGGAAAATGGTCTGAAGAGGTGACTGCAAACCATCTGGGTTGAAGGCTGCAGGCAGAGGTAGGAGAAGTCCCTGGCACTGGGACTCCTGCTTTGAACTAACTTCTGCTTTGAACTAACCCCCATGGCTAGGACCTGAGAGTCTCTGGAAGATTTGCCCTGGTTTTCTTTCAGTTTTGAACAACAGAATTAGATTTGTGTCTCTGCTGAGCACGGAACGTGCCTGGAGGGCCTGTCCTAAACACACATCAGTGGTGTGAGCACAGGAGGAACAGATAAAAGACCTCAATATTCGTCACTGGGTGAACCCTCGGGTCCTTGGCTCCATGTCATGATTTTTCAGCACCTGATGCAGCTTTCAGGCATTGCTGGAAATGTTGGAGGGAGCAGCAGAGTAATCCAGGCTATAAAAGATAGAGGGGCCATGGGAGGCTTGTTTGGCTGGAGGGAGGCTGGTTATGGGGAAGGATGAGGAATCTCCATCACTGTCCAGTACCTTTACGTGGAGCTGATCCTGTCTCCGAGGACAAGGGTGGGTGGCCCTCCTCGGGTCCATCTCCTGCTCTGCTATTTGAGCAGACAGCAACCATTTCTTTCTGTGCTTAGGAACCAGCCTGGCCCTCCTGCCTCAGGGAAAGCTGATAAGACTCACATCAAGATTTTACTGCAGCGTGGTGAAGAGCTGCTCCGCAGGCTGCACGGTCTGGCTCAAACTGCTCGTGAGGCACCACTTGGTCAGAGGCAGCTTTTTGGGGATGAGCTCAGAGGGCACCGAAGGAAGAGACCCAAAGTGGACACAGGGGCTGTGCACAGGGCAGCGAAATCGTGGCTCACCCTAATTCCTTCTGCACCCCCAGCTCGCTCTCAGATGTCTTAAATCCTCTTGTGACACGGCGTCAGTCGCCGGGGACTATCACACTTTGGGGATAAATCCTGCTTTGCTAACTGGTGGGAAGGGTGGGGCAGCTCTTTCCAAGAAAGAAGGAATCTTTAGCTGCTAGGCTTTGCCCAAAAAAATCAAGTCACACATATGCTCTTGTTTAGCTTCAAAAAAAGGGGGGGGGGCGTGAGAGGGGAGAAATTGGATGAAAAACTTGGGAAAACAGAGGCGTAACCTCCCAAGAAAAGCAGCCCACAGGCAGCTCTGAGCCCCATGGTCTTCTCATTACATGTCCACAGCTCCATACCCAAACCTGCCCCACCGAGCTGCTGGGAGTCAAAAGCAGATCCTGTCACTTATCTCCTCTTATTTTACTGTGCACGTGGCTCATTGAGTCAGCTGGATTTGGCTTACATGCCTGCGCTGAGACAGTCAATCAATACCATATTTCAAAATCTACGCAGAGAAGCCGGAGAGGCTGTGAAACTGCCTGGAAAACACATCAGCGGAGAATGCTCAATCCAGTGGGCTGTCTCTTGCATTTAATAGTTATTATTAATATACAGAGGTAAATATGGCTTTATTAGCTCCTGCCATACCCTGAGTACAATCCCATATTATAAATAAATAGCGAAGCAGTGAGCTAACGAAAACACCAATAAATAGCATCACACCACATAAGTATTTAAAAGCCCCTAGTGGGAGGCTGTGCAAGTTGCTGTTTGAAGAAAGTTCAATTAAATATAATATAATATTGCAATAACAAATAGCGAGAGGTTGGGTGAGCCGCTCCCAGCAGGTTTGTGCTGCTGGTGCTTCAATGACAGCCACTTTGGCAGAGTTTAAGCTCTTTTTGCTTTTTTTTTTTATGGGACAAGAAGGTTCTATTTGTTGTCTTTGGGAAGACAGGCTGCCCATGGAGCTCTCCCAGGGTTGAAGCGCTGTGATGGAACAGCACCTAGATGCCCCCTACAACAGGCTGTGCAAATGAAGCTCTGCACCGGGGTGAAAATTTGCATCCCGAGGAGTTCAAGTGCTGTCTCGCTCGCCTCCAGGAGGTCCTGACACTGTCACGGTTTGGAGCTCATTTTGCTGCCAATCAGTTTTAGCAGAGGAACCTCTGAGGTTCATAAATAAACATAAATAGCTCAGAGAGGGTGTAGGGCAAGCGGCATCTTTGCTCTGTGATACCCTCCAAATAGGATCAAGTCTTACGAGCAGCAGGGATGGGTTTTATGAGCCCGTCTGGCTCAGAAGGACGGACAGGATTTCCCTTGCAAGGGTAGGCACACCACCCATGCCTGGGAATTAACCAGCTGCTGCCCAAGGGCTGGCCTGTGGCAACTGTGCAGGGACCTGGCTCTTGGCCAGGGGATACTTTGGCTCAGGGCATGTGCAGGGAGGATGGATGTCACCTTAGATAAGGTGACTTACCCAAACCATCTCGCCTGGCACACGCTGCAGGCGTGGGCTCCGTCACAGGCAGCTGCCGCGGTGATCCCACCGACGGCCCTTCGATCCCCACGATTAACACGACGTCAGCCCTGCAAACACTCACCTGGGCACTCCTGCCCTACCTGTGCCAGCCCAGAGGGGCCACAGCGGCTCCCACACCATGGCTGAGAGGCTGGGGGACAGCACTGCCACCAGCCTGGCTCACAGCCAGAACTTCAGGTGTTTTCTATGGAAAACGGGAAGTGAAAACAGCCCAGCACCAGCGCCCAGGCAGGAAACACTGTGCAGTTGTTGGGTTATGCTCTGCTTTGGGGCTTTCTTTTTTATTTGCAGACTTCTTTGACTTTAAGGAATCGGTATTTGCAAACAATATTGAGCCTGGATCCAAAATAAAGCCACCTTTTCCTTTCAAATGCAGCTCTAGCAAATGCCCAACCCAAGTGCCGGGTGGTTCACTCCCTGCACTGGCCTTTCCTGGAGCTGGGAGCACTCTGGAGGCCCTGCTGCCCATTTCCTCCCAAAAAAAACACGTGAAAAGGCAGAAAAAGCAGGATGCAGGCTGGAAATCTCAGCTGCTGGGCTGCAGCAGGACTTGTATGTGGTGCTGCTCTGCAGCACTTTGGACTAGACTCACTCATTAGGGCTCACAGCCCCAAATAAAAACTGTGTCTGGCACAGAGCTGTTTCCAGACCCCACTCAGATGTGGCCGACCCAACAGATTCCCATGCAGAAAGTACCCAGGAAAACGTGTAATAAGAGTGTTCTACCTCGAGATTAATTCTTGGCTATTGTTGCAATTGAAAAAGGAGAAATGTAGAAGTGTTGTAAGAACTTACCCTTTCTAAAGATTTGAGAAGGTTTTGTCTCTCTTTTAGCTTTTGGATACTGATGACTATTTTGTGTCTTGCGCCTTTGGTAACATTCTGCAAAAACAGCATATAACCTGGCATTAACATTTCCACAGGACACTGGGATGAATCAAAACCCTTTCTCTCCTCAATGAAAAGAGCTGCTGTAAATTAATCAAACTCTCAATGCAGGGATTAGCGGAGGACATAGAAAATCACTTAGAAACATTGCTGAGATACAGATTTGCTGCCAATCTGTCCCTCCCCTGGAGCATCTATCTTTATAAGCACTCAAAAGGGGAAAGTGCCTTCCCAGCTACTTCGGGGAATGGTTTTAAAATCTGGTGGGGGATTTTAAATCTGAGAAGAACTGTGCCAGCACCTGTGTTTTAGGGGCATGTTTCAAACAACGCTTTTCAGCGTGGCTCTGCCCCAGTACAAACCCATCGGACCCAACACACAGGCCTGGGGTTAATTCCCTGGAGATGGGGAAACTAAGACCTCTTAGGAGAGACCCTTCAGCTTTTAAGGCAGATTTAGCAACTTGGTCTCTTTCTGGCTAGATGCCGGTGCCTGGGGAAGCCTCTGAACTCCACGAGAGACTTGAATAAATGAAAAGCTCTGTGATAACTGGGAAACGGTGTGAGCAGCGAGAGGAATCCTGCAGGCAGGTGGCCTGCAAGCCTCCCCTCCTGCAGCAAGGCTGCTCCAGCCACTTACACAGCTCAGGATTTGGGGAACTACCAGCAGATACAAATACAGACTTTGAAAAAGCTGGGAATTTCCTTCAATAAGAAGCCAGGGACAAGGTCTCTTTCAGGTACAACGCGTTTTTTCCACTCTCCCTAGACTCAGTTTTCCTCTTCCTGTTTGTTTTTCAACCCTCTGCAAGCGAAACCACGTGAAGCCAGAAGGGGAGGTTTTCAGCGCGTCCACCAACTGAACAAACAGCGAGTTCTTAGGAGGGACAAGGGCAGCCGAGGAGGAAACGGGGCTAAGGGCTTTCCGAGCGGCTCCAGACGTACTTGTGCCTCGAGCTGGCATTCGGTGAGTGCCATCATCTCCTCGTACGTCATCTGAGAGAAGAGCGCCGCGTACTTGTGCAGACGGAGACTCTTCAGCCAGGCTGGAACATCTGCAGCACAAAGGCAGAGAGACAAGAACGCCCTTTTATTTTATGACACTGTTTAACGACACCCGATAAGATCAACAACAGCACGAGGGGTTTATCAGGCAGCGGCCTCCTCGTCCCGCTGCTGCTCCCGGCACCCGCTAGACTTTAAGGGACCGCTCGGAGGACGTGAGCTCATCTGTGGATCAGTCCATTGGTTTTTGAAGTCTCTTTATTCAAGCACTATTAGTTAAATCAGTGCTACGCCCAAGATAAATGGTAGAGAAAAATTGTAGGGATTTGTTCCAGGGATTGTTGCAGCCTGGATAGAGTGGTGGATATAGGCTCGCTGGTATATACTGAGCCTGGTTTAGAGAAGGCCACAACAAAACTACTTCAGAGTCGTTCTGGGCTTAGAATAGAGCTTAGTCGTTCTGGGCTTAGAATAAAGAAAATGTCCTTGCTAGGAGAAAATGAAGACGACTAAGAGCAAGGATTATATATGTGCACCCTGCACTAGCTGCAACAGGACAGTGCGTGATCCACCACGATTGCTAAGATTTATGTTAGAGCGGCTCAACAGCAGCTTGAAAACTGGGTTGGTCCCCCAGTTTTGGGGACACCAGCTTGTGGACGGCCCTGGTTGGAGATGCCCCACGGAGAAGGAGCCTTATGTCTGCAAACTGCCACGGCCCCGGCGAGCTTTTAACTGCCCTCATCTCTAGGAGGTGGAAATTGCAGAAACTGGTGACTGGGATGAGCTTAACGTGAAAAAAAGGCTGTTTTGCAGACAACACATACTGCTTTTAGACACGACGGAAGGTGATATGGACTCAAAATTTAAACACCTGCTTGAAGGGAAATAAAGTGATTCTCATTTTACTTTAGATGTGGAAAAAATGGCATAAAAGATGGTTCTACAACCCAGGACCACCGAACGCACTGAGGCAACTTCCTTCCCTGTTGCTGTCTGCAATGCTGGAGGGATGCTCCTTATATACCTGTTTTCTCCAGACATCAGTGTGGTTTCACCACATCCTTCCTCTGCAACAAGAAAAACTTCACATGAGGGGGAGTGCAGGGGAAGGAAAAACGGTGCTGAAAATTATCTACCCTTTCAGCTACATCTCAGAGCAGTTTGTGCCAACAGGTGTTGTGCCTCTTTGTACATCCTTATGTGCAACCGACAGTAACCAAAATCCTCCTGTTTCCAGCGCAGGTAGAGAGTTGAATCTCAACCGCATTTTGACAAAAACCTGTCATTTCAGTGATGCCACCCGAGGAGCAGTGCCTGATCTGGCGTCCCCCAGGAACATCTGGTTTTGGTGCTTCTATCTGTTGAAAGGAGCATCTGCAGAGACACTTTCCACACAGAGCTGGGACCTCACGCATGCAATAAGCCCTGCAGAAAAGCCAAATGCCTGGGCCCAAGCCCCCAATTTTTGGGGAGCCCTATGAGACAGCTAGGGCAGAGGGAGGCACCTTGATGCACAGCCACCCCAGGGCTCTTTTCCTCTTCCGCAAGGAACAGGGAGGCGCGAGGCCTTTTTAAGGTGATTTCACAGTCCTTGGAAAGCCAACCTGCCGGACGCAGTCATTACTTCCTAATGATCCCTGCAGAGCAACCAGCTACTCTGTTCACATATGGAGCTCCTCGTTAATCACCCGTTCCCGGGACCTAATTGCCAAACCATGGCATAACTGTCAGCAGCACCGCGTCCAACGCGAGGACTCCCGCGCTGCTCGTGCGCCTCTCAAACACACTCCGTGCCCGAGCTTTGCCAGCGTGCAGATATTTGCTGGCACGGGAAGGAACGGCTCCTCCTGCAGCCACCCCGGACGCGGGATGTCCCCGGGAGCGCCCGGACGGCGCGGCGCATCCCAGCCCGCTCCCAACGCGCTGCCAAGAAACAGATTCCAGAAACAGGGATCGAAAAGAAATCTACTCTCTAAACTCACTCGTCTCCAACAGCCCTTTGGAGCAGGGACTTGCTCTAGTGCTGTCGTGTGCTGCATCACAACAAGCCCATCCCGAAACACCGGGACGGGCAACAACGTGATGGATTTGTCACAGGCTGCCTCCTGCCATGGCCACAGTTCGGAGCTGCAGAGCTTTGATGCTCCGGGACACACAAAAGCTCCCGGGAAGCGACACGAGGGGAGATAAACGGCAAAACGGGCAGAATTTGTTCGGTAATGCTCCGTACGAGACTACGGTGGGTCCGGTTTTAGCCACTGTTTTCATGGATAGCCTGGAGGATGGGAAAGAGAGCAAGCTTATTTAAAGTGCAGATGACAGCAAGCGGCTGTGCCTGCAGGCACTTTGGAAGACATGCCCGGAATTCAGAAGGATCTTGGCAAATGGAGAGAAGAGTCTTGATAAAATTAGAGGCACTCCAATGAAAATGCACCAAGTTGCGCATTTCTGGAGGAACCTGCCCAAACGAAGCGCAGGGAATAGGCAGTGCTTCCTGCAGGAGAGATCCGGGGACACAGCGGATCGCGCAGAACTAGTGCCATGGGGTCACCTGCAAACCATGAGCAACGTATTGATGTGCTACGAGCAGAGCCTCTCTGTATGGCACGGGAAGCCGGTCTTCCCGGATCAGCTCCGGTGAAGTTGGACTCCTGAATCCACCTTTGGAAAACCCGCCTTCAGAAAGGCACGGACCTTCAGGCTAAAGCCCGGAACAGAAGAGCAAGGGCAAAGCCAAAGTCTAGAAAATATGATCTGTGAAGAAAGAACGGATGAACTGGACTGGTTCAGGGTGAAGAAGATGCAGCCGTGGGGAGAGGCCACAACAGCCTTCAGACATGAGGCTGTAGATGGGAACGGTCACTTCTGCCTGTTCCCTGGGACACTGGTAAAAGCAGCAACACGGGAAGTTCAGGTGAGGTGCTGGTAAACCTTACCAGGGAGCAGGGCAGCGAGGCACGGAGCAAGGAGCCCACGAAGGGCAGCAATCGCCCTGCAGGGAGGTGAGAAGAGGGGGCCGGGCGCAGGCAGGGGCCGAACCTGCCTCGGGCAGGGCCAGGGGGTCTCTCAAGGCCCCTTCCAGCCCCCGGGGCTCCGAGGTGCCGCACGGAGGCAGAAGGGGCTTTGCAGGAGAGCCCACAGCAGGAGCTGGGCTCGGGCAGGCAGTTAATTCCTGCCCGTGGGCACCAGCCCTGCGGCCGTCGGGACAGTCGGGGACAGTTGTTCCCGTTTCCAGGAGCAGGGGAGCAGCCTGCTCGTGATTCCTGTTGGAGCAGGATTCCCTCAGCACAGGCAGTTTGCGGTACTCAAAAATAAGCTGGGAAATAGAGGCAGTGGCATCTAGCAAGAGCCTCCCCTGCGATGCACCAGCACTCTGGGCGAACGGCCCGAGCCCCAGAAATTATCCGGGGAAAACTATCCACAGAGTTACCATCCGTATCCCAGAGCTGCAGCTTTTAATCCCGGGGAGCCGAGGCCCTGCAGCCTCTTCCCCAGCTCCCTCAGCAGAAACCCGGCGCGATGCTACGCAAGGCAGACCCCTCTGTGCCACCTGCCCATGGAAAGGGTCTCAGGGGCTTGCAGGGTCAAGCCCTGGATGCAGAAAGTCAGGCTTCCCCTTCACCCTCCTCCACAATTTCACCGACTCCTTCCCAAGTTCGTGCCCTGACAAGGCCTAGCCCGGAGGATGCGGGCGGGATGCACGAGCCTTGCAGCAGCTTCTTCCCATTGGGGCTGAGGACGGTGGGATGTGGGTCCTGCGGGATGCGGGTCCACCAGAAGGTCCCTAGCTCTGGAGATCTCTACACAGCCTCAACCCTGCGGAGCAGAGAACGCCGTCGCACGCCCACATTCCCATCGGGAAGCTGCAGCAGGAACCCCAAAACGCAGCATCTTGGAAGACACAAACACGCTGCCTGTCACGTCCCTGCACGCTGGAGACCAAACACCCCGAGGACCGTTCGTTAGCGAAGGCGCTGCAGGAGGGAGTGCTCATTAAGTGTTTAATTTCTGCCTTACGTACCAACAGGACAAGGTCTCTTATTGCTAGAAGTCTCTGCGAAATGCAGGCACCATGGAAAAAAAAACAACTGAAGAACGCAGGATAAATTCAGTCTCTTAAGCCAAAAACTTCTCCAAGCGCTTGGTGGGTTTCTTGTCACAGCAGACACCGCAGTGATAGATTACACAGGGCTCACTAAACTTGCACTAAGCTATTTTCATCATAATAGAAAAAAGAAAAAAAGAAAAAAGAGAGCTCAGCTAGAGGCACACACCGTGGAGGAAATCTGGCAGTTTGCAGCATATCGGGAAAAAACAGACTGCGCAACGGGAACCGCTCGGGTTCAGGAGCGCGTGCTCAGCCTGGCACACGTGCCAAAACGGGCAGGTTCACGCAGCCCTGGAGTGGTCGTGGCACTAAACGTGCTGTATGTGTACCTAGAGCTCAGGGTTCTCGAAGAGAAAACAAAATAATCGCAAAAAATCAAAGCAAAAAATCGCACGCGAGGGAAAGGGCTCTCCGCTGCCCTCTCTGTGCCCGGCCCAGCACGGGGACGAGGAGCTGGGCCGAGGCCTCCCCCGATGGCCGGGGTTGGGGTACAGGGGAGGTGTCTCGTTGTCACTCACCTTTCATCCCACTCCCTTCCTCCTGGAATGTGTTACGAGCGGAAGGCTGATCTTCTAAATGTTCACTCCCACCACTTCCCGAAGAGGCTACACTGCTTTGTGGAGACAGGGGGGCATGATCGGAAGGGATGCACTGGGGTCCTCTAGCTCGTAAGTCCTCATGAGACATCCATCCATGTCCTAGAGGCTGGTTTGGCACATTCATGGGTGGGGTAAGGGACACAGAGCGTTTCAAAGGGCTGTGGTGTGTCTGGCCTGAGAGAACTGAAAAAAAATAAAATCAAACAGGTTATTCCCCCCTCGCGTGCCGGGATGTAGCAGAGCCGCCCGAAAGCCGTGTTTGCGGTTCCTCGGGGCGCCTCGGAGCGCCGGGCCGGCCGGGACCACCCGAGCCCTACGCTGACCTCCTCCTTTGGCCTGCTAGGGGCAGCGGGGCAGGAGCACCTCCACGGGAAGGAAGTGCCCGGATTCGGTTCCTAGCAGGAGCTGGGCGGCTGTTGAGGCTCTCCCGCTTCCGTGCCGGCCCCGCCGGAGCTGCGGGATTCCTGCTGTTTGCACCTGCCCTCAGGTCCTCGCGTGTCTCACCCAAAGCACACGCTGCCACTAGCGCAGCAACCTGCCCCACTCGAGTCACCTAGACCTGCATCCCGTCCCTGAGAGTATCCACAGCCTAACGCTCCCAGGAAAGACATGGGAATTCCCAAAGGGATACAGCTCCAGCACACAGCCCACGGGAAGCTTCTCTCTCCCCGCGTGGGCCAGGACGTGGCTCGTGCCCTCGAGCACAAGCAGTTACCCCCTGCCTAACCTAACCACGGAGGTACCTGCTCTCCAGATTAACGTCTAACCTTTTCCAGCTCCTGCTAAACTCTTGGATTCAACCAGCCTATCGCTGGCCATAAGAGCACCGGGTTGACACGGTGACACGGCCACGTTCCACTTGTTTTTAACAAGTAACACCAGCAAAGCTGGACAGGCTCCGGCAAGAACTCCTGTGATCTGGAGTTAATTCTTGAGAGCTACCTTTACACGAAGGGGCATTTACTTGCCTTTCAGTGGCAAAGAGGAGAATTTCTTATGTTTGCAGAGTATTAAAAAAAAAGAAAATCTTATTCTTTTGACAGTTTTGATAGGAATGCTTAATCTTGATTGTATCTTTAAATACAGATCCCATGGAGTGGCCTGAGCTTCATTTCTCAGCCTGCTCCTTTTTTCAGCCTTCTTCTAATATCTTATCTCATTAATTTTAGGTATTTCCTCAAAGATTCAGATATCTTTGGTTTGTTTGTCAATAGGGAGAAATATATGGCATATGGAGGAGAAGACAGATACTGAAGAACTGTCTTTTCTGCCTGTAAAAATACAGCAAAAAGTCGGTCTCTTGGCTTAACCAAACTCAATTTCTGTTGGTCATAGAAGTCATTAAACTGCCATATGACAGTTAAACATAAAGACATTTAACATACTATAACCCATTTAATATACTATAACCTAAGGCTTTCAGGTATAAAATACTTATTTCCACGTTTTATTGCAGAGCACCAAAGGAAAATAGTTGGACTTAATCCCAGGGACTGTTCTCCTATGACCGCGTCCCCAAAACGCCTCCGGAGGCGCCTGGGTAGAGACTTGTGGCACCGTGACAGGTAACCAAATCTGCCCAAAAGCTCAGGGAAATCCATCATTCCTGTTGATTTTCCTCCCAAAGCACAAATGGGAAGTTCCTTAAATGCTGCTTTCTAGTATTGCCCATGGCCAAGCACTTCAAGGCCCTGACAACTGGAGGGCTCAGGGAGGCCAAGGGCAGGGCTTGTGCTAAAAAATTCCCCCCTTTCCCACTAAGCAGCAGTAGAAACATCCTCCAGAAGTCTCTTGACAGAAGAGGATGTCAGTGAGAACAGGAATTGTTTTCAGAGCAGCGCTAAATTTCCTAAAGTCGTGGCGTTTCCTGACAGGAAAATAGATGTATTTACGGAGGTCTTCTCGGAGAAGCTATGTGGGCTCTGACAGCGCGGCGGGAAGGGAAACTCCGCCGCGCTTGGCTTCGGAACGGCGCTCCAGGAGGAGCGCTGCAGCCTGGCTCCGGAGGCGCCGCGTCCTCGGCACCGCAACACCCTGCGGCTCTTCCTGCAGCCACCGCTGCCGGCTTCCCAGGTCACCGCCCCGCACAAAGAAGTGGGTGACATTAAAAAAAAAAGGGGGGAACTGCAGGTCAAGAGGTGCCGGTGAGCCATGGAGGTGTCCATCAGTTGACTGGCTGGTTCCAAGTGGCGAACGTGGAGCGTCACGGCCGCGCCGGAGCCGGGATCCCCAGCGTCCGAAGGGGAGAGGCCTCCCGGTACTTGTCCTCCTGGAAAAGCTCCGGATGGAAACAAGCCTCCTGCCGTAGGAAATACGTGTGTCCTTCGCGTGACTCGCGGGACGTCATTAACCACGTCCGTCAGCGTGAGGAAAGGCAGATCCCCAGGGACGGCCGCGCTTGGGATAGCTCCTCCGAAAGGGATGAACCCAAGAAGTCGCTTGGTGCTGTTAACAGCCGAGACGGAGATTTTATCATCGTGCCTCCCAGCCGTGCTGGGATAACCTGGAACTTGCTGCAAAGGCTTGAAATAAATCCCTGCCTCCTCTGAACCAGAGCAGGACGCCGGCGTCGCTGCTCCGACCCGAGGCGGGCGGCTCCGAGCGCGTTGAATGCTCCTGGCGGGGAAGCGGGCGAGCGCCGCGCTGGGAAACGCTGGAAGAGGATCCCGATGGGACCCGGGCTCCCTCCCGGCCCGCTCCAAAGCTCTCCAGCTCCAGCGCGGGGCTCAAAAGCTCTCAGCGCTGCCCTGGCTTCGCTCTATGTGACCATAAAGGGCACAGGGAAACGAGAGCTTCTTGAAACCCCTCTCATCACTTCCCACGAGCTCTTGGGCCACCAGTGCTGTGGCTCCGGGATGGGATCTGTCCCTCTCAGGGACCCTTTCCTCTTTATAACCATGCAGCATGACATTAAGAAAGACATTGCTGGGTCGGGATCCTCTGCGGAAGGAGAGGATGCAGATCATGACCCTGAAAGGGCCAGTGCCGCTTGGTCCCGTCCCTCCTCGACACCCTTGGAGCCTGCGGAGAAACAGGAGCTCCCCTAGGGAAATGAACAGGCTGCACGTGCTGAGCTCTGGAAGAAAAAGGAGCACGAGTTTACAACGTTAAGCTCCCATCTTGCCTCTTTGTGTTTTTTTTTTTAAGCAAATATTCGGCTTTAATGTGAAAAGGAAGTCAATATAGTTTTCTATGGGAAGATAAAACTTCCATAATGCAGTCAGGGAACTTCTGCCCCGCCGGCGCTCGGAGCAGGGATGACAAAGGGAGGAAACGGCCTCCGAAGGGAGCCGGTGATCCCAGCCGAGCCGGGACACGGCGGGAACGCTGGAACTCCCAAGCGTGTGCGAGTGCCGGGCGGCAAGAGCTTCCCCGCTGCTGCAACGTGCACTGCAAAACTCAAAGGGCCGACAAGGACACGCAAGCAGATTTAGACCGACAGTGGAAAATTAGCTTTCCGGATCATTTTCCGTTTTTCTGCGCTTTCTCACCCACTAGCCTATTTAATTTACCTACTGCATCACTCACGTTGGTTTTGTAATTCTGCCTTTTGCGCATCAACGAGCTCGCTGGGAGCTTTTAGGTAAGTAGAACCTGGAGCACTGGGAAACGCAGTTTTGCCTCCTGTTTTCAATCAAGCTAAGGCTTCCTATTTCCAAAGAAAGAAAAAATTTAAAGAAATAGCAGCGAGGACCCAACCGCTTCCACGTGCTGCTGTTTGGGGCGCGGGACGACTCCGCGCAGGATGCGGACTCGGAACACACTGCCGCAAAGCCCAAGCAAAGCACAGCTCCTTGCGGGGCCGGGATGACGGGATGCAGGGAAAAGGGACATCAGTCCCCGACCCGCGGGCCACAGCGGCGGCCGAGGGAGCAGTTCCCAGCACAGCTCCGTCCCCAGCGGAGCCGATGTCACATGGGACCTGCCTGGATGAACCCAGCTTTATCGCACACCCAACGCCGTCTGCATGGGGAGACGCTGCAATCGAGGTGCCCCTTGGGACATCGAGCTGCTGGCACCACCGTTTTGGGTCCTCAGCAGCTCCCTGGAGCTCCGAGGGTGTTCAAACCAGCTCAGCACCCTCCTGCCGTGCGTGGGCCAGCCGGGGGACTGCCCAGCACAATATTCTCCCACCTGGAGGAAGCAGAAGCGCTGCGAGGCGCCCGTCGAACCCTTCCGGAGCGCACGTGGAGTTTCTCTTTCTTTTCTTGGCCACCAACCTCGCTACAGGCTCCAAGAGAGTCCAATCACACCCCATTCCTGTCCCGCTCTGCAAATCTGCGGCTCAGCTCTACCAAGCCGTGAGAAAAGACATGCGAAGCAGCGGTTTGATCCCAAGGATCCGCTCTGCGGAGCGCGGATCCTGCGCTCGCTCCGCGAGGCTGCACGGCCGGATGCGGTGCGGGAACCCCGAGCATCCCGCCGGGAACCCCAGCGGGATGTTCCTGCTCCTCAACCAGGAGGCATCGCCCGCTCCGGGAAGACGATCCCGGCAGGCCATGCCTTTCCCATCCATGGCCTCTCCGACTTCTTTTGCCGGGTCTCTACAAAAGCAGTGCCAGGGAATCGCGCTGCCCGCCTGGCTCTTGGCCTCCTTCCCAAAGCGTGGCCAAGCGGGACGGAACATTTTTCGGCACAATGTCCCCTAACCCTGGGAGTCTTTTCTCAGTGTTTTTCTCCCCCCCCCCCCGATTTTGAGGCTGTGACTTCAGCTGCGTTTGTGCGGTGCCGGATGAGCCGTGTCCCAGGCTCTGAATCACAGGCGAACACGAGCCGCAGCGGGGGGAAAAAACCCAACAGTCCTAAATAAAAGCGACCACCGGGAAGCTGTGCGTGTTAGCAGGGAAAAAAGAGCCATGAGCCGAGCGCTGCCCTGACCGGAGACCTCGGGAAGGAGCACGGACTGCAGCAAGAGCCTCTCCAACAAACTGGGAATAAAACCGGCATTTTAACACGCGGTTCCCATTCAAGGCAAGGACCGGACGGGGCAACAATAACCCACTTGTTCCTGCTGCTGCTGCTCTCTGTGAGCGGGGGACGCTGCAGGGCCGCCCAGAGCCCCGCGCTGCCTCTGGCCGCGGCTCAGGACCCCGGGACGACAACGGTTTCTATCTACCCCTTCGTGTGGCAGCAGGGCCGGAGCCCCAGGGCGCTGCTGGGGGCATCTAAGGCCACGTAAACACGGCTGGTTCGTGGCTTTAGTCACCCAGAGGGACTGAGGACTTCCCGTTCCTGGAAGGAGGCCCAGCGAGCTCCAGGGAAGAGCAGAAAGCCAGGAACTTCTCCGGAGCTTCGCGCTGGGGTTCTCCTCAGCCCACGGGGTTGCCTGGCCCTGGCGGGACCGTGCTGGATGGGCTGGAAGTTCAGACAGGGATTGAACAGGAAAGACGAATGCAAGCGGCTCCCGTGGCTGCTGGAGATGGGGAGCAGCACCCAGGATGGAGGGGAAGGAGCGTTGTGGGGAGGCTCTACCCTGACCTGCACTGGCCCTGCTCGCCGGGGAGCGCAGCGCCCTCATCTCCGGGCCAGTAAATGTGGTTTCTCTCATACATTTATGCACAAACCACAGAAGAACAGCTCTCGGCCCTGGGGAATCCCAGTCCGTTAATAACGAGGCTGCAGCACCAGGCCAAGCCTCACTAGTTACCCCAGAGTTTCCCCAGTTTTTGCTTTCGGTTCCAGGGGGAAAATCCTCCCTTGCTCGTGCCGGAGCCACGATGCGACGACACTGCCTCTTTGCAGGGTCCCTCTGCCAAGAGGAGAGGCCCAGGACCCCGCAGGGGTGCACGTTGTCTGCAAACCCTCAGCCAACGGGGCCCGGCCGGACCGCAGCTCGGACATCCCGTCCCAACGACTCCACCGGCCCCTTCCTTTCCTGGACTCTGCTCAATTCCTCTCCTCTGTCTTTTTCTTCAAAGGAGGCTCTTTAGAGAGTTAAAATCTCCCCAGCTCCAGAAGAGGAGAGAAGCCTGTTGGGTCCCCAGCACCAGAAGATGCAAGGGGGATGCAGCCCTTACTGAGCAGCACCCCGCAGCATCTCGTGACTCCATCTGCCACCCAAAACACTGACACAAACAGCGGTGGAAAACAGGGCGGCCAGGGCTCCTACCCGTCCCCGTTATTGCCCCAAACCACCTCAGCACAGCCCATTCCCTCCTCTACCAAGTGAAACCCTGCCCTCAGCATCCTCGAAACAGTCCCTCCCTTGTGCTTGAGCAAAAACCCAGCGCTCTGCACTCATAAAAGTCTGGATTGCTCAGCAAAGGCAGGGCCTGGAGCCGCACGAGCACGGCCAGCGCAGAGCCGCTCGCCCTTCGCAGAACCGCGGAACGAACGGGAGCAACAAACCGGGAGAGAGGGGGAAAAAACGGTTCAGCTTCAAGGCTGCCAAAAATGAGCCATTGATCACAGTGCATTTGATCCATTTGCATTCAGAGAGCTCTGCTTTGGAGCCGAGTTGGAAACAGAGTCTTAATATAGCTGGAGAGAAAATATCCTGCTTGCACTCTCCTAACTGCACTTTGATAGGAAGCAGCAGCAGAGCAGATGGTGCCTATATATAATCACTAGACCTATTATCCCAGCCTCTTTTAGTAATTTGAAGGATGTGATAACCACAAGGAGAACGGCAAACATTCCCCCTCCTCCCATCCCTTCCCCCTGCGAAGAAAAATATCCTCCAAAAGAGCAGGAAGCTATAATTATGGTAACGATTAAAAGCATTTTCAATGAAGTAAATAACTATTTTGCGCACTGCTCCTTTAAACCAGAAGTCAAAAGTTAATTAAATATCAGCATGTTACTGAGCCAGGGTAACGCAGCAAGTCCTGGTGCAATGCTGCAGTCGGGAGAGAGGCTGGATTCACTTTGGGAAGAATCTGAAGCAGAGCAATCCTGCCCTTCTCCAGCTTCGGAAAAGCAGCTCGTGGGTTGAACGCCGCTGCGCTCGGCAAGTCGTCTGCAGCTCTTACGTGGTGGCGGTGGCAGCCAGCGCGCGTCGTGTCCTATTTCTCCACCAGATCTAGCAGGTTCACAGCACTCAAAATGTGCGTGACGGAGAGGTGGCTCTCTCGGGGGTTCCTCAGCACACCGAGACGCTCAGGAGGAGACACGAGGAAACCCGGTCTCGTGGCGTCGGGAGGAAAGGCTGGGAGAACGCGGTGCCCGGAGGCTGCAAGGAGCGGAAAGGGTCTGGGGAGCGTTCGTGCCTTTGCCAGCGCGTGCCCCATCTCACTCGATGCTGCTGAGCACCCACAAGTGTCTCGGTGGAAGCAGCAAGGAGCCAAGTCAGGGCAAGGCACGGGCTGGTAGGGGACATTCCTTGGGACATTACTCGGGACGTGCTTCACGGACACACGGCACGAGACGCGTCCCAAGCTGTCCCCAAGCAGGGCCCACACGTCCCGCTCCTGCTCGGAGCCGCTCGCCAGCCGACGGCTCCCGCGGCTGCAGCGCGGAACACGGACGGGGACGCGGGAGCGTCGCCGGGCCAGGAGCAAAGCAAAGCTTCCCCTGGGGAGAGGAACAGGCTCACGTGCAATGAGGATGCGCAGATCACCGGCACCCGCGCGGCCGCGTGACAGGGACCGGAGCGGCTGCTAAAACACCCCGGGCTGGGATCCATCCATCAGGCCTGCGCGGCGGCTCCAATCCTCCCTCCTCGGCAGCCAGGAGGGGAGCTGTGCCGGAGGGGAGCTCTCCTGAGCCCTGCACGGAGCAGGCTCCCGGGCGGCGGAGCGGTGCCCGAGGAGCGAGCCGGGAGGCCTCGCGCGCGCCGAGCCGTGGCCTGCAGCGAGGCAACGAAACACCCGGGAGAGAGGCAAGGTCGGTGGATTACGGGGATGCCCGAGCCCACTCCATGGCCAGGACCCCACCAGGCCCTTGCTCAACGCCCTGCCTAGAGCAGGATCTTCACACAGCCAAAAAGCAGCTGGTGGAGGCTGCGCATCTGCCCCTGTCTTCTGCTGCGTAAAAGCCGAGCGGGGCAACGTGATGGGGACCTCACCCCCGTTTCCTTGCGCTTGGAAACCCGAACTAACAAAGCTCCGCTTTGCTGCCTGCATCACTCAAACCCAACTGCTGCAGGCCAGAAAATGGGTCGTCCCTCTCCAGGGATGCGCAGCTGGGGATCCCCTGCAAGAAGAGGCCACCAAATGCCATCTGTGCAGACACCGGAGGCCTCAGCCAAGCAGGACTGGGAGAGCCACTCTCCCAAACGCTGGCCTGGATGCTGTGCCTGAAGCAAAACACTCTGCGCAGGTCAACGGGTTGGTTATGCTGTGTCATGGTTTTGTGGATCTCAGACATTGATTCCTAAAGCAAGGGGAGGGTTTGTGGCCACCTGGACACTGGTGGAGCAAGCCACAAAGTCTGGAGGAGAGACGAGCTGGTAACGCAGCAGGACCCACCGCGTTACCCACTTCAACGTTCGCTGTGAATAGTCAGCCTGACCTTTAGACTGCCCAAACATAGCTAGAAATAGAAGGAGAGACAGTCGGAGCAGTTTGATTCCATAGTGGAAAAGTGGATCTGGAGTTTAGACATGGGAATCCTTTTTTCCCCTCAGTGTAGAGGGTCGTCTTCAAGGGGGGCAGCCCAGGTTCCTGCATCCTCACATGTGACCTTGCAAACACGTCCACCCCGGCAGCCTCCTTCTCTTCCCCTCAGACGAATCCCTTCCATTTGACAAACACATTTTCCTAGCCCAGGGCTGGCTGCTGTGCTCCAGGGTCCCCTGGAGCCCAGGGCACAGTCCCGTGTGCGTTCACCTCCTCGCCTGCTCAAGCGACAGGGCGCAGAGCCCTTCACGGATTGTGGAGAACAACTTTAGTCACAATTATCTTCTTGTATGAATTTTCCCCTGTTTTTAAATCCAGAATTTGCAAGAAATTGTATTTGAGGATGCCTAGAAAACTCCTAGAAGTGTTATCCAGCGGTACAGGTAACACTAGAGGGCATGAGCAAGACAACAGATGTCCCAGTCTACTACAGTTGAAAGCCTCACATACAATATAGGCAGAAAACCCTCCAATTTTACTCCTCCAGTAGAAGAAAAACAAACAGACGAACAAAGGTCTTGCAGCCTCCACCTTCCCCTGGATTCCCAGTCTCCCACGGGGTAACTAATAGGGAATACTGTGAGTTCAAGGGCGCTGTCCCATGAAAGCAACTCCTGAAAATGCCAACTTGGCCAACGCCGGGCTCGTTGCTACATGCACCACCCGAGTCCTCCTCTTTATTTCTACACCAGCCACACCTGGTAGGGGAGTAGCCACGTGCTAAGCCAACTCACGGCCAACTGAGAAGAAGGGGAATTTTCTAAAGAAAATTCCTGACTACAAAGCTAAACCCCCAGTAGTAAGAACAGTACATTTGTTTTGCTTTACTCTCAAGACTTTTGCACACACACATTTTTTAGAGCAAAACAGCTTGCTGTTTAACTGCTAACTCTGCATGGGAAGAAGAATGTCCCCCTGTAGAAGCTAAATGTACGCTGAGAACACACAGTCACCTTCACGTGGCAGCAAATCCGCCCAGAGGAGGTGGTTGTACTTCAAGCTGTCCACAACCCAGCTGCTCCCTCGGGCTAACACATGCAATTCCCACCCAGACACTAGGATCAGCCGGGTCCCGGCTACAATAACAGGTCACTCTACAGCAGCAGACAACAGTGGATTGCACGGCGGTGCAGGACACGCTCTGCCCACGGCAAGTGCTTTCTAGGTGCTGCTTTTGCCCCTGGGCTCTCAGCGGGGCTCTGCCCCAGATCTGCAGTCTCGCGCGTCAGCAGCCTCAGCGAGAAGCGGGGCACACGCAGGCGCCGTCCCGCAGCGGCGTCACCCGGCCCAGGCTGACGCACGGGTGCTGGCTCCGGAGCTGGCTGCGCAGCAGCACCTGGGGTGGGTTCTCTTCTGCGTACGAGGACATGGCAGGAGCCCCTCTAGAGGAGGGTGGCACAGGGCTGGCTCCGGAAGAGGGGACACAGGGTGGCCCTTCTCTCTGCAGGGTGCCCTCCTGCTACCTGCATCCCTGAAGTTCCCTGAGGCTCCAGGGAGTCTGGGGACCAGCGCTTCTTCCTGCCCACACTGGAGCATCGCTCTGAAAGGGGAACGTTTCTCAAGAGCTGGCAGGTGCAGCGGAGAGCCAGGAATCCTGGCATGAATCTGGGAAGTGCGCTGATTTAACCATCTCTTCAGACTCGGGACAAGATAAAGGGTTTTTCTTTTGCTGGACAAGTAGGTTAAAGAGGTATTTCTCCTACCTCGCACTGCTCTCTCTGCTCTTGGACAAACCACTGCAACCCTGCTAGCAAAGACCTCCCTGGGAAGCGTGTTGGAGGGGTCGGAGCGCATCACGGCTCTCCTTCGTGCACAAAAGCAGCTCGTCTGGTCCAAGGATCACCCTGCTCACAGGTCAGGGACCTGGGCAGCACAGCGACACTAAAACACCAAAGAGCTTGTACCAGCTCCCTGCATAAACACTGTCCCCGTGTCCAGGAGCTCTGCTTTAGGGGATGTTCAATCCTGAGGTCTGCCCTGTTCTCCTACCATGTGGAAGAACCTCCTGCTCTCTTTGGAAGCACAGGCAGGAGAAAGACCCTTGGTCAACACACAAGACTCCTGGAAGGCATCTACTGTGAGCAGCACCTACCTTCTCTGTGGCCATCCCACGGCACAGACCCTGGTGTGCTACTGCTCTGTGCTGGCCCAAACACTGGCTGGGCTGTGCTACCATCCCACGAGCAAGGTCACAACTGCAGAATCTCATCCTTGTTGAAGCACTGTCTGCATTTGACACTGAGACACCTTCTGCTCAGGTATTTGCACAAGAAGGTCTTCGTTTATCTGTGAGAAACACCTGCAACATTTGGCTCTTAAATTAAGATGTTTTGGGCAACTTACTGCTGCTCCTGCAGTAGAATCAGGATATTTTCGCCCTTTTGCAGGAGGACTGACAGCTCGTGTCCCCAGGAACCTGAACTCCCAGGGGAGTTTAAATGCGTTGGCTCTACCCCAAAGATGACGCCAAGGAAAGTCTCACCACGAGCTGCTGAAAGAAGTAACGCTGTGATTGCCACGCTACATTTTGGGAGTAGGTGACCCAAAGACCCGTCCAGCAGACACATGGCAGGGCTAGGAACTGAAGCCTGACCTCTGCAGCTGCAGCTGATATTGCCCAAAGGAGCACCTAGCACTCCTTCCATGCACCATCCTTTTTTTCTTGCTCTCTGTCCTCATGGTTCGGTTTCAATCAGTGCATTGATGGTGACAAGTACACCCCAGTTTCTCAATATTTAACCAGAGACCCTCCTTTTTCTCCACACTCACTCCCTTCCAAGCAGGCAGGGAACAGAGGGTTAAGTGAGGCTGTGCTTTCCCTTGCCAAATGAGCCCCCCTGTGCAATCAGATCATACTCAGGTGGAACCAATTACACAGGGGAAAGAAAGGAGTCAGAGCTCAAGCACAAGAAACTGCTGGGCTGTAACTTTCATTTCTTACCCCTTTGTCACGGAGCCTCCGAGCAGAGCCAAGGGCTGTGCTGCTCTTATTAAAATTAAACAGAAGTTTGGATGACGGCTCCTCTCTTTGCCAGCTGCAGAGCAGAGTATTTAAGGATTAATAATGTTAAGGGGAGAGGTGTTTGCGCAGGTAGACAGGCAGAATGAGGTGCTCTGAGCATTTTGTCTCTGCAAAAGCTCCCCTGCTAAGCCTCGTGCCCTGGAAAAGCACTTCTTCAGTCCTGCTGCCCCTGTGCGACGGAGAAAAAGGGCTGAATTTATTTTTCTGTTGTTTCACTTTGGATATTTAAAGGCCCATCTACCCTGCAAATGTGTTTTGCAACGCAGGCATTTTGTAATTGCCGTCTGAGTCAGCTGCAGAGCTGAGGGCTCTGCTTGATCCCTTCCCACTCGGCCTGGGGTAGTTTTGGCCTCCTGCCCGCCTGTGTTCACGAGCCCGCAAGGAGGCCACCTTCATTCCCAGCATACTCCAAGTCTGCTTTAAAGCTGTAGCTCGAGCTGCACGGGACAGGCTATGAGCATGCAGGGAGGCAGTTGTCTGAAACAGTGGGTGGGTGGCAATATGTTGATTTTCATCACTCTCCATGGATCTACACCCTTGAGGTTGCTCCAGCTCCAAACCAGTCACTTATGACACTGGGTCACTCTCAGATCATGGGTGCAAACCCAGAGCGACGTCCTTGCAGCACTTGCCCTGGAAATGCTGGAGAGCAGAGATCTCTCCTTGCCCTCTTGTAGTAGTTCCTCAAATCTTTGCTAACGTCAGCCAGCACCATTGGAGAGAAGTAGAAATTAAGGATAAAGCTGCGTGACGTTTCCAAGCCCTCCGTAAACCCAACCAGCCTGCAGACAAAGCCAGGTCTGTTCTCGCAGCATTGCTCTGGGTCTAGGTCGAGTCAAAGAGAAGCAGAGGAGAAAAGCACGGAGCAAATTCTCATGTGAACCTCAACCATCCATATTTAAACCCTAAACCATAACAGTGTTGCATCTAATTATGCCACAACGCAAGATGAAAGCACTTGGGGCGAGATCACCACGTTATTCCTCTGGGAGAGGCTCTGCCCCGTTTCAGCAGCAGGGACAAGCAGGGTCTTTGTGGAGCTGGGCCTGGGAAGTCTGGAAGATGCTGCTGGATTAACCCCTACTGGTGTAAACCCCCCCAAGTAACGGGAGAAATCAAAACCAGCAATAATAAAACTCAAACTGTTTCAGTTTGAGGGATTTGCCTGGAAGTTAAAGCTTAATGGACATATTGATTGGCTGGAGGGGTTGGGACACAGGCTGACCGGCCACGTTTATCCTTTAGCATCTGTTTGTGGACTCCCCATGTTCGCGTCCGAGCAAACACCGCGTTACGAAGCTTGTGAGCTGCCGTATGAGGAGCGGTGAGGCTGAGGTGTGCTGCCATCAAAATACGTGAGCAGGAGCGTTACAACCCAAAGGAGGCTTCAAAAGCAACAACTCCCCGTGCTGCAAGGCTCAGCCTCCAGCAGGACCGTGATGCTGGGGAAGGCTGTCCCGGAGAGGTGGCTGCTGCTTAAACCTCTCGCAGATCCCTGTGCAAAATGCTCGGCTAGTGGGACACATGCTCCTATCCATGCATGGGAATAAACGTGGGCTGGAACTAACCTGATGCTTTATCGGCGTCCTGCTGAACCACAGGGCTGCTCATGCAAACGACAGCTGGACACCTAAGACTAGATTTGGCTGAAGATGCATTCAGAAGCTTCTACAAACCTCCTCAGTTATAGAAATATGTGTTTACCTCAGTGCTAAGCTCAGGAAAAAGGATCCCTGCATAAGGGCGCTATAAATCTTGATGCTGAATCAGGCTGTGACACGAAGAACAGTCACGGGGACGTGCCAGGAAGCGCCACGACAGGGCTCTTTGGGCAGGGGTCATGCGAGGCAAGGCCAGCGCGAGGCACACGGGGACAGGGCCGAGGGGGAGGCTCGGAGCAGGAACGGGACCATCCTGCGAAGGATCCCCCGGCACCGCGCGGTACCCGAGCCAGGAGGACGCGGAGGAGGGAGCTGGGCTCACACGGCCACCGGCGCCGGGCTTGAGGCTGGTGTGTGGTTGACAACAAGGTACCCGTGAGGCAGCAACGTGCCCTCATGGCCAAGGAGGCCGATGGGCTCCTGCCTGCACCAGGAGGAGCGTTGCCAGCAGGACCGGGGGGGGATCCTGCCCCTCTGCTCAGCTCTGGGGAGGCACCTGGAGCATTGGGGGCAGTTCTGGGCTCCCCAGGACAAGAGGGACCTGGAGCTTCGAGAGAGGGGCCAACGAAGGGTCATGAAGATGATGAAGGGACTGGAGCATCTATCCTATGAGGAAGGACTGAGCGAGCGGGGCCTGTTCAGCCTGGAGAAGAGAAGATTGAGAGGGATCTGATCAACATGTGCAAGTACCTGAGGGGAGAGTGTAGGGAGGATGGGGCCAAACTCTTCTTGGTGGTGGCCAGCGACAAGACAAGGGGTAACGGGGACAAATTGAAACCCAGGAGGTTCCATCTCCATGTGAGGAAGAGCTTCTTTGCTGTGAGGGTGCCAGAGCCCTGGCACAGGCTGCCTAGAGAGGCTGTGGAGGCTCCTTCTCTGGAGATCTTCCAACCCGCCTGGTTGCCACCCTGTGCCCCGTGCCCTGGGTGTCCCTGCTGGAGCAGGGGCTGGACTGGATGATCCCTAGAGGTCCCTGCCAACCTCAACCATCCTGTGCTTCTGCGTGTCCAGCTGGGCCAGAGGAAGGTCCTGATCCCAGGACTTCCTCTACCTCCTCTGCTCAGGTCCCACTGAGAAAGGTGCCACCTTGAGGGGCTTCTGCAACCCCACGACATCTGCCATGTTCCGAGGTGCTGTTTTTGCTCTGGGAGAACTGAGGATAAAGCCCTCAGCACCGTAGCACCTTGGGAGCAGTTCAGGCTTTTCTCAGGTTTCTGTGCCTTTCGCTCACACGTGGGGCCCATGGGGCGAGCGGCTGCTCTCCGCTCCCCTGAACAGACAAGTCTGTGTGTAAAAAGGCTCCAAGAAGCCAACACACAAGGGGATTTTGGAAAAATGCCCTTGAAAATGTAACGCTTCTTGCAGAACTTCAGCCACCACCAGTGACTAACGTGCTACAGAATGCCAGAGCCGTTTAACCAGGAGCTATTTTTGCAAGCCTGCTCTGGCATTACCAAAGCCGATCTGGAGCATCCCAATCTTCACGTGTCCTGGGTCTCCTCAGCGAGTGTCCCTGGAACCGCCTTTCAGGGAGGTGATATCGGGGCCTCCAGCCTCTCAGCTCCTCACCTGAAGCTCTGAAAGTCTCTTCATCCACAGGTTCAACTTATTCCCGCTGTCGGACCTCTCCACATTTAGTTCAGAACATGAGGAACCAAATCCCTTCTGAATCCCCCCCATTGGGATCTCTCCCCAGTGTGAGAAACCTCCGAACCCCCGGGCACCAAAACAGCAAGGAGGGCCAAGGAACCCCCGGGCATCAAAACAACAAGGAGGGCCAAGGAGAACCTCATGGGAGAGAGGCAGCAGAGTGGGGACGCGTTGCCTCCTCGGGAATCCTTTCCCACGCGGAAGCGCTCGGAGCCCCGCGGCCGCGGAGCCCGGCAGGGCTCGGAGGCGGCTGCCAAGGGTTGCGTCAGGGCCGTCCCCGGCGCCATCTGACTCGCGTCCAAAGCTGCACGCGCGGGCCGCGCCGTCGGAGGCACCGCGAGTGGGCGCGGGGGAGCAGCCCACGGCGCCGTCTCCGCCGCGGGACGGGGTGCCCGGCGCTTCCTCCCTCTGCTCCGCGCGCTCCGGGCGCCCGCGGCCGCCGCCGACACCTCCGGGCAGGAGCAGCAGGGCCTGCAAGGGCGCCCGCCGGGGACGAGCTGTGCGAGCGCTACGGCTATAAAGCAAGAGCAGCCTCTCCTGTCACTGTCCCTTTGGAATGCCACCTGAGCGGGGCACTGATGACAGGAGGGGAAGAAAGCCAGAAGCCGTCAGTGACCGTTTGGAAGCTTTCAGCTCTTTAACCGTGGCTTTCCACGCGCTGGCAGGAAAACCCAGGGCCCCGGCCTCCCAGACGCCGTCTCCGCATGCTTCCTAGTGAGGGAGATGCCAGGAGGCTGGGAGAATCCCCCCAGCTGAAGGGGAAGGAGGAGAGCAAGGCTTGCAGGCGGCATGGGAGCAGCAGCACGAGGTGAGCACAGGGCTGCAGAGATGGGGAAGGCTGGGGACAGGGAGCCAAAACTCAGAACAGCTCTGGGCAGGAACATGCATCTATTGCTATTAATCACCTGCCAGGACAACCCCAACAGCACGGGCAAAACTACAGCACAGTAACCGAGACAGGGCACAGGTGAGTCCTGCAACCAGCGTCAGGTAGAGGGCTGGGAAGGAGGGGACTGTCAGCGCGAGGAACAAGACGGTCACGAGGACGAACCGTGAACCAAGCACAGAAAGGGCAGTGTGAGAGGGCAGGAAGAGTGAGAAGACCGTACCAAAATAGGGAGAAAACATGAGTTTCAGAAGAACTTGCTGGCTTCCTTCACAGAGCCCTGCATGCCCTGTCTGGAATGATCCGCCGCCGTGTAACACGAGCTGCGGAAGGTCTCGGAGCACAGACTGCGTTTCATTAGGAGCAAAGACAACAGCAATCACGACAGCCCTCGGCTCCGAGTGAGCGCACAGAAAAGGTTCCAAGACACTTGCAGAAAACGCCGTGCTTGTTCTCCCCCGGAGACGGCGAGCAGGCGTAAACGGCGGCTTTAAAAGAGTGAGAGCGGCACTAAACATCCACGCAAAACTGGAGCTCAATCTCCAGCCACGCTGCCTTGCAGCACCTCCAGCTGCCCGGTGCTTGGGCTCCGGTTTGCAACATGTGTCATTCCCATCAAAGCTTGGGAAGGGCCTCTGCGGGGGAAAAGCTCCACCAGGTGAAATGAAAAACACTGAGGGCTGCCTGTCTACAACCCACTGGTTGCAACTAGCCTGGCCTCCCTGTGCCCCACAAATACAGGGGGACGTTTTCAGACGTGCCCTCAAGATGATGGGTCCCTGGCTCTAGAAATGACACCTGCACTTTGGCGACCAGGCTGCAACAAGGCTCTGCCTCGAGGCCCTCAGTCACGTTTGGCAATGAAACCTCAGCTCCTGCATCACTTTAGGAACTTTTGAATAGTGACCTCCAAATCTAGATTTAGTTATATGAAAAGGGGCTGCCTTAGACATTGCGCATTTTTGTTCTTACAGCTTCTTGGCTGTTTTACTCTCTTCTCCAGCTGCTAGATTTTTGAAATCCTACAGGAATAGGGGGAAAAATAGGCAGGAAATAAAAAGCAGGTAGGAAAGGAGGAGTTTTCTTTGGCCCAACTGAAACCAGCTCCTCTACTAAGTACCGCAAAGAAGTATTTTCTAGCAGGGGGGTCTATGCTGTGGAAAACGGCCCTGCGCGGCCCTCCCCGGCGTTTCACGCTGGTACTTACTCGTGCTTGTGCTAGTTCCAATCGTATTGATAGTTGTGGGGACAGAGGAGGAGGAGTAGAGGGGCAGATGGCCGTTCTCACACGCCAGGTTTTTGTCCTGCCAGCTGGAAGCGCTGACACTTATGCCCGAGTCTCGAGAGTTTTGCCATCCGTTGAGTTTGTCATCGGAGTTCTGTCTTTGGTGATAGTAGTGCGTCTGCCCGTAATCCACAGAGTCGGAGCGGCCTCTGTTTTGGCTGCCAAAGCTCCCCGACGTGCGATCCTCTAGGTGGTTGAGCCACATGGCGAGCGCGCTCCGGTCTTCCAGCGAGGTGGCCGGGTGGATCAGCGCGTAGGACAGCAGCTGCCGGCTCTCCTCGATGTGCTGGTTGTGTTCAATCGAGTGCGCCAGGATTTTAGGCAAGAGTTTCATGTATTCGACTTTCGCCTCGATGTTGCCTGGTTTCAGTAAGGGCAGGTGGGTTAGCAGGAGGGAAATCACTTTATCCTTGGATTCTTGTTGCCATTGGTTAATGATTCCTGTTGGAGGGAAGGGGGGGGAAAAAAAAGGAAAAAGAAAAGGAATTGAGAAATCAGCAAACAGATGTAATGAATAAATAAATAGACATTGGCAAGGTCAATACAACGTGACAAAGGGATTCCTGCATGTGTGATGCCACGCATGATGTCTCCCAGGCACCACGAAACACTGGGATCGCCACTGCCTCAAAACTGAGGTCATAGCAACGGGTGCCAAATTTGACACCAAAAGTTACTCGACATTCCTGAGAATCCCTCAAAGGGTCGGATTATACCCACCTCGGCAGCCGTGTGGCTCCATGGCTGCTAACAGGAGCTTGTGCTGATGGTAACCGCGGTCGTGGCCAGGCCCACGTTTTCAGCAGCATTGCAGGTTATAGAGAACACTCAAAACCTTTCCCTCAATAACCTTAACCCTCCAAAAGGGCTGCTGAGTGAACAGAAAGGTCGGGAATCAAGCGAAACAGCAAAGCCAGAACCACAGGGGGACAGAGAAGGCCTCCCGCCAAGGCACCAGGACAGGGCATTGTCCATTCCTCAGCCTGGCGGGATACGCTGCTCCAAAGGCATCCGGGAGAGGCTCAGCTGAAGCAATTCCTGAGCGATTATTCCTGTGTTACCTGGAGGCAGGCAGGAGAGGCTTGCAAAGGAAAAGCGCATGCCGCAGCCGGCTTTGCAAACAGGCGGAGGGAGAAGCCGGGGAATTACGAACCGGTCGCTTAACTCGAACTCCTGGAAAACTGATGGAACAAGTCATGAAGCAACCTATTTGTAAGCACTTAGACGATAACAAGATGATAAGGGAGTCCCGTCGCAGATTTGTCAGGAACAATCTAATTTCCCTCGATGACAGCGGAACCGGCCTGGCGAAGGGCTGCGGCGGCAGCAGCGAGTGCCGTGTATCTTGATATGCATTAGGGCTATCCCGCCTGGCTTCCTTGCAAGGCAACGAGGGAAACACGTTCAGACTCAGCTCCTGTTGTGTGGGTGCACATTACAGCTCAGCGGCGGGCGTAGGAAAGAGGAGCTACTTACACAAGGTCGTGGTCAGGAGCTGAGCAAGGAGCCCTGCTCTTTGCATCGGTATTTCGTTAGTCACAAATGTGCAACGTGCAGATATTGCACCAGGAAACACTGAAAACGCTCCAGAAACCTGCAGTGGAAGTCAAACAACCTCGGGTCCGGAAGCAAAGCCAGAAGAATCCCCAGCTGCACTGAGTACGGATGCAAACTTGTCCGTGCAGGTGGGAGTGAAACGTTCTGCAGGACGGGATGGGGCCCGAGCGGCCACGCAGCTCCGGGAAGAGCCCGGGGTGGTGGAGCGGCACGGAGCGAGCGCCGCTCAAAACGCTGCAGAGCGTCCGGAGCGGCGCACGGAGGATGCGTCGGGCAGTGTCGGACAACACGGGCGCCAACCACACAACCTCGCTGGTTTATACCACAGAACCTGGGGCCAGGCTGTGGCTCCATCAAGGCTGGCACCTACCTCCAGTCTCCCTCTCCACTGCAGACTCTGCCTCTTTGCTGCATCCTCGTCCCAACCTGCGCGGAAGCTGCTCCAAACCCGTGTCTGTCCTTGCATCACCGCGGCTTTGTGAAAGAGGGCGGCCGATGCCACCCACAGCCGATGAAGGCCACGAGGACACGTAAGAAGGTCCATCACGTTCCTTCTTTGGAAGAGACAAGCTGCAGGGCATTAGATAACCTCACCCCGCTTAATATCTAATTCCTCCGTGACCCAGAAAGAGGGCACGGTGCCGCGTTCTGCCCTCGCGACATCGCGGCGGGGCCGAGCTCCGCATGCCGCTCCGTACGCCGCTCCGTGCGCGGCGACGCCGGCACCGGCATGCGGAACCGTTCCTGCCACTCCAGCTTCCCTCTTCCTGGCGTGAACCGTGCGAATCCGAAACCACTAGGTGGCTTCCCGGAAACTCCGACGGCTCCCGCTGGAACTTTCTGCAGCAGGATTTGCTTCGCTGGAGACGCAGCGCTGTCCCAAAGTGCCCCGGTGCCTCCATAGCCGACCATCAGCGTGTCCTCCCGCCCTCACTCTGGGGAACCGCGGGATTCGCTAGGATTTCTCTGAAACACAACTGCGATTTTCAGGAGCCTGGATGGGTTCCCGTGTGTAGACAACGAGCCCCAGGAGCCTGAGTAGGACCTAACGTTAACGCGCTCAGACAGCCTCCCAAATCCAGCTCTCCTTGTGAGGGTCCCGGGCTGACACGTGAGGTTGTTTAGGTGCTAGAAAATGAGATTTGGAAAAGCAACACCGGACTGCAATGAATCTGTAAAACAATGCAGAGGTGTGGAGGAAATTAAGCCACAGCACGGGGTATTGTGGATGGAAGAGCTCCCAAAACACGTCGGAGAAGCTGTCACTTTGCAGAGAGTGATTACACACCACATTTGATTTGATTCTAGGCCTAGGCAAAGCCCGGGGTTAGCGCCCATGCCTTGCTTTGCTGAAGCTCCCAAAAAGTCACAGTCCTGGTCCTGCTTGAAGCTCCACTGCACGGCCCCAGCATCCACGACGCTGGCCATGCCCAACAGGGACCCACCGAGTGCGGCATGGTCCTCGTTCCAAGGCTGGATAGATCCCACGTGGGGAGAGCAGCCCAAGGGCTGCCTTGTTCCTACCCCTTCTCCGTCGGAGATGTGTCCCAGAGGGTAAAAGGAGAGGCCAAGAGCAGCACATCCCACGTCAGCCCTCCCTGGAAGCAGCGATTCCTGGCTTGAGCCAGAGGGGATGCTTTTCCCCATGCTAAGTGCTCACTGGATTTCTCTTTCACAAAGTGGTTTTACCCACGCCTGGAACCGTGCAAACTGCTAACACCCTCCACGTCCCGCGGGGCCGCAGTCCGGATGCATCGGGCAGAGCGGCCACGGGCAGCCACTGCAGGAGTGCCCAAAACCCAGGGCAGAGGGGGCCACGCTGGGGCCAGGTGGGAAACTGGGAAGCGGCAGCCAGCAAAGCCTGGTTTTACATTTGATTTTTGCAAATAGACCTGCGGCTCCCACCTCCGAGTCACTGGCCCGGCGCACGCACACGGATTGGACACACTGGATGAAACGTCTCGGAGGAGCCATGGAAATACATGATATCTCTCAAGTGCTTAAAAAGGAAAAAAGGAAAAGCCCCAACTGAGATAAAGCCTTTCATTTTGAATGCAGAACCGAGCGCTCTGCGGCAGAAATTAGGTTATCCTCCTATTGCCATAAATGACTTATCAGATTGCATGAGCCCAGCAGACAAACGTGTCAGCTGGGGCTTTGACGAGGAGGTCGAGATGAACAACGTGCAATTTATGAACTAGACAACAGCTTAGAATGGGCAACAAGGACACGACTGGAGCCTGCAAGCCTTTAAAAGCTGCCCAAGGACTTTCAGAGTGACCAAGAGGTTGTTTGAATACCAGGCTCCGTATTATCGCTCCACAATGGTACGTCAAGTGCATTTTTTCCAGTTGTCAGTATATTATTCTTAAATCACTGTTTTATTATACCCTTGCTTGCAGTTTAGCAACATTTACCATAAAAAGTTCTCAGAAGCACATTGAGATAAAAGGTTCCAGCAAGGAACGGCTCGGACGGTCCGTGTCGGCGGGGCGCGGGCTGGGATCCGCTCACGGACAAAAACCGGAGTTGGGACCAAAAATTACCTCCAATCGCTGGGGTCAGGCACGACTGGGTTGGGGCAGCCAGTTTTTCAAAAGAGGCATAAAAATTAGCACTCGGAGTCCTCCTGCTTCATAAAGATCTACCAACACAGTATTATCTGCAGGTGGTCCTTGATGGAGCGAAGTCACTGAGATCTGCAGTCCCTGGAGCTGTCATCAGAGCCACCCCCTCGTGTCTAAACCCAGGCACAGATCCTCAGTTTGGGAGTAAATGGGATCAGGAAATCTAACCTTGTAGATTAACAGAGCCCAGAAAGTCACTTCCCAGAGAAGTGCCCTGGCTGCACAGGATGACCCAAGGAGACAAAGACTCCCCTTGTGCTACTGCCCATTGGATCTGATGCCTCCTGAACACTTTGGGTCTCTTTTATTTCCACTTTGAGTGCGCCTGGCTTCAGCTCTGGGATAAATCCTCTGCATTGAGGATGCCTCTAAATGAAAGAGCTACTTGATGCTCTGCATTTGTTGGGATCCTCGGGTGCGTTAAGAAGAGCGTCTCCAGCAGGTTGAGGGAGGGGCCCTGGTGAGGCTGCATCTGGAGTATTGTGTCCAGTTCTGGGCTCCACAGGACAAGAGGGATGTGGAGCTGCTGGAGAGAGTCCAGCGCAGGGCCACAAGGATGATCAGGGGCCTGGAACATCTGCCCTATGAGGAGAGGCTGAGGGAGCTGGGCCTGTTCAGCTGGAGAAGAGAAGGCTGAGAGGGGATCTAATCAGTGTCTATAAATACCTCAAGGGAGGGAGTGCAGAGGACGGGGATGGTCTCTTTTCAGTGGTGGCCACTGATAGGACTAGAGGAAATGGCCGGAAACTGAAACATCAAAAATTCCATAGGAACTTAAGGAAAAATTTCTTCCCAGTGAGGGTGCCAGAGCCCTGGAACAGGCTGCCCAGAGAGGTTGTGGAGTCTCCTTCTCTGGAGATCTTCAAACCCGCTTGGACGCAGTCCTGTGCCACGTGCTCTAGGTGACCCTGCGTGTGCAGGGGGTTGGACTAGATGATCTCTAGAGGTCCCTTCCAACCTTAGCATTCTATGATTCTATGATTTTCTCTGGAAGGTGCTCAGGACTCTGCACGCCGGGCTCCTTCCAGCCTGGTTTCCACCCGCTCAGCGCCGGCTCCCGAAGGCTCACGGCTCCGCGCTCACTAACGCCCACCCAATTCATATTGCGCTTTCCTGGCTCTTTGACTTCCAGCAGCTGCATTAACCAGGTATTATTGACTTAGTAACACGTCTCAGCAGCACAGAGACACCCTGCCCCATCCCACAGAGAGGTTTCTGGGGCAAAACTGATGTAGAATAGTAAAAATTGAACAGATTTCAATCAGGATCTGAGCACTTTTCTGCAACAGGCTGCTTCTTCCAGGTCCATTCCCGAGGCAGCATGGAAAAGTTTCAGGCCCAGGTTGCCTCTTTAAACAACAGCTGATTTCTTGTGCTCCGCTTCGGATGCGAGGCTGGACAGCAGTGCCATTCAGGGATGATCTTACCAGAAGTTAACAATTTAGCTCCTTAAGCCTCAAAAAAAACCCTCGGTTGGATCATTTCACCCCGCCACCCCATGCAGCCTGACGAGCCCTTGGCTGCTTCAGCAGACGCAAGAGCAGGGACGAGAGCAGAGCTCGGGGTCTTCATGTGGGTCCTGAGAGCTCCGACCACTCTGGTTAGAAGCAGCAGGAGCCGTGAGCTCCCGTAAGAAAGTGTTGCTGAGGACATGCAGACACATAAGGGCAGAAGAACCCACCTGTAGCGTACACTGCAGAGCAAATGGAAGGGGAAAAAAAAAAAAGGTCACGATTTTTTACACTATTTCCCACTACAACTCAGCCGCTTGCCAGGGCTCCGGCTGTTGGGAAGCCATTTGTACAAACCAGGAGCTCTGTATTTTTAGTGCTGGAGACTAGCATGACCCAACCATTACGTGTCCTTCTGGAGACAGCGGCAGGAGCAGCAGGATTTTTCTTTTTCTAAACTGGCTACGGCCACTCCGATGTTCAGCCCAAAGCAGGCTTCCAGGAAATTCAGGAGAGGGAGTCTTTTTCCATGACATATTTAATACCAAGCTGAAATACTGAATTTTCATACCATGCATCTGGCAGGGAGCTTCATGGGTTTGTTTTCTGGGCTGTATCTGCTGCATGCTTTTGCTGCAGAGCTCAATACCGAGCATTAAGATAAAACATCCTCACAGCCCAGCTTCTAATTTAGTGGAGGGTTTTGCAACGCCTCTCATCGACTCCAAGCAAAGAGGATGCCCTGGGTAACTCCATGGAAAGCCCCATGGTGCACGCACAGCAATGCTCACGCTCCGAAATGCAAAGAGGCTTGGGAATACCGTGGGGAAGATGGATTTGCTTCCCCGATTTCACACGCCGCCGTCCGGCAGACTCGCTCCGGTTCAGCAGCGGCTACAAGGGAAGCGGTGCCAACAGACATGAAGCAGCACTGAAAAACTAGCGGAGAAAATCCCACAGAGAAAATCCCACGGCTTCCCTCCCAGTGCTCCGGGCTGTGGATAAGCACCAAGGTAATCCGGGATGCTCTGGAGAGCACCGTGACGTCCAACGGCAGGGGGAAGGCATGGAAACGCTCTCCAAAAAAAGCTGGAGGAGGCAGGAGCAGGCGGGAAGGGAGCGGGACCATCCCCGCACTGCTCGGAGGAGGTCGGGGACAGCGGCCAGGACCAGGACACCGGCACAGCCAAGAGCAGCAGGGCAGAGCGCGACGTGCCGGGCATCCAGCAGCTCCCGGGACGCAGCGAGAGCCAGGAAGAGCCGACCCGCGGGACAGACCCCCCACGGGATCCCGCGTCCGGGGATCCCGCGTCCGGGGATCCCGCGCAGGGTCAGCCGAGCTCAACCAGCGGAGGGAGCTTGGACACCAGCAAGGAAATGCATCTGCAAGGACTCAACGCGTAATTAAACCGGGCATTTCGGATCGCTTCCGTACGCCCCGGCACTGCCTGGAGCTTGGGATCAGCAAAAACGGTGGCTGTTTGGCTCCTGGAGGCACCACGGCGCAGGTGGGCAGCAAGTTTGCTGCCTGCTTTCTCCTACGTGAAGGCTACGCTGTTTGCAGGCCTCTGCGCTCCCTCGGAACCAGATTTGCAGCGGAATTTCCTAGGACACAGGAATGCAAACAAATAAAAATAAAACACGGGATTTCTGCATCTCGGAGCTGCAAAGCCACCCGGCTCCTCTGTGCTGTCGCTGCAGGCACAAACGCAGGCACATGGCAAATACTCCTCTGACTTCTTCATTTCAATTGCAAAAAGCCTTTTAGCAAAAGCTCCACCAAAATGCAGATAAATTTCTTCAAAGGCTTTAGAAAAGAAAAAAACAACCCCTGAGCGTCATAGCTGCGTTGCCTAACATGGGTAAAGGATTTGGGAGGGGAAGAAATAATACTAAAAATAAGTTATGAAGGGTATGCAAGGTATTGATATACAGCACATGGTTTAAACTGTTAATCATTGAACGGATTCCAGTGTAAAAATAAAGAGCCCGAAGCTGCACAGGATGGAGGAGCTGCTCTATTTATAAACCCGTGCGCAAAGGGCAGGCGAGGGCCGGGGGCGAGGACGCGGCGAGCGCGGGGGCCGCACAGCCTCTCTTCCGAGGGAAAATCAACAGATTATTATTATTATTAATTAAAAAAAGCGTCGTCAACAAAATGAACGCGCGTTGTACAAGGGCCGGGGTGCTCCGCCCGCGTGCCCAGCGTTTGCAGCTCCTGCGTGTGACAGTTCTCCCGATTTAGCCAGTAACTGACTCCCTGTGACCTGCAATAACACCGCTCCCAAATTAGAGCCCTCAATTTGCCTTGGCCGCGGGCCTTCCCTCAGAGCAACATAAAGCATCCTTTTTTCCCCGCCCTTAACATTCGTAATCCCGTCCCTTTGCACTGCCAACTCAAACCCTGGCTCCGAGCACATTTAGCCCTTTCCTATATTTTTTTTTCTTTTTTTTTCCTTTTGCCGGGGGTAGCGGGGAGAGGAGGGAGAGGGCGCCGGGACCGCGGGGTGGCGAAAGAGCCGGGTGGAAAAACACCAAGAGACGAAAACAAAAACAAAATCGGACCAAAATTCCAGGTTGGTGACATTCAGCTGGAAAAGCTCAGTGACTCACATGCAAATAAAATCTGCCGAAATTCACTGCTGCATGACGCAGGCCGCTGGCTCCGACATGAAAAGGCCGGGATGAAATCATCCGCAATGAGAGCGGAGCTTGGAAGGCTGCGACAGCGGCCGCCTCGGCGGCTCCCCCGACTCACGGGAAGCACAAAAGGAGGAGGTTTGGCGGAGCGGGAACGTGCCCGTTTTCCCCTCCTTCCCGCCGGCACCTCCCGCCGTCGGGCATCCCCGGCTCGGCGCGGGCTGCCAGCTTCTCGCGGCCTTGCCTGGGAGCCCAATTAAAAATACCTATAATTAAGAGGTGGATACGGAGGACGGCAGCAGCTGGTCGCTGTAATAAGTGATGTTCCCAAGTCCGGCCCAAGGGATCCCGGGCCCGCCGCAGCTGGAGGCGGATGCAGGAGCAGCGTGTCCGCGGGTCCATAAAAGGGAAGGCGAAGGAGCCGCACGCCCGCGTTCCCTCCGCAGGAATCCGCAGTTTCCCCAGGAGGAACCGGAGCTCGTGGAGGTCTGCAGGGCTGGGCACGGCCGCAGGAGCCATGGGAGCAGGTCGGGGCCAGCTGGTCACCCACGCGGCGCGGCGACGCTGCCCTCGCTTCCCCACCAGATGCCAACTCCTTTCATCCCTCATCTCAAGTAATTTTAGGTCCGCGAACAGGACCATCTGCCTCGGAGATGCTCATTTATTTTTGTCCTAAGCCTTTCCTTTCACCGCTCCCTCCCTAAAGGAAGTCCAAATCGGGCGCTGCTGGAATGGGCGCTTCTTGCCCGGTCTCTAATCACCCCGTGTTAACGAGCTGCCCAGGGTGGGCCAGCACTGCAGCCTGTCATTATCTCCGAGGGTTTTGCAAACACTTCTGCTGTTCCTCCCCACTGCAGAGCCGTAATTCCCGAATTCTCCTGCTTGGTGGGCTTGGTCCAGCACCCTGGCCCTTGGCGCTCAGCAAAACCCAGCGCAGCCCCAGCACGGATGACACGGAACGGTCCCTATCTTGGGATCTACAGGCTGCTACTATCGCTTCCCGGTGTACAGTATGCACAGAAATATTAAAAGAATAATAATGCTGGAAGCACACTAGCTCATAATGCAGTTTCCATGTATTAAGAGGGAGAGCAAAGCCAGGAGAGGAGCTTTACGGAAAGTTTTACTTTGATATGTATGAACGTGCTAAAAGTGGAACCCGGCATCATCACCAGTCCCTGCTCCCTGCAAGATGCGGCACGAGAACATCGCGAACCTCCCGCCGCCCGCGCTCGCCTCCGGCCCACCAGCCCCAGCTAACATCTGCAGAGAGGACCAGGAGCTGGAAGGAAAAAAAACAGGTTTTATGGAAGCCTGGTTTATGGAACAGCAGCCTAATGCCGCCGGCACTGACGTTCCCAAACTCCACGGCTTGAATCTGGTGGGGACGCATCCCAAGCTGATGATGGCCAAGGGCTAGTCCAAGCCATGCCGACCCCACGGACACGCTCCGCATCCCCTCGGCCTCCAGCCCGGGGTCTCTCCGTGCAAGGGGCGGAATCGCAGCGCACACGGCTCCGTTCATGGCTCCGTTCACCATCTCCCCGTCTTCATTAAGGGTTTCACAAGCGCCTGGAGCTGGGTGGGAAGGGAGCTCCCGCCAGCAGGAGCTGGCAAACGTCTGGCAAACGGACCTCTCGCACAAAACCAGGTTGTAAAAAGATTGCCCAGCTCAAAGATCTTTTCCAAGATGGAAAAGGTTGCGGTTCAGGCTGAGCTTTGGCCTGATTCCCCATTTTTACAAGTCCACGGGCCGGGCCTGGAGGGCTGCAGGCCCTTGCGGGCTGGAAAGCAGCTGGAAGTGCTGGAAAGCGGCACCGCACATGAGCAACACGTGAGCCTGGGGAGCAGCCCCTGAGCACCTCTAGTGCTGCCAAACGCCCCGCAGCACCTCCAGAGACCTGCATTCCTTGGGGAAAACACACTCGGGCCCTCAAACCACCTCTGCGCACGGCTTGAGCTGCAAACTCAGCCTTGGCTACAAACTCAGCCTTGGCTACCGGCCAACGATGCCAACTTTGGGCCTGGGGCAAGGCTGCCCCATAGGAGCGGCTGGGCGAGGGACCGGACGTGGCAGATGGTCTGATCAGACCCTAGGGGACGAGATTCCGTCCCCGAATAAAACTTTGCTTTGGCTCTAAAGCGACGACGATGACGAGCAGAGAGCAGGGGGACCGAGAGCCATCTCCGCACCTCCTGCCGAGGAGCAGGGCCCAGCAGAGCCTGTCAAACCGAAGTAAGAGGCGGCCGGGCAGAACCGCAGCTCCAAACGCACCTCACCGGGGAACCTGCAGCACACACGAGGGTTGGGAAACACAGAAACCGCTGGGCTGCCTTCACCTCCCGCCCGTTCCACAGGCCGGGGCTCACGCACCCGAGCACGTCGCGGGCCCCGGCCTCCAAACAGAGAGGCACTTTGTTCCTGTGGAAGAAAACCGCTTTTCAGGCAATTTTGTATTTCTGTTGCACGAGAACACGAGGCTCTCGCTCGGTTTGGAGGAGGGAGAAGCCCCACGTGGTGGGTTCGAGCCGCCAGCGACACGGTGATTTTACCAAGTCTGACCGCTGGCTGCAGGACAGGGCAAAAGAGGAGTGAAAGTGAAGGAAGAGAATCCTGAGACACCTGGTAAAACAGCGCAAGGCTCCATCTGGACGACGTCCTCTGATCAGCAGCAGAACGGCCACTTCTGACTACGCTTTTGAGCCCCAGACGTGGAAAAACCAACTGCTTTCCCAGCCATGGAGGAGGAAGATCTCTACATTTAGCGCCTGAGACTTGAAAAGCTTTTGCCAGTTAGGAAGAATTTTTCTACAAAATGAAACCCAGGTATTTTTGCAAAGGGAGAGGGAGGAAAATATTTTCCTGTTCAGGAGAACAGCCTCCCATGTTTCCCGTTATTCTCCTCTGAACCACAGCAATACGATGCAACACCTACATGGAAAGACTCGATCGATGATGCTGCGTAAAAGAGAAAAAGACCAGAAGTGACAAGACGTGGGAAGAGCCCTGGCCCTTCCCTGCTCCTCCTGGCTATTGACTAGAGCCTCCAGAGGGATTTTGAAGAAGACTAGAAAACAGTTTTGGGGGAGAGAGAACAGATGCAACCAATTTCCAGCTTGATAAAGTAACCAAGAGGAGGTTTGGGCCTTATAATGGCCACTACTGCCTCCAGGAGGAAGTTATCTAAGGCTGAAGGCTGATGGGCACAAAGCCTGGGAAGAAGCTGTTGCTGCTCCTTTGGGATGTGGCCGCCTCTGAGCTTCAGGTGGGTCCCTGGCATCCCAAGCAGGCATCAGGTATCGAGTGCAAGGCGGGCATTGATTTTCTCCAGAAATCCCTGAGGATTCCTATTGCCTGCATCAGTTCCTAACTTCAGAGCTGCCACTGATGGAGAAGGCTTTTTGTCTGCTTCACTTGGGAGAGGGGACAGCTCCCAGCACGGCTCTGTGCCACGCGGTGCTGAAGCAGGTTTGCTCCGCAGGCTCCGTGGACACGTCCGCACACAGGGGAGCTCAGCTGGGGACACCCGGGTGCCAGGCGAGCGGAGCTCCCGGCACGCACAGCTGGGAAGTTGTGGAGGAGCCGGCAGAAACGGCGTGGACGCAACAGCCGGGCTGGCCTGCTCTTCTCCTGGAGGTTGGAGTGGCAGAACCACAGAACGGCTGAGGCTGGAAGGGACCTCTAGGGATCATCCAGTCCAGCCCCTGCTCCAGCAGGGACACCCAGAGCACGGGGCACAGGGCGGCATCCAGGTGGGTTGGAAGATCTCCAGAGAAGGAGCCTCCACAGCCTCTCTGGGCAGCCTGTGCCAGGGCTCTGGCACCCTCACAGCAAAGAAGCTCTTCCTCATGTGGAGATGGAACCTCCTGGGTTTCAGTTTGTGCCCGTTACCCCTTGTCCCATCACTGGCCACCACCGAGAAGAGTTTGGCCCCATCCTCCTGCATTCCCCCCTCAGGTACTTGCACATGTTGATCAGACCCCCCTCAGCCTTCTCTTCCCCAGGCTGAACAGGCCCCGCTCGCTCAGTCCTTCCTCAGAGGACAGACCTGCACGGACTGAGCTCGCGGCTCCGTCGGCGCTCGCTGCTCTGCTCCTGATCCACAGCCGGCGGGGCTGGCGTTCGCTGCGTGTCCTTCATCCTCACCCAGCCCTTCCTCCCCGTCAAGGAGCCAGTGCTTTGACATGAGATTCAAGCTTCCTACGCATTCGAGAGACGGCACAGGAGACGCGGCAGGACAAGCCATCCACAGCACACGAGCACCAAACCGGAGCTCATCAACCCCCGCCGCCCTCCTCAGCATCAGGGATTGGGATTTCCCACTGCTCTGTAGCTTCTGGAATAGTTTTCCCTGCACCAAATGAAGGCAGAATGCGCTGGAAAGGCCACCCCGCTGCCCCCTCTGCCCTGACTCTCTCCATTCATCTCTCATTCCGTGATGGCCCAGAAGGTGGAGGATCATCTCTCTGTGACCCAGATCTGCCCTTGGGCCCGTGATATCCCAGCGAGCCCGCGCACTGCCGGTGTTTTTCCAGGGCTCTCCATTGCAAAAGCAGCGGTTCTGGAAGGCCGTGCGGACTCGAGCGGCGGCGCGAGGCTCCCGCTGGGTTAACGCGGGGCGGCCAAGAGCTGCTCTTGCATCAACTTCCCATTCCAGCCGGTGACCTAAACCCGGCAGCCGCGCGCCAGAGAGCAGGAATTGTAAATGTGGCAAGGGGATGTGGGAGGTTTGGTTTCCGAGAGAGGAAAATAATGTTCAAATGCTAAAAAAAACCTCTGAGAAGACTTCAGCAATGAGAGAGCTTCTACCATTTTCTTCCGTTCGAGACATTTTCAGAGTAAAACCATGAAAACTGTCGAGAGCCGATAACGCTCACAGAGCTGCCCCGTCTCGCCCAAAGCTTCTGTTCACACAAGAAGTTCCCCTTTTCCCTCCTCCTGCGAGGAAAAGTCGGTTTCTCCAGCCTGGCTAAACAACCCGCAGGATTTCACCGCCCTGAAATGCAACTTGCAGCTCTCTGCGCTTCAGGGATTACTGGGTTACAACTACGTGGCCTGACCATACAAAAACAGTTTCCTGGATACTGGCACCAAGGCCTCCACATTCTATTGTGGTCTGCACTGTATGGGCGGCTGGTTTTAATATTTTCGGATGCTAAAAGCAAGGCGAACTTGCTGCAAGCCCCAGCAGTTTTCTTTAACCCTTTTTTTGAAGGTGCACGTTCCCTTCTGCTGCAGAAGGGACGCGAGCAAAGGGCACCACGGGCTATGGCAAAGGGAATGTCACCCGTTCCAGGGACTGTCTGAAGATACTGTTGCTTCTACTCCCTATTCCTGTAAGACCAAGCAAAGGTACTTTTCATTTGGTAAACGTCTATTATGAATATAGTTTATAGCCTATTATTAAAGGGGATTAATGAACCTTGCTTCTAAAGAAAAGCCATCTCTACTAATACTTCCTCTACAATACTGCTTATTCAGACTTTGTACATCATTCATCCGCACCATTACGGGATTCCTGGCATAGCTTTTCCTCAGCAGCACCCTCAGCAAACAGAGGGCTGCTCCGGGCTGGGAAGAGGGGCCCTGGACCCACCTTGCTCTCCTGCACAGCACAGTTTTTAACTCCTCTGGGATTCTCCATGGGGGAAACCTCTGCACCATTTCTCCCCAGAAGTCTCCCAGCCTCTCAGGCTGGGGGTCGCATTCCAGCCCCCATCCTGACAGATTCTGAGGCCAAAGCCCACCACAACGCGGAGCAGGGAGCCCCCGGTGCTACCTGTTCCTGACGGACACTGACGAGCTGGCGTGGGGACGGGATCTCCTTGGTAGGCCACTGTCATCTGGAATGTCCCAGAGACACAACGTGTCCTGGCCTTGCTGTCCAGCACCGGCTCTGCTCAGTCTCCCCAGCTCCTGCCGTGCCAGGCACTTGAATGCTGCTGTTCTCCCAAGCTCGTGCGAAGAGGGGGCTATAAACGGTAATTACCCGTCGATCCCTTAATTCCTGTTACGAGGATACGCAACACACAGCGCAGCAAAGACCTCTGCAGCAGCCTGACAGCCCCGTGCAGCCGTGGCCCCGGGACACTGCACAGCAAGGCCCACGGCCCTTATCAGGAGGAGGCCAGAGGGACTGCCAGGCCATTCCGCAGGCCGTGTCACCGCTGTCACCCCTGTGACGAGCTCGCGGGACAGCCCCGCGCTGCTCTGAAGCAGTGACTGGCAATGCGCAACAGGAGGAAACTCAGCACGACCGGGATAAGCCCAGCCAAGAAGCTGGTTTAATACACAGGCAAATCTGTATTATTTAAGCTTAGGCCAAATCTGTATTCCTAGGACTTCCCCAGGCCTCACCCTGCCCTATCACACTGGACAGAAGGACAAGGCTGGTCCCAAGGCAATGCACTTCAGGAGGAAGGAGACCCAGCAGGGAAGCACAGGCCGTACCGGCCGGGTTCGTCTGCCTACGCTCCGGGTTTTGCTGTTATTCTGCAAAAAAAGACAGTCTTGAGAAGGGATGTTGTGGCTTTGCAGGTACCTGAACAGCTCTTTGCAACCCTGAGGAACTGGAAAGGACGACATGTATCAGTTGGCATCTAAGGTAGCATCCACTGAAAGGCAAAATCCATCATCTGTCCCCTCCTTGCAGACACACCATGTCCATGAACACAGAGGTACCCAGGCTGGCTCTGCAAGGCCAGGCTTTGTCCATGCTGCTCCAAAGCTAGCAAAATTCAAACACTGTTACCACATTAACCAAGTTTTTCAGCATTGGGGTATCCCACATGACCGTTACTGATGATTTTCCACCTCTTTGAATCCCAAGTCCTAAAGGCCTTCCAGGAGAAGGAATCTCACTTGAAATTGTGCAGAGCTGCTTCTGATTTTGTTTTAGTTGCCTAACTGAAGCCCAGTAGCCCACAGAAGCTGGGTTGAAAACCTCTACCCTGGTTATCATTTAAATAATCACAAGGCCCTTTAGAAGTTTCCTGACTCATTTGCAACAAAAGCATCCTCACCAAGGCCTTAACACCCTATGCACAGAACAGGAACCATTCCCTGCTCCAAATTCCTCCAATTTCTTGTTTTCTGCAGGCAGGAACAGTGAGCAGGAGCTCAGCTGAGGATGCCCTCTGGGCACATGGGCAAGGAGAACATCATCATCTTTGCCCAGCAGGGCTACTGCAGCAGCCTGTGCCAGCCAGGAGGTCAACCAGAGCTTCGGGAACCTCCTCTGTGGTGACATCTCCAAGGGGACATCACCTACTTTGTAATGTGACTCCATGATCTTCAAATTCCCAAGCGATGAGGCGCAAGCGCCCGTCTTTTTGGGGTGGGATTCAGTGTGTCCAACCAGAGTATGGCACCCGTTTCTGGGGACTTCACAGGACACAAGCGCGGAGAGTGCAGGAGAGCAACAAGAACTAGAAAAGACTAGAAAAGACCTGTAAGGAAAGGTTGAAGGAACTGAATTTATTTAGACAAAGAAATGCCCGAAAAAGGACAGAGCAATTCTGCACTTGTTCTCCATGCCTCCGAGGAGGGGACTAAACAGCATCAGTGCAATGTGCTGCAAAGAGCATTGGTTGCTGCTTTAGTGAAAATTTGTCCGCAGTAAGAACCAAAAAGCCCTGGAACAAGGAGCTTGGAGAATACAGGCGGACTGTAAGAGCACAGAAATGTGTCCAGTATGGTCTGGACACGCTTAACACTCCCAGAGCAGAAAGTCAAATTACCACTCGAGGCTCTTTCCAGCAGTCTATAAGGGAGTCTATATATATAAAGTTACTTAAGGTAATATGTAGGATAAAAATCATGCATTCAGAGCATTGAAAATTAGCCAGTTTTCTGAAGGGCAGCTACTTGTCCTTCTTGATGATTCTGCACCCATGAACTGAATTCTACCACTCCTCTCCAAAAAAACCCAAGGGTTTATATATGTTCATGCACCTTTTGCAAAGGTGAAATTAAATTCCCTTCCCCGATTCGGAGCGCGACCGTCAGCACTGATGGTGCAACAGGAACCTGCTAGGACAGTTTTGCACCTCGGGCAGTTGCTTAGAATCAACAAGTCGCCCTTGGAGGTTCAGCGAAAGCCCCAGACAAAAGTGTTTTTAAAGATCCTTTGTCTGGAATGTGATGTAAAAAGAAAGAAATAAAACAGAAAGGGCTTTTCCGAGCTTCCCGAGACAGGCGGGTTTAAGCAGGATGTGTAGGGCTGGTAGGAGAGGGAAGTCTTGTTGATCAAATACAGTAGGTGATACGACTGAACATCTGAAAGGCTGGAAAAATAGCTTTAGAAAGCATTAGCTCCCACACTTTCATGTAATCAGATACAATGCTAGCCAACAAAATTCGGGTTTTAATGGCCAATCCAAGTTTTACTTGGCTGGCAGACAAGATTTGCTTTCTGTTTTTTAACTCCAGCATAAGTCGCTCTTGAGAAACAGATTTTGCCTGCATCATATTTTAAACAAGTCAATAAAAATGTAATTTAGAGGAGTTAGTATTAAAAGGTTGCGGTGAGGTTTTTCCATTTCTTATTCCTGAGCAAATGTTACCTCCCATCTATCTGTCTGGCACGCACCAAGGCTGTCTAGAGCTGCTCTTCTGGAGTATGTGTTATCCCCTAGTGATTTATGAATGATTTTCCATTACCCCAAGTGGATGTATTCTGTTTTACAGCTATCTTCCTGACATATTCTTTGCATTGTGTTGCTCTTTCCCTTAAAATCTTCATGTCTGGATAGGTAAGATAGAACTTGCAGGTAAGAATCCATAGGGAGAGAGGAATATACTGATATTCAGAGAGTAAGAAATTGGTTCCCCCGTAGTTCACATCTTTCTAATGAAGACACCTGCTTTCAGGACACGAGGCTGAAAGTGCTACCAAAACCTTGGCAATTTTATTTTTGTCTGAGAAACAGAGTCCTCAGGCAGGCAATTATCTAAAAATAGCCAGAATAAGTGGGGAAGACAACCATGATTAAGAGGTTAAACAAAAAAGCTTGAGATGTGCAGCAGCCTCAGAATTCCTTTATATAAATTTGGACAACTTTCCCATGGCAAGATAATGCTAAACATCTAAAAGGTAGCACTGGTTTAATTTAACATAAAAACAAACCAAATATAACAGGATGGATTGTTAGAAATGGGATTTTTTCTTTCTCAATGGGTCTTAAAAAATATGAGAGAAGTTCCTAGGATCTTTTTAATTTTTTTTTATAAACAGCAACCTGTGCAGGCAAAGGATCCCTAAGCATGGCGATCTGAAAGGGAAGACAGACTGCATCCCTGGGACGGAACGGAATGGGATGGGATGGGAAGGAGGAGCAGCAGCAGCTCAGATGCAGCCAGCACATGACTGCAGATCTAAAAATACAGAGCGGGTATCGCAGCCGGCCAGGAATAGCCCGGGGGCACGAGTCCACCGCGGGTGACGCCAGCAACACCGTGAGGGTTTCTTTGTTCTGTCTTCTCACACCTACCCAAGGCTGCAACTTGGAAAAACCAACCTTGGAAGACGAATGAGTGTAGAAGTTTGGCTCCAGCTCCATGCAGAGGTGAGAGGAAACATCCGGCCTCTGCACCGGGGCCACGCTGGGCAGAGGAGGATTAAGCAGCGTCAGCAGCATCAGGTGAACTTGCTGCTTCCCGGGACGGCGCCGATCCGTGGGATCCAGGAGTAGCTCAGGACACAGCTCTCGTGCACCGTGGCTTGGGCCTGTCCTGGCAGGTTTTGCAAGCAAGGTCAGAGCAGTGTCCGCAGCTGCAGGGCCAGAGCCGCCGCGTGGATCCCTGCGGAGGGACGGGCTCCTCCACAGAAACGGGAGCGTCTTCCCCAGTTGGGAGACTCAGAAACCCAATTTAAAGCAAAGAAATATTAATTCGTCATTCACAGCACTGGAGGAAAAAGGAAACACGGTCCCGTCCCGCTCATGATTGAACGCAATCTGAGGAATGATCCTGCCAGGCACTGCCAAGACCCAAGTGTCACCGGGAAGAACTTAGGAGGGACCAAAGCCACGGCGCTGCCGGGTTGTGTCTCCTCCGTGAAAAGGCATCAGGATTTTCAGGACATTCTGATACAAGACTGCAGCCTAGGCAATAAACATGTGGGGGCTGGGGAAAGACGCCTCCCACGCAGGCAAATAAACAAAAAAAAAGGTGTTAGACTATTCACAGATTAAAAGCCAGTAGCTGCGATTGCCAGGAAAGCCCATATTGTGGCTGCAGGAAAGCCCATATTGTGGTTGTTTACTCTGATTTGTTGAAATAACAAAGCAAAGGGAACGTCAGCCCCAGGAGCCCTGGCCTGTAACACCTACCGAGGCCGAGGCCGTCCCGCACTCATCAGGAAGCCCAACAGGGCCTCGATTTAAACGCTCTGCGGGGGGACAGAATGGATCAGATCCCTCCTAAGCCCTTCCAAAGCTTAACTACACTAAGGGCTAAAAATCCAACCCCCTGTCTCTAACCTGATCTTATCTCGTATCTACTCCCAACCCTTCTTTTGTGTTTCTTTGTACCAGTACAAAACCAGCCATCAGCAGCCCCCAGACTGCTCCTGTAGGCGCTTAGACACAGCAGGGGCAACTAGAGTCCTCCCCGGCAACCTAAATCGATTCGAGCTTCTTTAATCATTCCCTCTAACGCAGATTTCCATAGATATTCCTTCCAGGTGCACCGCACGCTGACATGGGATTAACACAGCGTTGCTTGTGGGGATTTATTTAGTTCCCTGTGGATGTCGTTACCTTTTGTTCAGTGCTTGTCCCTGGCCAAACAAACCTCCTGACCTCCTGTGTTGATGACGACGGGGTCCAACAGCTTCTCCAAAAGCCGCCTGGGTTAATGTGCAGGAGGGACCAGTCAGCTTTTCTTTGGGCTTCATTACCATTTAAATGAGGACGGGTCCCTCCGGCACAGCGCTGGGGACTCCCTAGGTCTAAGGACAAGAGATGTGGAGATGTGTAACAGCCATACTCGTCGTATTGATAACAACCATTCCGGTTGTATTGGGAACAGCCGTAACCGTCATATTGATAACATCCATAACCCTCGTATTGATAACAACCATACCTGTTGTATTGATAACAACCATACCTGTTGTATTGGTAACAACCGTATAGGTTATATCGATTACAGCCATTCCAGTTGTATTGATATCAGTCGTACCTGTCGTATTGATACCAACCATTCTGGTTGTATTGGTAACAACCATACCTGTCGTATTGATAACAACCATTCCGGTTGTATTGGTAACAACCATACAGGTTATATCGATTACAACCATTCCGGTTGCATTGATAACAGCCGTACCCGTCGTATTGATAACAAATCTCCCCGTCGTTATCGATCGCCACCGGAGCAGACTCGTCTCGGGAGACACCGGGTGAGCTCAGGAATCAGCATCTCTGTTTGCCTGCCCTTTCCTAGCCCGAACGCAGCAAGGGAGAGAGGCCAGACCTCCCGGCCCCCTCCACAGCCTCGCAGCACGTTCCCTCGTGCTTCTTCCTCCTCGCCAACGCGTCCCACGCGTCCCCTCGGCACCACGCTCTGCTCTGCATCCCTATCTCCCCTCCGTCACACTTTGCCTGCAGGAAGGACTGAGCTTTCCCCCTCTACGTGGGAGATGGGAGCACAGGGAGCTCCAGGAGGGATCAAGGGGCTGGTTTGTGGCACGTGTAGCACGCAGAGGATTAGGGGGAAGGATGGAGCAGCAGCTACGGACGAGGTGCTGCAAACCCTGCCTAGGAACCTGCGGCATGTCCACACTTCCCACCGGAGAGCCGAGCGCGGCAGCGGAGTGAGGAGGCGCACGTGAAACTGGCTGGTTCCTTCCCCTTCCCTGCTTCTTCTTTAAGGGATATAAAGTGCCTGAAAATAGAACATTTGGGGATGACAAAAAAAAAAAAAACTAGGTCAATCAGATAATAGGCGTGATTTAAGAGAAAAATCACAGCATTTGTAATGGGCTAAAAATGGCATCGATGCGTTGCCGAGAAGGAATATAATTAAGAGTATTTTTAAAGCAGCGTTTCCCCACCCCACTCATCGCAATCACAGCTCACACTACCAGTATTGCTTCCACCTCATAGTGCTGGAATGTGCTGGCACGCCGCAAGCTGGCCCGAAGAATGCGGAGTTTCCGTAGGACTCGCGAAGATCCCAAATGACAGCGGTTACTTGCATTCCTGCACTTTGAGATCACTGCTCTCCGTTTATAAGAGCGCAGCAGCGGAAATGGGCCGGGGGAATCTGACATTTTAGCTCTTTCGGCGTTTAACTAGAGAGCAGATAGCACTAAAAACGCAGGTGAATCCAAAGGATGAGACGAGAAAATATAGTAAATAATATTAATAATAATAATAGTAACACAGAGAATGGGGCATCTCTCATTCGAGGCTCTCCAAAAGCTTCCCCCACATGGCCTGGGAGGACCGGCGACTATTACTTATATAATAAACGCACCTTTCAACAGCGTTCATTGAAGAACAAGCTGCTTGGAATAAAGCTCTGCCCTAATTAGGTGCACATGGCCCCGTTCGCACGCGCAAGGGACATGACTCAGGAATTACCGAGTGGAATACGCCGGCCCCGCGTTATGCAAGAGGTCACGGCAGCCAAGCGCCGCGGCTCCTCGCGGACCAGGAGCAAACGGCCGCGTGGGGAGGGCCCTGCCGGGCTTTTCTGGGGCTCTATCAAGATCCAGCCACACATTGGTGTGAACCGGAGCCGTTCGGTGCCACTTGGCATCAGTCGGAGCTGAAGGGTGCTTGAGCTTGAGCACATCCCTACGTAGCCCCACTGGATGTCGGGATAATTCACATTAAACCTTTACCTCAGGCCTGAAGCTGCCGTGGGGCTCCAGGGGCACCTCGGGGGATGTTTCCACCCGTTTTTCTCACAGCTCGGCCAGAGAGGAGCCAAACAGCCCTCAGCTGGAGAACCGGGCTCCGAGAGTTCATTTCTCCAGCTGCTGCCCCTGGCTCTGCTCATCCTTTCGGGCACCTTTTGGGAGGGTTGAAGTGACCTTCCTCGCCCGTGTCTGCACCGGCTGGGATGAGCGGGGAGCGCCGCGCGGGAGCACATGCAAATCCGGGGGATTGGAGAGGGAACGTGTGGACGGGAGAGGCAGGGAGAACAGCTCGTAGGAAGCCCGAATTCCCCAGCTTGAGCAATTCCACCTCTCCCCGCACATCCCAGCCAGGATCAGGGGGCACGTGGAGCTCTGCAGCCCCCTTGGGAAGCCCTGGCCGGCGCTTCCCCTCGCTCTGTGCAAACCCTCCCTCTCGTGGGCACGGGGAGGGAAAAGCAAACGTGAGACTGCGAATGAACGTGAAAAGAATTAAACCTTACGGGCAACTATACATTTTATATGGAAAAACGAATGGTGACGCGGGATATACGCCGGGAAAGCTCCAAGTCTCCGAGCTTTCATTAGGAGCAAGGACAGCCCTGTGAGTGTGCCCCGTGGCTACGCAGACGTGCGGCGCGGAGGAACTCGGCAGGTTTGCCAACCCCTGCTCAAACAAACCACACAGGATTTAAAAAAAATATAAGAAAAAAATCAGTTTTTCTTCTCAAATTGCATGTTTGGGAAGACAGATGCTCAAGGTGGTACTGTATCCTGTGCCACACACTTTGGAGGATTTTATTTTATGTGGACTTTGTGATGGGTAGGAGAAAAGGGCCCTCTCCCCTAACCCAAAAAAGAAGAAAAAAGGGCAGGATTCCTCATGGCTCTGAGGAGTCTTTATGTTGTTCTGACAATGAAAAAGGACATGGGAAAAGCATCTAAAAGTAATCTGGTCATACTCCAAGGGTCCTTCACCCAGGCAAAATACAGCAATTTGGCTTAAATATAAAGGAAAAACCCTTATAACAAAAGCAACAAACAAATACACTTTGTTGCAATAGGATGCAGGGCACTTCAAACGGTTCTTGCTGGAAAATTCGTATCAGAGGTAACAAATTTGATTTGAACATTTCCATTCGGCCTCACGTACGGTGGCTGTAGCTGCACAGTGTTTCCAGCGCTTTGGAAAAATAGTTTCAGAGGCGGCAGAACCTATCTTGGCACCTAAAACAAGTTTCCATTAGTTACATGCTGAGGGATGATTTCACTTCAGAGCTGAAATGTGGAAACCAGCAAAATGAGTAAGATGCAGCTAAACATTCACTTGTGTTTTTCCTTTAGCCAGCAGTGAAAAACAGCCTTCTAACAGCTCTCGGGGTGGGGGGAAAACCTTATGCAGTGCAAACGGGGAGACACAGCTAAGGATTTTTGTGCTGTTGCCAGGGATCTTGGCGAGGCTCAGAGATGGTAGAAAGGCAGTGGGGAAGGGCCCTGCAGCGGTCAAGATGGCCCCTTCGTGACTCTGCATCTCCGCAAGGCTTGGAGACTTGCCCCTTTTGGATGCTCCTTCTCCGACAGTGTGACAGGGACCTTAGGGTCAACGAGCATCAAGGCACATCCTTAATAACAGGATCTCCAGCGACATCTCCAAGCTGTTCCCTTCTGCAGAGACGGGCAACAGGGCCAAAGCTGCAGACGTCCCCGGGGGCGTGGGACGCAGGGCGAGCAGCACCTCTCCAAAGATGCAACAGCAGCAGCCGTGGGTGCACCTGAGCGCTGCCCGAGATGCTGGTGCTGCTCCTCAAACCGCGTGTTCTGAGTCAGACCCATCTGTCTAGACGGAGGACATTCCTCACTGCAGCAGCCAGGGAAGCGGTTGGTACGAACCGCGTCCTCGCTCGTCAAGGGCAGGAGCCTTGGCAGGCTCCTCGCAGGAGGACACAGGAGCCACGTTCTTCCCAGAAAAGTCAACAGCTCGAGAAGCAAACCGAAGGGAAAGGGCAGGGAGGAAAGGCACAGGGAGGCTCGGTGGAGCTGGCTCGCGCAGACCAAGCTGCAGGTAAAGCATCGGCCTGGCCCTTTCCTCGGCTCCACCTTCCCCAAACAAGAGGTTTTCACGCACATTTTCCCTGGGTTTGCTAAGGGTGGGACAGGGAAACAGCTCGGGGATCATCTGCAGAAACGTGGTGCCTCATGAGACACCTTGGACATGAGTGTTAAGGGCAAGTCTAGGCTTCCAAGAAGCTGAGGAGACCCTTGCTGGATGCAAGTCAAGCTCCCACAGGCTCAGGATGGATTCTCTACAGTAACGAAGCCACTAACGAGGCCAGAGATGTTGTGCAGCTCATTGCACACGCTCTGGGGAAAAACAGGCAATTGCACCAGCAGGGTACCTGGTGCTTCAGAGGAAAACATGCAAGACCTTCCCCAGCAGCTTGGGGCCAGGCCTCTTCTCCCCAGGCAGGAGGAGGAAACAGACGCAAGTGAAGTTGCAAAGCAGAGCAAATGCAGTGCAAATATCTTTGCAGTGCAAATATCTTTGCACTTAAGGAAAAGAGGTCAACTAAGGCACTCGGATGGAGACCTAAATCAAATGCATCTCCTACTTTACAGCTATGCTGCAACTACAACTACTCACCGCTTCCTAAATCTCTTAGCATTTGAGTCCTGTTGACTTGCAACTGGTTTGAAAAAAATTAATTAGTATTTTCCTTACAGAGGAAAATAAAGGAAAAGACAGAGGTAGGACTCCAAGGGTTCGAGACAATCCAATTTCAGGCACCTAATTAAATTTCAATTAATTTTCAATTACGTTATTTTAAACTTATTTTGTATTTATGCCTCTTTGTTAGTTGCCTAAAGAAATGATTCTGTCCCTTCGATTACTTTTCAATTAAATACCATCTTGACACCAAAATTAGCACTTTTATCTGCTAGCTCTGGGGCTATTGAAAATCCATATGCATTTAAGTTAGGACTCGCAGAACTTAACATCCTCCCTGCCTCTTCAAGGAGGGGAATGATGAATCACTGCCTTCACTACATGCTTGTTGTGTTAAACTTCACTTACATGGAGACAGCAGAAGGACAAGGCAACTCTTCAGCACTGTAAAACAGACATGGGAAAAGCAAGTGCATCCAAAACTATTTCATTTGCACTTTAGAGAAATTGGGAGCTTGTTGGTTATTTCTTTTTTTCCCCCAGTGTTGCTTCAGCTCTATTTACTGCCTTTGCTTTGGCTAGACCAGTCAGACAACAAAACTGGTCAAATAAACAGAAAGGCAGAAAAAAAGAGCTAAATCCTGCAGATTTAGCACCTGAAAAACCTCTTTACACTTACTTAGCTGGTGACTCCTCACACCCAAGGGTCTGATTCTCTTTAAAATTCCCTGTAGCAAGCGAGCAGTGCTTGAATATTTCACATGATGCACCCCAATTCACCACGATTTGCCTTTATCTTAACAGACTGCATCATTTGAAGGTTAATTTTCAGCTGCTCTTTTCAAGAAGAAAAAAAGGATTCAGGAAAGAACTGAATTGTTTTTCCAAAGCAAGACTTTCTGTGGGGTCTGCCTCACGAGCAATCTCTTTGCATCCTGCATTTTGCATTACACAAAGGTAAGTGCAAGCCAAATACAGACCTGCTGCAGGGAAGAAGGGCTGACAGCCCAGTAACATCTGTAGGTTTTCGGCAGTCAGGAATGAATGATAATGGATACGACTAGAAGAAAAAGCTTCCAAAAATCTGGAGTCACCAGGGCCATCCCTGGAAGGATTCACGGGCTCTTCCGGATCCACTCACACACAGAAAGAATCCCACAGAACCTGTGTGTGCCTTAGGCCACCTTGTCTTTGCAAAACCAAAGGTCTGTTTCGAAACTAGCAAAACATCTTTCTGCAGAAAGGCCAGTTACAGACAGCAGCAGAGCAGCATTGCGCAGAAGGAGAATTACTCCCTGGGTGAACTAGGGCTTGCAGGGTTCCGGGTGGTAAATTAAAGCAAAGGACATGATGAGGGAGAGAGCTGCTCACTGTGCACCAGAAGCTTCAAAAGCCTCTGCAGCAGACAGATTCCTTGCATTTGGCTATGCAGAATCTTTATTTTTCCCCTTTTCTTTGCTGAGGGCATCATCGGCATATCGTGCATTTCTTCATTGCTTCTTTCAGAAATCAAGAGAGCTACAGAGCTCCTGTTTAAGCCGCAGAGCTGCTTTATCATCATCATGGATGGTCGTGGCCCGGTCACTCCTCGGAGGTCCCTGCTGCTCCCTTAGGGTGTTACAGTCACTGCTGTGCTCACTGCTCGCGCACATCCTTACGTTATCTTGCACTATCCTCAACACGACCCGTTTGAATCCTGATGCTCCAGCATATTTCTACCTTTTACCCTCCTTCCAGGCTATTTTTCCCCCTGCCAAGATATGTGGTAAAATGTAACACAAAGCCTGCAGCTTTGGGGGAAGGGTTGGGCTAGCAGCACTTATTATGCTTGGAAGTAGAGAGAGACCCAGAGACGTGGTTAACGCCTTGGATGTCTCGAGGTTCTAGCAGCGTCCTGTCATTTCCAAGCAAGTTTGAAACAGAAAATGCTGCTTGAAACATTGAATAAGCATATATATAATGAATATAGCACACATGCTACTATTTAAACTCTCAAGTAGAAAACCTGGGAGTTGAATAGCACCAAACCTTTACTTGGAGGGTCACACCTTCAAAACGAGTCTCCAGTGTCAAACGTTTTATCAACCCAAGCGTTTCCTGGCCTTGGGATTTGCCACTGAATTCGGATGCACCCTGGACCAAAGGAAGAGCAAGTCCAGGTGACATTCAGGGTCTGTGTTGTCCTAAGTGGGCGAAGGGCAACACACTTGCCCACCAACCATTACCAAAAACAGTCCTGCAGAGGTAGGTGCCTCCTCCTCCCGTGCCAGGAGCTGGGGCTTGATGTTCTGCCCATTGCAGTAAGGACAGGCTCAGAGTTTACTGTGTTCTGAGATGCACTAACTTGTGCCGAGGCTCCCACGGAGCTCAGCCCGGCTCGGCTCGAGCACCGGCTCTGCAGTTTGGTCCAGGTCAGGCCCGAGGGGATGGATGTTGGGGGTCTGCTGGTCCCCAGCCCTCCAAGGTGCTGCAGATGCACAGGGTGGTGGGTGCACCGGCCTCACATACATCGTTAGCCTCGTCCCAGCTCCTCCCTGCCTCCCTTGGGCCGAGGCCGGAGCAGAGGGATGCTCCGAGCAGCAGGGCTGGAAAGGGCCACGGCGCCAACACGAGCTATGCTGGAAAGCCAAAGCGAGAGAGAGCAGTCGCGGCACAGAGCGCCAAACACTGACTTACCCCAGAACAAGAAGTAAATCCTTAAGTCTGTTTTCCACTATAACAACAACAAAAAGGAGAGCAAGAGTCCCCAAAGAAGCCCAAATCGCTTCCTACTGCTCTGTTTACAGAGGTGGTTCCCAAACTTGCAGCTCGGCCCAGCTGGGCTGGATGGCACTTGAGGAAGCCTCCTGAAATGCTGATTTTTGGAAAACTGGACCACAGAGCAGGTGACTAAGCCCAAATTTTCACAGTCATGCTGCAACCTTGGGCGCTGGTCTCGTCCGCTAGAACTAAAGGAAAGTCTTGGGTTTGGGTCCACAGCTCAGTAAAAAGGATGTTTGTTCAGCAGCTCCAACAGGACACGAATCCAGACTTTGCTGAGTCTGCCCAAGCCCTTCTTTCCAACTTTGCAAAATAAATAAATAAGGACTTGTCTGGCTAAAAGGACAGCCCAACAGTCTGTGCTATGGCCGTGCATGTTGGTTGGCTGATGTCCCAGCCGGAGCAGGAGGGTAGGCTGCAAAAGCGCCCATGAAGCCAGTTTACATTTTGCAGAAGGTAACAGCATTTTGGGGACATTTCTCACAGAAAGGGGCTAGCTCGGCCCGGGAGACCACACGCTGCTCCGACAGGAACGCGGCTCCACCTTCTCACGGGGTGGGAAATCTCCTACCCGTCCGCAGATGTTCCTGCAGACACCTCTGCTAATTGAATTGACACATCCCTGTCCACTTTAACACAGGGCTGCAACCGCACCGACACTGCTGTTACTCTGAATTACCCCAGAAAGGTCTCCAAAGGGGTTTAAAGGACAGTTAGATTGCTGAGCCATCATCGGAGACACCTTCCAGGAAGAAAAGGAAGGAAAGAAAGAAAATAAAAAGGAAAAAGGAAAAGGTTTTCAGGTTTCTCCCACCCTGCACAGCTGTTGCTGCAGGACCTGCAAGACGCCCTGGCACAGTTTGGCTGCAGGCGGAACATGAGCCCACGTGCCCGTCGTAGGGATGCTCCCATTCCCATGGCTTCCAGAGGCGCTTCCATGGCCCGCTGGAAGAGGGCTCTGATCGCCAAAACCGCTCGCTTCAACCTATGGAGCCGCTATTCCCACCGTCTCTGCCTCCATCGGAGCTCACGCGGGCGGCACCAAGGACGACGGAGGGCCCTGGCGCCCCGCGGGAAGCAGGTGCCTCCGGAGCTCTCCGCGCGGCACTTGGAGGTGCTAAATCCCAGCAGGACAAAGGGCAGCGATGGGAATAGGCAAAGCGCTCGGCAGCGGGGCCGGGCTCCGGAGCGCGAGGGCTCCATATAAGGCCCTGCTCCGGAAGGGCGCGCGGGAAGGAGGCCGGAGCTGACACTGTTGCTAAAAGCAGCGCCGGGCCGGGCCGCGGCCCAGCGGGAGGGCTCCGCGAAGGCCACGGCAAAGCGCCGGGCTGCAGCGCTCCGCAGCTGCGGACAACGCGCCGGGCCCAGAAGGAAAAGGGGAAGGGGGGAAAAGGGGCGAAATGCAGGAGAGCAGGACTGGGAAGGAGGGAATCCAGTTAGGAGAGACGCAGGGCTGCTTTCCAGCGCTCCAGCGCTCGCGTTTTCTGGCCTTATTTATGAAACACAAATAACGCGGCCTCCTCCGTAAGCAGTGAGATCCGGTGGAATTACACGTCTGAGCGCTCCGTAAATAGCTGGGATATGCAGCTGAGAGCGGCCAGCACCAACAAGGGGCCTTTATCCCCCGCGCGGCTCTCCTGGGCACCGCGGGACGCGGCTGCGCGCTCCCACCCGCTGCAACGGGATCGCCCTTCGCTGCCCTTTCCGGGAGGAGGATGGCGAGCGAGGAAGGCTCCGGGGGAAGGAGCTGCCTCCCCTGCAGTGTTAAAGCCTGGGATAAGCGGTGCCTTCCTGACAGGGGGCACGTCCGAGCGGCGGGCAAAGGTTGGCAGAAAATGCCAAAAGGAAACCCGGCTCAGACAAAAGCCAGGAGCTACGGGAACGGTGGAGCACGCCGGGCTGGCCACGCTCCCCTGCTGGCTCCAGGATCTGAGCAACTCCAAGTATTTTCCAGAGCCAAAATGTTTACTTTTGAAGATCTTATGGCAAGTAGAGCCCTGCGCCAGCGGGGTGAAACTCCCACCTCCCATCTCAGCTGCACTAAGAGGTCTGAACCATGAATTAACTGAGCTTCCCGGCACCCTAGCTTTGCTCGGAGGGAGAGGCGAGAGCCCAGGAGCGAAGAGGGGCTGAAGACGGAGCAGCCGCCGCGGCAGGAGGCACCAGCCACGGCCCCGGCCCCCCGCACGAGCCCTGGACCTGCCCGGAGTCCTCAGCCGGACCAAAGATTCCACGGGGAACCCAGATTTCACATGAGAACAGGCTCCGATTTCACTGGAGATCAGGGCAGGGTCACTGCACAGCGCCGGGAATGACCATCACTATTCATGCCTTGTTCCAATCCTGACATTTTAGGAGGTTCAAAGGATAACAAGAAGCAGCTACGCAGAGCACTACAGAGAATACTGATCCCAGCAGGGAAGGTCTCACTTGCCTTTTGCACAAACCTTTACGTATTTTTAATTTACGCCCCCCTTCCCTGTGAAAAGCTGCAATTCCACTAGGGAACACCTAAAAGGTCAAGCAGACTGATAGATGTTGATACTCCGGGGGAAACGGATGCCTCCAGAGGCAGGAGGTGTGCGGCCTGTTAATGCTGACAGGGCTGTGGCCAGCATTTCATGTCGGGAAATGTTTTCTGTGCTACAGGATGATGCTTTGCAGAGCAGGACGCCGGCACGCAGCCGCGGAGCCGACCTCTAAACTCGGCAAAGGGCCGCTCTGCACTCACAGAGGTCTCTTCCAGCACCAAAAGCCCCTTTCCAACACCAAATTCTCCCGGGACAGAGCGATACCTGTCGGCTGGGCTGGGTGGCAGGAGCCAAGGCGCCGCAGGGGACACGGGAGGCGCCGGTGGCACCTGTCCCTGCGCCGCCCCGCGCCTCCTCCCGGCACGGGCGCTCCCAATAGCAGCCTGCGGATCCGTCTCCTAAATTTAAAGCAGCGGCTTTGAAACGGCAGCCAAACCTCAGAGCTATTTGCGCGCTAGGGGAGGGAGGGAGGCAGGGAAGACATCCCCACGCTTCCCTTCTGCTTCTCCTATGATCTTCATGGGGGAAAATGGAAAGTTGGGGAATGTGGGGCTATGGGCAGCTGGGCCATGAACGGCCCCGCTTTGGAAAAACAGAGTGAACTAGGGAAAACAGGGGCTGTGGGAGAAAGCCAGGCTTCCTCCTGCAGCGCTCGGAGCGATCCCTCCGGATCCAGATCAGAGCCTCCTGAATGGGCCTGCAGAGACCAGCTCTGCTGCCTTGCGGAACCCGTCCCGATCCAAACGTTCCCATTTACCTGCCGGAAGAAGCAGGGCCGTTGAAGGGCCTGGATTACTGAGTAAGGCTTTATTCACTGCAAGTCACTCGCAATCCTCTTTCTGTGCATCAGGGGACACGAATGCTCCAGACGCTCCTCTTGCATCAGGGGACACGAATGCTCCAGACGCTCCTCTTGCTCCCAGCCAGTTTCCACGGACAAGCCGTTTCCTAGCAAGCATGAATCCCCATCCATGCACCTCCCCGGGCTAGCCCTGGCATCGGGTATTATCTGCACTGGCTGCAAGAGGGTTCCCTAACCCACGTTTCCTCTGGAGAGTCTCCAGCGAGACAAGGACGAGCTGGAGGGGACCCCTTCCCTCAGGCCTGCGCACAGGCTTGGCCATCAGCACCCCACTGCCTCCGCTCAGGTCACAAGTCTCAATATTTCTCTCAATTCCCCAGAGATGCTCCTGAGCTCTTATTTCAGGCAGAAAAAGCTTCCATCATCGTAGCCACAAGATCCAAGCGCTCCTCCCTTCACGAGGTTGAAAACTTGACTTCTGAAATTCTTTCTAGATGGCTGCATTACCTCATTAAAAGCTTTTTTTTTTTTTTTAAGTTAGACCTTAAAACAAAAAAGACTAATATTTAGCGCCAAGGTCTCGGCTTGCTGAAGCCTCGTGGATGTTAACAGGGCTCGGGACGGAGCTGCCACAGGGAGCCCGTGGCCAGTGGGACGATGCCGGACACGGAGTCCGAGCCGCTCCATTACCCCAAAAGCAGAGCAAGGGCAGCAGCAGAAAGCTCCAAATCCAGCGAAACCCCCCCAAACGCAAGGCCAAATCTCAAAAGAGCGAAGGCAGCGGCCGAGCAGCTCCCACCTGGAAAAGCCACTGGAGGCGCTCCCAAGTTTTAAGAGCTTTTCCGCCTGTTTAAAAAAAGAAACTCTCAGCCCTGAAAAGCCCTTCGCAAATATAGCAAAACATGTCAACAATTTCTGTGCTATAACCCAGGCACGTGTGTTCTCCTCACTAAAAGGAGGTTCATTTTTAGAAGCCTCCTGTGGCAAAGCTGGGGGTGGCCCTTTTGTTATCCTTTCGCGTGCTAAGTACTCATGAGCATCCTGGAAACTGAAAAAAAGGCCATTTTTAGATTTAAATGTGCAAAGAATAGCAGGAGCCTGCATCACCATGCGTCTCAGCTAGATAATTCTCCCCAAACCGTAGGCTAAGATTGTTTTAACAAAGATGCTGCAACGATAAAGGGAAGTTTTATGCTCCAGCATCGGTTAGTTGGGAAAGATTAGAAGTGTGATTATTATGTAAAGGATTTAAAAGGCTAGGATTTCTCCTTAACACGAAAGCAGTGAACTCACGGCTTTTTTATATTGAATTACTCATTCAAACTTATGAGAATCAGAGGTACAAAGCTTGCCATGTTCTGCATCTTCAAGAACTAGGAGATCACATGCACAAGGGCTGAAGCACCAGATCCAAGACTGGAAATATATTTTGTGGGCTTTGCACTTAAATACTGCTCCTGTAAAGACCTACTTTGAGCACCCAAGCCGTCCTTCCCAACTCAAGGTCAAAGATCTACTGGCTGGTTACGACGGCACAGCCACAACAGCAGGGAGATGGACCACACATTTAAAAAAATGGGGAAAAATGAAAATAACGTGCATTTTTTGCAAGCAGGATGGCTTCAGGCTTGGCCAGGAGGCCTCCTGTGATCCTGCCCTTTCAGAAGACAGGGCAAAATACAAAGTAGTTGAAGAAGTAGCCAGGTCAAGATACAGAGTGGATTTCAAACTTCAACGCAACTCACGTAGGAGGTACCTGTACACACGAGCAGAGCCTCAAAGGCCAGCAAAGCTTAGCAGAGACCCCATATGCACCAAGGATTTGCACAAAACATCCTAGCCCACATTAAAGCGTTACTACGTTTTTGGTTTTCCAAGCGGAGGCTGTGAACTTGAGGAAAAAGTCCTGGGTTTATGTCAAAATTAGTGCTGATTATCAGCCACGGGGAAGGTGGAGACGTCCATCAGCACAGACTGCTCGATGCCGGCACGTCCCGACCAGGGGAGCTCACCCCTACATTAGGGGATTCTCAGGTCTTGGAGGCAGAGAGCATTAGGGAAACCACAGGAGTTGTTCCTAAATCGCTTCTAATCGAATATTTTCCCTTCCCTTTTCCTCTCTGCAAAAGTCAAGGTCTGGTGGACACTACGTGACAAGTCAAAAAAAAAGGGGGGGAACCAGGGAATTAATACAAACTTTCTCCGGAGTTAATATTCCACCAGCTGTAGTATCCCAGTGAAATACTACTACCTGGAGGATTAAAATATAAATAGGCTGAAAGGCCTCTGTAATTTCTACAATGTATTCCCCAGAAAGCGGGGGACTGAGGAATGTATGAGCACATCCCCGCAGAGCAAGGAATGGACTTTGGGGCCGAACAGCTGCACGCACTATAAAGCATTCCCCCCTTATCTACAGGATCAACGCTTGCTAGAATTTGTTAAATGTAAAGATAGGAAAGGGCTAACAACGTGCTTGACATTTACCATCCAACACCAAAAAAAAAATACACCTACTAAAACAAACCAAATTAAGCCAAGATGTATTTTTAGGGGCAGAAAGCGCTTGAAGCAAAACACAAGGTAGGCGCTTAAATATCCGAAATAAGCCACATTGCACGTAGCCAAAGTATTTCCAAGTGGTTTCTAAAGAGCATTCTGGTCGCGAACAGGCAGCCTGCAAGCAAATGGTGCAGATTAAGCACTAAGCAACATTTCAAAAACAGCTGTAAACACTAATGCCATGTGAAGTTGCTAAGTTAGACAGACAACTGACCTGGCTATCAAGGTTACCCTTGGGAGGGCCAAAGCACAACCGGCCCCTTCCACGTGCCCCAAGCTGCAGTCGCGAGACAGCACAGGGAGTTACCGATTGAGTGAATCGAGCAGTTTGTGCTCAAGTTGTGCCTCACCACTCGAAAAGCTGGGGTTGCAGGATCAGATACACCCAGGTCCAAAGCCGCGTTGTTATCTGCTTTAAACACAGGGTTACTTCAACACACGATGAATCCCAAAGCCCTCCGGACCTCACGAACGCATCGCAGCTCGGAAATAGGCCCAATTGCCCAAGATGCAAGCGCACGGCAGGAAAAGCAGTTGGTGGTACGAGGGAAGGAAAAAAAACCCCACACGATACACTTCCTTGTCAGGATTTATTTTTAAATGATGGTTGCTCAAGTCTGCTCGGGGAATTGGTATGGCAGGAGTAGCTCCAATGCAGGGGGATGAGCAGTGACTCAGCAGGTAAAAGCTGTCAAAAATACGTCCAAAATTGGAAGGACAAAAATCAGAAGGGGAAAAAGGCCAAAAAGCTATAAATACCTCAAATGAGGCTGCTTTATACGCTGGTTGGATGTCTGTCACTGCAGGAGATGCTCCGAGAGCGAGCAGGGAATCCCATCCCGCTGCCGGCACTTCCGAACACGCGCGGGAGGTCCCTCCGCGCCGGGATCTCCAGGTGACGACACAGCAGCCGTCCCCGCTCCCTGCCTTGGGAATCCAGGTCCACAGGCAGGAACCACGAGCGGCAACGGGAGCTTTGCCTCCGTTTTGAGGCAGGGGAACGGCCGCTCGCAGCAGGTGCCACCGCAGAACCCGCTCCCAAAACCTTCCTGCGAGTCCCCACGCGCCTCTGCTCTACCCCGGCCCGGGGGAACCGCGTGGGGGCTGCACGTGAACACTGGGTTGCAAGAGGGACCTTTCAAGACCCTTTTCTTTCAAAGGCATATTCACAAAAAAAAAAAAATATATATATATATATATATATTTTGTTTTCCCCTGCAATTATATTTTTATAAAAGCTCAAAAGCCAGCCAACACGAAGGCTGGATAAATATTCCTCCTTCCCCCAAAAGAAATTACAAAAATGCCTTTGAATTTGTTTTGGCAAGAAACAGTGTTTTTTTTATGAAAGAACTTCATTGAAAAGTCACGATTTGGAACATATTCAGCTTTTCTGCCTTTTTTTTTTTTAATTACCACCTTAGCAGTATTTTGACATAGTTTACAGTTTGCTAAGACTGCTTTGTGTGTTACAAATACCAAACACACCTTTTGGAAGCACCTTATTATTCTATTACCGCTAACTGTTGCGTTTGCGCTGCCGAGTCTTGTTTCGGCAATTTAAAAGCAATAAATTAATTCCATTTGGAGAAGGGCTGCCATTTATAAAAGAGCAATTAAGAACAGATTTAATCTGGGATATTGCAGCGTTCTTCAGCTTATTGGGTTACTCAGCAGGCTGACACCGGCGCTGCTCCGAAGCGCATCCAGCCCGGGCGCTCGCTCACCCTCGCGCTGGTGACGATGGGGACCAACGGTTGACACGTGGCTTCCGTCTCTCCCGGGAGCTGCAACGCACGGTGGTTATTGCGGAAAAGGGCGCGAGCAGCGGGTGCCCGCGGGGATCTCCATCCCGACTGGAACAGGCTGCCCAGAGAGGTTGTGGAGTCTCCTTCTCTGGAGATCTTCAAACCCGCTTGGACGCAGTCCTGTGCCACGTGCTCTAGGTGACCCTGCGTGTGCAGCGGGTTGGACTAGATGATCTCTAGAGGTCCCTTCCAACCCTAAGCATTCTGTGATTCTGTGACAAATCCGCTGCTAGAGCCAACACGGGAGGAGGTGCCCGAGTCACTGGGCATGGACACGGGGTGATGGCCATGCCTGTGAGTTAGGGCACGTGGGTGTTTTACGCGAGTGGAGGTGAAACCTGCCCGAAGTTTTATCCGTCTGCCCCGCAGCAGGTAGGGGATGGATGGGAAGCGCCTCCCGCTTGGCTGCGGCTCCGGAGGCGGCAAGGGCGATGCCCAGGCCGCGGGCCAGCTGGCACCGAGAGGGACGAGCGCGCCGGAGCCTCCCCGGCACCTCTGCCCGAGCAGTCACGAGGGGAAGGTCCACGGTAAACACCGGCCTTGACGTTTTCCCTGCATGGCCAACGCTGCGGCCGCTCCTGCCGCGGTTCCTGGCGAGGCGCGCTCAGAGCCACGGCGACCGAGGAGCAGAACGTTACGGAACCGCCCTCACGGGGCAAAGAAAGGCACCATGAACGAGTGAGAAGGCACAGAGCTCCCTCGGCCCGTCCCTTCCCAAGGCTCCTGCTTTCTGCTCCTGCTTTTTTAGGATGATCAGGGGCCTGGAACATCTGCCCTGTGAGGAGAGGCTGAGGGAGCTGGGCCTGTTCAGCTGGAGAAGAGAAGGCTGAGAGGGGACCTGAGCAGTGTCTAGAAGTACCTCAAGGGAGGCAGTGAGGAGGATGGGGCCGGCCTCTTTTCACTGGTGGCCACTGACAGAACTAGAGGAAACGGCCACAAACTGAAGCACTAAAAGTTCCACAGGAACTTAAGGAAAAATTTCTTCCCAGTGAGGGTGCCAGAGCCCTGGAACAGGCTGCCCAGAGAGGTTGTGGAGTCTCCTTCTCTGGAGATCTTCAAACCCGCTTGGACGCAGTCCTGTGCCACGTGCTCTAGGTGACCCTGCGTGTGCAGGGGGTTGGAGTAGGTGATCTCTAGAGGTCCCTTCCAACCTTGAGCATTCTGTGGTTCTATTCTATGATTCTGCCCCTGTGCCACAGCCATGAGGGACCACGGTGCACGGGAAGGAACGTGGCAGCAGCCCAGGCTCCGAGGACAGTTACTGCACACAACGCGGGCGAGCTCGGAAACGCTCCACAAACAGCAGCGCTCGCACCCTGGGTGCCACCTCCAGCGCCAAGGGAGCACAAGGCAGCGCCGGGCGCCACGAGAGCAGCCTGGCACAGACACTGCTCATGCCAAGCCCCAAGCTGTGGGGCTTTCTGCAGAAAGCAGCAAGGAAACCCTCAGCTTCTTGTTGCACAGGCGGCCAGAACACGTGCTGGCCCACAACAGAACACATGTAAAAGTGGTCAGGTTTCAGGACATTAGGACTAGAAGCCTCACATTAATCGCCGCAAGTCTTATTCTGGCAAATAGCAAAGGGGTTGGGGCTCAGAAACCCCAGCTCGTACAGCAAGGGCAAACTGCCCCGGCTGAAGCCCTCAATCCCAGGACAAGAATTCCCAGGGTCCTTGGGACAGTCTCAGGGATGAGGCTGGGCAAACAGAGCAAAGACCCCAAACGTGACCCTTCTCCAGCAAGGCTGAACTTCAGGTGAGGTTCCTGCTCCCCACGGGGAACAGCTACCACAGACTGGTGGCCTGGACCCTAGATCCCCGTTCCAGGTTGGTGCATGGCAAGACATGGAGCCACACGGAGCGTAGCTGGTGCCACCAGAAATAAAGCGCTGCTGCTTAGGGGATTCGAGGGACCAGGACGTTGCCACCTGGCCTTGCCCTTCGTTCTACGCCGGTCCTCACGGGGCGTCCAGGTGGCAATGAGGTTTCATCTATTCATTCAAGCCAGGTTTCAGTCCTTGCCAGTCACTGTCTCGACCTCTGACCACGAAGGACCTCATGAAGCTTCTCCAGGAGAGCTGGAGGGCTTCCCACGGGGCAGCATTCCCCTCTCCAGAAGTCTCAGGTGAAGAACATGCACACAAGCAAGCAAAACTTTCCACGTCAAATAAAAAAAAAACCCAGGTAGATGTTTTTATTTACAAATATTCCAGCAGTCTCATTTCCTCCTGCATTCCTCTCGAAGTCACGAGCAGCGCTGCACTAATTGCAAGGCTACGGGAAGCAGGCTACCCTCTGCTTTTGCACTGAAATTAGTTACACTTGGTCTGACTGTGTAGTATTTTAAAGCACCGCAACATCAAAAGAAAATTAGAGTGACTTGTTAAATCCTTTAAAAGGTAAAGCAACCCTATTACTTCCAGCTTCACATGCAAAAATTAAGCTCTTAACAAATCTAACTACTGCTTTAATGTGGTGAGATTAAGTCTTATATTCAAATTCAATGATTGCTAATTTACTTGGACAATCATGCTAGCTTTAACGAGCTCTCCTTATGAAACCTGCAACAAAGGATCAGATCTGCTTACGCTGCCCACCCCTGTGCACCTAAAAAGGGAACCTGAAAACACCGGTGCTTCTCGACAGCCACATCCCTAGGTTTTAAACCCTCCTGGCCAGAGGCATTTTTAATCTCTCTGCATAAAATAAAGCTAATTATGGCAATGGTATGGGTGATGCAAACCCAAATTTGCTCCTTAGATTAAAAACTACCTTGGTTCAGTTCTGCAGAGCTGGGGACTAACAGAACTGGCGGTTGGGTTGTGCTCTGGAGACCCCGGCAGAGGAAGGAGCGGATGCAGGATGAGGGAGGCCACGTGAGCTTCTCCATCCCCAGCTATCGCTCCCTGGCACTCGTGTGCCCTCCCGGTGCCGCACAGCTCCGTCACAGGGACACAGGTCCTTCACTTGCCACCAGGCACCAAAGAGCATTGACTGTCACAAAGAAGTTGCTCCATGGCAAGTTCAGCTCCTCCATCTCCAACTGGAAATCTCCCCTCTGCCTAGATTTACAGTGGTTTGGCCACCACCAGCCCCCGGGTCATGCATTCACATGGGTTCTCTGCTATCCACCATGAGGGGATTTTAGTCCCTTTTCCAGACATCGCCTTCCTTTCCTTAGGCAAGGTAGCCTTGCTCCCACCAAAAGGGCTCCTTCTCCCTGCAGGAGCCGGACCCCAAGGAGCCTGGGAACATCTGCAGGTGGCACAAGGGGACCTCTTGGATCCAAGGCCACTCAGGAGGGGACGTGGCTGCAGCTTATGGAGGAGGCAGCATGAGACGGGACTGCTGTGTGTGCTGGCCAGCAACTAGGGGATGCTGGGAGCCACCCCGAAACGCTGACTCTGTTCTAGAAAAAAAGAAGCTTTTTTTGCTATTAATGTATTTATTTGAATCTCACCAGAGAAGATACCTCGAGCCAAGTTCTGCTGAAACGCTCCCTGGAAACCTGAATGGTGAAACAGCTCTAGGTAGAAGGCATTGGAGAGAGAGGGGAGCCTTTGGATGCAGGCGATGGAACCAACGCCTGACAAGGGACAGTGGGTGGCCCAGAGAGCCCTCGGTGGTGACTTTGGGATGAAACTAACTGTGGAACAATCCCACCAAAATTCATGTGGCTTGCATGAACGGCTCTAAGGGAAATCGGAGCGAGTATCCTGGAGCAGCTCCGTGTCCCTGATGTGACAGGACCCCTGGTATTCCGCAGAGGACAAATCAATAAGAAACAGAACTATTTCTATTTTAAAAACACAAAAAAATGAACATCAATGTTAACCTCCAGTTTGGCTTTCAGAAGGATTTAAAGAACTCCGACTTCTTCATTCTTTAATCCTACATCCTATTGCCCATTACCAAGAAGTATCAACTTCTAACAGTGCACGAGCATCTGCCCACATTTTTGCCACTATTTTAGCCCCAGCAAAGAGCACCCTCCCCTTTCTGTAGGGTTAATCTAAAGAGCAGTTGCCAAAAGGCTGAGAACACAGTCGAACAATAGCTTCTCTGATGAAATTCCTGCACTCCATAGAGAAACCAGTATCCTCCAGCTGCTGCGGCTTGTCCGGCGAGATCTCCGAGCATGCACCCGCTCCCAGAAAAAGAGAGATGACAAACTGAAGGATTCGAGTGCAGCCTGCAGAAAAATTAACGCAGACTCTTGCGCTTCAGCCACACCACGAGCGTTTTATTAGCGCAACATTTGCTTTGGGTGAAACAAGTGGGAACATGGATGGAAGCGCGACGCGCTCGCAGCACACAGCCTCGCCACGCTCGTTGGCGCGGAGACCACTTTTAGCAGCTCCAGCACTTTAAATGCTCCTTCTTTGTGGCATCTCTGATCAGTGACTTGTAAAAGCCGGGGAGCTGAGCTGGATACCTGAATTACAGCAGCAGTAACCCATATATGCCCCAATACTGGGCACGCTTATCTATAAAGTCTCTCTGCCTGGCCAAGCTTGGATATGATCTACAGAAGCATCCAACCCACTGCTCCACACTGACACAAGGGGGAAGCTCCCTGGATGGGCAGCCCAAGGAAACAGCTTTATATAAAGCCAAGAGCTGAAGAGTCCTCAAAACAGCCCAAATTCCCCCAACTGATCAACTTTACATAGCTGATTTCCTGACAATACTAAGCCGCACTGCCTCTTCTGCTGGTGTATATTCAGAGGGAAGCTTCTTGTAGACCTAAATCTTAACATATATTTAATATACATGAAATCTAAGGGTGAGCAGGCCTAGCCCCCCTCCTTTGCGCTTTCTTGGCTGTTGCCTCCTGCCTGGTTGTGAGCAGTGAGCACGGACACGTGCTTTCCTCAACACCCAGGAATCAGGATAACACAGTGCACGGGGAATGTGGGAGAACAAAGACAGCAGGTGATGAGAGGGAGAGAAGAAAGAAAAAAATAAATAAATTGATTTTCAGTTGGCTTGAGCTGCAATAACCCCAGTGGCTACATAGGCAACACAGCACAACTAGGTTTGCTGGTGAAGCGTGAATTCTGCTTTAAATTGACAGCATCCCCAGGAGGGGCACGTGCAAACACACCAGGCACTGCTGTCTCATTAGGCACTAGATTTGTTATAGCAACCCAAAACAGGAATTGGCACCCAAATCTGGCTGCTTTTCTCAATTATTATTCTAAAGAGAATTCTTATCAGTTTAACATAATACTGCAAGCAAATAACAATTCTTATCTTAAAAGGTCACTCAGGTAGTTATAACTCAACATTTCATATTCCATCTACGTTCACTTTATCTGGCGGGAAACAGCCTGAGGGCTTTTTTAATAACCCACCTCTCTGGAATGCTAAGGTTTCTTTTTTTTAAAAAAAAAAAAAAAAAAGTATTCTTTTTTATGCCCAGAACCAGGTGATTTGAATACACAAGCAAAAACTTCTACAAACCTCCCAAAACAAGGGGAATATTCCAGCAGAAAAGCAAAGAAATGGGGAAATTTGCAAGTGTACCATTTTTGCCAGAGCCGCAGGGTGCCTTTTGCTGGCAAAAGTCAAATTAGCAAGTTTTCCCACGACAAACGGCGGAGGGGGGTTCCCTAGAATTGATCTAACAGCATTCAGTGTTTTTCTTTGAAAATGTAGAGATGAGAAGAAAACGCAGCAGAGGTTCTTTCCTCCTGCCAGGAGAGGTGAGCTAAGATTTTTCAAGCTAAACGAGGCCAAACCATGTTTTCAAACCATGTTTTCAACTACCCACTCAATTACCTCTTAGAGCAACAATAAAACACTTCCAAAGATAATACAGGCCTGCATCCTGTCAGACAACAACACTAGGTGCAGGCAAACAGGTCAAAATGAATGCAGCATTACAATTCACCCAAAATAGGTGTTAAAAGCAAAAGTGGAAGCATTACTTTGCAAAGAGCGGGAACAAAAGAGTTTTAAAGCAGCTGGACAGCAAAGCTGCCAAGGACTGTGGATGACACTTGCAGTATTAATATTTTGTCGAGTAAAACAACGTCTTCAAGTGCAACAGCTTGAGGCACTGGGCCACATCCAGGCCCTGCAAGTGTCAAAGGACGTTTCCACTGCGTGGGCGCTGAGGAGGCCGGAGCGACGTCCACCCGCAGCTCCCAGGGCACGTGGAGACCCGCGATGCTGAGGGGGTCCAGGCACACGGTCAGCTACGGAGCCACACAGGAGGGGAAAAATAGTCTCTTCCTGCCCATTGGATTATTTCCATACAATTCCAGAAGGTTTTCGTGCTCCAGCACTGCATATGGTGAGAAAACAGTGGCAGAAAGCGTCTGATCAGCGCCGAGGCCAACAGTGCTGCTCAGGGCCCGAACTAACAGCAGCAAAACACATAGTCACTGCCCAGGACCTGACTCTGCTCACCCAGACCTACAGATTAAGCCCATACGGAAAGGGCCAGCTCTTCACTTACACTAGGCAGGAGCCACAAGCCTCAGGTTTTGCACGAGTGGCTTCGTCGCTGGCCTGCAGCTATAGCTCTGCAAGCGCAGGGCCTCGCAGGAACGCTCCAATTCAGATACCTCTGCCAAAAATCTTGGATGCATCCGTACCATGAAACACAGTCGCCGCTTGCAAATAAACAAATAAAACTACAAGCTGTGAACCAGGCATCTGATGTGCGAATCTGTGCTGATAAAGCCTCCGCTTGCATCTGCTCTCTCCCCAGACGCAGATGCATTTGCCTCCTGCACGGGGAGGCCCCGAGCAGCCCATGCACCTGCCTCTAACAGCTACCTGGGAACCAGATTTTGGCCTCCGGAGGAATCACCCTTGCCTGGCTCGCACTCAGCACCGACCCCTGCAAATCTCTGGGTCTCCTTGGGACCAGAGCAACGCAAAAACCAACGCGGCATCTTTAAGAGAGCAGACGCCAGACCGCAGAACTTTGCAGCCCCTGCATCAGGGCTTGTGCCATCCTTTGGAAGGCTTCAGCAGCTTGGGGGAAACCAAGAGTTAACAAAGATAACGCTCTTGTTTGCTCACTGGAAATAGAAAGAGAAAGGACAAGGGGCACCGACATGGAGGCACATCTGCACACACACATGTGAGTCCATGAGAATTCACCTCGAGAGCAGCCGTGGCGCCAGGTCCCTCTGCACGAGGCTGCGGAAAGAGGAGGTGCAAAGCCCCAAGACTTGGGCTTGGCCATGGGCTTCATGCTCGGAGTCATGGAAAAAAGGGGCACAGGAGAAGGCAGGACGTCCAACCCCTCAGCAATGTCACAGGAGCACCCAGGGGCTGACACCCATGCAGGTGGGAGCCCCAAAATGCAGGACTGGCAACCACTGCAGTGCAACAGCTTTTCTGCCCTCTGATCAGTCCAATCCCGAGTTTTTTCAACCCCTCCAGGGAAAAAGAAGGAAAACCAGGAGATTTGGTCCCTAGTTTCAACACACCGGCGGTGCAAGTGGTGCCCTTTCTCCAAGCAGATCTCTGCAGTAACATTAGCCGCAACAAGCATGGAGCTCAAAAGCTAAAGTACTGACTAATACATCTTAAAATAAAGCAAGTGTTCACACTAATTACTATTTCAGTTACTCATACTGATTGCAAACATAACTCCCAGCTCGGGGAAAAAATAGCTTCCATGGGCCACAAATTAAATAAATAAAAATTTTTTTTTTTTTTTTCTTGATGGAAGATTAGAAGAGGAAGCAAGGCCAGGCATGAGAAATAGCAGGAACACGGGAACGCTCGCCATGATTCCTCTGGCACACAGAATCCTACACCAACTGCTCCAGGGAATAGCACACGAACTCCTGCAGAAGAAAACTGCAGACGGTCTGACCTGAGGAAAGGCTATTCCTGACCCTCTGATAGCCAGGGGTTAGAAATATTCTGGAACAGAAAAGGCCTGGTTCTCCTTGCACTACTGCTTGTTTCCTTTGCTTCCTACCTACAGAGGCTGAGGTTTCAAAACTGAGCCCTCCAGACAGAATATGGGTGAATTATTTGGGTAATTTGGCCCTGAACCCACTGCACAGCCAGCTGCAGTACCAACCCTTTTAAAAACAACTGTCACAAGGGTACAAAATATAAATGACCAAACTGGCACAGAGCTTCGTTGAGATGCTAATGGCCAATGTGCCCAACGTGGTGCTCGCACGGGAGCGCACAGCCCAGCAGCCACCGGCAGCAGCCAAGGCTCCCCCGTTCATCCGTTTAATCTCATTTGAAGATAAGTATTTGCAAATTAGATTGTTTTAATTTATGGCTCTACGGCCTGCCCTTATTTAGCTACCGATCTGAAGCTGCTCCTGACCTCTCCCTTCAATTCGTATCTCAACAAACGCAAGGCTGCCACAAAGCATCAGCAAATACCCTCCACAGTCCCTCTTCTTCATGCACGACTTCTTCTTGCCGTTCTTTACCCACTTTTAGGGGGAAAGAACTTGATCCTGACCACATCTCCAGGCACAAAAGCAAGGTATCTACCTAGAGTGCTGTATGCAGATGGGAATTGCGTGAGAACAAGCCAGTCCAGACAGAAAACCCCAGCTCTTGTCTGCCAGGATGCCTGAAACGCCGCTCTGCATCTTCCACAAGTGCTTAAGCAGAGGAGTTTTTCAGGACCGATCAATACTGCCCTCATCCCGCTCCCTCTGAAGTCAATCGAGGGATTAACCCTGGCATCAGGCCCCCTCGCGAGGTCCGAGGTACCTGATAAACATGATGAAAGCGCAGGCTCCGAGCGTGGAAAACCTCCTTGGGGATCTCCCTGCGCTAGCAACCCCTGGGGCCGGCCCCGTTACAGCGCCACGGCCCTGGCAGAGACTTCCCCCTCTTCGTGCAGTGAAGATGAACTTGCATCTGCACCAACAAGCCACTTTCACAGCTGATTTGCCTCTCCCCCCATTTTAAAAACGTTTTCCACCTCAGGAAAACTGCCCTAGGAAGTCGGTGACACCTGCGACACAGAGGTCCCAACCCCATCTGTTCTGCCCGGCAGCTCCCAGCAGAGGAGCCTTTGCTGTTCAAACTTCGGGTTCTTCAGGAATGAACCCCAAGGAGCTTCTCCCTCAATCTTCACCCCGAGAACTGCAATGGGAAGCATCTTTAAGCAAGTAAGAAGCAAACAGAGAAATATAGGTGAAATACGAGTGCAGAAGGGCCTCCTCTAGGTCTTATCAACTCAAACACAGAGAAAAGCAAGGGGAGAGCAAAGAGGAATCTTCCGTTGACACCTTGCAGCACACTCGCCTTCAGACACGGCTGGTATAAACCCTGCAACAACTGCAGGAAGCACTGCTGAGGGATACTCTGAAAAAATACCATTTTATTTTTAGCTTGAAACAGAAATCTGCAATTTGAGTCCCATTCTCAAAGCTCCTGCAACCAGAGAAACATAGTTTCTTACCTCTTTCCTCTGCTTCCCTCTTTTTATTCTCTTAGAGGATAGAGGGGAAAAAAAAAAATAAAGATAGCCTTTAGCCTTCAAGCGTGCAGGCAGCGGCACACAAATTAAAATAAGCCTGTGTTCCCAAGGCTTGACAAATCTCCTGGTTTAAGAGTTGCAGTTCATGATTTTTAATGACCAGAGCTGGCAGTTCTGCTCACATTCCCCTTCAGGCAGGGTCGAGCACGCGGAGGCAGCACCAATTCGCACAATGTTTAGTCTTTCATTTAGGGCTTCCCATCACCTCCCGTGAGGAGTGGGATTCCCTCCTCAGCCAGGCCCTGCTCCTTCCTCCAGGGCTTCCTCATCCTCCCCATGCCATGGGACATGCAGCGATGTCCTTGCCGCCACGGCACTTATAGGGTCTGTCTTAAGGTACCAAAAATAGAGTTCAGCATCACAACCCCAAGGTGAGCCAAGAAAAAAAAAATATATATATATATATAAATAAATAAAATATCCACTCAGAACTGCCTTCAAACCAAGCGCTTTGATGGTTTTCACTGATTGAGGCCACTGGGCAAGAGCAGCAACAGCAGAGGGGCAGCAACTTGCTCTGTTGAGCAGTCAGAGCAGCAGTACCGGGTGTAGGGCTGGAGCTGCAGCGATCTACAGAGGCAAAGGGCAACGTGCCAGGAGATGTAATGCCTTTTATTAGACTGGTTGGGGAAAATAAATATACAACACAAGCCCTCCTTTGAGCTGGCGCACCTTAATCCGTGTCCATTTTTTCCAGCTGCGCCACGTCGTCTAATGGAAGACATTCCTGCTCCTACAGCTCTTCCTCCAGACAGTGCCCCATAGAATGAGAGATCTAGGCTAGTTTGATGCACTCACTGCAGCACTTGAGGGTATTCTTAAATGAAATAAAGATTTTGCCCTTAACTTAGTAGTTAAGGTCCTGTGCACAGGGGAAAAGAAGCTTCTTGTTCTTTAGACCAAGAATTTAAAGCCGTGACACTGTTACAGTCAATCAAGATGGACGTTTGGGTTTTTGGAGGACTCACAGGAGCCTCCAGACACCTCCAACAGTCTCCAGAGCCAGCAGGAGCACAGAGCCTAGGTCAGGAAAGCACCAACCATGGGACTACTCTGAAAAACCCTGCAAACCTCCAGCCACGAGAGAGGAGATGTCCGAGCAGGCAGGAACGGACACACGCTACAGACTCAAAGCCAAAAGCGCCCAGGTTGTGTTTGATGACTACAACAGCCCCCACGTCCTAATCCAGTTTGCGTCCTGCAAAATCCAGGGAGACTGAAGTATCTCTGATGCAAACCCTGCACAGGAACTGCACTCCACATGGTCTCTCCTCCCCGAGCTCCAGCTGAGACATGCCCAGCTACTAAGAGAACCCATGCAAGCAGCCACCCTTAGTCCCCTTGTTGTCACAGCCCTGAATAAATCCTGCTCTACAAAGGGAGAAGGAGCCCCGGTCCCGCTCGTAGCATGGGGGTGAATTCAGCGTCCGTCTGACCTTTATTTGCGACTTGCAGGAGGTTAGAGAGTCCTGACAGCTCCAAGCAGCTGGGACTCAAGCTGCCCATGAAGCCACGACGCGAGGCCAAGTTGGAAGGAAGGAAGGAAGTTATAACAGACTTTTTAAATAGTGCTATATAATACCTGGACCATTATTTGTGTGTGCTGATAATATGGAAACCATATTATTATTATTATTATTCATACACAGCAGGTCAAGCCATTCTCATTCAAACTGAGTTAGCTGCAGCCAAGGTGGCGCACGGATTAAATCTCCACGAGGCTCCTAATTCCAACGGTGCAGTATAACCCCGGGTCATAGAATCATAGAATCATAGAATGCTTAGGGTTGGAAGGGACCTCTAGAGATCATCTAGTCCAACCCCCCTGCATCACACGACCCTATGGATTTCTTTGTGCCTCTGTCTCACTTCTATTCTGCCTCCGTGACCAAGTGACAAGTGATTTCAGGTGGTTTCACCACCATCCACGCAGCCTCCACGGCGCCCGCATCCCTTTGAGCTGCAGCATCTTCAGCACCCTCGGAGATGCTGGCGGAGCGTCCTGCCTGGAAAAGCCCTGCAGTGCCTGTCCCCTCCGAGGACAGCAGCACAGCCACATTCCTCCTCGCTTACACAGGTTATTTAGGGAGCCGCAAAATAGGAGGCTGCTTTGGCCTTCCCGAGAGCCGCAACGTGGCCGTGCTCAGCAGTCACACCTCTGCTTGTCATTATTAAAAATGCCCACGGAATTGAAGATGGAGCTTTTTCAAAACGGGTATATTTGCTTTACTGGTTAAATTAACTCATTAAAAATAATAATTTTGTTTCCTTGACTTTTGTCATGTCATTTCCAACACAGCAGGTTTTTCATTTGGGGTCTCTAAAACAACAACCTGGGCACCCTGGTTTAAGAGGAATTTTCCTGTGTATCTCAAGCCTCACGAGACCAGTCCCACATGAGCAGGACTCTTGCACTCTCCTGTCTCCTTGGGCTCCCTCCTGACCTCTGTCCTTGCCAACAATATTCACAAGGAAGGGGCCCATCCAGTGCAAGCCAATGGAGCAAGACTGCGCTCTCCCACTAAGTATGAAATTATCAGCAACTTTCAAGTTTCCCTCCTCATCTTCCCCAGCAGGGTTGGAGCACGGGACAGGTTCTGCACACACCAAATAACTCACTTTTCCCCTGAATCCACCTTTCCAGCCGCTTCACACGCTCCTTCCAGCGCGTTACAGCAGCCTGTGGCATTCGGAGCAGCAAGGCTCAAGTCACGGCGACAACCCCTCACCGGGCTCAGCATTCCCGCGGCGCTTCACTTCGGATCGCTGCACGGAGCGTTGCAGCCAGCCCCTGCACCCCAATTCAAGCCGCACACATGCACCCTGCATCCCGCTGTCCCTCACGTAACACCACAACCACGTCCCCAGCGTCAAAGGGGACAACGGGAGGGCACCTACAAGCAGGCAGCTGTGCCCTCCAAGCTGGGAAACACTGGGAAAGGCTCCAGTAACTTATTGGGACACAGCTCGGACCTCCTAGAGAGGTCCAGTTGACCCAAGAACAACCTCTTCAACCTCCAGGCTGGGAAGAAATTAAGCCCAAATTAGTTATGCAAATTGTGGGATTCAAATAGTAAGAGTAAAATGAGGTTAAATGATGATGATGTTGCTTTTGAAAAGAACTTGGTGTGATTCCATTTCTAGTCAAGTGATGAATGCCAGACTATGAAGCACCCAGTGAATATGAACCATTTAAAAACACAGGTGGTTTTACGAAGAAGGCAGTGTTAATGCTAGCAACTAAAAGCTATTTCCTAGCTGTCCTTGCTTGCAAAGCACAGCCACCATTCCCTGCACGGCGACGCCAGGATTACCTACTTGGCAAGCACACGTCCTGCTCCTCGGACGCACGGCGGTGCTCGCCTCGTGCACGAAAACCCATAAAGAGAGGTGTCTGCTGCTAAAAAAAAAACCCTTAACAAAGGTCTCAGGTTTTCCTGTCGGTGTTACAAGTGCCCTAAAGGAACAGCTCATTTTTGGAATGAGTACCAGAGAAAGCACAGCCGGCTTAACAGACGTACTAAGCAGCAAGCGAGAGGCTAAACGCCAAGCTTTACTCACAGGAGAGACCCTCGCAGCAGGCGACGCTGACGGGATGAGGTGGACGTGGAGGAAGGGCTCACGCTGTGGGGCAGCCCATGGGCAGCCCTCGCTGCCAGATGCAGCTTCACCCCGGCGAAGCTCCCTCGCAAGGTTTTCTTCCTCAATTAGGACGCACGTCGTCTCTCTGCAGGTCAATCACTTGCTGCCCGGGTTGTCTGCTAATTAGCGACACGGCTACGACTGAAAATGTGCTCCGAGCTACAGGTCTTGGCGCCGACGGGGATCGTTTGCCTCGCGCAGGGAAGCTGTGAGGAAAGGCAGCGCCAGGGCAGGCCCGGGAGGCTGCGCGTTCTGCTGGAGAGGATCAGCGAGAGGCGAACGCTCCCTCGCCGAGGTCTCCGTCAGCCCTCCCCACCCAAACGGAGGAGGTTTCAGCTGTTTATAAAAACGCACTATTGCCCCGAAACACCCGCTGCAACATTCTTCCCTCTCATTCCTGCGAGCTATATAAGGACATGGCCCATTCCAGCGCTTTCCCCGCCGCGCTCGCGGCTCCCTCCGCGCTGGGCTGGTCTCCTCAAGGCCTGCTTAAATATACCCGGGGCCTAGCAGCAGTGCGCCGGGCGCTGTCATCAAATGGCAGCGCAGACAGCTGCCAAATCCTGCAGGCTCAGCGCGCTAATATGGAACAGCTGGAGAAGGACCCTGCATTCTTCGCTCGCCGTAAACACTGGGGGCTCTGTTCAGGCTCCGGCGGCCAGGCCGGGCGGATTCCGGCCGGATTCCACCTCGCGCAAAACGCGGCGGGCGGCGCACGGGCCCTGAATTCAGAGCCCAAGACGCCAAGCAAGAGTGGGATTTTAGACGAGGGATGCTGCGTAACGGGGGCTCGGGGAAGCAGCGCGATGCAGCCAGAGGGCAGGTTTAGCCTTCCCTCCTAAAGGAACAGACCCTGTTTCAGGAAATCCATCTAAAACAACTCGCAGCTCTGCCTATACGAGCATATATTTGAACATACTCACACACATATATATAAGCATTCAGATGTTTGTACATGCATGCAAGCATCAACCCAAATACATCAACATACAGCGCAATTCTCACATCGCTTATATAATTTTTTACACTGTTCTAACTCCGTTTACTTCTGTGAAGTTGAGTAACTTGTAACAGTTTGTAAGCAAGACCAACGAACACGAGGGAAAAACGTACACAGCCTCGAAAGTAACACGTCGTATGCGTTAAACTATGTGCAGCCCCATAAAACAGTCTACTAATATTTTCTCAGAGCTCTGCTGAAACACAAGGGGGTATTCAGAGCTGCAGAAAAAATGCGTCCAAACAGGATCTGAATGATGAAATAGAAATTGCCACATTAAAAAAAAAAAAGGAGAAAGAAAGGAAAAAAAAAGAAAAAGAGAGAAAAGATAACCCAGCTGGCCAGCCCCTCAGAAAATAACAGTTCATATAAAGTATTGATGGGCTTCTTCTGCATGTTGCAGAAAGCAAAGCAAGCCACGTTGCCCAAAAGAAGCCTAGAAAATCCAGACTCTACGTGACCTGACTAACTTATTTCACAGGAAACTGCATGGAAGGAGGAAGGCGGGGGGGGAGAGAGGGGGGAGGGAGGGAAAAAAAAAGAAAGAAAAAAAAAAGAAAAAAGAAGCAATCATTCATGCTAGCGTAGTTGCACCACGCAATAGACTGAAGTAGTTTGCTGTGAAAAAAAGAATCAAACCGAAAAAAGCCACCACCAGTTTGAAAAAATAAAACATGAAAAGGGAAGCCGTTAACGCAATCCAGCCGCTGGGAGCCCTGGCTCCCCAACCGCCCTCCCTTTACTCCCCTGCTTTTTTTTTGGCCATCGTTAGGGCATCAATCAGAGAACAATGTAACGTTCAAAACGGATCGGTTGCACCAAATAAAATAAAATAAAATAAAATGAACTCACCGGGGTTGTTGGCCTCCCCTTCGAGGATGTGCAGCTCGGTGCAGTCTGCCAGGGAATGCTCGAGGCAGAGCTGGAGGAAGCGCGCCTGGGTCCGGCTCACGCGCTTCAGCAGGGAGAGCAGAGCAACAGTCTGCTCGCACTCGTTCCAGCCCTTGAACCAGCCGGCCAGCACGCCGACCTGGTCGCGAAACATCATGGTGAGGTGGCGGCCGGCAGCAGGGCGCAGGAGGACGAGCCTCCGCGGGGGGAAACAAATCGCCAGGAAATCCTTGTCCCCCTCCGAGACGAGGTTATTTTCTCCCCCGCGTCTTGCCTCCCGATTTAAAAATAACAGTAATTATATATATATATATATATATATATATATATATAAATCTTTCTTTTGCGATAAATGCTTTTTGTTGTCGTTTGGTTTCGGATGCAGCTTTCTGCCTAGACGCGGGTTTGGTTTCTGCGCTCCTTCTTCAGTGCGGTGCTCCAGCGGCTCGGTGTTAGATTCCCTGAAGGCAACACAAAGTGGCACAGAGCAAAGAGGGCAGGGAGGGAAGAAATAAAAACAAAAATACCCCTCCGTGCGTGCTCGAATGCAGACGTGTACCTAGCTCTACCTATCTACGCGTATAAATCTCAACAAGGCACAGGAGGACGTTCAAGAGCTGCCTCTTCCTCTCGGCTCCCCCGGGGGGTTCGGTGGGGTGTTTCGGGGGACCGCGGGCACCCGGGCCGGCCTTCACACCTGGAGAAGAAGAGAGGGGGACGCGCTGTGACGGTGCCCGGCGGGCTGTGATTCAGCACCGCGCCGGGGCCGCCGCGCGTGCCGGAGGGATGCGGGATGCGCCGCGCTGACGAAGCCTTCCTCCCGCACAGGAGAAGGGGGAGGAAGAGGAGGGAGCTCCGCGCGTGCCGCAGGGAAGGCTCCCGCTCCGCCAGCCCGCGCGGCCCCGGCGCCTTCCTCCTCCTCCTCCTCCTCCTCCTCGCCCGGCCGCAGCGGCTCCGCGCCGGGAAGGGCCCCCGGGGCCGCGGGGGGGGGGAACCGAGCACCCGCTCCCAGAGCCGCCTTCCCGGTACAGCCGGTACGGGGGGGTAGCAGAGCACCCCCTTCCCGCTACACCCGGGATCCTCTTCCCGGTGTAGCCCGGACCCTGTGGGAGGAGGGCGGCTGAGGACCCCTACTCAGGGCAACAAGTAGCCCCTTTCCCGGTGCCCCGGGGGGGGGGGGGGGCGGAAAGGCGAGCACCCCCCCGCCCCAGGGGGACCAGTAACCGCTCCCGTTACACCGGCACCCGTTCCCGTGCAGCCAGGGCCCCTCTCCCGGCGCTCCCCACCGCAGGTTGGGGGGGCACAGGGCACCCCCTCCCAATGTACGCAACACCCGTGGGGGGGAGGGGTGCGCCACGCAACACCCCCCCACGGTGCCCACGGGACCCCCCCCTTCCCGCCGGGGCTCCCGGCACCCCTGGGTGCGGAGCCCGCCCCCACGCAGGGCGCCGCGGGGACGCCGAGGCCTCGCGCGCGGCCGTGGCTCGGCGGGCGGGCGCTCACCTGCCTCATGGCGGCGCCGGGGCCGGGCGCGGGCGCCTCAGCGGCGCGGCGGGGGGGGCCGCGCCATGGCGCGGGGCCGGGGGCGCGAGCGGCGGGGCCGGGGCGCGGCGCGCGACTGGGGCGGGCGGCGCGCGCGGCGCCCGCTCCCCACATGCCGCTCATTAGCATAGCCATGACGTCATGGCGCCGCGCGCCGCGCCCCCCCCGCCGGGCGGAGCATGCGCCGGGGCGGCGCGCGGGAACGCGCGTGCGTGCGCGCGCCCGCGGGCGTCTGCGGCGCGGGTTCCCCCGGGATCCCCCCCCCCCCCAAAACGGCGGCGCGGGCGGATAAACGCTTAAATAACGTTTATAAACGCGTCCATAAACACGGCTCGCTGCGAGCCCACGGCCGCCCGCGCGCGGGGCCTCGGGGCAGCCCGGCCGGGAGCCCCGCGCCACGCGCAGCCCCGGGCGCTCCCCGCGTGTCCCCGGCCGCGGCCCCGCCGCTCGCGCTGGGGGAAGCCGCCATCTAGCGGCCCTGGCTGCCGCCGCCAGGAAATCCCGGCTCCAGGAAATCCAGCTCCGGCGGGTGCCGCCCCCAGGAAATCCCCGCTCCAGCGAATCCAGCCCCAGTGGATCCCACCTGCGGTGGATCCCACCGCTGGGAACTCCTGCCTCCGGGAAACACCATCTCCAGCAAATCTCACCTCCAGCAAGTCCCGCCTCCAGGAAAATCTACCTCCAGTGGATCCCAGCTCCGAGGGCTCCTACCTCCAGGAAATCCCAACTCCAGCCAATCCATCTCCATTAATCCCACATCTGGGGACCCTTACCTCCAAGAAACACCGTCTCCGGAGACTCTTACCTTCAATGAGTCCCATTTCCAGGAAATCCTACCTCCAGTGGATCCCACCTCTAGGAAATCCCACCTTTGGCTCATCCCACCTCCAATGGATTCCCCCCCCCCCCCCCAACAAATCCCATTTCCAGTAGCCTACATCTCCGAGGAATCCCAGCTCCACCGCGTCCCACCTCCACCGCTGACAGGTCCCACCTCTGGCAAATCCCACCTGTGGCAAATCCCACTGCCCATAGATCCCACGTCCAGGAGTCCAATGGATCCCAGGCTGAGGGAGCTTGTCACAAAGCGCCGTTCCCAACAGCTCCAACCCACCAAATGTACATAGACACGCGCCAGCTCGTTAGGTCAGACTGATTCCCGTAGCCTCCCCAATGTCCCTCTCCAAATCCTGTTGTGAAGAATTATCTTGCCCCGAGTGCGAGATGCACAGGAAGCTGCAAAAGCTGCACCTTAGTGCAGGTCTTGTGCTTCCCGGAGTACATCTGGAGAAAGAAAGTTCCTGATGGTAAATCAGGGGATTTGTGTCTGGGGTTGTATTGTCCTCGTATGGATTCACGCTGCACTCTGCAGCATGGACAACTACGCAGCTAAAATAACAGGAGCGTGGATTGTATCCCAGCTGCGGTTCAAAATAGTCCTGCTGGAGCAAAGCTTTACAAACCACCCAGTTCTGCCTCCACATTCAGAGCCTTCAGCCACCTCTCTGTCCCCACCAGCTCTTCCGGCAGCCATCTAATTCCATGGGATGATGGAATCGCTGACAGTGTTGGAGCCAACCAGTTTCATTCCTCCATCATGCTTTATTCCCATTATTCGCTCTTTTGCCATTGCCAGGCTGGACCTGCGGGAAGGAGGCCCAACAGCTAGAGCCCATGCAGCCCTGGAGCACCATGGCACGAGCGGATAAATCCCAACAAAGCAGGGGCAGGAGGCCTGTATATTATCACATCCCTTTTGCAGGACAGCAAATGGCTCATTAGTGACTGATGGCCTCAATGGAGGCTCTTTAGAGTTTGTTAAGAAGTTGGGGCCAAAAGGGAAGGCTGCAGCTGGCAGACGTCTTTATGCATTTTCATGTCTCTGGTAAGATACTTAAAGACTGGAAAAGCTATAGCTGTTCTTAAACTTGAATCCACCAGCTCTTGGCACATACCCTTCTTTGGTCCTAGACGAAACGTAAGGGTAGCAGCTTCTCATGTGCTTTAATCTGGCCTTGGAGCAAGTTGTCCCTGCGGAGGAGGATTTGGACAAGGCTACGGCCGGCCTCAAGCACTGGCCACCCAGGAGGAAGGCGGCATTTAAAAGGCAGCAGCATCTGGGTTGTCCATCTTCTCGCTGAGGATGGCAGCGTCTGGTGCAGCGCTGGGCTTTTCAAGCTGTTGTGTGCAATAAATCGCTGCCTGGCGCTTGCTTTGATCAAGGAAACGTGCTGCGTGGAAAGGGGTCTGTCAACGTCGGCCACTGGAGGAAGAGCAGCGTAAAAGACTAGAGGGCTGGTGCTTTTTTCAATAGCCCAATTTAGAGCAGGAACCCACCAAGCCCCGTTGCTGGAGGCTTTATTCGGCTTTGTAGGGTTTGCAGTAGAAGGCAATGTCATTTTAGCCCCTAAAGAGTAGGGGTCAAGGCTCACATTCTGATAACTAACTAATGTCAGTTATTCCTTACGGGAATTCCCTGTAGGGGAGGACCCATTTCAAGATGGGTCGACCATAATTGTCTCCCCCCTCCTCTTTCCCTTCTACTTGCACAGGCAGGAAGATCCTAATAGAACAACTTTGTCTATAGAAGAAAAATACCCACATCGGGGTCCACCCCTTGCTATTCAGAAGGCACCCTTAATGATATCCCTTATTTTGGTCAATTCATTTCAAAGTCTAGAGTCTGAGCAGAGCTAAGAAATTACACCAAGGAGTGAGGGTTGCCTCTTGTCTCTCCCTTGAAACAAAAATCATTACAAGTTTGAAAACAAACTAGCCTTGTTGCCAGAAGTTTGCATATGTTCCTTGACATCACCAGCTCCATAAACATCATCTATCACGAGTAAATGAGGAATATTATATTACCTCTCTTACAACAGGGTGACAGAACAGCACAGCCTCTATCAATATACTGGGGTTTTGTGTATCACAGGGAAGGTTTTGTTTCTCTGTTAGTGTCTTGAATTCCTCTTTTAAGGGAACCAAGGGACACCCAAGGCAGCTTAGATGATCTCCTTTTACTCCTCACCTGGTCTTTACTGTGGTTTATTACACTTGGCCATCTAGAAAGACAGGCAAGTGTAATAAATCAGCTGCTGTACCCTTTATAATTCTCAGATCTTTGGACCAGAAAATAAGTTGGTTAGATCTGATAAAGCTACCAGCCTCTCTGGAAAATGCTACTGAGAGAAGAACATGAAACAAAAGAAAAGCTGGGACAGACCTAACAGCAAATAGATGGCTCAGGAGGTCAGCCCAGCTACATCCTGCTGGCCATTATTATTTAATACTGGCATCGATTGGTTAAAGATAAGACAGACCAGGCAATTCTCTGGGCAGTTTGATCAAGCACCATTTTACTTGGAGAGTAAAGAAGCCCACAAGCTTGGATCATGCTGAGCAAGGGGGAAGTTTGGATGAATTGATGCTGCCAGCGACTACTGTGGTCACACAGTGACACCTCTTTCTCTCATCATCTATATGGACAAAAATAATTATGTTAGCCTTGGAGCAGTACCTGACCCCAGATGAGAACCAGGGTAGCAGCAACCCCTGCAGTAATGATTTGTGTCATCACTATCCCATATCTGGAAAGTAACAGTACCTTAGTTTTCCTGGGAGCCCATGGAGCCATAGAGTCATATATCAGCCTTCCATTTCACAGCAGCTACATGTGGGCACGAAGGGAAGTCTTGAGAACAGTTAGTTCCACATCCTCACTAATGCTCCTCCTAAACACGAAGGGAAGTCTTGAGAACAGTTAGTTCCACATCCTCCTAAATGCTCCCATTTAGTGGTAGAACAGAGTTAGCAACACAGAGAGGCTGAAGTCAGCAACTACCTCCATCAGTGCTGCCTGCCTTCAGCAGCTCCTCTGGCAACGATGGATTAGAGCGCAAGGATCAGCAAACGGCAAGGCAAATCCACCAAGGATGGATGCTAAACGATGGCTGTCGATGATGTGTAGTAAATAAGGTAGCAAAATTCACTGCAAGGCCATATGGAGGACATATATATTTTGATTTTAAAGAATGATGTTACTCATTCGTTCTTTCATACTCAGTTTTGCACCCTCAAAGTCTCTATGCTCTCTAAACACGGGCAGCTCTGGGTGTGCTGGAGTTGCATCACGCCGTTGTTGCTCCCCATCATCGTTGTGGTCTTACGGTCCTGCTGCAGTCAGCCCTCGCTCCTGCATGTGTCCTCTCAGTTATCACATTCTTCTGGAATTGCCTCTCGCTGGTCTCCGTCTCCTGAGTTGCTGCATATCCACCGTTCTTTGCCATGATGATTTCCATACGGAACCTTGTGGCACCAGAAGTTCTCTGCAACTGCCAGTCAGTCCCCACAGACACGTATTTAATTAGGGACTGACACATAGTGCAAGTGAAGGGCTGATTTGGCCAGCAGTTTATTCCCCAGTTGTCCCTTGAGAGGAAGGTGACCCCACATAAAGTAGATGAATTGTCTTGCAAATAGCCTGTGGATCCCTGCATGGAAACATGGCCACATGCATCGATTCCCAACCTCCCTGTGTCTACAACTGCACATTACTCTGTGCATGTCCTCCTTGCCTACCTAAATCTCTTCTTCAGAAGTCACTGCCAGGACTTTGGAAGCAGAGTCAAGGCAAAATAAGGATAGGAAGAGGGAGAGATTAAGATAAAATACCTCTGTGCAGGGGAAGGTTCCTTCCTTGCTCTGGAGGTGCACGCAGAAGCCAGCACCAACAAGGGAGCTGCTGGAGAGGTGGGAGAGCAGCCTGGAGCTCGGCTTCCTTCCCTGGCACCAAGCTGGATCCGGATGTGCTGGAGCTGGATGTGGAGCAAAGCTACAAGGGAACAAGAGGAGGACAGAGAGCAACTACACCCCATTCCTGCGGGTTCTGACGAGTGTTTGTATTTTGGTGCCTCGTACCAGCAAGATGTGAAACTTTGGCCCGTCTTACTTGAGGAGAATTTGTCTCTCTTAAGAAGCCAAACAACAATTTCTCTTCTCAACAAGCCATTTTTATTACTTTTGACAATACAGCATTGGAAACAACTATTTTCTTCTGTTATTTAGTTTCTTTCTTTATAAGAATAAAGAAGTTTCATGGAACTACTGATAAGGACGAAAAAGCAAACAGTTAACTTGTTCTCATCCAATGTGACACTGCAAATATAAAAGTTGGAAATTTGCAAAAGCAGACTAGTCATGTAACAATAACGCAGCAATACTGCCCAAATTACCACTCTACAAAGTAATTAGCTAACATTTACACAAACAGCAAGTTCTTGTAGCCCATTGCTAACAAGACCGAAGGCCTCAGGCCTGAAAGTGTCAGTGAAGTTCAGTTCAAGTCAACAATAATCAACAAGAAACTCTCCACTGATTCCAATGGGCTTTGGCTCAGGTCTCTCACGCTCACACACACGCACACACATCCCTTTGAAAACAGCAGAAACATTTAGTGTCCTGAAGGCCTTCAACTCCTGCCACAGCCCAGCCTTCATCTGCAAAACAAATACATGGATTTGACAATGAAAATTTACTGTCCTTCATTTGTCACGTTCTGTAAAGTGCTAGGTTTCTAAGTTATGTGAATTAAAATGATATATTGCTCTGGTATTTTAAATATAATAAATATAGAAAGAGCTGTGTGCACTTAAATGCCACTTGTAGATTTTATTCTTTTTTAGTAGATAAACCAAAATTAGTAAACAAAATAGCCTCCAATAATACTCCGTGAAAAGCTAGTAAGAAGTTATAAAAATAATCACATCCTTCAAGGTATCCTACGCACTTCTTCTGTCCACACTGCAGAGATAAATGTACTGTTCCTGTGTGCATATGGAGCAAAAAATGAATAAAGAGCTGAAAATTACTTTACACTTAAAAGCAAACCCTAAAAGTTAATGCTACGTATCCTCCCATAAACAGTCTCTTTTCTACATTTGATCTTGTAGCACACAATTCTTCTGTTTTTTTCCTCCATTAAAATACTCTTCCGGGGAGAACATCTTGCAAGATATGGGTTGATTCGTCTTCATCTTGCTCCTTCTTACTGCAAAGTGGGAAAGACTCTTGAACAAACTGCCTACACATTGGACACTGCTGGAAATACTTAACGCAGCCGTCGCACAAGCACGTGTGCCTGCATGGGAGGAGCACCCAGTTCACCGTGCCGTTCTGGCAGACAACACAGTCTTTGCTGTTTTCTTCATGCAATTCTGATTCATCTTCAGCCAGCCCGACCTTTTCCAGCAAGCTTCGGTCAGTGCTGGCCTCATCAGGGGGAGTATCGCTCAAAGATGGTGCAGTACTGTTTGCAGACATGAAGAGCTGCTAAAATACACATAAACAGACAAATATATATATATATAAGTAGAAATCAACACACTCTTCCCCCCGCACCTGAACATGCCAAGCAGGTTGCACTAGGTCAGACCCATCAGGTTCCTCTGGGTGAAATAGTGACAGACTCACTTTGCGTGGGTCAGTTTCTCAGGCTTCAGTGATATATAATAATATATAATCCAGATGCATTCAATGATACAAAGCACTGGGAAAATATTAAGGCTAAGATGTCAAATCTTAGGTGAATGAATCAGTGTACATGCATGAAGGGGAATGGCACAGGTTATGAACACTAGGGCTTTCTGCATATCAGCCCTGTGCCTGGAGGGAAGTTTCCATCCCCTTCTACCAAACAGGAACCCACCACATGCTCAAATCTCCTCAATTCAACCCGTTCTGCTTCACCTTATGCTACAACCCCATTTCCTTTTAGTCTTATTTTACACAAAGTGCAAAATCTTCTGGCCGTGATCTGTTACTAAAGCCACTAAGCTAATAAGGAGACAAGGATGCCCAAGCATGTGCTAAACAACTACGTTTCAAAACTGCACAGTTGTCTCTGTCCAGAGTTTCAGCAGTATTTTTATAATGGTAACAATATGTGAGAATAAAACATAAGGGAAAGAGCCTACCTGGAACGAACATTTGCCCTGGTCAGGGCAAACATTTCTTGGGATTTGTCCCAAGAATTAGAATGAATTCTAATCAAGTCAATAGAATTAATCTGTCCTAATTTGTTAACTGATCAATATTATATGCCATTTTCATTATCACGGTAATACAGAAATGTTTAGAATCACATCATCAACTACCAAACAGGAACAGGTCAAAGATCATCCCAAAATATGTAGAGATATGGAAAACTGAACAGAAATTATAAGAATGTTGATTGATCTAACAGTGCTCTGTGCTATGCAGAATCCTAATCTTTGTGCACATGTTGCAGCAAAGGAGATTTTAAGGGAAAATTAAAAAGTACTGAAACTTCTGAGATTTTGTTGAGATGCCCATCCCAATCAGTAGGGCAAAACAGGAGAAAGGACTTACTTGAGAGACTAGCAAACAGGTTTACAAATGTCTTATAAGGATAAAGCATTCAAGTTATTTAAGTTATTACTATTTTTATAAGCAGATGGGGACTCCTAGGCTAGAAACAAATCTAGATACTCTAGTATTTTCATATAAAATGTTTTTGCACAGTAGCTTTGGTGGAATTACTTAACTAGTAACATAATTTTAGCTACCAGCAGTTTTTTACCAGACAACAAAAGATTTACCCTAACTGAAAACCTACACAAACTGACTCAACACTGTAGCCTAAGTTAAACAAGACTCAGCTTGTGCTCAGTTCAGCTTACCTTAAGATCATGGTATTGACCTTGGGCTAGAAGTAGATACTGATACAATATTCTGCAGGAAAGTCTGTAGCTCTCGTCAGGAATATGAATTACAGCCACCATTGATATCTACCAAAAAAAAAAAAAAGTTTTACTTAACATTTTTCTTTATCACATATATGATTTTTTGATTTGTACAGAACACGGGGTTTGTACGCTTGAAAGCTTATTTATTTTGTTGTAACTTCTGACCTGCTTAATTCCTTACACAATCAAGGCTGCAACAATATTGACTTTAAGTATGGAGGAAAAAATGCTGGACAAGATAAGAACAGTGTGTGGCACAGGACAGGTTTTGGGGGAGTTTCCACTTTCTGAACTGGTTTTCCAGGAGTTCTGCTCTGGAGAGCTGACAGGGGAGTCACTCTGACGGCTCTTCCTGCTGGAGGGAGGCCCCAACCCCAAAACAACGACCACAAATCCTCCTGAAATTCCACCCTTCTGCAGCTAGGTAGGACTTACATCAGCCATGTGTGTGCCTCAGAGCAGTTACCTGCGTAATAATTTCATGCAGGAGGAACACTCCACTGAGCACAGAGGTTTTCTGATGAGCTTTTCCTAGATTGAAGTGGATAAAATCCAAGGATTTGCCTACAGCAACCTAGCCCTGAGCAAGAGCAATTGCAAATCTCTCCTGCAGCGGCGATCCAGGCTGCCTCCAACACAAGAAATAACATTTCCCACTGAATTCTGAGTGCAGATTTATAGGGGAATGTATAAAAGGTAAAATCTCCTTCACTCTCCCTCTCAAACACACAGACTACATTTTTTAGACTCCAAAATGCATTTGGAAGTGTCACTGACAGGCTTGCAAACTGAGTAAGCTCAAGACAAAATTCACTGAAAAGGATTATTAGAGGACCCCATGGGTTGTCTTTTCACTTTACCTAATTTTTCACTTCACTTTTCTGAGAATAAAAGCACTCAATGCTTGCATGCTGTGTTTAATACCCTTTCCCTGCCCAAATTACATAATAGCCTGAGAAGGAAGAAAAGAAAGAGGGTGAAATTCAATATTATTGTAGCTCCCAGAGACTGTTGTAAGAGAAGTGAAGCCTGCAAGACAGCTTTATTTTTGTTTTTTTAAATGAGCCAATCATTGTTCATTGCAATCAGATTTGCACTTGGAAAGCAACTATATAACTAATTAAGAGATGTGTGCATACACATACATATGTATTTATACTAAATTCATTTACTACTCTTTGGCAACAAGGTCTTTCTTAAAATCACAATAGATCATATAGTTCCATGAAGATCTGTTCATTTAGTTTTACAACCCCGAAGTTATTAATGGTCCATTAAAATTCAAGCATCTCCAAGGAAGGAGACTCCACAACCCCGGAGCAGCCCATCCTGGTGCTGTGTGTGTTGCTCTCAGAGCACCAGGGTATTTGTACATGGTCTTCCCACCATAGCACAAGTACCTTCTCAGCCTACATGTCCTCAGCTAATAATTTGCTCAGAAATTTTAGCCAATTTTTGAACTGTGAGTAGGACTAATGCAAGAGTTTCAAGCTTCAAGCTGTTGTCTCCTTATAATGCTATCCTATCATACAGGAATATACACTCCCATACTATAATCTAGCAGAAATGCTATGCTGTATTTGATTACAGAACCCCTTTTCCATGAGCACTAGCTATTTTGCTCTCTATGTAAATATCTGTACACCATAATTAAGCTATTTACCAATCTTCTGCTTCATATATGAGGCTGGAGACCTAAATCTTTCATTTCTGCCCTTGCAGTCTTCAAATCATTTCTGCACCTACCTTCCATGCTTACTCATTCTGATTCCCTGGGGCTAGAGGAGAGGTCTGTATAAAAGCAAGTAGGTGTGATATAGCCAGAAATACATTCAGGACAGTTTCTAACTCCCAGAAGTGAGATTCTGGAAGACCATCTGCAGTGACCCTTTCGCTACCATGCTTGCATTTCACCAGTATGTTTCAGTATTAGCTGGTTTGCAAGGAGTTCAGGCACAGTGACTTCTTTGACCATATTAGCAGATTCCAACCATGTTCCTTTCCTCCAAAGGAAGTGGAAAAAAAAAGCATCTCCCTCCCTTTCCTTCCATCCTTTTCTTCTGTGTTAGGGAATGAAGAAGCGGTGCTACAAATTTATCTCCATTCCAATATCAAGCACGTTCAAACTCAATTTTACAGTTTCTTTATAACAGGATAGGCCAAGCTCTAAACTTACATAGATGTGCTGAAAAATAGCTGGAAAGGGAAATCTTGAAGGGGGTGGTTGGTGGCAAGGCAGCCCTAAGGTTGAGGGACAAGAAGCCATGGACAGGCATCAGGTGGAAAGGGAACACCGGAGTTCCCACAAGCACTGCTGCCATCACAGGCAGTTTCCAAGGGAGTGGATGGAAGGAGGTTCAATGGATTTGGGCATCTCGCTTCTGGGTTTGCATGTACTAGTGTTCATGCGGTCAGAGCTATCAGTTAATCAACCAAATAACAGAGAAAAAGATCAACGACAAATACGTTGCAAACTGCTTAAGAAAAAAACAACTTTTAGAAAGAACCAGAATTTAGATGAGGTATTAAAGTGCATGAGACAAGGCTGAAGCTACTCAGCCTCTAAGAGATTAGGAGACCTTCCTGCAGCCGAGTATCTCCTACCGCTGCTGCAGGCTGTTCCTACCTTCCTGGGAATGCCCCAGGGCTGCTACTGAGAGACACAACGTACCACACAGGCTCCTGCCTCTTACAGAAAGGCAATTTCTGTGTTCCTCATGTTTAAGCCAGAAATCAATACAAATACCTGAGTAAACATTAAAAAAAAATCCTATTTTTTTGCCATCAGCCATCTAAAACATTGCATCATCTCAAGAGTTCCACCAAAGGTTTATGTGATCCAAACTGAGTAGTAGCTTAGTAACCCCCCACAGCCCCAGAAAAGACCTTTGCAGGTAGGAGCTCTGTGGAAATCAAAAGCACCTTCTGAATGTCATACCTACATATTTATACAATAATTATTTTTGCTCCCCAACACGAAGACATCAGAGACAAAGCTTGCAACTAAACTCTAAAGACAAAGGAAAAGAAGTAATTTTTCATTCTGCACTAGCTTTGCCTCCTGAAGCATTCAGGACATAAATAAAGCAGACCTATATTATATTTTTATATTACTTACAATATCATATATATCTCTATCGTCTTCATCAGCTAAAGTCAACAAAGCTATCAATGGATAGCGAGATCTAGGCACTGGGCCAAAATCAACAACTTGAGCATCTTCTGGTAACTGACAATATTTTTCTTCCTTGTCATGTTTTTTTATGCTTTATTTGTGTCAAGGAAAACAATCGGTGTCACTGAAATTGAAGACAAATGTGACATTTGCACAAAGACTATTTTTTTTAAATCATATGCATTCATAAATATCTTGTGCCAAAAGCTGCCGAATGCTCATGAGTCTCAGCAATCCCTGTGCCAATAAATTAGCATAGTTTGTCAAAACAGTTTTGAAAAGGATACAAGTACTGTTGTCGATGGAGGTATTCGCTGTAGAGAGCATCCTCTAATGCCTGCGGAGTCTTTATTCTGAAGCAGTAGACATGTTTTTGCAACGCTTCATGGAGTTTCTGAACACTGCAGCCCCAGTAGCAGGTAAGAACACAGTCTTCCAGACAATCAGGTGTCAGAGCTATACCCTCTTGCAGAGAGAAGATAAGGACTTCATTAACTTCGTTAAATCACCGAGGTGCAAGATTTCTGGAATTGCTAATTGTGGGTTCTTAAAAAAGGCAACAGGCAAAACACAACTTCACTGTCATGGATTTGTATTATTCAAATTTAATCTTTTGAAGTTGAGGCTAGGCTTAGTGCTTATGGAAGTCAACAGAGGTGAGGACATAGGTGCAAGGAGGTAAAATGGCTGATCAAGCTATCAAAAACACGTGCCCCTAATGTGGGGGAAGCTGTAGCTGCTGGAATCATTTTACACCAGAGCAACACCAAAAGTTCCACAGGAACTTAAGGAAAAATTTCTTGACAATGAGGGTGCCAGAGCACTGAAACAGGCTGCCCAGAGAGGTTGTGGAGTCTCCTTCTCTGGAGATCTTCCAAACCCGCTTGGATGCAGTCCTGTGCCACGTGCTCTAGGTGACCCTGAGTGTGCAGGGGGTTGGACTAGATGACCTCGAGAGGTCCCTTCCAACCTTGAGCATTCTGTGATTCTATGAAATCCCCTGCCCAAAGGCTATTCCCTCCTTCGCTAACAGGATGACCCGCATCCCCGGCCTTCGAGATGCTCTGTTGTTTCAGAAAGCAAGGGGTTCTCCTCGTTAAGCAGGGGGAGGAAGGAGAGTGCCTAGGAGCTCTATTTCTTTTCTCACACCTTAGTGCAATAAATGCCAGGCACTGAGCTGTTAGAGCTGGAGGTTTCAGTGCCCAGCGGTGCAGGTTTGCAGGAGTTTTTACTTCCTATTCTAGGAAGCCAAGAGAGAAACATCTCAAGAGCTGAGCACCCAGAGTACAGAAACATTTGCTGCACAAATAGAAGCAAAACTCTTGAAGAGCTTTATCAAATTTAAGTGCTCAAGCCTTGTAAAAACTCAGCTTACCAGAAAACTAAGATTTGTGTGTGTGTGTGTGTGTGTGTGTGTGTGTGTGTGTGTGTGTGTGTGTGAAGAGTCTGCATTGACTGCTCCAGCATTTTCCTTATTCATAGGAAGCCTTCATGTCTCTGTTGGTGGAAGATGCTCAGTCTTCCTTACGACTCCTCAGCAATGCAGAAGGGCAAGAATTTCACATTCTATGTGGGTAGTTTCAAGGGTGCTAGCGACTACGTCAGCTCTGATCCACAAAGATTCACAAAAACACAGTTTCCACTGAAACACAGAGATATCTACACTTCTTAAAGCGGTTAACTGGATATCTGGGTCTTGGATTTTTAACTGGCTGGCATATACTTCGTAATATATGAAGTTTATAAAAACACCCACAATAGCTGGTGATCAGCAAGTGTTCTTTTAATTAAAAAATCCATTATGGTGTATTTCATTAATAATGAATGGTACATAAATATGCAAATATTTCACATTGGAAAAACACCGCGTCTGTGAGGTGGGTTAAAATAGTTATTTATGTTGTGATGATGGATGAAGGATGTTTCTAAGGAACACTGATAGAGGAAGAGAGAAGGACTAGAACAAGAAATGAAGGGAAAGCTCTGACTAACAAAAGTTAAGCATATCAGAACTCTACTGACTTGTTACTGAAGCTCTAGAAGGATGAGGAATTTCTAACCCAAAAGGATTCTTCACTTGTCTCATCTGCCTTTTCAGTACTCTGGTGCTGGATTCTGTCTCTTCGGAGTTTCTCAGGATAACAGGAACACCCAACCCAAACCTAAGAGACATGAAACAAGAGCAAGTGGACTATGTTAGTGGTAGCTTGTTTGAATTGTTCTTCAGCTCCAAATAACAAGTGGAACAACACACAGAACTAGCTTGGCTTTGCTAGGATGCACGGGTAATGTAACTGCCAATCTGACTAAAGCGTAAAAGATGGGAGTTTTAACACTGCCAAATAAAATATTTAAAGGCAGAATATTTTATTCCTGGAACATTTCAAGGAAAAGAGTGAAATTAATGAGGATGGTCAATGCCCTCTAGTGGTAAAGGTTAGCCAAAGCTCCCAAATGAACTGCACTCATAGCTCCAAAGTTACTGTTTTAAGACATGGAACAGAATTAACAAAGTAGGTGCTTTGGAAGGACGCTATAAATGGATTTTCCAGCCATAAAATATGCGCAGCTCTAGCTACAGACAGACAGAGAATTTTAAGGGAGAAAGAGATCCTGGTTTCCCATGTTAATGTTGATTATAAAAACACGTTGATACTCAGTCAGGTGCCTTAAAGCCTCCGGTTTAAGCCAGACCCCAAATGCAAAGTAGTCAAGACTGAATCAAAGCCGAGACTCTAATACCTCTTCACAGGTGAAACCAGAACATGAGCCCAGCTGATATTTTGAGTCTAAAGGGACAACGAAGCAACTGCTTAAAAACTTAGAGATCGTATGAACCAAAAGAAAATCAAAGAAACCAAGGTGGGATACTTTGGGACCATTTCTAATATCAGTAAAATACCCATAATTTTCACGTTGCCTCAAGCTCTTAAAGGAATCATTACAGAAAATCATAACCTACAAAAATTTGTTTTACAATAGACTGGCTTTTATGTTTTGCTAAAATAATTATTTTTTAAGGTGACAACAACTACTCTGAGTAACCTAAATTGATTAGAGAAAGGCTATTTTGGAGACTGAAGGGTTTTTCCTCGTTCCATTAATCCAGTCCTCTGTAGTAAGGCATCGGGGAGAGCCTGTGGGGGGCTTTTGTTAACACATTGCATAAAAGTTATTAATTGGCCCAGGCTGTAGTTTGATTAATTTGTGCTCCTGCCCGTGCCAGTTGTACTGGTTAAGTTGAGGCTTTGAATTGTGGTTTTTGCAGCCACCAGCATCCTGCTCGTTTGGAATTTTGGTTTATGCGGCCACCAGCATCCTGAAACGCACTGGTTCTTTGTGGCAAAGTAGGAATGACATCAAGCTCAGGCTCTTCCCTGCATCAATAGCTCCCATTTAACATACTGAAAGAGTAGCTGTCACAGGGAGACGGATCTCCCAAGAATAACTTGAGAGGAAAAGGGAACTGCCAACTCAGATGGACTCGCTTTGGAAATTGCTAAAGAAATTCCAGGTACAACACAGCTCTGAGCAAATGGAGCATTTTGTGGCTTTGCGGCTGCTTCCACCTGTTTTTCTAATCTTTTCCATCTCCTGAAAGACAGAGCTGTTAAACCAAGAAAAGCAGAGCTTTTACAGACATTGGGCTCCTAAAAAACTGCCTGTTAATTCACGTTGGAGGGATGCCATCTGTGAGACTACCAGGCAAAAACATCAGCCAAAAATGATTTTCAAGCTGGGGAAACTACTTCAGAGAAAAATCCCCCAAGCCAGCATCCTCAGGAGCAACAACCTGCTCCTGGCACCTAGCAAATGGGTTCCCTGACCAGTTACTGCCTTGCCTGCAGATACCCTAGAATGGAAAAAGAGCTTGGGGCATCTATAGGTATTGCTATCTTTGCAGAAGAAAACAAGAAAAAAATATTTCATGGAAACATTTGTGTTCCTTATGGAGCACAGAGCACTCGACCACATTTAGTTTGTGCATAGGGAGGGTCAAACCTCTGCCTGCTGTAAGTGGACAGGGCTCTGCGGGTTTCACTGCGATGAAGTCTGGCAGTTCAACATCTCCTAAGGAAACCGGGTGCAGCAGCTGCTCCGCTTATTCCGTATCCAGGATTCAGCGGAGTTAATCCCTGCAGCAGCACATAGAGAAGCCTCCTGTCTTGTGCTATCTGGCTGCTTCCAGAGTAAAATACCCTGTTCTTCAAAAAGTTTCTTCACTGGTCATAAGCAACAGAATAATTAGCACGAGAAGCAGCCATGGGGAAAAAAGATTAAAAAAAAAGGCTCTAGTAGAGTTTTAGCAACAGCGGGTGCCAAAAGCCCCTTTCTGTACAACAAGAAGTTGCAGGGCTTTACACATTTTAATGTGGTATTCAGGGCATGAAGGATAGAAAAGAGGGTTCTGCAAAATACTCAGCAGCCTAAATCTCTCCTCATTCCTAAGCCCAGAGCACCTGACGGGCTGGCTCTAGAAACCCTCCTGTTCAGCAATACCCTGTGTCGACCCCCCCTACACGCGTCTAGGGCTGGCCATAAAAACAGGCATCCCTCAAATCAGTGTGGGATTTGGGAAATTAAAACAAAAATGCGTTCATAAGGAGTTGCTCCTTTTCAGGCTGACTTACAGCATCCTGAATGCATCCATAAAACACACTAAATGTCCTCACAGCAATGTGCTGAGCATTACATGTTCATATAGCACCAATTGTTGTCACGAGCTAGGAAGTCCCAGAGTATTTCAGCATGGCTGCAACTGCAGAGACACCAGGAGATCTTGCTCCTACACCACAGTATGGCAGAGTTCAAAGGGAGCTGCAAATTCTTCTGAAAATCCAGTCAAATACTCAGACGTGAACTTCATACCGCTGCATTTTCCCAATTAACAGCTCCTGAGCAAACTTGTTTAAACCCAACTTGAGTATATGCAAGCTGGAATATTGAGTGTAAATATATCTAGAAGCTCCGAGGGAAATAAAAAACACATCTGGGCAGTCCTAGGCCCACCCTATAGCCCTGGAAGCATCACCAGATGTATGCAAAAAGTAAGGTTTGCTTTTGCATCCTGCGTGCAGCTTAATTCAGGTGCTTTGCTGCAGCGGATGGCAAAGCGTTATACAAAAGCAGAAAAAAGCCAGCGCTAGTGGAAGCGATGTAAAATGAGAATAAAACTTTGCACCAAGCTCACCTGAAAGATCTAACGGCCAACAAATCAGTATGAACTACGGGGAGGCCAGACTAAAGGAAAAGCCGAGCAAAGGATTTATAAGCTGCCAAGAGAACAAACAACTACGGCTAAAATGTCTGCACTTCGAGGAGAGGAACTCGGAGGTGCTGCATTTGGATACAGCGGGATAAGCCAGCGGGAGGAAACGCAGCACCTCCTTTCCGATGTCCCCAGGAGCGGCTCATCCACAGACCCCACGGCAGATGCTCCCGTTGCCCCCGGTGCTCTCCCCGGGACGAACGTCTGCATTTGTGTTCACAGACAAGCGGGAACAGGCAGGGAGGCAGCAGGGCAGGGCTGCGAGCGACACCGGGGGCTGCTGCTGGGAGAGGGGACCCACTGCCAGCCCCTCCATGTCCCCATAGGAGGGACACCCCCACTGCCAGCCCCCCTGCATCTCCATAGCAGGGACACCCCCCCTTTCTGTGCCAGTCCCTGTGTCCCCTCACCAGGTGTCCCCCCACCAGCGCCACCTCACCCCAGGGCTCGCTCCCCACGGGAGGCCATCTCCCCCACCTCACGCAGTGTCCCCTCACGGCAGCACCAGACCCTACGAGGGGAGCCCCAGGCCACCATCGCCCCCCTCCGCACTCACCAGCCCAGCACCAGGCCGCTGGTGACGAGGAAGCACACGAACACGACGGTGATGTAGAAGAGCGGCGAGTACTCGTAGAGCGTCACGAGGAACACGGCGGCCATGGGCGCGCGCGGCCCCCGCGGGCAGCGCCACCACCGCCGCCGCGCGCCCCCTCCCCGCGCCTGCGCCGCGCGCCTGCGCAGTGCGGCCGCGACGCCGCTGCCCGCGCCCTCAGGTGGGCGGGGCCGCGTTGCTTAGCGACGGGGCGGCCCCGCCCCTAACGGAAAGCGGCGTCATGGCGGGTGCGGGGCCGATCCCCGTGCTGCTCCCGCGCGCTTCCACGGGAGCGCTGGGAGAAGGGGCTTGGAGAGTCCCTTAGCCACTGGCCCTTGCTCCGATCCCGCTTGAAAAGTGCGGTTTCGCCTCAGGGATGCGGCACCTGCGGCCGCGCTTGATGCGTGGATCTCCACATAAGTGTTCGCTCTTGCTTAGTCCTTTTGTATTCCGCAGTGGCATTCCGCGAGGCATTTCCTTCCCTCGCGTACACACAAAAAAGGGCAGTTATTTTACGGTGCACCAAGGCGGACCTCTCCCTGCGGCCTATTACGGGAGAGAAGTGGTCCTGGCACTCGCGGCTGCTGTTCCAGATGCTGATTTACGTCCAGGATTACGCGTGTAGCCCCCCACTGCCACATTCCCTTCTTTCACCCTCGCAAACGTAGCAGTTAATGTCAGACTTGGAGTGTAACTTGGGGAAAATTGGATGCCGCCCTCCCAATACCGAAGTAAGTTAACATGCGCGTTATTTTTTCGTATTCACGGGCATCAACCCCCGAGCAACGAAATCGCTGTTTTATTGATTTGTGCGTTTGCCGCTAGGGCCCGCACCGCAGAGCACGACGGCTGGCTGGGGTTTTCTCGTGTTACATCGGCTACTCGGGCAGGTGTTTCCCAGCGGCGCAGAACCCCTGTCGCGACAGCGCCCTCCGCGCCTATCGCGACAGCGCGGCGGCGCCCGCCCCGCCCCGCCCCGCCGGTGCTTGGCCCTCCGCGCTGCCCGTAGGCGGGTGACGCTCCCGCGGCGGGCGCGGCGCGGGGAGGGGCGCGGCGCAGGCGCAGTGCGGCGCGGCTCGGCGGGGCCGTTGGTGGCGCGCGGGAGCGGGCGGTCGCGCGCGCAAGATGGTGAGTGGCGCCCGCTGAGGTGGGACGGGACGGGACGGGACGGGACGGGACGGGACGGGACCGGACCGGACCGGGGCTTCGCCCCTCGCGCCGGGGAGCGCCGCGGTGCCCGCTGGTGCCGCTGTCGCCGCGCCGAGGAGCGCGGCGCCGCCGTCCCCTTGCTGCGCTTGGCGGGTGCCCGGCTTAGCGCGGCTCGCTGCCCGCTAGAGCGGGGCCCGAGGGCTGGGAAATGCCTCGTTGTGGGGGAAAAACAACCGCCACCCCTGAGAAAGAGCCTTTTATGCAGAATCTCATCCATAAAACACAGCCCCCGGGCTCTTCAGGAGGCCTCTGCCTCAGTGAGTAACGCGATGGGCTGTTAACGGCGATTGTGCGTCTGAGGAAGGCAGGGGAAGTCTTTGAAATTTACAGCATCTCTTTATTTTTAATTTTTATTAATATTTTGACTTTAAGGCTGTCTTGAAATATAGCAGCTTTGGCGAGAACGCCGTGATGCCTTAGAGATACGTACCATATTGCCCGTGTACGGTGGCGCTGGGCGTTTGGAGGTGCTGAACGAGCCGCTCTCCCTTGGCTCGCGGCTCCCGGTGCCGGTAGAGGTTGGCGAACGCAGAAAACGCTGCTCCGGAAGTGGCAGCGGTTGCTCTGGTGCAGTTACGAGTTGCTCGTTCAATGGCAGATAACCTGCAGGGCTGCTTGTGAAATAATCATTTCCTTCCCCATCTGCAGGGCGATGAGTAATTTGTTACTCGGGTGTTCTGAAAGCTTCAAGTTAGTGCCTTAAAAGCATGAGGGGAAAATATGCAAAGTTTTTGATTAAAATGTTTAAAGGCTTCCTACCCATGTGCAAATCTCAAAGGCTCAGTTAATAATTCTCTGGGTATAAAATATGGTGCCCTTTGGTTAGAATCTCTGTTCTTCTGCAATACTGATAATAGCTTTTATGAATCTAAATCTTTAAATTATTTTAACCACTCTACTGCAACCTTAAGGGACTCTAATTTGGGGATTGACCTTGACAAATCTACTGTAAATTTGTTTATCTTTAAGAAGTGTGTTGCAGAAATAAGAATCCTTCATAAGATAAATATTTTGGAATAATTTGGCCTTGGGAATAGTTAATAAAGCTATATGGCTTTGAAAAAGAATAATAGAACAGATAAATGTTCTCTTCTTGTGTCCTTAAAATCTGCTTTCATTTTTGTTCTTCTGGGTTATGTGTGTTTTTGAGCTTTCAACAGGCAGCAGTTCTACTTCAGTAGAGTTTGCCCAATGCACATACCCGTGATATCTTTTTTTTTTTTTTTTCCTATTTTATTCAAAAGATTTCCCTTATCTTTCCCTCTCTTCTGCTATTTCCCTTTTATAGAGTGAATCCCTGGTGGTTTGTGATGTTGCTGAAGACCTGGTGGAGAAACTGAGAAAATTCCGGTTTCGTAAAGAAACCAACAATGCTGCCATTATAAGTAAGTTAAAAACATTACTAGCAAAAGTTACAAGGTCTTGCAGAAAATCCTATCTCCTCTCTCCCTCCCATGTAATTTTGCTGCTGTAGCAGACAAATGTGATCCAAGAAGACTCCTTCTGGTGTAAGCTTCAGTACCTCTCATCCCTTCTGTGATTTTAATAATAATGTAATGATCTCGTGCTACAAGACTTGACTTTGTTTGCTCTTACCAGAGTATTAATACTTATGTGTGGCTTAAGGACTGCCACTATTTGTAAAACGATGGCAAAATACAAACAAGTCAAAGTATGCTCATTTTGAGTTTGTGAAATCTGTAGCTGTGAAGTAACAGATTTTGACCTTTCTGCCTTTGAAATTTGGAGGAAGAGAGATAAAAACAGGAAAAAAAATGCAGTGCACAGCCCTAGATTGTTCACTTATCTTGACTGCAAAGATTTTATGAGGTCATGGGATAAGGATGGAAGCACAGAAGGGAAACACATGGACTATGCTGCTGGGGGAGATTAAAAAGCTTCACCCATACCTTGTATAAAGTGGCTGGACTACAGTTTAAATGTGGGTGGATGTAAGCATCTTTATATAAAAAGTTGATTTATTTTATTTTGATTTATAGTGAAAATCGACAAGGATAAACAGCTGGTGGTACTGGATGAGGAGCATGAGGTTTGTTAAATGAATTGTAAATAAGAGTATCTTCAGCCTGCAATGTATTGTTGTCTCTAAGGTACTGCCTTAGTTTCAAATCGTTATCAAACTCTTAATCTAATTTGGGTCATGAGCTTATTTAAATGCATGGTCACTCTGCATGTAAAACACGGCACTATTAATAGTGGAACTTTTCAGAGGCAATTGAATTGACTAATTAATTGCACAAGGCTTAATTTAAAGCTGTTACAACGTTATATTTTATGTAGAAAGCACCTCTTGGCACCTGCTAGCTTTTTGAAGAGATTTCTGCTGCATTTCCATGTCGATCTGCATATTTGACTCTGAACTGATTTGCCATCAATTAAGAGCATTGCTAATCCTTTGCAGACTCTAAATATGATAGGTGGCATAATAAGGTCAGGCCAGTGTGTAGTGTTTCGTGGTGGTGCATAGGGCAAAATTAAATCCTTTGCAGGGATTTGGGTATTAAAGCTCTTATTCCCTGAATGTGGGAGATAATGTAACATCTGAAGAGAATAGGGACTTGGTTTGCTTAAGAAGGAAGCACTGAATTTCCAAAAGCACCATTTATGTAGTTGACTTCAGCAGATCCTCTTTTGGATGTGCTTACTTTTGTTTAGTAGTAAAGTTAGAAAAGCAGAGTAGCTGCCAGCATATGCAACTAGAGCCAAAAATGTTTTCTAAAGCTGTTATGTCTAAAATAGGGATGATTATTCATGCTCACATTAATTCTATTTAGTCATAGGAATCTATGGCAAGTTTTCCTAAACTGCTCTAGTAATTTGTGCGAGAGATCATTATCAGTTAAACTGTGTAAACTTAAAGTGTGTATTTAACTTGCAGCTGTTTCACTCTGCTGTTGCTCTGTTTCAGCCTTTGTTGCATACAGCTGCAAATTAATTTGTTCAAATATTGCTTGTGTTTAATATTACCAGGGTATCTCTCCTGATGAGCTAAAAGATGAGCTGCCCGAGAGACAACCTCGATATCCTTCTTATGTTGCTGACATCTGGTCTTGCTCATTCCTGGAGACTGCTCAGAATGTTCCAAGTTGGATTTTGTATTTTTATGCCGATACTTGGCCATAGTGCAACTCTACTGATGTTGTAATTGTGAAATAACGCAGGGATCAGCTCTGGTGAGGCGCTGAGCAGTTGTGTCCCACTTTGTAAAGACTAAGTCACACAATGGCTGCTAACACTTGGGCCTTTCCTGAGGTTTGACTTCGCCCAGATATTACAGAATATAGTTTAAAAGGAAACAAGCTGAAGCTGCACTATTACTAATATCAAGAAATGAGTAAAGTATACTAATTTTGTATGTGGTTCCTTCTAAGTATAGAAAACTGCCTGTGTAGCTTAGGGCATGTGTTGATAATTTCTCAGCAAGGGCCCATGCTATTTTGCTGTGTTAACTGCTTTTGGGAGGAGTGTAGGAGTATGGATTAGGGAAGAGTTTGTTTTCTTCAGAGGCAGGCCGGGTGGCGTTATTCTGGGTGCCACTCTAAATCTGATTCATGAATGTGGCTTGGTAGGAGGCTATAAAGGAAGAATTTTGGCTAAATTTTAGGTTCAAGTTCAGCAAAACACCTGAAACAAAGTACTGCTTAGTTTTCAAGGAAAGAATTCGGCTTTCATGAGGTCAGAAACTTACTGGTAGGTGTGGGAAGTCTTTTTTAGAAAGCTAAACGAAGGACAACTGCGTGCAATGAAAAGGGTGATTTTTAGCCTTCTGACGTGAAGTGAAATAGCAATATAGAAGCACCCCTTGCCCCCTGACGTGGGAGGGGTTGGTAGAGAAAAGTGGAGTCAAAAACTTCTGGAAGTCACGTGTGGATTTGAAATAGTAGATGAAAGTGAAGATAGAAGAACAGTGAGATTAATTATCAAAGTCAACGCATCTTCTAGAATGCAAAACTGAGGAAGAACTTCTTTGTGCTTACATTTGGCTTTGATAACTGAGGCTTGTAGCCTAATAAAATCGTTGATTTTTACTTTCTTTAACCTCAGAAAAACATTCATTGTGTATAGTTACAAGTATCAGCACGATGATGGAAGAGTTTCTTACCCGTTGTGCTTTATCTTCTCCAGTCCAGTTGGTGAGTAAATATTGTGAATGATATCTTCTATGGCAAAGAACATTCAGTGTTTACAGTACATAGTAGCTGAAATGAATGCTTCATGCTCAAACAGTGATTCAGGTGCTGAAGGATAAACTTGCTTATGCCAGAACTGAAATCCAGGCACTGAGAAGCTGCAGCATTAGCTGGAGAGCTTTGGTAAAGAGGAATCTCTGCAGTAAGAGCTCTGTCCTCGCTGTCCGATTGTTGCAAGTGTCGTTATGTACATCCGTTGAAATCTCCTGAGTTGTTAGGGGTTCTCGTTGCATTTGGGGCTGGCAGTGGTCAGGGAGAGAGAAACTGGAACCTTAGGTTGTCCTGAGTTTATTGACTTCCACTTCCCTTACAGCAACCCTCAGTATAGACTAGGCTGCACTGGGAACTGTAATTTTAGTAGAAGTCAAATAACATGTGACTTCATTTGAATTTTACAGGGCTGAATTGCCCCCGACTGCCCTGTGTGTTTGGTGTTGTAGTAGGGCAGCTTTGTGGTATAGCTGGATTATCCTCGTTATCCTCTAGAAGATGATAAATTGATTACATTATTTTATCCTTGGAGCTAGGATAACCAGGCAGGTAGAAGTTTAGCAACTTGTGCGCATATTTGTTGGGGCTTACCAGAGCATCTCTGTATGAGTGTTACGGGTGTTACTCCTCTTCAGGAGGATATCCTGAGATTGGAACAGCAGTAAGAATCTTCCTGAAACAGCTAAAGCAGGGGAACTTCATACTTCATAGGAACAGACAGTTTATCTCATGCTCTTCAAGCTCTGTAGGATTTAAAACTATGCCCATACCTGGAAACATATAAACAAGAAAAAATATTAAAGAAGAGGTGTCAAGATCTCTTTCTTGATCTTTCTGTTTCCAAAAATATTCTGCACACGAAAGTTAGTGGTCAGGCTGAGTCATGAGCAATAAACCAACAGTTGGAAGTCTAACTGCCTACTTAACGTGCAGCGTGACGGAAGCTGCTCTGGTTTGTGTTCAATAAGGAAAAAAAAAAAAAAAGAGCTACAAGTTCAGCTGGAGGGTTTCGGGGAGACTGGAGGAGAGAACAGAGGTTCCCACCAGCGTGATTTGTTTTTTTCGTTTGATTCCGATTCAGATGCACTTTCTATTCTGAGCTGTATAAATGTAACTAGCAAAGACATGGAAATCTAGAAATAGCAGAAGGGTGAAGAATTGAATGTGGTGTAATTGACTGCTGCAGTGGCAGGAGGCAGTAGTTTGTGGTGCTTTGGTGGCTGTTTGTTATGAATGGCAATTAAAGCTTGATTACTGTGATGTTTGTCAGCTCTAAGCAGAAATGCAGATGTAAGCTGAGAGCACTACATGACTATAACCAGCAAGTGCTTTTCAAGTATGCAAGTCAAGAGCAAGGATGATACTGTATGTGAAGAATTAGGTCACTCTTCTGCAGGGAGAATCAGCTTTTGATTTGGATTTTTAAAAATCTTCTTTGAAGTATTGCAGTCAAAATATCTAAACCCTATTTTTCTTTTCCCACAACTGCAGGATGCAAGCCTGAGCAGCAGATGATGTATGCTGGGAGCAAGAATAAGCTTGTGCAGACAGCTGAACTCACTAAGGTATAAATGACTTTGAAAAAAGTGTCTTCCCCTTAAGTGCAAGTTTGGCAGTTCGATTTTCTCTCTTTGAGAGCCTAGTACAGATACAGTACAAATAAGAGTGAACAGATTCTGCTTTAGGGAGACAGAAGAAAGGAGCACACATAGGAATTTGGGGAGTTTAAGGGACAGGAAAAAGAAAAATCTTCTCTAAGGCCATAATGTGTTTCGTTGGGGTGGTATCTTCACTTTGGAGAAATTATTTTTGAGAAGGATAGACTGAAGTCTAGTGATGTATGTTCTTGTTCTGCTGCAAGCTGTGTGGTTTATGGGATTCTACTTAACAGAACTTGGCATTCAGGATCTAAGTCTAAAATGGAAGCAAAGGGAAAGGCAATTGCAAGAATTTACTGTTTGACTCTGTGTTAGTACATGCCTGTGTTGGCTACCTATGGAGCAAAGCCATCAGTGCATGAAAGAACCTTTGCTTGGTTGGTAAAAAATTAAGTAGATAGTAGAATAGAGTTTAGACTGTTTTAAGTATTTGTAAATACTAGGTGCCAGTTACTGAACAACTCCAAACCTTCCTCTGCCTGCTTTCTCCACCCTGGGACTAAAAAAATCACTACTTTCAAGACATAGGTGTATTAAAAGAGGGGAAAAAATCCCTAATTGTCATTTTTGAGGTCTTTGAAATTTCTGTTTAATTAGCACCTGCATTTTTCAAGGTTTTAGTTTCAACTAGGAAAGGTAAATAGATTCAATGGTCACTTCAGTTTTTCATGCAATATAGGATGATTTCACCACTATTGTCTATTTTATGCTGACCAAGTTCTTTAAGATCCTGGTAAAAATGAATTTTGGGGGCAGAGGAATATTGTCAACTTCTTCCTCTTCTAGAGGCCCTTTGTAAGAAAGGAACCTTCAGCCAGAAGGAAGAACCCATGAAAAAAAGGCCAAAGCCCGGGAACAGCTACGCTGTAGCTGTTACCACCTGTCAAGAGGGAGCAATTCTGTCTGAAAGGCTTTTGGGTGAAAGCCCAGATTAGAGGCACACGATTATCTTCCTCCTGGGGCTGATCCTGCCCCGCATGCAGCCCGGGTTGTTTACTTGCTCCTCACACGTGCTCCACACTTCCCCTCCCAGCCCTGGTTCGTTCTAGCTCACGCTGTGACTTCCTCCTGGCCTGATTGCTGCCGTGATTCAGCTCAGCCTTCTTGTTTTTCAGTGGCTTGCCTATCAGCTTGGCTTCTGTTAAGCTATCATACTTAATGCTTTAATACTGAATTTGTTTTCTTTATTCCATATTTTACTTAATAAGTCAATATTTCAGTTGGCAGTAATGAATCACTGTCTGAATACAAGAACCAATGTCCAGAGACTATTCCAGCAGGGGTGGGGAATGAGAAATGATAGAAAATCTAAATTGTTTCCTAAAGAAGATTGAATTGGTAAAATGGATAAGGACAAAATGGCAAGTTTGCTGATTCTTCTGAAACTCTGCTCTTTCTGCCAGCCTTAGCATGCTTTCTGCAGAGATGTACGTTGTGCTCTTGAAAAGACAGATAACTGATGCAGTGCTGGAAACAGTTTTATTTTGAATGTGGTCTGAATAGTAACAGCAGTCTCGAAATATTTTTCTTGCTTTCATTGCCTAGCAAAACACTTCCCAAGGTCTGTGGATTTGCAAAACTTACTTACCTGCCTCTTCTGAAAAAGATGATCCACCCAAATGGTCCATTTAATAATACATAATTGACTTAAAACTCTCTTGGAGGTATCAAAATAGTCACTTTTTAGTATGGAATGTAAAAAATATGTTTGTGGCTTAATGTCATTTTCTGACTCAAGATGACATTAATGCTTTTATTTTTTGGGACCTAGGCTTTTTTGTGTGTGTGCCCATCTTCATCCAGATTTTTTTTCTTTTGGGGGAGGCAGAATGTGCTTCTATGGTATGGACTTATTTCATTTGAAAGAAAATAATTGCATCTTAAGTTCCAGGAACTTAAAGCTTTTCATGCACAGACTTATGGTCTTGTGTATTTTCCACTTGCTGTTGCTCTAAAATATTAACTGGTGAAACTGATGAAAGTGGATGAAAACTCTAGTTTGGCTACTGGATTATTACAGCTGTTTTAAAGTCTGGTGATAACTTATGTGGAAAGTATTGATGTACATTTATTGATGTATTGATTGCATTGTATGCTTATCCCCTTTGAGTACAAGCACCTCAGTTATTTATACATTGCCATTTCGTTTAGGTATTTGAAATAAGAAATACAGAAGACCTAACTGAAGAATGGCTGCGTGAGAAACTGGGCTTCTTCCATTAAGAAAACCTCTGTAATAAGTATTTATGTACCATCCTGATAATACTGGAACCAGGCATGAATACTTACATCTAAAATGCACTGTATTTACATGTCTCCTGCAGTACATCTCTTGTGCAAGTTTGTGCAAAGAATAGCCAGTCTGTCTCCTTGAAGTAACAAATCTTTGCAGGCGTTTCCTTATATGTACCTTTTAAAGGGAATACTCCTCTGCAGGGACTCCTTTTGCACTCTTGTGATTAATATTTCTATAATTAGAATAGTTCAGTTCTGAATTTATAACTATCTACAAACATAATTTGGAAGCTGACGCTAACTTTTTCTGAGCTACAAATGCATCCTTATGGCGTATATGCAAAAAACGTGTAGTCACTGACCTGTCAAACTTTTTGACTTAACCTCTTCCGAATTTTGCAGACTAGTCCCTGGAAGTTTTTAGTACTAAAAAGACAAAATCCTTGTACCACAAACCCATCCATCTGTCCTTCCACTGAGTCCCTCTGAACTTCTCCAAATTCCAGGAACAACCATTTCTGTCATTCCAGTGATTTCTCAGTTGACTGAGTCAATCTTCAACTAAATTTCAGGGCAAAGCTTTGACTGTCCAGTTCTCATGCTAATATAGTCTTATAGGAACTAAATGATAACTAAGGGCTGAATTACAACTCTGGTTACTCGCACACCAGATGTCTTGCATTTGTAACTTACTACACTGTTAAGAAGTTTACCTCTCTGCTCTTTTCCTTTCTATGAACACCTGGTAATACTGTGTGCCTTTAATTTGTTAGCTTTAAAACAACCTAACGATTTTACACTGCCACTTATTACAAATTTGGTTAAAAAAAAAAAGTTGTTGAAGAATTCAAGTAATACTTTTTCTTAGTGCCTAGTGCTGCAGTTGACATCTGTTAAAAGATAGCCTAATTTTCTTTAAAATTCCAGTCATCTACTCCATTTGTAGGAGTCCAGGAACTTAAAGCTTTTCATGATACTGAATGATTTGTATCTTCTTCCTCTTTTTTCCTATCAAAGTTGGCCACGTGTAGCTATGAAGTATGTTCATGACAGTCTTTTAACTTTCTTACCTGCTTGTTGGCCAAGACTACATTCCACTTTTGCATAAGTGATCATTTGATCTTCATTTATTTACGGTTCATCTCTTTGAAACAGCAATGTGAAAATAGTATTTAACTTTTATAAATGACCAGTCTTTTTACAGGTCTGTTTTATACCGAGTAGACTAGTTGTCCGATCTGCGCCATCGTGTCCAGCGCGTGCAGTGGCCGCGGGAGGGCTCGTCTCCCCGTGCAGCTCGTGAGTGTTTGTCGTGCTACTGAGCTGTGTGTGGAGGAGCAGCTTCCTGTTGATAACAACACACCTTCCAGCACAGCTGCTCAACAGATCTGTTTGCAAAAAGAATGCAGTGTTAAATGAAGAGGCCAGTATTTCATGCTGTGAAACCTGTGCTGAAGGAAAGTGTGTGAAAGATGTTAGTGTTAAGGCACTCGTTTGCCTAGTACCATGTGCAATTCATGTGCAGAGGTCCTCAGTGTTGGTAAATCTCTTCTTGGCTTGATGTTCCTGCTCGGGCACTTGTATACAAATCTGACCTGGCAGAAGCTCTTCAAAATGCAGATGTTCAGATCTGATTGAACTGATCTTTCAGTGCAGGAAATAACTGCTTGTAAGTAAAGGAAATACGATTTCTGTGTTAACATAATGAACTGGAACACTGGTTTCCCTGGACAGAAAATATTAATCATGCAACTGTTACTCGATCGTTCTGTACTACAGATCAATAAAAACAAAGCCGCCTTTTGTGATGAACTTGTATAAATGAGACTTTGGTTTAAGGAACGGTGTCACTCTGAGCATCAGTCTTGCAGCAGCAAGTCTCGTTGTGCTGATCCTGTGCTAAGGGGAGGACGTGTCAGAGCAGTGCGTGGGGATGCTGTAACGGTCCCTGGGTTTGCGGCGGTCCCTGGATTTCCGTGTTCAGGATGCTCTGATCCTTCCCCGCTCCGTGGCAGCGGCTGCAAGGAGCTGGGGGGCGCCTGCACAGGAGGTTTCGTTGAGACCCCACTGCAGTTTCCCTATATTTAATGCAGTGTTTTGACACAACTGTCTACTGCTATCTAACTGTCCTAGGCTTGAGAGGTTTTAGGTAGTAGTGTTAAATAACAAGGCCAGTAATGCTAAATTCATTAAACAAAGGCATTAATGATATCCAAATCTGTCCTGCGCAAATCATGTGTTTTCATAACACGCTTTTCCCTCCTGCTCCTCAAGCTGCCCTTTCCTCGCCCCGCTCCCCTTGCACGAGGGCTGCAGGATGATCCTGCGCGGTTGCCTGTCTCTGACCACACATTTGTCTGGATTTTTGGATCTGTAACGAGCACTCAAACTAAAGGGCAATGCAAGTTACCTAATGCCACCTATGGGAGCCTCTGTAGCTAAAGGTCTGAGGGTCAGGATTTTCCATTGTGAGCTCCTGTTTTTTAGGAGTTTAGCAAGTCGGCCATAAAATTCTTGGCCTAAGTTAAGCTTGGAGGCCTCTGAGAGAGAGGCTTCTGCCACGATTAATCTGGTTTGCGTTTCAATATTGACCAGGTGGCTGGGATACAGCTCTTGTAATCCTATTAATTGGTGGTGAGGTGAATCAAAGCATGAGTTTGCATGTTAGGCCATAAAATGGACTTGTAACATTTGATTATTTTTCACAAAAAAAAGTTTGAATGCTGATATTTCGTTTAAAAGTCTTTCTAGTACCATGAATGTTGTTTTGATCTCTCAAAGGAGGCAATAACACAGGTGTTGACACCTTTCTGCTTCTCCAAAGGAGCTTTTTATGTGTTTGTACCAAGATTCCATTTTTATATCTTAAACTGTAAAACAGCGGGTCCAGAAACAAGATGAAACTGCTATCAAGGTAAAAGCAAGGCTGCCGATTCCATTCCTCACCTCAGCGTGCTGAGAAGAGAAGTTTTGAGCAGGATTTTGTCGATGGAGGTTTCGGTAACTGCGGATTCCTTCGGGAGGAAGGCAGGGAATCCCGTGCGGGACTCGGGGCAGGTTCTCGTGTGCCGGGACGCGCCGGGAGGCACCAGGCCCTGCAAGGAGCGAGAGGGGTCGTGGCCAGTCTTGATGCTTAGGCAATTCCATGAAATTATCCGGAACCAGTACGACTTCCATCTGCTGTTTAGTCTCCGCTAGTTCATGTTGCATGTTTACTTTAAACCAAATCTTTTTTGCTAAGCATGGTGCTTGTATTGGTTTAAATAAAATGTTTAAACGGCTCTGTCCCTGTGTCAATTGCAAAGCAGCCCCTTTAGAGTGAGCGGGAAGGCCATGAATACCAGGTGCGATTTCTTTCCTTTGAGCTGCCCAGGGTTTGCTGTGGACGGGCGGGCGTTGAGTCTCCAAGGGGCTGCTGAAATTGCTGTGGGGCCCATCCAGGGCTCCTGCCTCAGCTGCCAGCTCTGCTCCTCCTGCCAGGGCTGCAGAACCGTGTTATGGAGCACGGAGTAAACATGATCAATGCTGCTCTCTCTTTCAGGTGACAATAACCTTTTGCAAATCTGACAGCTCTTGGGTGGACCTGATGTTCAGCACATCTGGCACATGAGTGACTTCTTGGTCAACTGTGTTACTGCACTTGCCAAAAGCTCTGGAAAAGTAGCTAAGCCGCAGTGGAAGAAGAGGAGCAGCTGCTTAAAGGTGTGTGTGGGAGGAAGGCCAGGACCGAAGAGCCCTCCTGGCAAAGAGGGCCCCTGTGGAGTCCTGGGGCACCCGGCCGTTTGCTGAACGTGTCCCTTGCAGTAGGGCAGCTGGTTGCTGCTGCTGCTAGTTCCTGAGGGAGGAAAAGCCCGAGCTGACTGAAAGGCTCCGTGGGTTTCAGCGCAGGGGCCGCCGAACTGCTGCGTGCCGGGAGCTGCGTATGAACACGTTTGTAACTCGGGTCTCTCCTTGCCCCAGGGGATCGGGTTCTCCAGGCTCTTTTGCAACAGTCCCTTCTTCCAGGGGCTGCGGAGCTGCCCCCAGGTAATGTGGCTGCCCCGTGGGGCGTCCCGTGGGGACCGTGGTGGGGCTTGGGGGCTGGGGGGCTGGGGACAGGCAGGGCAGCAGCTGCGGGCAGGGAGACGGGAGCAGCGGGAAGGCGGCAGGACCCTCCCCGCGGAGCTGCTGCTCCCCACGGAGCTGCGCCGCTTCCCTCCCCGCTCTGTGGGACTCGGCCCCGAGTGCTGCGTAACGCGCGCCTGCCGCGTCTGTCATTGTCACCGCTTTGGGCACCAAACTGGGAGAGGGGCGCGGGGCGGAGGATGCCCTGTTGAAGGAACAGGGTGTCGGCGTCCTGTGCCTGGGGCCGAGCTCTGGAAGGCAGAAACGCAGCAGAAATCCAGGGATCGCTGCCCCAGCTGAGCAGGGAGCGCGAGACCGAGCGTGTCTTTAGGTAACGTCCCGTTCTAAATGTCACTCATTGGAAAACGCTGCCGGATAACCGGGAGGCGGACGTGCCGCCTCGCTCCCTGCTGCGGTCTGCCCGGCCATCTGCTCGGCCAGCAGCAAATCCGGGGCTGATTTGTGAACGTGATTAATTCAGCGAGGCTGCCGGATCAAGGGATCAGCCAGAGACAATGTTTGTGCCCTGCCTCCAGCTGTGAGCGTGCAATCGTTTGCTTCCGAAGCACAAAGCAAACTGTACGGCAGCATTACTGGGAGAATGGGAAAAGTGATCCGCTCCAGAGCCCCGTTTCCCTTCCGTGGCCCCATTCCAGCGTCCGTCCGTACAGTCTCCCACACGGCTGCTGGCCGCGTCGCGGGCAGAGCTGTTCCCCTTTCGCAGGCAGCTTCTGCGTGTCCCGGTGCCGCGGCTGCTTCCCGCTTCCCTGCTGGACTTAGGTCATGAGACCTGAGAGCTCCTGCCTTAACGCAGCCCTGTCACCCTCCCCGCTGCTCCCGGAGCGGCCCTGATGCCGCCACATCCAGCCATGCCCGTGTTTCTGCTACGGCAATTAGCAGTGGGAGTAATGAACACAGGAGGCTTCTTTAGAGTCATCATTGGGTACCAGAAGCGCTGCCACCTCGCAGCATTAGCGCTGGGGTTTCAGCTTCTCCCTTCACTCAGGCTGTCATCACTGTGCTGGTTTCTATTCGCATGAGAATTTAAAGTTACTCTCTGAAGAGCCAAGCCTAAGGATGGGGTTTTCACAGACCCGCTGATGCAGTTAGGCTAATGCAGAATGTTTCTGAAAATCTCTCAACTTGTTAAGGAGAGGTCAAAACCTGGAACCCAACTGTAAAACAGGTTTTGGAGAAACAGTTTTCGGCCCTTTGCCTCTCCGCAAGGTGGTGCTGAGCCCTAGGCCCTCGACTGCAAGGATATCCATTAACGGGAGCTCCGCGAGGCAGGAGGAAAACAAACCCTCTTGCTTTAAAGATAGGCTGAGCATTTAGCCCGTACCGAGGAAAACCGTTGCCATCTGACAGTAGATATTGGGGAAGGATTGAGGCCACGAGTGGATTCCACAGCCAGACATGGTGAGACGCCGGGCAGTGTCTGCGCATTGAGATCGCCTCTTAAGTGCGGCCCTTGGTTCTCTTGGGATTTGCCTTCGCCTGCAAAGGGGTTTCTGACTCCGGTTTGTGCATGGGGCCGTGGACATCACAGCGGAGGCTGCGCGGGGAGGCTAGAGATGGGCCAGTGAGCCCGTGGACGAGGGGTGTCTGCCCGTTCGGAAAGAAGCTCTGGGGATCTACTGAAGTCCATAATACTCGCTGCTGCCCTGGTATCTTTAACTGAAATCCCTGATTTTCAGGGATGTTGTTTTTGATGGTGAAGGAAGCGGTTCTCCCGCATTTCCCCCCGGTAATTCCGAGAATTGCCCTCGGTGCCCCCGCAGCTCCCTGCGCGGCGCCGCTCCTCGCCGGCAGCCCGAGTGCCGATACCGCCGCTTCCCGAGAGGACAAGCGATGAACTGAACAGCTGCCAGCAGCTTCCCCCGGGATTCAAATCAGGATTAAACTCGGGGAGTCCAAAAAAAAGGGAAGTGCATTAAAAGCTCTCAGCCATCTCCAGATCTCCACTGTCTCTTCCTTACACAGATCTTTTAAAGCTGTTTGGGGATTTTTTGCTTGGAGGTTTTTTTGCAAAGAGGAAGGGGAGGCTCCTGGCAGGCAGTTGTGTGCTTAGATCCCAAAGAAACTAATGAAAGGAGGATTGATTAGTTCCTTTGCTACAGACTTTAATTTCTGCCTGTGCTATCTTGGAAGGGCAGTCTATAATATAAGAGATCCTTCAATGAGCAGCTCTTAGTGGTGCAAAATTACGGCCCTCTCCCGTGTTTCCTGACAGGATGCGTGTGGCTCCAGCATCCCCTTTTTTTGCTTTTCCGAGGTAAACGAGGCCTTAGGAGAAGTCCGAGTAACCATGGAGTGCAAATAGCCAATGCTGGGTCTTCCAGCAAAGCCCTGCAGCCTCAGCAGCAAGAAGGGCCCAGAAAGGGCCCCAGAAAGTGGGTTTTAGACCTGAAGCTCAGCTTGGCTCCTCTGGGAAACAACAGACTTCCAAAGGGCAGCAAGTTCACTACGGTGTTTCCTCGTGTTGGGGTGGAGGAAATAAAACTTCCCGCTGTTAGTGTGAGAGCAGACGAATTGCGTGTGAAGCTTTCTGGCAAATGTCACTGCCCAAACGCGACGTATTTGTCCGCTGTTAGTTCTGTGGAAATCGTCCCTTGTGAGGCCTGTCCGGGAGAAGCAGCTGCGGAGGCGCTACCCGACTCTCTTGCAGGTTTTACTGCTTTCACAGAGAATGACTTTTATGTAATACCATTGAAAACAACTATGTGATGTTCTCCTCGTACTATTTGTTTTCTCCTGTTGCTGTTTCCTTTCAGGCAGACCCAAATCATATTGATTTGGGATCGCGGGAACTCGTTTTCCTCCGGGGCAGGCGCAGCTCTCCGTGCTCAGATGTTTCCTCCCCGTGCACATTCGCCGTCTCTCTCTTTTTTTCCAGACATTCTTCACACTTTGTCGTATCAAATCATCTGCTCCAAAGCGGTATCATATTTATTGCTATCGCACATCTGTCCGCCACATTTCAACCTGAAGAATATAAATTCTTTTCATCAGCTCTGGGGCAAATTTTGTTTTCAAGCCACTTTTTGTTACTGTTTTCTTGTTTCTTGGGTTTGCAGATGCGTGTGAGTCAAACATTAGACCAAATCCATATATGTCGTATTAATAGAATACAATAATGTTAGGGGAAGTTCGTATCAGCTGTATTGATATAACACGATATTAATGTTAGGCCTAGTTCAATATATGGCGTATTAATAGAATACAACATCAATATGCTAGGAAAAGCCCATATATCCCATATTGACGAAATACAATATTATATGTTAGAAAAAGCCATAACAACACATTAATATGTTAGGCCAAATATAGCACAGAATCATAGAATTGTTATGGTTGGAAAAGACCTTCAAGATCATCGAGTCCAACCGTAAACCCATCCCCACCGTGTCCCTAAGGGCCTCATCCACCCGTGTCCCGGACACGGCTGGGGACGGTGACTCCGCCACCTCCCTGGGCAGCCGGTGCTGCCCCATTGCTCCCCCACGCCGTGTTGGTGGAATAGGGTATCCATGTGTTGGGCCAAGTGTGTATATGTCCTGTCAATGTAAAATAATCCCATAAAAATATAAAAAACTATAAAATAGTAATATAAAAACTGGCTTTCTCTGACATTAACATCATTAGTATTTTAGGGCAAGTCTGCAGATGTTGTATTAATAGAATATGATACTGATGTCCCTGCTCGAGCAGGAGGGTTGGACTAGATGATCCCTGGAGGTCCCTTCCGACCACAACCTTTCTGTGACTCTGTGCTGTGTTGGAAAACGTCCGTGTACGTTGTATGACTGTAGCATCCACTAAGGTGTTGGGCCAGTCCGTGTGTGTCGGATTGACAGAAGAAGGTGTTGGCGCCAGGACACGTCTGTGCAGATCCTGGTGATGCAGCGCGGTATCAACCCGGGAGGGAAGCCGATACGGGCCCCATCAGGGCCATGGCCTCCCCCGCCGCCGGTTCTGCCGGGCGCGGGGCTCGAACGCGGGTCCCGGAGCGGGGCGGCCGGCAGGGGCCGCTGCGGCGCGGGGCGGCGGCGCTCCCGGCGAGCCCCGCGCCGCGCGCCCGGCGCCGCCATGGCCTTCACGTTCGCCGCGTTCTGCTACATGCTGGCGCTGCTGCTCACGGCCGCGCTCATCTTCTTCGCCATCTGGCACGTGAGTGCGGCCGCGCCGCCGCTACCGCCGTCGCTGCCGTTACCGCCGTCACGTCGGCGGCAGCCGCGCGCGGCGCTGCGGGTGGGGGTGTCGCCGGTGTGCGGGTCCCGGCCGGGCCGGCTCGCGGCTCCGGCCGCCGCGGCAGCGCGGTCCAAAGGCGCCCGCTTTGAACGCGAGCCCGGGCCCCGCGCGTCCCCGCGTCGTGATCCCCGTCCCCACGAGCGCTGCTCCCGCGGCTGCTCCCGCGTCCCGGCGAGCCGAGCCGCGCGCCGACGCTTGCAGCGTTGGGGCCCTGAAGACGCAGCCGCGGCCCCGTACCCATAGGTTATTTCTCGTGGATGGTGTATTTGCTTCTTCTGCGTTGCAGAATCGTAACCGTTTGTTTTTATTCCAGATTATAGCATTTGACGAGCTGAAGACTGATTACAAGAATCCCATAGACCAATGTAACACGCTCAATCCTGTAAGTTGGCGATGAACGATTTCCTCCGTGCGTTTAGGCCCAGGGCTCGTTCTCGCTCAGTTCCACCCTGACAGGCAGCAGAAATGCATTGGGTGGATGAAACGTAGCCGTTTGACAGAGCTCCTAGGGAGGCTTCTTTATCTGACTGTTGCCTCCCTTCAGGCGTGAATATTCTGACTGTTATTAATCTGTTGGTGATCTTGTCAGCTGTCGTACTAACGTTCTTTCAATCTGCTTTCTGCATTTTCGGCACAAAGACAGTTGAAAAGGTCAAAAAGATTAAAAGAGTCAAAATTGCACTAAAGGTGTGTACTGCTCTTTAGTTGAATGTTTTTAACGCCACTTCATTTTGTTAGGAACATTTGTACTACTCCTAAGATGTTTTGTTTATTGTGCTTGTTCATCTGCTTGTTATTCGTCTGTTGAGGTTAACGGCGACTTCATGAACTCCCATGATTTTTGCCAAACAACTTTGCTTGCTTACCAGGTGAAGTGGGGAAAACTGTTACATGCCCGTTTCCTACATCCCAGCAATTGGCCCGAGATAGAAATAGATGGTATTTTTCACACAGTATTTATTAAACCCTAAGGTTGTAGGAGACTAGTTGTTTTTAAACATTGACTGCATAAGTTCTAGCTTGGTGTGAGGATTTTGGTGGGTATACCAATGCAGGCCTTATTTTCAGTGTTTGTGTCCCAGGACTGGGCATGTCTCTTGGCGTCCTTTTTGGGATGCAAATCTGACAACCATCAATTTGCATAAAGGGTTCGAGCAAACTATTCCCTTGCAAAAAGGGTCTGAGCCAGCTATTTGGTGGTGTCTCTGACAGGCCACTAATATTTATTAGTATTATATATCACATACCCTGGTGAAGTGGCACCTCCTGCTTGAGGTTCTGGTATTGCCGGAGCTGCAACTTCCAGTAGCGCTTTGAAGAGTGAATTGTACAAAGTGACAAATGAATTTGCTGGGAGGGAGCTTAGTTGAACAGGCACCTCGTGACTCGGCGAGGAGCAGAGGAGAGGAGAGGAGAGGAGAGGAGAGGAGAGGAGAGGGCTCCTCCTGGGGAGCCGGCTCTGCCGCCCGCATCGATGCGCATCTAACAGTTTCCCCTGCTTGCTCTGTTCTACAGCCATTTCTGCCAGGCTACGGGGGAGGGCAAACTCTCATTGCATTTATGCATTATGATCTTATCACAGCCAATTAAGTTTTATAATGCGCATGTTGGAGGCAAATATTAACCTTCTGTTAACCCCCATGCATGGAGTGTTTACTTATATGATAGCTTTGTGAAAGGAAAATATTTAATAACTTGATATTTTCAGGTCTTCTCAAAGTTGATTAGATGTTAAGAGTAAAGTTAAGTTCCGAACTCTTAAGAAAATATAGTAGACAAATGGACAGATTCTGGGCAAATGCACAGAAGTGTTGTTTTTCTGTAAAAAAATTAAATCACTCTGATAATGAGAATTGATAGCAAGATCAGCCCCAAACAGTAACTGCTCGGTACACCACTGATGCCTTCTCTTTTTCCAGTCCTATTAGAGGAGTATCTCAGTGCAGCAAGGTCTCTTCATCATAACTATCAGGATAGAGTATGAGTTGTTTTCATGGTTATTTTCCTAGAAAAGTGGAAGGACTAAGGAAGGAACACAAGATCTGGTGGTGATAAGATTTGTAAGAGGCAGGTATTCTGGTGTGTGTGCAGGGTATAAAACCCAGGATATAAAGAAAAATGTGTTTTGAGATGTGTAATTAATAGATTTTACATATTTCAAACCCGCTAAACCCGTTTCAGTGGGCTGCCAAGCGCACTGTGTTTTGGGTAGCTAGCTTCCACCCCCCTTTTTCTTAAAATTGCCAAGTTGTCAATGGTAAGTACACCAAGAACCACCTGGAAAAAAAAACACTAAAAAACAAACAAATGAAAAAAAAAACAGACCTTGAATCTGCATTTCCTGATGACAGCTCATCTCTGTTGATGCTGATGCAGTTTTTTGTTTGGTGCTTTGTTGAAAGACACAGAATGTAGCAGCAGAGTAGAGCGTGAGGATGTCAGTCTGCTGCTGCTTGGAGATTTCTAGGAAGGTATTTTTGGTGTTTAAAGGAAGCATCTGCATAGACAGAATGAAGGAAAAATTGCAAAACACTGAATCTTTCATGTACTCATCCTACCAAAGAGTGTTATGTATATATGCACATGTCTATATGCATATGTGTGTGTGTGTGTATATATATATATATACACGCGCACACAAATTTTAATCCTTGATTTAGAAATGGAAGTTTCTTTCTTGAGAGCTTTTAGTGATCCTGATTTGAGCAGTCCAAATGTTAGAATTGCTTCTTTCTGAATTGTCCCGCCAAAGGAAGTAAAGGTGCCATTTTTGGGTCAAACGGCTTTAGGTAATTTTACTCCTGTGCTGGGTACGAGGTTCCGCTAGCTCTTGGCTTGCATTTAATCTACGTCTCTCTCCATGTTACTCCATCTAATACCACCGGTGCTACCTGGCATGTCACACTTCCCGTGACTTACAGTAACGCACAGTAGCTCTGTGCACTTCTGGGGCGCACGGTGCCGCCAGGCTGCATGTCAGGGACCCGAGCAGGTGCCCGGCCCGTGGGCCGCAAGGAGAGCGTGCCCAGGGCTGCTGCTCCTGCTGCCTCCCTGCGAGGGTGCCGGACGCCGCTCAGCGCACAGCGACGCCGCTGCTCCTGTTGCTTGATAAAGCTTTGCCTAGGATGTTCGTTTGGTAACAGCCTGAAAGCTCACGGATGGATTAGAACAAAGCTTGCAAATAGTGAAATACAGAAGACCTGCTGCAGGGAGCGCGTTTCCCATCGATATTTCTGTGTTGCATGAGGAGAAATATCTCGATGCCCTCCTCTGTTATGAGGACTGTGTATCAAGTGTAGAAGCTGGGAACAGTGCACTTAGGTAATCAAAGTGATAGATATTTCTGCATCTTTCACCTTATACAATTTTATTTTTGGTTAATTAGTATTACGTGAAAACAGCAACACATATATTGCCAGTTGTTGTTTTCACTTTCCACAATTGTCTTGTTCCTATTAGTGTTTTTAATAATACTTTTAAACAGTAACTTCAGAATAAATTTCTTAAGTTTGAATAAACAGAAGTTGTGACTCATGTTTTTCTTTTGCAGCTTGTACTTCCAGAGTACCTCATCCATGCATTCTTCTGTGTTATGTTTCTGTGTGCAGCAGAGTGGCTTACACTGGGTCTCAATATGCCTTTGTTGGCTTATCATATTTGGAGGTAATTTTGGCGAGTCCGGTGTGTCCGTGCTCGTTGTATCTCGTTCTCCTCTTGCAGTGCTTCCTGTCAAGTGTTCTGCTGCTTGGCAGCATTTGGAAAGCTTGTTATCATGGTTAAATACGAATCATTGCATTGCCTTCTCGGTAACATCTTTATCTTGTCCTGCTGTGCAAGAACCGAGCGCTGATGTGTGTGCATTCCGCGTAGCAGGGACAGGGCTGCAGTGTCACAGGTATTTGAGCAGTGGGGACCGTTGGTAACGGTGTCAGCCCTGCTGTCCTCGTGTCCCTGAGCCCCAGGTGCCCCAGTGTCTGGCCGGCACTCGTTTTAGTGGTGATTAGAGGCGATAGGGTTATGTCCCCAGGCACCAGTACAGATTAGGGGTTGACTTGCTGGAAAGCAGCTCCGTGGAGATGGATTTGGGAGTCCTGGTTGACAACCACCATTGCTACCTGTGAGGCAGCAATGTGCTCTTGTGGCCAAGGAGGCCAATGGGCTCTTGGCTGCAGCAGGAAGAGTGTCACCAGCAGGGCCAGGGAGGGGATTCTGCCCCTCTTCTCAGCTCTGGGGAGGCACTTCGAGCACTGAGGGCAGTTCTGGGCTCCCCAGGACAAGAGGGACCTGGAGCTTCTAGAGAGGGGCCAGCGTAGGGCCACAAAGATGATGAAGGGACTGGAGCATCTATCCTATGAGGAAAGAGTGAATGAGCAGGGCCTGTTGAGCCTGGAGAGGAAGAGCTTCTTTGCTGTGAGGGTGCCAGGGCCCTGGCACAGGCTGCCCAGAGAGGCTGTGGAGGCTCCTTCTCTGGAGATCTTCCAACTCGCCTGGATGCCGCCCTGTGCCCCTGCTCTGGGTGTCCCTGCTGGAGCAGGGGCTTGGACTAGATGATCCCTAGAGGTCCCTGCCAACCCCAGCCGTTCTGTGGCTCTGTGTGCTGCTCTCTTCTCTGTCTCCTCCAACCTGTTTTTGAGCAGTACCATTTATCATTGAATCAAAACACCATTTTCTTTTAAAATGAGATATAAACCTGCAAACTTGTCTGATACCCTGCCGGTGTACGGCAGAGTTTGGCATGACTCACGGCGCAGCAGCTCCCGTGTCACTGGGTGTAGAAGCTCCTGAAAAGCCTTCAAACTTCAGCTGGGAGCTCTGTGCTGCCACTGCAGCTCATGGCTCCTTTATGGAGTTGCTGTGATGGATGCAATTCCTTGTCTCAATTTGGTATGAAATGGTGGGTGTGCGGATAGGGTGCACAAAACAATGTTTTCTTCTCCCTGCAAAAAAAAAAATCTGTTGTTAATTGTGTATCGCTTCCAGGTACATGAGCAGACCTGTGATGAGCGGCCCTGGTCTGTATGACCCTACAACCATCATGAATGCAGATATTTTAGCCTATTGCCAGAAAGAAGGATGGTGCAAATTAGCATTCTACCTTCTATCATTTTTTTACTATCTATACGGGTAAGTTCTTCTTCTTTCTTCTCCCATTTAATTTAAGTCAGAGACTTTCTGATAGGGCTTAGTGTAGAAGAGAAATTGTACATGAAAACATATATAGCATCAGCATTCTCGAATATGGTAACTGTGGATTCTTTTTCTGTTTTAAAACACAAGTTGTAACTTGGTTTTAATTACTGATTTGAACCTTTTTATATCAAAATTGCTTCAGAAAACCTGACTGGCAACTTGAAAGCTCCAAGCGTTTCTTCCTTTAAGGCCAGTTTAATAAATCCCCAGTATTTCCATCAAGAAGCTGGAATAGTAATTTTCTAGTGTAAGTGGTTACTTTGGTGTAGGTATGACTTGTGTTAAAGGCAGAAGAGTCACTCCAGAAGGGGAAGGTGTAGGAACCACAAAAGCCAGGGCAACCTCCAGGTTTCCTTCCTCCCCCTGCTCTCAAGCCAGCAGCCACCCCTGGTGCTGCGTGTTTGTGTGTCACACACTGCACAACAAGGGGAACCGCCGTGCGGTCCCCCTTTCTCTTGGTGTGCTGCAGTTCCTACAATGTAACTAGAACAGTCCAAGGCTTTTACCATGTCTTAATTGACTTTATACAGGACTCCCCATCTTAATGTTTGTTGATCTAGTGACAGCTGAGCTTGTTGCATCCATGTCATATTTTATAATGCCATTATTTTAGTTTTTTAAAAAGTCATGAAATGGGGTGTGCTGGTTTTCTAAAAACTTCAGTATGGTTGCAATCCATGTGTCTCATAGCAATTTATTTCTTAGAAGAATACATGTAAACTCTATAATGTTTAACATTATATATATATGGGGGGGGAGAGAGAGAGAGAGAGATGTTTAAAAGTAATCAAAATGTTGTTATCTTAATATCTTTTATTTTCCAGCATGATTTATGTTTTGGTGAGCTCTTAAGAAGACTTTCAGTGAGCTTTGTTCCAGTTAAGTGCATGCAAAAGCCACAAAACATGGATTCTTTCCAACAAGAACCTGTTATCAAGACTAAATATGGAATCTGATGATTGCATTTGCTTTAGAAAAAATGACTCCCCTCTTTTTAAAATATTTCCACATTTTATACCTGTGGAAAGACTGTTTTCTTATATTTTACTGGGACAATGAAATTAAAGAAAATTAAATGTAAATTAATACAAAAATTGGTTTCAAATGGTCAAAATGTTTTGACTTTGCACTCCATAAGGAACAGCCATAATCTTCAAGTAGCTATTCATTACGTAGTGTACTAGGACTTTTTTAACTGGGCTTTATAGTGGTTCATTTGGACTTGCAAATCCCCCTCTACCTAGAAATGAGCTGTAGCTGTGAAGCGCTTGAGAAGGACTGAGAGCTTTGCTTGTTTACCTGTAGGGGACTTCAGTCTCAGAGGTGAATACATGGGCACAATTGCAAAAATAGTAGTTCTGTTTTTTATTTTGCTTTTTTTTCAATTTCTATATGGTTAAAGTTTTCCTGTATATGCATGACTGAGACATTTCCTGTATGTTCATCAAATATTAGCATTGTTTTAATTTCAAGCATATGTCATTGTGATAGAGAAGACAAATTGTCCATGAAGGAATGAATTTAAGTGATTTTTTTTTAATGTCTGTGCAGTCTTAATAACAAATTGACAAAGTCCAATGGTAAAAGTACTCCTGAATTTGATTAATGCTACAGACCTTTTGAAAGCAGAAACTGAAATTGTGAAACTGCCCTCCTGTTCCTTAGTGCAATAAACAATAAAAATCCAATTCAGAGATGCTTATTTTTACCTGGTGCCTTGTTTTGTTTTTAAATTGAACAGATACTTTCTGTATTTATCTGCTTATTTTATGATGTAAAATTGTATTGCCTTTAAAAATAGAGTTCAGGTTTGAATTGTGTCTGGAAAAGGAATACTTTAATTTCTATTTTTTTTTTTAGAAGAGGGGGAGGGAAAAACCTTGATATAAAGTGGTACTATTGCACTGTAAATTGTTACTTGTGCAGCTGCTTAATCTAGGAATAATAATTGGGAATTTTTTCCACTTACCTAGACTAGAGAATAATGAAATAGCTTTCCAGTCTTGCTTTTGTATAGACTTTATTTGTTCACTTTGGTATTCTCTGCTGTGAGATGCAATAAAGATTTTAAGAGCAGCTGTACTGGGCTAGACTAGAAATCCATGTAACCCAATACTGACGTTTTGGATACTGGTCAATAGCAAGCAGTTGAGGAAAACAGCAGGAAACAGGGTTGGTATAGAAGGTTTTTTTTTTTTTTTTTTTTTCTATTCCACTGAATAGTGGCCAAATATATTTGAAACTTACATATTTCAGATTTTGTGAGCCAGAGGTTATACATCCTTAACAGCCTTTGAACAGCGTTTATTTTTCAGTAATTTAGTTGTTCTTTTATAGCATCGGGTGAAAGATATATCCTGGAGCAATGAGTTCTGCAGCTGAATTACTCAGTATGTAAAAAACACTAGTTGGAAACTTGCATGAGTTCATTTGGTACCTATAAACCCCTGTTCTTGAGCCGTATTGGAGATTTCACCCTTTTCACCTTTTCTATGATGGGCATGATTGAATAGATCTTCATCATCTTTTTTTCAGTGCTGAGAAGTCTGTTTAATGTCTTCTGGAATAGAAGTCATTGCATAGCCTTGAATAACCAATTTCCTTCTTTAAGATGGAGGAGACCAGAACTGATCTCATTATGTAAGACTTAGATACACAGTGGATTTAGAGTGGTGCAGTTTTTGCTCTCTGCCTCAGATTTTTTAATATACTGTTGTATCAATACTTACAGAAAATCAGCTATGATAACTTCAAGTTTTCTTTCCTTAAATATAACTCACGGCTTACTCTGACGTATTATTTTTCTCATATGTGTTTCTTCTTTGCATTTATTGACACTTAATCTCACTCTACTGCTTGGGTATTCAGCAGTATGAAATCTTTCAAAGTTATTTTAGACTCTTCCAAGCAGTTTTGCAGCAGTTCCAGGCTTTATCTAACTAACCACATTATCTCTGAAAACTGTGAGGAACCCTCAGATTTTTTTTTCCTTATTGTTTAATCCATTTTTACCAGTTGTTAATTGTCAAGAGAATTTTATCCCTCATTCAGTTAGTGTGGAGCTCTTAACAAAATATTTATTGAAAGGCATTTTGTAAACTCCCGAATATTTTTCGTACCACATCATCTTTATTTTCCTGCTGTTTGCCTTCTTCAGAGACCTCTCAGTTATGCCTTCAGGCTGCATAAGTAAAACTAATCAACTCTTTCTGGTGTTTGTGTAGTTATTGATTTGTTATGGAAATGAGATTTACTGGCTTATAGCCTTAACGTCTCTAAGTTTCTAAAAGCCCTCTCATTCCTTTGCTGCTTCAGGCTTATTTAAACCAAGTTATATACCAGACTAACTGTGATAGTAATTTAAAGTTCATCTGTTCTTCTGCAGCTTTTATGATGATGGCATTTGGCCTTCAAAGTCTTTTTTTGGTAATGGTTTACTTTTAAAGTGTGTAATATTTCAGTTTGAAGGAATTCCTGACTATTCTGCTAGGGAAGAATTCTATATTGGAAGTTTGAGCACATTTGTGGTGGTTAGTGTAGTTGAGAATTACATTTTTGCTATTTGTGTAAACTCTTTATGTGAAAGGTTGTCATCTTCTACATCTTGCTGCAAGAACAAAGATACAGTTTATGTTGCTGTTCCTTTGTTCTGCCTGGCTAGTGAGCTGAAATTTAGGACTTTTGATTGGTCAGTTTAGCTGATGAAAAACACAATCTTTTCAGCTATCCTAAGACTTGATTTGTTGTGCGGGAAGCCTAGAAAAGGGGATCAAGATGATGTGAAAAAGAAACAGAAAACTTTAAATCTGCATAGACGGATTAGCTAGGAAAGCTGCCTTCAAATGACAGATTCAGTGGCTGTGTAGTCTAAAGAACAGATAGCTTTAAGGTAGGCCTATTCTTGTTTTCCTGTGAATATTTCCAGCTGTGGTCCTGACACTACTTCAATCTGTAACTTGTAATTCTCAGAACTGTCTGACAGTAGAGCTTTATTAACTTTCAGTGGGTCAGGTGCGCTTTAAAAAAAGGATTTTTTTCAGGGTAGTTTAATGTTAGTTTAATAGTTTAATGATAGCTTAACAACAAACTTTGTCACTTAAGATAGTACCTTTCATAGTCTTAGATGGAATCTGATAGCATTTAACTTCTTCTGCAGACCACATCCAGATATGAAATAACCTTTTCCAAGGAGACCTAGTGAAGTGTTTGCAACACTTGCATTGTCCTGTGAATTAGCAAATTCAGGCCCTCACACTGCATCAGTGAGGCACCTTTACTTGAAAATTACCACTTTGGGAAAGCATCGTCTCTGCCCGGTCCACCCATCTGCTTAGGAAAATCTTACAGAATGTGGAGGGAAGGAGGGAGAAAACACAGCCAGGCTTTACACATCTAATTTGAAAGAGGATCCCATGAGTGCCTGCATATGAATATTCCTGAACAGTGGTTCTGAACAGAGCAAGCCCACTTGCTGGTATAGTTCTACTATTGGACTTGAACTCAAAGCCAACCCTAGAGCCAAAATAGTTCCGTAGAGTCTGTTCTGCCTGCTGAGGATGATTTAATACATGAGAACTCAAGAACTCAGAAGATCTCTAAACTGTCCAAACATTGTGGAGAAAGGTCAGAAGCAAAAATTAAAACTTAACATTCTGGGAAAACTGAGTTGTGATAACTGCCAAAGAAGTTGTTGAGAATGGTTGGTTGGGAAGGGAAGGAGCTTTTAGTGCTGCTCTTCTCAAAATGTTAGCTCTGACCAGTAGAACCTCCATGTATTGGTTCCTGTGCTAACCACCATCTGGGTACAGGGATTTGACCCTTGGACCTGGCTTCCTGCTCAGCCACCTTTGAAAGTCATCTGCTCTATAACTGGTATCTAAATTCCTTCAATTGCAAGGATTAAGCCCTGAATAGGGGACAGCCATATATATTTTTTTGTTTTTCTGATTTAAGTGGTAGAAGCATCAGGGAAAAGAACAACACACAGATTGATTGAAGTAGTCTAGGTAAATAATCCCATGCTGTGTTAAACTGGAAAACTGTTACTGTCTGCTTTAGCAGTGGAAAAAGAGAACAACATTTAGGCAACAATTAAACTAATCTAAATTAGATTTCTTCTGATAATATTTAACATTCATTTGAGTGTTTCTGTCCAAATAAAGTATTAAAAGGCTATAAAAAAATCTTGTAAAGCCAGCAAAGCAGAGTTCAACTCAAAACTGCAAGTGCTGTAGTAGTGAGAACATCTCACAGCTTAAAGTTATTAAAACTTTATCAGATAGACTTGGATGCTGTCAGGAACAAGTGATGTTAACTATGAAGACAGACATGTAATAGTTACTGAAGACAAGCTCATATGCCTTGTAAGGCACCAGCAGGAAAATCATTTTAAGGCATTGAGCATTAGAGACTGCCAAAGAGCAGATGAAGATGCTGTAAAGCTTGGAGGATTCCTCTCTCCTTCTCCATCTTATCCAGGCTGGTTTGCCTGCTGTATAGTTTTAGACAATACCCATTTCCAAAGTTATTTAATCCTTCAGAATGAAAAATATAACCTCCAGTCTGTTTGTTTTCTTTGGACTTATTTCAAACCTTGGGGTATTTTTCACCATCAGACACAGGTTAGATGGATCTTGGCTAGGATCCTATGATTTCTCATAAAAGGTGCACAAACTCAAGGGGCAGTTGGGAGGCAATTCCTAAAGTCTCCCAGGAATGAACACCCAGTTAATTCCTCTTGCATCTTCTGGCTGCATTTGTTTTTTTTTGGCAGGATCACCACCTCTTCCTTCTCGAGCTGTGCAGTGCTTGATGCCCCCTAAAAGAAAGGCATTAAACTGCGAGGCTGAGCAACAGGTTCATCTTCTGTTTCTTGAGAGAATGTCCCGGGAAGAAGGCAGAGGACAATCTCACCCAGTACTAAACAGCCTGAAGGCTACTGTGAAAGTGGAAGAGCCAGAGAAACAGTGTGGAATAACTTCCTGTCCCTGAAAGCTTGTCCCTCCACCTTCTCAGCTATATCCTTAGAGCTATACCATGACATACCTATGTCACTCACAACAGCCTCTACAGAGGCAGAGAACTGGACAGAGTTACTGTCATTTGATTGCATCATTCTCAGAAATGGGCTCAAAACAGTATAAACTAATCTGCTACCTGTGTCTCCATTGTAACCACACTTAAGGTTCAACAAGAGTTTGGCTCCTTCAGACAGTGCTGTCTTATGAGAAGGGGTTTGTAGAACAGCTAAGTTCATCAGCTTTTGCCTTCCTCTTCTCAGTGCTTGCAGAGACATGGCCATCCAAAGCCACCGTTAACAGCTGATTTGTTTTTAAACAGGCTCTGTACAGCCATGCTTTACACCTCGATATGAAAACACAAGGATACAGTTCTTGTCTGAATGTAATCAAAAGGAACAGTGATACAAGAAAGTTAGCCCTGTACTTATTGCTATAGAATTAATATTCTATCTCCCTTTTACTTTTCAGGCCCTCATTAACTAGCGTCTTTTAAGATAAACTGCAGTGTAAATCCCTGTTCCTGTATGAAGATACATCTAGAAGTACAAGAGGATAGAAAAGAGCCTGATGAAGGACAGATCTTGTTATTCTTTAAATCTTACTCTAGATTAAGGCTTCAATAACAGATGTGAGCTAGTGATTGCTGCAAGCTTCTGCATCAGCAGGAAGGCTCAAGATTTCAGTGGAGGTCTGTGTAGGAGCTGTCAGCAGGAACATTCAAAGACCACAGATCAGAGAGAGCTCTTTACCATGAGCTCAACTATAATGATGTCTACAGAAAAGGCTTTAGAACAATTTAAGAGTGAAATCTGCACTGCTAGAACCCACTGAGGTCCAGAGATACATTATCCTCCCACAACATCTGCTTTAGCTTACAGCTCATGTCATATATGAGATCATCCAACTTAGCAGCAAGGACTCGTGTGGTGCCATTCAACACACAGTAAGAGCTTGCTGGACAGAGGAAAAAACAATATATAATAATAATAAAAGGCAGCTTTCCCAGCTTGAATTAGTTGTAAAGCACCTGATTGTTATTTGACATGATACCAGTGCAACTGGTCCTGCTTTTGGGGAGAAGTTTGTATTTTACATGAAGAAAGGGAGGCAAAGCCTAGTTTATTACTGTTTTCTGGTTGCTTTCCAGGCAGCTTCTGAGCGTTTCCAGAGTTCTGCAGTGCTTGGCAATATCAGGAGCATCTCCATCATGAATAGGATAGTGGTGCACAAAGACATCATACTGCTGTAGACAGCTCTAAGGTTTGGAACTTAGTACTTGAAGAGCAGATATATTCTGTGGCCCACAGCTCCTCAATTCCCCTGCCAACAGATTAAGACACTTACAAATACACAAAGGCCTATCAACCTTAAGGATAAACAGAGCTATGATTAACCAAGCTACTTGGTACTGATTCTCCTCTTTAATCTTTAGGCTGGGACTGTAGGAGTCAACAATTTTCCCTCTGAGCAGCATTAACTTCTGCAGAACTGCCCCTGGCATTTGCCTTCAGGTAACCATGAGAGGAGTTTTCTCACGGGAAAAAGGAGATTAAAGGTTTGTGACTCTTCTTGATCCTAGCTACTTTGAAAATGCCCTCTCCTGCACACAGCTTAGCAAGGCTCCTAGTTACTGCAAGACACACAGATGCCTATACAGGGCCAGCCAGTATCAACTATGCAGTTAGGATTTTGTATGATCTAGTAGCTTGTAGATAATCCACATAGAAAGTGGTATGGCACACTTGCAAGAGGCATTCAGCACTTTAACAACAATTTAACAGGATGTTTGCTCTATCTAAGCACAGTGTTATTAAAGCTTGGAGAGACGCAGCTGACAGACATCACCCCAGGAAATCTTTACAAAAACTGCTCTGCATTTTAACAACACTGCATGTTCAGAGAGTATCTAAAACAAGACAAACAAAACCAAAACCACACACCCTACTATGAAAGGGTTAATTTGATCAGAACAGCATCACTTTGAGAAGTCGAGCCCTATTTTAGATACTTTACGTCTGTACCTTTAGACCCAAATTAGACAAAGAGAGCAGTCTGGAAGTAATAACCAATGCTTTCAATTTACCTGTGTATTTTTCTTATCCATTGCCTGGAACTCAGAGGCAGTTATACACTGGCTAGACATGTTACTCATCTATGCCCTTCTGAAGATTTCTCCTAACACCCTTAAATTTGCAAAAAAATTACAAGTGAAGTTTACTCTTCTAGGTAAGTGACACTTAAGGAATGACTACTGCAAATAGTGGGATGGATCGGAAGCAGCGTTAAGAAAAAAATCCCAAGCAAGCTTCACTATACATACCCACAGACGCTGATAGTCTTATCTGCAAATACACTACTAGTGCAAAGCACTGTCTAAACACCATTATCTACTTAAGACTATTATGCGATAGAATTAAAAGAAAATCCCCAGGTCTTTAACCTGTTACGCGTTTTCCAAATGCCAAGTTGGGTTTTTATAACTGAGTTATCATTACAGAGTAATAAAAAGACTGCCTAGACAGCACCTTGAGCTGGATAGCTGACTGGTAGAAAGGCAGATTCCTGTTTGGAATCTGCAGCACCAGCCACACTCAGAAGTCCTCCTCACTATCCAGTTATCAGCAAATCACAACTTCATTTCTTCTTGCCTTCAACACTCCCAGGGCATTCTACAACTCCTACGGAACACTACACTGCTGAGTAAACAGAACAAGAACTTTGGGGCTACAAAGGTATTACCCATCTTCCGCTTCAGACACACCTGCAAGATTCAGCAACCGCTTCTTATTTTGAGGGGAATATCGTTCAGGAACTTAAGAAGCAAGCAGGAGTCCAAGATAACCTAGCAGAACACAGAACAAAACACCAGAATGAATGATTTTAATAGTCTGAATAGAAGTAGGTACTAAACAGTCATTTTCAAGGAAAAATGAGAAGCTAATCCAATTTTAACAAACAAGCTCCTGCCACAAAATGTTCTAGTATTATTTCTACCAAAAAAAAAAAAAAGTATCCAATGCAAGTAGCATGCTTCATCACTATACTTTCCCTCCAACCGTTGATCTGGGGATAACAAATCCCTACACTTGTGCCAAAACACGAAGGCTAGGACCTGCCTTCAGAATTCCAGTAGTTCCACCCAGGGCAAGGCCACCTCCACACAGCATCAGAAACGCTCACTCTGACCACCACTTCCCACTCCTTCTGGAACGTTCCCCAGCCCCTTCCTCACCCTGCTCCCGCCCACTGGCTGCACCTCATTGGCTGGTGGCTGGTAATCTTCATGCTCATTGGCTGGGAGCTCTGTGGCGGGAAGGGGCTGTGTCGTATGGAAGGTGCTGAAGGGATGGAATGGTGGCTCAGTGAAGCACTGAGTCGGTTGCTGTCCAGTGAGTTATTTGTGTACTGTGTTTTTACAGTATTTCTGACTGAAAAGTGGGTACAATTAGCTCTTCCACCACCACTGTCCACCACCTGCTGAATTGCTTCTAAATCCCCTCTGCACTTTTTGCCTGGGAAGTTGTTCCAGAGACGAATGGGGCTAATGAGCAGGAGGTGTGCTCAAAGTGCTCCCTAGAGGCCCTGTGCTCCAGGGGGATTTTCTTTTCAGTGGTACAAGGACAGACTTCTTGCTGTGGTTGTTGGCTTAATGCAGATGGGAGGGAAGGAAGCATCTGAGGTAAAGGGGGACCTCAGCTCCTGAGAAGACCCTTGTAAGAAATGAGCTGCATCCACAATGCTGGTGTCCAGGACTTGGAGACAGAGGTGAGCTTTTAGCTGTGGCGCGTGGGAAAGGAGGGATATTTGTAAATTGAGTAGGGTTTGGTGGTTTGGTTGATCATGAGTGCTTGCTCTTTTAATGTATGTAACACCAAATATTCCTCTATCAGCAGGGCGCTGAGCTTCTGAGACTCTGAAACCTATGTAGATGTTTTATAATAGCCTTGCTGCTCGTGCTGCTGCACGCATGGTTGATTCCCAACTCCACCAGCATTTGGACAGAAAGCTGGAGATGCTCCTACTAAGTGCTCCTTCTGTGGTAATTCCTGCTGGGATGTGCCTCCATCCAGTCCTGCCATGTGCTTTGCCTTCAACGTTCCTTAAAGATATATATATATATATATATATATATATATATATATATATATATATTCCAGTAAGAAATCCGCTCCTGGAAATATTAAAAAAAAAATTACAAAAAGACAGGTCCAACAAACAAGATTTTCCCAAGAGCCCCATATCCCAGGCTCTAAATGCAGGAATATAGAACGAATTTGGGGCCTGGCAGCGCAGCATCTATACAAAATTTGTAATGTAAGAAAGTAGTAAATGAAAATCTGGACAGATCTGGTGGGCTAGCTAAGAACTTTTACATAAACTAACTGTGAGTGGGGTGAAAGCAATCACATACAAAATAATGTGGGTTTCAGGTCATTTCTATTCTTCGTTTTCTAGCAAGCAGTCAAGCTCCTTAGGGCCAGCTAGCTTTCAAATGTTACTCCATTTTAAACAGATCCATGGTACTAAAGTCTGTGTGCACCGAATCAAAGACAAAGTGAAGGTATTCGTACCCTTAATTTATACCCTGCATATAGGTATGAATAAGGTTAAGCCTAACCTGTTTTTACTGTCCCTGGGATGAGCCCTTGTCTCTGGGGACAGTGGTGTGCTTCACATGTGCAGTATTTTCTGTCTTCTCTTCTGCACTTAGGTTTCCAGACAAATTAAATAATTGATTTACTTCAGATAAAAGCCCATGAGTGAGCTAAAATATATGCAGTGGAGACAGGCAGAAACAAAAGTGGAGGAGGAAAAAAAAAAGAATTTTATGGTATAAAGCTACCACAATTATCTCATTTACAGATAAACCTTTATTGAGCAAACTGTATTATTTTCTGCAAGGAGCTGAAATAAGATAAGGTGTATTCAAAGCACCATGATCATTTTCATTGGTAAAATCACTGGTAATTGATTATTCCAAGCAAAATGTGTATAATGCTGAAGACTTGATAGTATCTCAGTACATATCTCAGTTTCTGGAAGTTGCTTTTTAGTAAAACTAATTAATATATCTAGTGTTCCAAGAGATGTACTGTAATGTCTTTGGGCACATGTCACTGGTGATACCATCAGAAGATGCCCTGGGAATATCGTTGTTTTTGGAGAAAAAAAAAAACATAGATGGAAAAAAATTTCAGAACTTTCAGTCATGACTTTTTTTTTCCCCTAATAGTTATGCTCACCCACTTCTTTCTCATGTCAATGTAGTGTCTGGTTTCCATGTATTGTGGCACAGGAATGGTTTCCTCCAACACAAAATGCATATTCAAGAACAGCAGCTGACAACTAATTAAAAATGCCTGACTTTCTATTGTGTATTTGCAGAAAAGCCAAACGCCAGTACCTTATAAGGCTTGCAGTGTGCCTCACAACAATGGAAAATTCTTACTACATGAGATAGAATTGTGCCAGGTTTGGGGAGACAGTTCTAACTTGAGGCACAGAGGAAAAATTAGAATTGCAAGCACAATTTTAGGAGGTTCCACATTATTACTCAGTTCTTGAAATACATTTGAGTGTGCTTTGGTTAGATTTTTGTTACAAAACTCTGCCAATAAATCTTTGAGAACTAGAATTATATTCGAATGGCAATTATCTTCATCAAGGCAAAATGTTTGCTGAAGGTAGGTTCTTTACAAGATGAATTATTTCAAAAAAATCAAGCAACTACCTTCCACAGTCATATTTTTTGAGGGATTTTTTTTTCTTTGTGTGCACTCATCTTTTCACTGCTTTCCATCACAACCCAAATGGATTCATGGCAGACAGCAGGCTGGAAACACAAAACTCATTGGTCATCTGTCTTTTCTGTCAATAGAGCTTCAAAAACAAAATTTCTCTGTAGCTCTGAATAAAAACACCCTGCCTGCTGAGAACAGTTGCTGGCTTGTGAAGTGACTTAGTTGTGAGTATAGTGTTATATGATGCTGCTGCCACAGAACTGAATTTATAGATTGCTTTGCCAGGATAGTAGCATGGAGTTAAGAGTTGAAAGTAAAGCAGAGGGGGTTAAGCTCTGTCTAGCCCTATAAATCCTACTTGTCTATTGAATTAAAACCAGAACTGAGATTTGGCCCCAAAGCTGATGATGAAAAACAGTGTTGTAGAACACCGACTGAGGACACAGGTAGATAAATTAGAGGTCCATGTGACTCTGAATTGCTAGAAAAGCTGGTTTTCTAGGAATGGGTGCATTACTGCTTTTATCGAGACTGATTACATGTGTGTCACTGAATAAATGTACTTGCTGTCCTCAGGGCAAATCCCATTGTATTCTGGATTTAAAAGTGAAGTCTCTAGAGCTACAGTGAAGGCCTAGTGATAGTGGAATAAAAAAATGTGTTGTCCTGTGTAGTTGACCTGAAATTATGCACATTCCTTGTTCTGTATTTCTGTGGAAGAGTGAATTTTCTGCTTTTTATCACAGTTCTTGCATATTTCTTCTGTTTAAGTTAAATACAGAGAAGTTAGGCTTATTGTGGTAAAGAAAGTCTCTGTAATGGTGTTTTGTTTTCCTCTCTCACGACTTCTTTCTACAATTTTCTTTCTCCATTCCTGAAGAATACATTATAATAGTAAAGGTAATTTAAAAGTGGCTTTTTTGTTTAGCATAGGAATTGCCTGTTAATGGAGTAAAAGTTGTTAATTTATAGCTTTTAGCGTGGTGGGGTTTGATTGTAATTTAATTGCACAAGCATTCTGAGATTGTGAATAATGATAGCAGTTGATGGCAGCAATATGGAAGATGAGACTATAGCAAATTGGCTATTTCTGCTCCAAAGCAAGATGTTTGTGGAAATCTACAATGCGTTGTGCATGCAGTAACATATTGCGTGTGCAATTGTTTGATTATATAATACAAAATACAATATCTGGAAGAATTGCTGAGCATCAGCATTTGTCAGTGGCATCACCAATATCAGTATTGTTTATTCTAAGTTATAGTCTGTTGTCATATAGATTTTTTTCATCATAGAGACCTACTTATTCTTTCTTACTTTTCAAATATTCCTTAGTAAAGAAGATGAAAGAAAAAGCTTTGTACATCAATGATGCTGTTCTTCTGTCACTTCCCAAAGTGCTCCTGGCCAAGCTAAGGTAGTCAGCCTGAGGCTAGAGCTCTTGTGTGTTTCTGATTTGCTATTCCAAACTTTTTTTTTTCTGTGATATTAAATTTTTGGTCTATGATAGTATAGGTTTTGCAGTGGAGATGATATCAAATCCCAAGCAGACAGACAAGTTATTACCTCATTCATTGTGAAACCAGCAGGAGGTGAAGTTTGGTTTAAGTACTTGTGAAATAATTAAAAAACTGTAATAAAGGTAAAGGAACTAAACCAAATTTTTTAAAAAATGAGCCTGTGTTCAGGTTATATTTAGAGCTTGGCATCCAGAAAAAATTTTGAATGCTCTGGCATACTAAACATTTAATTAAAAAAAAAAAGCTATAGTATGAAGTGTTAACAGAGCATAGGATTGAATGAATTTACGTATTCTCTTACTCTTATATAGCTTTTCGTTTTTTTTCTTTTCAGATCGTTTTAGCAAAATTAGGTGTAGTCTTGTCAAACGGGATTACTTATGAGATTTTTCAGTTCTGGGTTGCATTTTTAATTATGATACTAAGAATGATCACCTCTTGCAAATCACAAAAAATGTTTTCAGGGGGCTCGCTTTGGGAGGTCAGAGAAAAGAAGGGAGGATGTTGAAGTTACCACCATCAGTACAGTGGATTTGGTGACCGAACTGTATTGTGCTCTGTTGTTGCTTGTGTCTGGGATATGCACGGTAACCATAAAAGGCACTGGTTAAAGCATTAGATACAAAGTCAGAGAATTCTTTTCTTAGATCTGTAGCCATTCCTCTTAACCTGTTCCCTTAAGCAGTATACTTCAAATAAAGATTTGCCCTGAGGATGTTACATGTTAGTGGATATAAATTATTGGCATGGTTCCAAAAATAAAAACATAAAAACAAATTAGACATTTTATTTTAAAGATTTGAAATGCATCTGTGTGTATGTCTGTCTTTTATATTTCAGATTTTTATATTTCACATTCTAAGAGCAACAGAGTTATCAAATATTCTCATTGAATCACTTGCATTACACAAGTAAATAATTTTTACCTAGTCATGTGCATAGTATGTCCCAAAACTGTAAACAGACAAGAGGACTGTAGTCATCAGAAGATTAAGCTGGGTGGTAATGGCAAAGAGATCCAAGTGACACACATGTCTGTAGGCTGTGCAACGCAAGAAAAATGACCAGATGAATTATACCTACATGCTGCCAGCAGGTATGTCATTTATTTTGCTGGGTGTCTACTTAGTTCAGAGAAAATCATCCTGGCTCAAAATCTGATGATCAAAACATCTGTAAGTAAAATGCGTCACTTGTGCCCTTCAACCCAGCCCATCTAAAGCCCCATCTCCAGCTGAGGCCGATGCTTTAGGAAAGCTCAATAGTAGACTTCTGGGGAGACTTGAGATGTTGCAGTCCTTTAGTTACATTTTTCAATTCCAAATCCTGCATATAGTAATCCGTAATTCATGATGGATGTATTTAGTCCTTCCTCTCAGTATGAGGGTTTGGTTTCAGTCCAGCTCACATTTTTAAATTGTTTTAGGCTAGACCAGCATGTAGATAGAACATATTGTAGGCAAAATTTATTTGAATAAAATCTGCCCGCAGAGAATTATAGATGGATCTTGCAATATGGTAAGATGGTAGAAGAATTTCAGAATTGATTAACATAGAAAAATGCATACACAGAAAACAACTCTTAGCTGTATGCAATCATTTTTTATTTATTAGTTACTAGTATTTAGGAGGAAGATCCTGAAGTCGCCAGGGACAGTGCTCTCCACTTTAGTTATGCTCAGGAAATGTGAGAAAGGCAAATGGAAAGTGGGAGCATTCTTAAAAGCAGAAGAGAGACCAAAATACAGAAAATAAATTATACCCCTGTATAAATCTGTGTTTTGTAGTAGGGCTTTGAACAGTTTTAAAATCCAAACTAGCACTATTGGTTCTACTCTGATGACGGAGCTGACAACTAAGATCATTTTTCAGTGTGCCCGGATGATTTATATTTGTTGCTCAGTTTCTTTGGTGTTGGGGAAATGCTGATTTCTGCAGGGTAGTGGGACATATTTATTGTGGGGAGCTCTTTGGTGCATTTCTGTTGATTATAAGAGTGATTTTCGACCTGCTCCCATTGCTGTTAAGTGTGTTTTCTCATCCTGGTCTGTGGTTTTGGATTTATAGGCTTATCAGTTGCAAGCAAGTTTCAGAACCTTTAGGGTGAAACTGCTTCATAATGCACACTAATACTTGTTTAAGGATGTTATCTTATCAAGCAATCTGTATCTTTCCATCTGAGCCTTCAAGGCTCTGAATACCGACTTTGAAAAGAGAGGCGGGGGGGGGGGGGGGGGGACAGCCTGTGTGCAGCAAACCAACACAACCTTCGTACACTCGATATTCTGTACCCGATTGAGGGAGAAGAGTGAATAATTTTTGTCAGGCCCGACTTACAGTCCTGTGCCTATGGACAGTGTAGAGCCCGGAGAGCTCGCACCGAGCTTTGCTTGTGAAAGAGGAAGCAACTCCCTGGTGTGAAGCTACAACGATCTGAAAAGCATCTCTGGGCAGGAGCCGTAGTAGCTTTTCACTTAAGTGAAGCCTCCAAAAGGCTTTGCAAAGGTGTGGATGATCCTACCCGGGTTTACTGTCCCGTGACAGTAGAGGGCGGTGTTGTCTTAAAAATTCAGACCTTGCACCCATCAATGCCTTTCTTGTATAAATTGCTGCAGAAAGAATGAAGGTTTTTATCTTTAGAAACATATAGGATCAAATGTCTGTATTATTCTTTGTAAATGTTATCTTTGTTAAAGATACTTGTGGTAACTATCAGGTTTTACACCACACAGAAACATTTATCTATATTTAGTGAGAATTACTGAAGTAGAATCATAGAATCATAGAATGCTTAGGGTTGGAGTAAAACCACCGTACTACTGTTGAAGCAAATAATAAGATCAATAGTGTAAGAACACTAAAAAGTCTCCTGTAGTTAGGTCTGAAATTAATGTTTTCAAGACTTAGAGAAAAAAAAATAATTCATGAACTGGTAATTACTATTTGGTCTGTTACATGAATATTAGTAAATATATTCTAAAAGCGTTTTGTAAAAATTTGCATGTTAAAGTTATCTAGCCTTCATCTGTATACATGGAGATGGTTGACTGCCAATTGAGGCACTAATCCAGCATTTAGTATTCAGGTGGTTAGTTCTGTTTACACAGACTATTCTTATGGATATGGACAGTTTGCATGAGTAAAAGCTAAACCATTAATGCTTAAGTTATACCCCCCTACACACACACACACACACACACACACACCCCCATGCACGTGCAAAAAAAAAAAAAAAAAGACTGAGTAAACATTATGGTTGTATTTGTGAATATTTTTGATTTGTGTTTTTTTTTTTTAATTTATTTTTTATTATGTCTTTAACACATTCCTTTTATTTTGCATATCACTTTGTATTCCTGACATGTCAGCTAGTGACTAGTGCACTGAAACATTTGGCCACTATGAAGGAGAATGACTGAACTATTGCAGATGGCCTGCCTTGATAAACTTCTCCATGAATTAATTTGTTGCAAATGCCTTTAGTCTCCCAATTGTGTTTTCCTCTCACAGTCCTGTGATAGTTCCCTATGGCTCCGGGATGGAACAATCCTGGGCAGTAAAGAGATTGAGATAATGACAGTCCATGGTGACAGCAGGGCTGGCAGAGCCAGCCTGGGGGAAGAAAGACACATACTTGCCAATAGAAATACCTCCATCCTTTGGGAATTGTAGCTTGGGAATCAAAGCTGACCTCATAGACAAGAATGATGGAGAACAAGCTTTTGATTTATGACTAGATGAAGCTCAAAGTCTGCCCTTCTGATCCTTCTTTACAACACACCTTTTGTATTTTATATGAGCTCTTTCACTTTATTCTCGGAATGTTATCTTCTGGGGTATCATCTTCAGGTCTTTCAGTTTCATAATAGTTCAGTCATCTCCTTCCTAACATTTTTTTTTAAATGAAACTAAAATCCCTTTCTAGTATCACAAATAAACTAGCCATTTATATTTTACATGACTGAGTAGCTGCTTTGCTTTTTGTTTGCTTTCTGTGTTCTCCTGAAAGCTAATTTCCCCTCATCTAGGGAGTCCCATTCGCACTTGCTGGTCCTCGTTGCCTCAAGTGCTTATTTGCACTTGAATATGAAACTGTGGCATTTTTGTGTCTGGTGACAATACTGACATTTATGGGCCAGATCCTTAGTAAGATGTTGAGATCAGCTGAGTTCAGTGAAGCCATGCTGCATTTCACCACTCATCTCCAATTAACACAGCTACGATAATGATTAGATTAGTACATCCTGTTGTTAGGAAGTATATTGTCTATTATGTGTCACTGTTTTGTGGATCTTAACCAAAATCTTGAACTCTCTGAAATCATTCAAAATATAAAGCTGGATCTGAATCTTCTTAGGTTGTTCTTGTCTGAGTTATCCACTGTTCATTTTTTTGTTAATCTTTGGTCTGTCCTCTGTGAGAAACAATAGAAAGGACATAAAAAGTATTTACAGTGGTGTCAGTTATAAATGGGAAAAACTATGACAGCAGAAGATCAAGCACAGGTTTCTAAAAAGGAATGTTTCCGTGCATCAGCACTGTTGTATCTGTGTTTAGGGTGCTTGTATTTCCATATGTCTGTCAGTCTGTCTGTCATCTGCCTGCCTGTCTTCCTGACTTACATTACTGTAGATAAATATGCTCCATTGGTGATTAAAAGGAAGTGACCTCATAAGTTTGTCTTTTCAACCACAAAGGTTTGGTTGTAACGTGACATTCCATCCGATTACTCTGGTTTACACCAAATTCAACAGCTTGTGGCCTGCAGATACTCAGTATAAAGAGCAGAAAGAGACTGACCTTGACAACCTCATTTCTCATTCCTTTCTTGTTATAGGTAATATAGCTGAAAATGTGGTTTTAATTATGGTACTAATGAAAACTGAAAATCCAGACAGACACTTGACAAACTCTGGTACGCTTTATATTACATTTGTGCTAACTACAAAGTATCCAGCTGGGTGTAACATTATATCTCTTTTCCTTGAGCATCCGCCTGACTTAAGCTGTATAATTAATGTGTACTTTGGCTGGAGGTCAGCTTACAGTTGGTTTTTTAGAATTTTTACATTTTTTAAGATGTTGTAATGAAACGAATATGTTTATTACCTCTGTGCCTTCATTCTCCAGGGGGACTTAATACCTGTGGAGGAGCATTGCCTGGAAGAGCTCGGAATGAAATGCCACAGCCAGCTGAATCTGAAGCATCAGAAGTCTGTTTTCAAAAGTAAGTGTAAGAAATAGAATCAAAGAATGTAATCTCCACAGATGTGTTTAACTTTGATACACCTCCTTCATATGGTTTGTTGATTTTAAGTTATGGCACTGATACATGATTTCCTAGACTAGAGATTGTGAAGGAATTTCTATTATTTCTTTTTTTTTTTTCTCTTTGGGAAGGACTTTGTTTTCAGAACTAATCAATGAGAAACTGATGTTCTCAACTAGAGCCAAAAGCACTAAAAGCAGGTTCCCTGAGAAGCCCCACCAGTGCACCTTCATCCTGACCTGTCTTAACTGTGGTATTCCAGCTGGGCATCCCCCTAGCATGTGCGTGTAATAGTGTTAAATTAAATAGTGGTTTTCATGATATGGACAAATGCTCTCTTGGGACTAGATTGAAATTAGCTTTGATGCAATTTTACTGTGACATAAGGCAAAGTTGAAAGCAAATGATAAAAATCCAAAGACTTGCATTACATTACTGTTCACAGGGACCTGCTCTGGAATCTGATTTTTTTCTTAACAAAAATATTTATTTGATTCTTATGCCAAACATCTAAAAAACATTTCTGACATGAAAGGAAATGCCTGCAGTACGACCACATTCACAGTGGGGGCCTCAAGGTGTTACTCTTAGAAACAAATACGTAATGATTTTCAAATGACCTTTTCTGGCGTGTTCATATGGCTGTTAATGTAGTTTGATAAATTGTGCAAATGTCCAAGGAGTCTAGCTACACAAGCAATCTACAGCTGCCTTAAAATTTGCTTGTCGATACAGATTTCTGAGGAGAATTGGATTTTTCTGTAGCAGCATTAAGCTTTCTGCCTCTTACTTTGTGATCATAAAGCCAAACGGATGCAAAAACCCGTTTCTTCTGAAAAAAAATAAGGAACAGTTCTGTTAACGTTTAACTCACTTTTGAAAAAGAAACTGATTGCATCTTTTCAGAAGTTCACCCCAAAATAGTGGTTCTAACAGTTGATGGATTTTAAGTATTTCCTTTCTAAAAATGTCTGGTAGGTACAGCTCATTAAGCACTCTGTATTGCTCTGGAAAATATTTTGGAATATATGATGGCAATGGCCATATTGTGATATGGTGATATTTTTTCCTTGTGTTCAAAGCACAAGGAGAGATTTTGGAAGTAACCTATGTATTTATTTGTGTTTTGGTAAGATTTAAAAGCCTTGCCCACATTCAGGCCTTGTAGGACCAAATGCTCTGCTGATGTGTGCAGTAAGAGCTCATCTTTGTTTCAGGGGCCTGTAATGAAACAGATAGGGCAGACAAATCCCAGCCCCCATTTCTACTGTCACGTCTTAACTGGTTTTCATAGCGTCTCATGAGTGTCCATTGGGCATGAGGAAGATGCAGCAGCATCAATTAAAGGCATTTCCGATCTCAAGGAGGAATTAACACCTAGTCTCCAGTTAGTAAACAGTTCAAAAAATGAATTAAACCAGGTGTTGCTGAGCTCTTGATATTGACATACATGGAAGTACAACCTTTAAAGTGTCCCTCCTGCGGCCCTTCTAGTTGTATTAAGATCTTATTTCCATCCTATAAACATTTAGCAGAGTGATTAAGTAGAAGTACCCAATTCATATCACATGTCATACAGAGAAATGTTCTTAATTGCACTGTTGCTTGTGTGAAAGTGTGCTGAGTGTGTAATTAACATATGTATATATATTAATGCCATTAATATTTACTAAGGAGACTTACAGGTCATAAGTGCCTGAAAGGTGCTTGAACTTCATGTTCAAGTTATTACTGTTTAGTTGCTCAATAATTTAGACTGAATTTTTTATTCAACATGTCTATTCAATTGAATAGTCCTACTACCTTAGTAGAGCTACTGTAGCTGTTATCTACCTCTGATTTTATCCTCATTTTCTTATATTTTCAGCTCATGATTTGGAATCCAGAGATTAATGCTGAATCACTAATTCTCCATTTGGCATCAAATACTAAGCACAGGCATGAAAGTAAATTCTTAGACAATACAGAACAAGTTCATTGTGAATTTCCTCAAGGATTTTTTTTTAAGGGTATTTTTGCCAAAAGACCTCTTTTCATAACAAAGTAAAAGAAGACTTTTTTTTTTTGGTGTGTTTGTGTTTGTATGGGGTTATTTCTATTCCCGAGGGAAGACAAAAGCAGAGAGATGGGTTATGCACTTTTGACTGAGGGTGGTGAGACAGAAGCCTAATAAGGAGTTAACAGGTCAAGACTGGGTCCAGTTGTGTTTGGATTGGGGCAAAAGACTGCCTGGGGTCTGTGCTCTTGTGTACAACCCCAGAATACTCTCTGTTTTGGGATAGCACTAGGGAAATGATGGAGTTACCACTTTCTTAGCATCTCCTCCAGGAAGTTTGGGCATGTAAGTGATAAATTGTCAGCAGTGTGGGTGATACTGTGTGGTCCTGGTGTGTTGGTCATGTAATTAAACGTAAGAACAGCTAAGCTGTGGAACTACTTACCATGAGATGTAATGGGTTATTTAAATCAAGACTGAATATCTGGGTTGTATATTGTCAGGCAAACTTAAGCTAATGAGCTTGATGCTATCTGAGTTTCAGAGACACAGCCTCTGTGCTAGAATTGAGAGCATCTACCTGCCCAGTTGTAAATAATAGGAAAAATATTTCTTATTGTCATAGCTAGTTCGCTTTCCTGTGCTGAGTCTGGGGGACTCTAACGTTAAATCTGTGCGTTTTGTGCCAGCTGTGGGGCTGCCTTCTGTAGCAACAGGTAATGAGATTTTGCTGGTAGCTGTTTGAGCTCTCTCTCTCATCTTCATCTCCTTTTGGGAGCAACATGGAAATGGACATAGAGTTTCCACAGAATTTCTTGGAATAAAATTAAAATAGTTTATTCCAGTGCAAGGGATTAATCATTGCTCAATGATCAAAAGTGATCTGCGTTTGGCCTTCTCTGTGTCGGCATTATATGGTAAGAGTATTCTGGAAACATGGATAAAGGTGTTTACATTTTTTGTTTTGTTCATACATAGCCGTATCATAGTGTTACACTTGTGATGTGCTCTGTATGTTTTGTTCCTATAAATTGTTTCCCACAAAAACCTCCAAATACAAGAAGAAGGTTGTTGAGAGTCACCATAAGAGCACCTTGCACAGTATCTTTCATTATAAGCTTTGGATTGTTGATGTTCCTGCTCTTGATTTAGGTTGTGCGGCAAATTTACAGGTGTAGGTTTCTCAGACAGAGTGATGGTTTTATCATATAACATTTAAGAGGAATGGATGGAGGGAAATAGAGAGTTTGCTTTAATGCACCTGGAACAATTTTTTGAAAAAAAAAAGTTAGATCTGTCCAGAATAAAAACATGTATCTTATTTTACTCTATTGGAGCTGTTGTTCTCTAGAAAATGAGTTCTATCCATGTGCGTTTCTGAATATTTTGTATGTAAACTTCTGATTTACGAGTCTACGTGTGTGTATATATACATATAAATGCTTGTCGGTTCATTATTCAAGGTTTGTTTTGTCCTTAAGGGGTGCATGCATTTACCAATAGTTTGTCTACATGTATAAGCGCTCAGTTGAAGTGCTGTAGATAGTCAGGTTTCTGACTGGCAGATGCAGTCAGGTGCTTTCCTCAGTAACTGACAGTAGTTTCATTCTCAAATAACACTCCCTGCAAAACTTAAGCTGCAGATATTATCAGCTGCTCAAGAATGGACTCTAAGAGCAAAGGCTGGCTGCCGTTCTGGTTAAATCGGCATGTAGCGTCTCATGCAGCCCCCAGCTCTCTTGTCCATGTGGCCGAAGAGGTTAAAAAATTCCAGTTATCCCCCTAATTATTAGCACTGGATACACGCTCCATGATACAGGGAGGGAAACATCAGTGCTTACACTGAGGAGTTCATAGTTTAAATTGCAAGGAACATCTGATAGTCTTAATATTTTTACTATATTCCATTTCAACTTGAAAACAGAATTTTTTCTTGATCCAATTTTAACAGATGCATACATGTCCTGTATAAATTCATGTAATTTGTAGTCACACACTACTTGGGAAAGGAGCGCTTGAGCAGGAAAGAGACTAAACACATTTATTTCTTCAGCTTTAACTTTGGAGGACAGAAGCATAATGTTTCCTAAATATGTCCTTGTTGAAGAATATATATATAAAATTTGATATTTCCTGAATTGGCCCTTTTGAGGTGTGGAGCTGGACAACCTTATCATTCTCAGCACACTAATCTTGGAGTACAGTCATTAGCAGTAGATTTGTGGGTAGGATTTGACACTGAACACTAACCATAGTTTTAATGGTTTTATAATATGCTATAGAACTAATTAGACCTCAGAATTAGGACAAAGCAATACGTGATTGTGATTAAGGCAGTGCTCTGGAAAATCTAAATCATATAAAATTTCTCAGATCTGTCTTTTCAGCTGTGAAATGTAGGGAAAAATATTTCTTCCATCATTTGCTCGTAAGCTTTCCTTCAGACTACAAACATTTGGGTAACTCCTGCTGTCTACTGTGTGTTTGCATTGTGCCCAGTTTCCTCCTAGAAACCAGTAATACTGCACACAGATTCCAGGCATTTATGAAGCAAATACATTGCTGCCTTTGCTATAGTACAATAAGCAATTTGCTTTTGAAAGCAAACAATTTATAATTTTACTAAGCAGTAGTTCCAGTAGTAATAGCAGACAGTTCAGCAGCAATCCTGGGCAGTATGTGTTCTGCACAGTGACGATGTACCTTCTGATACTTTGAATTATGATACACATGGTGGCCTCCGAGTTACGTGTGGAATGAGTGTGGTGCTGGCTGATGGGCCATTTTGTACCTTGGATGCAGAGCTTTTATGATGGCCAATACTCTGAAACTCGTTCAGGCAATAAATTTACTTGCCTTTGAGTTTACAAGGCAATAAACAGTTGAGGCCTTTGACCTCAACATTTACCAAATACATTTGCAGCAGTTGTGTTTATTGACAACTATTTATAGGGAAGTATTTTATACGGAATTTCGCATGTGAAAGAAAGAATGGTTTAATTTTGCAGCTCTTACTCTTCTTTCCAATTTCCATCTCTGCTTCTTGTCTCTTTGATTTATTTTAATATTTAAGAAGTTGCAGGATAATGCTGCAAAACACTCTGTTATTGACCAGAATAAGTAATTTAAAGCTTTGTGTGAGACTTTTAGAACTTCCCCCATCTCTGTTTAGATGGCTGAGATAGAAGCATACCCATGGCACACTTTGCAAGACATCATGTAAGGATTCGTTAAAAATTCTCTTGCTGATCTTAACGGGAGTTTTGTCACTTGAAAACATTTCCTTTATTAGAATAGGAAGCACACAAAACTGCAATAGTAAAAGTTTAAGTTCCTTTCCCTTTGTTTTAGGTAGTTGGGGTTCTAAGTACTTTCTAATGGGTGATCTAACATCACGGAGATCAAGGCTCCTCTTGCATCCAGAATATCTAACAAGTGGCTTGTATTTTCTGTGCAAAAGACCAAGGAGAGTCTCGCTCTCCACAGAAAATCTGTGCTGCTGAGGAAGGATCTCTCGCAGTCAGGCTGTGTAGAAGGGAGGCAGGCACTTGCTGTGCCAGGCTTGCTTGTAACAGTAAGTGTCAGACCAGCTGGGATTTTATCCAGCACAAACTCAAGTGGTCCTGAATCTGCTTTAATTTATTCCCTGGGAGAGACTGTTAGGTCTTAAGATTGCTGGAAAGCAGAGAGGTATTGGGGTTTTCATACCTTCTTGCAACTGTCTGCTGAGCTCGTATTAGGTACACCTGAGTAACTGTTCCCAAAACAATCCTTGCTTTTGGAGTTGACGCTTTTAAAATTGCATTGGCCCTGATCCAGCAAAATACTTGAGTTAATGTTTAATTTCAGGCATGAAGCATGGGGCTTCAGTGTGACTGCTCGTAAGCTTAAAGATAAGCACATGCTCAAGTTCCTTATTGGAAAATGGCCAGCATAGTTTTTATCTTGCAGCATCAAGCCTGTAAGATACTCATTTCAATCTGTTGAACTCTTATTGCTTGAGTTCTTTTAGAAAAATAATTTCAGCTGGCTGTGGCATTAAGGTCATGGGTTTCTAAATTGCTCGCCAGATTCTTACCCCATGGAAGTTTCTTCATGCCAATTTGCAGCAGTAGAGGATACGCTGCAGAGTTTTGGTCAGGAAATCTTTACGTCTTTTTGTGATCAGCTTTCTTTTCCTCTTTTACTGTGGTATTTATCATTAGTATCTACAGGCCGAGAGCAGCAATGAATTACATTACCAAATCTATTAGACAATTCATGTTCAGCCTGGTGGTTAGACTCTCAGGTGGGTTGGTTGCACCAAATAAGCTTGGAAAGTGCTTTCCTGTGCTTGAATAAATCTGTGTGTTCGGCTCCTCAGTACAATGTCAGACAGTGCTGCTCTGGTGACATTTAGAAAATGGGCCTCTTGTGTAGAGTGGGTCTATCTATATGGGATGGAGTGTATACACAAGATGTCTTATGTATTTGGTGCTCTGAATATTTACATCAGTAAGGAAATGCTTTATCAGTGCAGCTTCAGCTTGCTTTGTGAATTATATTTACAGCCTTTGTCCCAGATTCACACACTAGAGATCTGTGGAAGTACTACGAAAGGGCTGGTTCACATTGAAATGGTGACAAACTGGAGTTCCGGGCGGGCCGCATCACTTTCTTGACACCTCCCTTGTCTGTTTAATGAGGTGACAGTGACACTGGGCTGGAGTTAAGGTCCTCTGATACGAAAGTGTGGGGGAAAGCCCATTGCGTTGCTGGGACGGGTTTTGGATGGGTACCAGAACCCTCTTAAGGAAATCCCTTATAGTGATGCCTTGAAAGCTGCCTCAGTATGGACATCTGGCTGAGCTTGTTGCAAAATGCAGGGAGGGGATAGGCCCATCAGTCCGCAGGGCTGAATGCCTGCAGCTTCAGTAGAGCTAAACATGAGTCAAAGAAGAAAAACGACATGGAGGAGGACCAGTGGGGAGGGACATCGCGTTAGCGGCCTGACCGTGTGACACTTCAGAAGGCAGCTCCAGATCTGTCAGCACAACTGTATGCAGAGCATGCCAAGAAGCCAGATGCTGCTCCTGCTGCTGAAAGACTATTTTCCACAGTTCACTGTTGGGGCCTTGTGATGTAAATCCCTGCCCCATGTGTGGCCATGGGTGTGGGACCTTATTGCTGGATAAAACAGCCAAGGCGGAAGAAAGGGAGGAATCTTGAACTTACTCAAGTTGATTTATAAGCTAAAAACAAATTAATTGGATTGCAGAGTCAATTTAAAAGAGAAAAAAACAAAATGAAAAGTCACATTGTAAAATTTAGTGATTTATATGTTTGGGTAACAGCCTCTGCCTTCACTATCAGTGTGTTTCTCAGCTGTAGTTCTCCCCACAAAGGCTCGTTACTAACAGAGCATGCAAAATTTATTTTCAAAAAGGATTATTGAGTTAATGAGAAGCACACTTAAAGCCACTGCTTTATCTGCTTTTTTGTCTTCCTTTGCACTTAGAATAGTCTTTATATTTTCCTTTGCGTGCATCTATCCTAAAGCATTAAGGTTTCCCATGGCATACATCCTGGGTAGAGGAGTCACACTCAGCATTATCCCTCATAAGCCAGTGGACAGAAATTCCACTAATAAAACCACAGAGTCCTAGGGAATTATCACAACCTTTGATGTGAAGCAACCTTCACATGTCCTCCTGGCCCAGCGCCTGCCTGCAGGATCCCTCTGCCTTGCTGGGGCAGGAGGTGCTGTGGAGCTGCTCTTTGTGGCTTGCGAGGGCTTATTCCAAAAAGGACGCTGAGGACACTGAAAAGGCTGTACCCAAATGTAGGCTTTAAATTGAAGGTGGTTATGAATTTGCTGTTGAATCTTATTTGATGAAACTTACTTTTTTTTATTATTTTTGTATGTGGTAAATATGTACTTTAATGGAAATTTTAAAGTAAATCTTCAAGTAGCTGCATTTTATGTTGAAATCCTTAGTATTATTCAGAGGTTTAATGATTGAAAGTCATTATTTTCTACTGGAAAATGATATCAATTACTGCATTTTTTTGACATTTCAGGGAAAGAGGAAAAAAAAAAAGCTATTTTGCCATCAGCTTTAATAAGTTTCTTGCATTTTCCTGGATTGTTCAATGCTTTTGGGCCTTTATATTTGCACTGCTGCCCAGAAAATCGGGAATGAAGACTGGAGTACTCAAAAATAGTTGGAAAAGGGCAGGAAAAGAGTTGTGGTGTGGTTTCCTTTGTGAAGTTTCCTAGTGAAATGAATCTAATACCTGCAGTCAGGAAGTGGTTGTCAAACCTCATTCACGCTCCACGGAAGTTTTACACCTGGAAGTGTAAAATGTCTGGCTGCACTAAGTACCTTTCCCCTTTTCCAGGCGGTGTCTGCATTTAATAAGACCATGCCAGCCTGTTGAGAACCTCTAATGTTATGGAAGGCAGAGCTGTGCATGGATATTCCCTTCTCTTTTCCTGGTCAGTTAGCCACCACTAGGGACTTCCGACCTCTAAGGAGCTGATAGAGCCCAGTTCTGTTAACTATATACTATAATCATACATTAAGCTAAACTTTTTTTTTTTTTTCCCAGAAATCCAAACTGTATCATATTTTTGTCATTTATTGCTTGATATCCATTTCTCATGTATGTAAATGATTCCTGCCAAAATGATCAGACGTGAGTTTACCTCTAGCAATGGTTTAATTAGTTTAGGGTGCTAAAATGGGAAGGGAAACTTATATGGGCCAAAAAATTAAACGTGAAATGAAACAATGAAAGCCCTTTGAAAGGCTTTGAGGTCTCTACTCAGTGCCCTGTGATTAGATTATTTTGCCTTCCTTAATTTTTAATAAAAGTTCTGCAAAGGCAAAAAGGCTGCAGGACTCTTGGTGAAACCCAGAGGAGACGCAACGTTGCCAATTCTTGCAACTGTATCACAAGTTGCATGTTACGTAATGTTGTTCTTAAAGCCTCCATTCCTGGAGTCATTGCAAGGTCTAATGATCTCCAGCCTGCTTGTCCATATTATTTACCCTTAAATTCAATAAACTTAACTCTTACATTTTTATTGATTTAACCTGAATTGATATCCTCATAGGAAAGCAAGTTCTCTAAATGTGTATTTCCACTGATATCTGTTCCAACTTCTTAACTGGTTTTAATTAGTAGAGCACCATTCACTTTGGTACAAATGTTCTCAGTTATCCAAAAAGTGACTCTGTGTAAAAATATACTATGGTTTGTCCAGTTGCCTGACAAAAGATGAGCTTTATAGCATGCAAGGGAGACTAACAAATGCAGATTCTGGTGGGCCAAAGTGAAAGGAAATGAATTAAAAAGCCAAGGACACCCATAAAGAATAGTCTGGTAGGTCCCTTCCTATTTATTTTGAGGAAAATTTAGCTCAAGCATAATGTGGTCATAACCTCAGTGAGTATAAACTGACATGGACTTTGTGGACTTAACTCCAATTGATCTCAGCTGAGGGTCTGGTCAAAGGCACTAATTTGAGAGGAAATATTTAGCATGGTATGTTTTCCAAGATTGTGCTCCAGATGAGGAAGATTGAAAGCCTTGGTTGTCTTTCCAGAATACCAATTTGATGCCAATGGAACTCTATTAACCTCAGAAGTGCCCACTGTTCTTTTGCTGCATGAATGCAGAGTTACTACTTAAAATAAGATGACATATCCAGCTGCCTCTGTTTCCCACTTTATGGGTCAGGAAGCTGTAGGGTTTGGTCCTTTTATCCTACAGGATCCCATATTGAAAGAGACTCTCCTCAAGGTAAAGCATAAATTCCCAGCTGCAGTGCAGTGCAGCTGCTTATTTTCTGCCACTTAACCTGATATTCCAGATCCATCAGCTGGCACATTGTGGGTTCTCCATGTAGCTCAGCTCTTGCATATTGGCCTTTTATGAAGTAATAAAAAAAAGTGCTGCCACTATGTTTCTTAATTCTGATATTGTTAAAAATACCTGCAAGGTGTCTATGTGTACTTGCCAGTGATTCTAGCTTTACATTACATTAATTACAGGTAAACCAAGTAACACTATATATGGTGTTATCTGAAAATTTACATTATAACACTGGATTACCAGTTGTTTATGTCTTTGTCACTCTCTAACTATTTGGAAGGAAATTTTCAGCAAAAACATTCACGCTGTTTCTGAATTTAGGGAAAAATACATTTTTGTTGTTGCTTGGGTTGAAAATATTTTAAAAATATGCTTTGGATGGGCACTTAGAATCTGACCTAGAAGTGGAAGTTGTTCTTAGAGATTTATCACTTGGCATCTCCATTAAAATAAACTGGCCAAACTTTAAGCCTCTCAAAAGATTTCAGTTCACATGTGTTTAGAAGAGACTTGTTAGAGTTTGGCAGCTAAATACTCTGAAGCTTGCATCCATAGTGAGCAAATTCCATTTTATCAAAATTCCTTTTCATTGCTGCTCATGCTCACTCTGAAGTACATAGGCAGGGCAAATAAGAGGAGGGAACACCTGATGTGAATTTAAATGGCTAAGAAATGGTGAGAGAAGAAGAAAGTGGAAGTTGCCAAGCATGGAACAGAATCTGAGTAGAAACTGCTAGTCCTAGTCTCACATATCTGTTTTGAAGAGAAACTTTTTTATATATGTGAAACACTCGGACACTAGGCCAGTAGGACTACAGAAATACCTATGAGGAAGTGAATTTGAATTTTGAATTAAATGCACAGTTTAAATGCCACAGGTCAGATAAAGCCTGGGGCTACATGTTGGATGGTAGGATAGAAAGAGGTGTTGAATACCTTCTTGTTTTCTGAATGAGAGAGGGTTTCTGCAGACAATTATGTCCCAGCTATGTCCATGAGGACCCTGGTTCATCCTGAGAGTTCTTCCTTAGCTCACAGTGAATAAGGCAGTGATTTACAGGGAAGAAGAAACATGCTTATGATCATGTAATGAAAACACATATCATGAAGTGTTCTCAGAAATGGGCTGGATGAAGTTCGTACAAGCAACCTTAATTCTGTCTTTTTCTAGCTTTTGCAGTCTTGGTATTGTGTTGCTAATGTTATTATAACATAATTCTTGGATGTCGTGAGTAGAAGTGATGCTTTTGAAGCCTGCATTTCATCCTTATTTCCAGTGAAGCATTCCTAACCTTTTTTTTTCTTCCCAAACGAACCTAAAGGGGCTGGTTTGTCAGACCCGGAATCACTGATAAATTGTTCACAGCAGCATTTTTGCAAAACCAACCATATGCCAGGTTTACCAGTGGTCTCCCAAGAATGCACATTTGCATTGTGCCCCTGTGGCTTTTTGCACAACCCTGCAGAAAAGAGCTTGGGAAGAAAGATGTGCCGTAACCTAACGGGGATGTCCTTGTGAATTTGGCTCTGTTCTGGAGACTGTGCTTGTATTAAATACTTGAAACGCTGCAAAACGACTCATCTGACTTCCCTGTAAATAAAGTGACCGGTCCTTTTGTCTGGTCAGTGGGAACACTGATGAGGGTCGCCATTCAAAGGAACTTGTCAGTCATTTGTAAAATAGTTAAGCATGTTCTTATCATTAAGGACATAATTAACTCCACTAAGTTCATGAAGAACATGCGTCTTTAAAAGTAATCACATATTTAAGTATTTTGTTGAAAAGGGATTGATTTAAACCCGATACAATTCTCCGATACAGTCCTCTTGTTGACTGAGCACCCATCCACACTCCTCGCTTAACCAAAGGGCTGGTTTAGACCTTTCAGGCCTTGCTTTGAGCTGCAATAATATGGAGCTGCCCTTTTTCTTACCGAATTTTTCTTACTGAATCATGGAAAAGTAGGCCTGAAAGGCACTTTGAGGGCCCTCAATTGGAAGGGTGCTCTGCCTCTGACCCCTGGGGCTGCATATTGCTCACCAGAAGTGCTCAGCCAGCCAGCAATCTGCTCCCTCTTTCCAGGCAGCAACTCAAGAGCGTGCAAGAGATGAACTGTTGCCATGAGGAATTGCTTGAGTGGTGCAATCTACAGGATCATGACCCCTGTTTTTCTTGTGGGGCTCCTGGACTTGCCTGCCCTGGTGCACGTGGTGCTAGCAGTGAACTCTGTGACTATGAGCTGAGCTTAGCCCCTGGAGCAGCCCGAGTGGCTTGCGGTGCCCTCTGAGCCTCCCTCTGGACAAAAGGCCCTGGAAGCAGAGCGATCCAACAGCACACACCCGAACTGCCTTTTCCTGGGGTGATTCTGGTGGGATGCCTGAGGGCTTCCCTGCTACCGCGGCACCCCATGTCCTGGCAAGTTGCTCAGGAGGGGCTGTGCTGTGAGCCCCTCACTTAGACAAAAATAAAGGATCCATCCATAGAGTGTCTGAACTCTACTCGCCCAGTTTCCTTCCTTAGCGAGATGGGACTGACTATACCTGCCTCTTTTCTGACAGTTGTTTTATGTGTTCATATAAGCTCTTTAATGTTATTTTTAAATTGTCATTGCATTATCTTTTGGGTTTTTTTCTTTTTTAATAAGTTCTTGGAACCAAAGTATGATGTTTTCCTGCCATTTTGAACATGTCACGGTGCATTGTGTCAAGGGCAGCAAACACAGTAAAGCTCTTTATGTTCTAAGTATCACAGTGCAGAGGCGCATATAGCCAACAGACTGAGTCCTTGTGGGAAATGGCACAGGGGTTCTCCAAACCTCAGGCTTAAATATTGAAAATAATTGTCTGGAAGGTAATAAATAGTCCCCCAGAATGGACTCGCAGCCTGTCAGGTTTCCTGTTTCCTTAAGTAAGTCACTTTTGAATTCATAAAATGTTCTGAAATGCTCCGATCCAGATTTCATTCTCAAAAAATTTTGGCTCATGGGATGAAATTTTTCACTCCAGGCTTTTACCTGAGGGCAGCTTCTGTTTGTCTCACTCACTGAGACAGCCCGGGTGAATTAGGTGAGCAGGCTTCAGCTTCAGGAGTCATATTTTATTTATTCCTCCAGCAGAAACGTGGTGAAAACCTTCTTAAGGGCACTGGTGGTATAAGTGTTCATCTGTTAAAATATAGATGTTGCAATGCTAAACTGGTTCAGTCCAGAAGAGTATTTCCCTGGCAAGGCTTAGCATATTTAATGCAAAGTGAACCCTCGTAGCAGGGCCTCTAATACTGTAGGTTTTGTACTTTAATGAGGTAGATATTTAATCAATTTTAGGGTGTACTGGTATCTGCATTTTGCATATGTTTCAAATAACAATGAAATTTATACGCAGATGAAGTAATTGAAGCATAGCCTGATTTCAGAAGGGCGCACAGTCCTTATTGGAGTGTAATTTGAAGAGATTGGGGATCAATCAAAGTGTTTTAAAATAAAGAGTTTTCTGCAGCTGGGACACTCCCAAGTTGAGATACTTTGGTTTCAGTTTATAGCTCGACTTTTTCCTCAAGTCAAATGTTTTATTGTACCCAAGATTTTTTAACTGTCACATCTGAAAATGAAAAGTGTCTTTAAAAACCTGATAGTCTGTAGAGATCTAAACCTGCATTGAGCTGTGACCCAAGCATACCTTGAACCTTAGTGCAAGAAGCTTAAAATTTAAATCCAGACCCACATTTCACATGAGTTCCTATCCTTGTATGTCAGAATTTGAATGTAAAATTCAGTTAAAATATCTGGGAATTTGCCTTTGCCTAGCTGCTCTCGCACCAGTTGAAGCTCTGGCAATTCTTTACTACCTCTTAGCATGATAACTAGCTATTGTTTCTCAAATAACCCTTACCCTGCTAGTGGTCTCTACCATAACATTTGGTTTGTATCTCTGTCTGAGGACTCCAGAGTATTTGAAATTCAAATATGAATTGTTGGATCCAGAATCATTACCAATTTTTTCATCATGTTGCTTTATAAATTCTCTAACTTTTGCAGGGAGCGTAATTTCAAACTTTTTCTGTACTTTTTCTCCAAGATCCAGTTGCTGATACATTTTCTCACAGTAAGTTGTGTTTTGTGAAGGGTTCCCTGTGGAATAGGAGCTGCTCATACTATGAATAAAAGAAGCAGACTTTGGCCATCAAGATATAATCCAATACCCAGTGACTACAGTGGAGGTCTCATTGCTTAGTAGGGCTTTGTATGTGAGTGAAGAATAGGGCGATAAATCCTCAGCATTGAGAACTGACACAAATTGTGTTTAACTAATTAAACAGTTTGATCAACTGTATTTCAGAGTGATGTTGATTACTTCTGTGCTGAATATGGAGCTTTATAGTTGACAGTTGACTGAGAAACTTTTGGACAAAGAGCCTTGGCTATCTGAATGACAAGTCTTAAAAGCATTGGTCTAGTATGTATGTTTCATGAAAAAAATCCAACAGTCCAATATATTCCAATGTTCCATTATTTTTGATCCATTTTATTGCTTTTATTAATGGTACACATAAGAATATATATGTATTGTGTATAGAAAAGACAGTAAAAGCAAATGCAAAGCAAAATAAAATGATGTGCAGGTGTAGAAGTGGATGTGGAAAAACATATTAAGTAATAAATTAGATTTGACCAATAGAACTTGTTGCAAGAACAGGCATAGGTTTTATAATGGGCATATGTGAATAAAATACACGGAAAAGGTTTCTTCAAACAGGAAGACATGACTTTATTTTAATGGTATTTTCATTAATTTGGAACAAAATGCTTAAAAATCAATTGAAACACTTAAAAAAAAGTTTTTACATGGCTTTCTGTTGCAATTTTCCTTCCCATTTAAAGTACGTTTTTAGCATCCTTCCTATTATTTCCAATTCTGATATTTAGCACTATTCCAGTTAAAAATTGTCAAATACATACATGTTTCCTGCAGAACTCAATGCTGAGCTGAGTCTTGTGTGATAATGGATGTGCTTTTTCAAAGTTTCTCTAAAATTAGTGTATTTGAGGGTAATGTATGCATTTCAGAAATACCTTCTGATATATTAAATCTTGATCGGAAGGGTCCTATAAGGGGATATAGCTACTGGCAGCTAGCAGTGGCACTCTGTGTTTATCACTGTATTTTTTTTCCCTTGGGTTATAATTTATTTATTTATTTTCTCCTTCACTTGCATCTTATGCAGATTTTCAGCTTGACTTAGCAGCATCCTATGCAGGTGCCCCAGCAGAGCGGGTTGAGTGGGCGAGCAGCTTTGTCCCACCTTTGTATCCTCTCCCTCCCCACTGCCTGGTGGATGGTGGATTCAGAGCAGTTCCAAGCTCTTCCCTTCCTGCAGTCTTCTTTGTGGACTGGAATGACAGAATTGTGTAACCACCTCTCCCCTGGGCTGTGGCCCACGCAGGAAGGTGATACATGAGTCTCCTTGTGATAATAAAAAAAATTAAAAAAAAAAATCAGAGATGCTCAGTTCCCTTTGAGCCTTTCTGTGCTGTTACAGTTACACAAAGGAACTAGATTAGGAGTAGAAGGTGGACTGCTGTGTTCAGTGAACGTTGGCTAAACCTCCCAGGGCCTCGCGCACCATTTGTGAGGGTTAGAAACATTTGCCAGGAGCAAAATTCTCTTTTAGAAAGTGTTTACAAGGGAAAGTTACGATGCAGTTAAGTAGGGAAAAACTCCAAACAAAACCACAAACAATTATTTAGCAAAATAAATATTTTGAAAAGTGATCTAAATTGTCTCTTTTTATGCAGCATTAACAGAGTTATATAGTGAACATGAAACCAAATTACAAAGTGCATTCAACCTGAAAAAGAGAAGAAGTTTGGCTCACATGAAGTATGTGACAGCAGCTACCTCTCACATGCACAAGGAAGACAGAGGTTAGGAATGCAGCGTGTTTTCGAACAGAAGATTCTCTGCATTTTGTCTTTTGTATCAATAAATGAAAATAGAATTTTGTGGTTAGAATATGGCTTTAAGTGCATAGATAAGGGCCCAAGTAAATACTAGCACTCCTCCATTCCTGAGGGAAGTTGGTGGCCTGCCCACATAATTTGCTGATAAAGTCCCATCTGTTAAAACAAAGTACTGCAGCAGTAGTAATAAATTTCAGGCAAAGACCATGAGAGGTATTTTTGCATGACAGTCTTTAGTGAGTTTTATTTTAAACCAGAAAAGTATTTGAAACTGAAATATAGATTATAATATTGGCTTTAGGTTAGCTTTACGCTTTTACAGGGCAAATGAGAAATCCTGCTTCACTTGATTTCCCTGGTAAACAGCATTGCATAATAAACTGTTATGAGAATAAAGTCATAAGGAAAACTCTGCTTCACAAGTGACATACGTAGAAAAACAGCAGATGTCTGATGAAGTAAAGAACCAGCTTATTGCCAAGTCTTTGGAAAACAAAATTAATTTCCTTTCGTCTTTGATAATGATGATGTAATGTAGTTAATAGGAAGAGCCTGCCATGCTCATGGAGTTATTAAAGAAGAAATGCTAGACATGCAGCAGGTCAGAAATATGGGTTTACTTACCAGTGCCATGTCCACGAGAGTATTTATGGATGTGGAAGAATAAGAAAGATGTTAGGGGGGTAAAACATTGCATTTTTTTCTTACTCTGAACCAGAGGAAATGTATGAAACAAAAATTGTGAGTGTCCTCTTAATGAGTTCAGAAATTGCCCAGTGTTGAGGGAAAAAAATGTTGTATTGACAGGTAAATTTTATGCTGAGATCTTATTTCAAGGATAATAAAATCTTTTTTAGAGTGAAATTCAAAAATAGGTAGATAAATAGTTTTGCCTTTTGTTTTTTCCCTTGTGAAGGTCAAGCCAAGTGAAAATACTGGATGAACAGACATGACATTGCTCTTTTAATGGGTAGAATCACAGAATCCCAGAACAGCTGAGGTTGGCAGGGACCTCTAGGGCTCATCCAGTCCAGCCCCTGCTCCAGCAGGGACACCCAGAGCAGGGGCACAGGGCGGCATCCAGGCGGGTTGAAAGATCTGCAGAGAAGGAGCCTCCACAGCCTCTCTGGGCAGCCTGTGCCAGGGCTCTGGCACCCTCACAGCAAAGAAGCTCTTCCTCACATGGAGATGGAACCTCCTGGGTTTCAACTTGTCCCCGTTACCCCTTGTCCTGTCATTGGCCACCACTGAGAAGAGTTTGGCCCCATCCTCTTTGCCTTCTCACCTGAGGTATTTGTACATATTGATCAAATCCTCTCTCAATCTTCTCTTCTCCAGCTCACTTAGTCTTTCCTCATACAATAGATAAGAATCTCAAGAGCAACAGAAAGTGTTTTTTTTTGTTTTCTTTGAATTATTATAAAGCACTCTATTTTTGCTCCTTTGATTTTAACAAAATGGTGTAATAAGACGCAACGATGTATTTATTTGCAATATCTTCTTTTGTCACTAGATGTCCCTGCACGTCCCTGCTGAGTTGCTGGCAGGGTGTGGTTCGTGGCAAACAAAAAACGTGGAGACTAAAGCTGCGTAGGTTCTTCCAGACTATGCAGGAAGCTGTTATAAGGATGTTTTGTGATCTCTGTGTGCACTAAAAAGGTGAGAAGAGGCAGTGCTGGAATTGAATGTGCTGTTTGTCTGCTATATTTTTCTGCCACAGAAAGAAAATTAGATATGTTCATGGAAATGTTTGAGAAGGTGCTTAGTGGAATGGTTAAGGGAGTTAAACATGATTTGGCAAACCACTGATGACTCTCTTTTCTGCTGCTGATAAATATTAGGCGTCTAAGGAGGTAGTGTTTAAACTTAGGGATTGATGGCTGAGGCATGAGGATATAAATAGATAAAAGTGATCCTACAGTCCTGCAACCATTGTGATTAGTGTTGGTTTTAACATTGGCCACTGGTTTTTATATTGGCAGGTTATATATTATGTGGTCAGGCTAGAAGTGGTATCTAATAAACCAGGAATCTTATGTTGACTTTTTGTGTAAAAAACTTACATGTACTTTTAAAACCCTTTGCACAAGAGCATGTTTAGAATCATCTGTATGGTGATTATACTCTGGTGCAAACAGACCCAGTGCTGTTGCCATCATGGCAGCCTCGTTCTTTTACAGGTTGTAGAATTTGGTTTATCTTTCTAATAACTCTGTTTGCTGTGTCCAGTACTCATTTTCTGCAAGGTCAGCCTTGAGCAGTGCTACGCTTAGGGACTTCACTTGTCAGGGCTCTCCTTGTGCTTTCTGAATAGCATTTTGTGCATTAGCCTTATTGGTGGCTTCCCCCCCTCCCCCTCCAGTAAAAATTTGACAGTTGAGTGCAGATCAGAAATACTGAAAGCAGAGCTAAACATTGCAGAAGTGATTGCAGTTTCCAACTAACAAGATTTTTGTCCCAGAATTTGGTGTAAAATACCAAACATACCTCTCGAGAAAAGGGCTGCATAAGAACATGGGCAGAAACAGTTCTCTTCAGCTGCAATATATGCATAGGGACTGCTAGCTTGCTTTTATTCTAACAATGATATTTTTGCATATATGGCTAAATTTTTATGGAAGGAAAACACATTATGGACATTTACTTTAGTATTAGATGTCCCTACTCCCTATCCGACATTTGACTTCTCTGAGATTGTTTTAAAAGTAAAATTATTTGGGGTTTTACTGAATGAATACAAAATTACTGTGGTTATTAAAACACACACAAGCTGACAAGCTACATGTTAACCTTCGATACTCAGCCCCTTAGAACTCGCCCACCAATGAATATTTTACATCAAAAGAATCATTTAAAGTTCAACAAATGATTTTGATAGCCTGTTTTTCAGGCAGAGGTGAGACCTGCTTGTATGCCATCAAATTGTTGAAAGCAGTCCTAGTTCTCTTCACTAAATTGGGTTTCAGGGAGGAATTATGTTGATATTGCAGACTCAAGTAAGTATCTCATCATGGAAAGTTGCCTTTCTGCCTATGGAATCCCTGAATTGAATAGGAAATACGTATCTGAAGATGCTCTGTCATTTATGTGATGAACCCAAGCCTCCTTCTCCTTCATCTCGACTCCCAGAAAAAAGATTATACTGTGGTTAAAAATCTCAAGCCCATCGTTTCTGTTTTTTTCAGTCTTTGTTTAGGTTAGGGAAGCCACGACTGTCCTGCTGGAGCAATGAAAGTCAGGCTGACCCTTTGAAATTCCTGTGTTTGGTTCTCATTTCAACTGGATAACTAATTATTTTTTATTGTGCTAATGGGCTGCTATGTGTATGTGGAAGCCATTTACTGCATGCCCTGGATGGAAACAGACCCATATCTCAGTTCAGAATATTTAACACTTAATAAGGTAGCCACCTGCTTTTAAGGTTATTCCAACATATTCAAATTGTTTTTACTGCTCATTGTGAGTATCAGGGTCATTTTTGATCTCCTGTAATGAACCAAAGAGCCAAACCAAATTAATCCCTAAATAAAGAAAAATATCTAGCCCTTTTATTTTTTTCTGAAATTGAAACAACTTTGTAATAAATCACTTAGAGGGAGTTCTGTAACTTTAAAAGCCGGGCCTGCATATAGTGAATGTTTGTTCTTCTCAACATGACGCAGAGAAACCACTGAGTGCCTAGCAGGGTGAAGGCAGGTGCTGAGCTCTGATCACCACCAAGTGCTGCCTGCTCTTGCCAGCCCTGACCTGGAGCATTCCCATCGAAACCTCAAACCAGGAGAAACTCCTCCGTGCATCTGTTCCACCTTGCCCCCAACTTTTGTCATGCCTCAGGAAGCTGCATCTGGGGAGCATGCAGAAATTGGCAAGGGGGTTTTGCAAACATGGCTCAAGACCAGGTGCTCACTCTTTGCTTTGGGACTGGTGGCTCAGAGCCTTAGAGCGCTTGAGAAGTCTTTCACTTCCCAGGGGCTGGCATTGCTGCGGGAGCAGAACGAACAGTGCGTAGCGGTTTGTGCAGGGGAAGCATTACCTTTCGTCAGCATTTCCACGTTATCTAGCTTTTGCGGTCGGATTTTGATGGTGAGCTTAGAGAAGAACCTGAGCGCAATCGTATTGTTTGTGGCAGAAGATACTAAAGTTTGTGGCAGGTCTGGTTACAGTGGAAGGTGCTAGGCAGCCTGGCACCTTTCTTTCCAGACCATAGTTCTCATTTTTGTGCTGGTTGTTGCAGTGCCCTTGGGAAGAGAAAACTCCAGAGTGGATAGTGGTGGTCTTTTCTCCTGAAGCCATTTGTTCTCTTGAAAATAAAGGTGAGGACTTACCAAAGGATCATATGGTTGGCCAGTGCATTAGCAAGGAAAGAAGCTGCCTGCAGTGATTGTGGGTAGCAAGGTGTGTGGCAGCCTTTAGTACCACCTGCAGCTGTCTGACACTCCAAGTCTATATGGATTTAGTGCCATATCCAGATGGGAAGATGTTTATCCCTGAGGCCAGGTCATCACATGGATATAAAGCAGACTTTTGGCTTGTCAGAGAAGGTAGCAAGCGTTTTGCACAGATGTTGCTGCTCGAGAGCAGCGGATCAATAAGGAATCAAAAGGAGCTTCCAAAGGTGGATTCTCTTGATAATCTGTGAGCATGCAATGCTCCATGGAGCTCTTCCCTCTTTCCACAAGCCTAACCTCTGTGCTGCTGAGTCCTCGCTTCAGCCAGCTCCTGCTCTTCCACGTGCTAATCTTGGCTAGATGCTGGGACAACTGAATGTCTGTAGTGTTGTGCTGGGCTGTAAACAACAGGCAGAGCTCTGTGTCATCTACAGGCCCTCTAATCCAAACAGTGGCGTGAGCGCCTGTGCACCGCTGGGAGCAGTTCTGTAGCGTCAGGCATGTGGAGGGGACAAAGGGTGGTCAGCATGCCAAATACTTTGAGCACAGACAAGGCTCAGGCACGTGCTTTGGACTACAGCAGAGCAGTAGAGGCAGAAGTACATAGTAAAGCAGCTTGAATGATTTCTGGCCACTACTAGTTTTCTTTCTTTCGATGCAGTTAAGAGGATGAGGTCTGGCAAGTGAATCGTCCTGCTTTGAGGGAGCTGGTCACTGTCGGAAGAGGCTGGAGGCACGAAACTGCTATCAGAGCTCCAACCATTGAAGGTGTTGGCAGGAAAAGACTGTTGTGCTACTTGGTGCTGGTCTTTGTTGAAACTTGCTCTTTTTGTACCAAACACAGGATTTTTGTGGACTATTTTTTTCCTGCTGTTGGAGCTGGGTAGTTGCTCCTGGAGTGAACCAGGGCTTTTCCAAAGCAGATGAATTATGTCAAATTCGTGGATCATATTTAACCTTTTTACTTTTCAAATGAAAAAAAGGTTGAAATCTGTGTTTGTACAGCAGACATTACTAAAAGAATAAGGAGAAACTTGGCTTCTTTATGGTCTTTGAAGGCAACCAGATATGTGATATTAAGCAGTTTTTCACCTGTGTGCCATCTATACAATGGGAATAATGATTCTGGCTCTGTTAGGACAGATATTTTAGGATGTATAGGATAAACGGGTTGAGGGATCAGCCAGAAGGCATAGAGCTGGAGTGTCTTTCAAAACCCTGAATCTGAATTTGTCAAAATCTAAAGTGTGCAGGCATCTCTGAGTGCTTTGAGCCTCCATTTTCATTAGGAAAATCTACCTTGTTACAAACTACCAACATACTAGCCATGGCCTTAGCGTATCTTCACACATTAGTAGGAACATTTTGCTTGTAAGGGGGAAGAATGTGTGGAATTGTATTTTATTAGCTATTACTATATTTTTAAACAACTTGTTCTTGTCTATAATCAGCAGCAATGACGTTGAACACCATGGTAGTTTACATATTTTTAGTATATTCATCTTTCCAGAGAAGACATAGCTTGAGCTTTTAAAGAAAGAGAATAAAGCGTATAATCTGGGGTAGTATTTGTGTGCCCCATTTTCACACACCAGCATGAGCAGTTATCACCCCCCTCTTCTTTTGCGAGTTGCACAGGAAGCTCAGAGCAAACCTTGTGTTGGGCAGTGGCAGCTTCATCGCTCCGCTCGGTAAGTACTGACTTGCTCCCCTCTGCTTAGAGCAGAACAGGTGGACTGGGGTCTTCGCTGTGCTCGCTGGTGGATTCCTCCCAACACGTAGCCAGAAAGCCAAGCGCTGCAGAGGCGCCTGCAGGGCTGCGGTGCACCCAGGGGTCACACGTTTTGCCTGGCCGCGGCACCCGCTGGCTTCTCCTCGGGTCCCGCGGAGGCAGGAGGAGAACCCAGCGAGGTGCTGCTAGCGCTGGGTGCGAGCGGCGCAGGCCCTGGCTGCAGGAATGCTGACACAAACAAAAAGGAGATAACTTGGAAATTCTATTGCTCCCTTTATGTTATTATTGTAGTTAATGGTCTGTCAGCATTTCCATTATAAATCCCTATTTTCAGGGTTTTATAACTCAGCCGTAAAAATTCTCTCCAGGCTGAATTTGGCATGTGTGTTTTCAGCCTGAGAGCACATGTGTTGTTTTTTTCTTTTCTTTTTTTTTTAAACAAGAGTGTTTTTTTCTTTTTTCTTTTTTTTTTCAAAAAAGGAACTACATTCACAATTTTTAAGATATAGAATTGCCAAAGAAAAAGCCAACAAAAAATAGGTGATTGGTTACAGATGCTTTCTTTGCACTCATATAACTCAAAAATTGCTGAGTTATTTCAGCTGTAATTGTGGATATGTGTAAGGTTAAAATGGTGGATTTAGTACTATTCCTTTCTTTATGGTGTTGGTATTTGACAAGCAAATAGAAAACAGACCACGATACTGTATACACTCACGTATAAGCTGACCCGTGTGTAAACTGACCTCCCAAACTCGCCCCATGCTCCTCTCATCTGGGCCAGATTCTTTCAGTGTCAGCGAGGGTGGGGATGCAGGGAGTGAAGGGTGGGGGGCCGATTTGTCCATTTTGGGTGAGTTGCCTCATTTTGCTGCTTTCGTGAGGCCGGTGCTGCTCGTCTGCTGTCGCACAGAATCTACAAGGCCCAGGTGGTGCTGGAGGCGCAAAGCTGAAGCAGCCACATGTTCCCACACATTCTGAGTCTCCACTTTGTCCATCTTGTTTACGGCAGGGCTGCCCTCCGTCTGAGACTCACTACAGAGCAGTTTACACAAAGAGGAGTGTAAACCACATGTTCTGTGCTGAAGCATCTGAAAGGAAAAGAAACAAGGGCGAAGGCCACATGATTATGTCTGAATTTTTTGCTGTCTGCACACGCAGACTTTTCCTCCTAATCTCCGCACAATACCTGCAGTTCTCTGTTTATGCTCGTTCACCACTGCTGGAACAGAAAGAGGTGATCAGCATTCATGTGAAGTTTACATTCATCTTCTCAGTTCCCCAAATTCGTTTGCTTCCATATGAATTAATTACCTCAAGAATTGACTCCAAGAGCAGATCACAATAGAGCTCGTAGATTTCCTTTTTGCTAGTAGGATGCTGTCTACAAAACAATATTTTACCCTCCTTAACAGCAGACCATAACAGATCTTCCCAAGGATGAGCTGTTTCTTCCATGCTATGAGAAGAAATGATTTGGAACAGCCCTGTGCAGTAGTGATCTCTGCCTATGTTGTACTTTGGCATTTTGCAGACACTGGTGGTGACTATAAAAGTAAGTACCATTATGATTATGGGGAAGGACAATCAGATACTCTTCTTCTGCATCTTATCAGAGCAACCAAAACATGTGTTTTTTTTAAGTATTTGATTCTTTAAATTTTTGCTGTCCATATTGAATTTTTTTCCATGATGTTTTTAACATCTTGTGATATATAACATCCCATCATATCTTAAACATTCCTTTACATCAGTATGAAAGGTCATGTACTTGGGCTGTTTTTCATTTCATGAACATCTGGGCTTATGAGATTAACAGAACGGTATACCAGTGCCTCCTTTTTGGTCTTTTTTATTAATAACTTGTGAATAACACTTGTCTTCTACCATGTGGATTATACTTCTGTTGGGGCAATTTCCTCAATATAATAATTGCTGCTAGTTAACCCCTTACTTGCTGCTGTTACTAGCTCAAATACTTTTATTCATATATTCAAAAGGATGGTCCTGTACTTTTTCATGGAGAGGTGGAGGACAGTTCATTTGCCTAAACAGAGGCTTCTAGCACTATTTTATGTGTTATTAGGTATCCCAACTGGTCTCCAGCTGTTGCTCTGGAGAAAGGCATGGGTCTCCTGTAGGTCTTGTGTTATATCTGCCAGTGATGTGCAGATGTCTCCGGTACTCCGGTATTTACAATGCCAAAAGATGCCTTTGTTTACATCAGAAACATATTTCTGTCTTTGGGGTGAGCAGAGCCAGGAACTGAAGTCCTTCCATGGAGCAGTGGCAGCCACATTTCTTCTGGTTAGCAGAACTGTGAAAGAGGTGTGAGAGTCAGCCAGAATGTGTCCAGATAAAGGCTTTACCTGGCTATCTGCATCTTTCTACATATCCATATATTTATATCTAATCTAATATGTATATATCTAATATATAGTATGTGTGTGGGTGTATAAATATATTTATTATATATATTCACATATTAAAATATACACTCCCACGCCCTGTGTGGCACAGGCCACACAGGTAACTGACAGATGGTAATATGGGATGTGGATGGAGATCTGAAATAATTGAAAATACCAGGTGGTTTTTCTCTACATAGATATGGCATCATTTTTAAGTTCGGGAAGAGCTAGTATGAAGTTTCTGTGTTGTTCCATAGCAATGATATAAACCTCTCATTTCTCTTTCTGTGAGGTGTGAGATGCAAAACTCTCACTGCTCTGGGAATTGAACGATTTTCATCCAGAGATTTGTGCAAGTTGGCAACTGGGAAAGAAGAGAAAAAGGTGACATAGAGGATGGGTCCCAAAAAGGTTGTGCAGTAGAAGCAGAAGGGCTATGGCAGCACCTCAAAGGTCCCTCTTGACTTTTGGCTCCCCCCTCTGACTGGTAGGACGTATCCTGTTCCCTCTCCATCCTGTGCAGCCTAATTTTAGGTAGTCTGTTCAAATGTCCTTTGCCTTTGGGCTTCAGACCTTTTGCCATCATCACTGTCCTCAGTTCCTCTGCACAGGCTTTTCGCCAGGTTTTGCATTCCTGAGCAAGGAAGCGTTTGGGGCTTAGAGTCCCCAGGCACGTCGTAGCTGGAGCGCTTGTCTGATAGGAAGCCACTGTGATGAGCTGCTTCCTTCACAACAGTGGCGGCATTTGGTGCCTTGCTGTTTCTGGCATCATGCATTGCCTTCCATTCCAGCTCAGGCAGAACTTCTGCAGCCTTGTAGAGCAGGTGTAGCAGTATTTTGTAAAGAAATTTGTAAAGAAATGTATGTGGGGGGAAATTTCAGTAATTCCAGCTGTCTTTTAATGTGGATTAGCAGCCAAAAGTGTGGAGAAGTGAATTCAACATCTGTGGACAAAAACAGCAAAACAGTTAAAGAACTATAGATGCAGAGATTAAAAGTGTCTGTGGTCACCAATCTTTAAATCCCTTTTTACTTCTCTTCTCCTGTTTTTATTGTATATTTTATGTACTGTATTGTATCTACCATAGCAATTTCATAGGTTTTGGCCACAAGATGGCATCTGATTTCATAGTCTTCCTTTTACAATATATTTTTTTCTCCTGGCCTGATGGAGAAATGTCCATTTTACTTGCAGCAGATTATAACTTATTTCCTTCTGCTTTAGCAGATGCCTCCAGGAGCAAATGCAGAATGATTTTCCATTGCCTCCGGAGGCTGGAAGCGCCAGCAGCGCTGGAGGGCTCAGCGACGCTCCCTGGGGAGCCTCTCCTCTATAACCCCCATCCTCTGGGGGTCCTTCCAGGCTCTAACTGTTGGTGCCTGTTGCCTGCTGAAGGAGAACTGGCCCCAAAACTTCAGCTTGTTTCACCTGTGAAGAGACGCAAAGTCCTTTGAAGTTGTTAGACAAATTCATTGGCGTAAAGGAAACTTGGGCAAGGCCCCTGCTTGCAGAAAAAAGTTCTACAATTTCTTAATTCTAATTAAGCTTCCTAAAGTTATGGGTAGTTTGTTCCCTTCTTTCTGCTTCAGGCTATCTCCCATGTACATGTATTTGTAGAATGTAGAATAGTTAGATTTAAAGGAAAAATGGGCGGTTTAGCCAACTGTGTTCTGAGCATATTGGGAGTTTTGTGTAGGGAAGTGCAGGAGAAATAGGCAGCAGAGATTTATCAGTTGGGTCAGACACACATCAAACTGCACTAACAGTTTTTGGGAGCTTGTTCAGTGGGAGATGGATCTTAATATGCAAAGGGAGAACTAAATTATTCAAATGGGTTTGGCTTAATTGCATGAAAAGCAGTGATTTAATGCAGCTCCTGCGTATGCAGGTGTCATGCCATTTGGAAATTGATGGCTGGTGCAAAATACAACAATTTACTTCTTTAAGTAACTTGGACAGATAAATTCTAAATTACTCTAAAATATTTTATGGAGTAGATCACAGCAGATCTTCTAACATCTTCTGAAGGCAGAAAGTAAAAGTGGACTTGAAAAAGAGATTAGAGAGATTCACAGAGCTCTTTGGTGGCTTTTACAGGGTGGTTTGGTGCTGGCCTGGCTCAGCCCACCCCTTGGATGGCTGGAAGCTGATGGAGTCCAATCAGAAGAAAAATTGTTCCGTGTCTGCCCTATGTCCTATGTTCCTTCCCGAATACTTGCTGTTCTCCCCCTCCCAGGGGTGATGCTGAGCTAGGTAGATCTTAGGTCTGATCTAGTAGGCAGCCTCTATGTCCTTTCTTGTGTGCCGAACTGCTGAGCTGCTTATTCTTCATCTAAACCAACGGCTATCAGACTATTTTAGGTTGGGGAAGTGTATGTGTAAAAACACTTTTCCATTCATAACCACACAGACCATGTCCTCGCTCTTGCACAATCCCAGAAATAATTTCCTCTGTTTTGCAATGTATTATTGAAACTGTAACTACAGCACCTGTGTTCTTGGCTCATCAAAGGCAGCAATACTAGAAGGTGCCAAGTGCACTTTAATTTTTTCAAATAACAATCCAGCAGCTGGAGAAAGAAGCCTCAGCAGCTCCGCGTAGCCAGATGGCTCCTGCAGCCCACCAGGAAGGGCCATAGAGATTCTTCCCGGTTTAAAGATCGTAGGATAGGAGCCTCCATGGGCCAGGATGTGAGACCACCTGGGAATTTTCAGATTGGCTGATACCAGGCAAAGGGTCAGGGACAAATGCACCAAATAGTTCAGCCTTGTTGCTTCTGCTGCACAGATGGATCAATAAAAGAGGAGGATCTGACTCTGCTTATACCTGTAGCCCTGTATGAAATGTAAGTGAAAAGGTAGATGCTCCCAAAAGAGGGATCAGCACCAGGCAAGCTGATGAAGGCTGAATCAGTGAAAAGTATTTTTAAACAAGAAATTAAGCGAAGGGTGGAACAATGAATCATGGCTTGTGTGCTGGTGTGAGCCTCAGAGCTGGGTTTTCTGTGTGTAACAGAGGGAAGCCTTTTCTGTGTTCAGGGCAGAGATAAAGACTCTTGGGTCTGTGTGTTCCCTGATGCCTGCTGGGGGCTGAGTTTGTGATGCAGCCTTTTCCTCGGTGGTGGGACATATTGCTAATTCTCGCTCCTATCAATATATATATGCATATAAAAGCTTCTATTGTCTTTGAAACCTTTACCACTCAGTCCAGTCAAATATGGCTAAAATTGGCAGGTGGGGATGTTTGTGGAGGGACAGACAGGCACTGGGATCAGAAAAGCTACATTAAACCCAGCTAAAGTCCCAGTTTCTCAAACTACATTTTAATAGAAACCCTGTTAACTTTATTAAGTGGTTCTTTCTGTAGATGCTTATCTGAGCACCTCAGAGACTTGTCTTTATATGCAGAACATTCCTGGGAAGCAAGGAAGGGTTGCTGTCTCATTTTTCACCTGAAGAACTGGAACACAGAAATTGAGAATGAGATGACAAAGCCATTTAAGTGTATAAGTCCTAGTAGGAATGTAAGGCTCTATAAAAGTAGACCCCCTCGAGGGCCTGGGTCCAAGTAGCTTGCCCAAGATCACACTGAGATTGTGTAGCAGAGCAGAGCAGTGAGCCTTGACCTCCCTCCTCACGGATACACTCCGATTAACTGGCTGCCTTCCTCCAGCTGTGGACAGGTCTGCACTGCACAACAGGCTGAGCTGGGGAAGGAGGTGAGGAGCTACTGCCTTGTTACTGCTGCTCACAATTTTGCTTGGAGACTGACAGGGCTGAAGGCCTTTTCCTCTGGCGTGGCTGAATCCAGAAGGGCAGTTTTGTAGAGTGAGTATCTTCAGGTATTTCTATTTGCTGTGGTTCTACCTCAGCCTCCCATCAGCTCTTTGTGATCAGAAGGACAAGCAGAAGCTGCCGTTAGTAGCTTGGGCTCTTGTGGGGGCATTTTGCTTGAAGATGCCAGTGGTGTGTATTGGTGAAAGCTAAGCATGCGCTAGGTAGTTAGTTGTTTCTCAGTGCACTTTACAGTAGGAGAGCTCCTCTGTCAATGTCAATATTGAAGAGCAGATTTTCAGGCAGCACATAAGCTAGTCTAAAGACTATTCCAGCTAACAAAATATTTTTGAGGAGGTACTGCTGCTTCTGTGACCAAGACGAGCCGCCTTTATCTTTGGTGTGGAGAAATTTCAAACTCTTCCACGTCAGGTCCTAAGGAAAGAGACTGCTGCAAGAGCAAGGAACTAAGGACAACTTTCTACCGACACTTCCATTTTAGGCTTTTCACATCTGAGTGCATTGTGGCATTTTGGCCTTTCCTTATGAGCCATTAGCTATTGGCTGTGGCCAGTAGGAAAATGAGTGATTTTTTTTATGCCAACCCATGTCCTTATATAGATAGGAGGCAATACTTGTCTAAAACATACTCTGTGTGGCTGCTTCTATTGCATTTTTCATCTTATCTCAAAGTTCTCTGTGAACTGTGGTTAGTTCAATTTAATACTGCCATGACGAGATAGTGAAAAGGAATAAGAGAAAATGTGAGACCAGCTCCTGTTCTTCTCTCTGTGAATCCACACACAAGCATGTAGCCCTTTCTGAGCAATGAGAAGTCCCTATTTTATTCTCATTAGCTAGAAACCCTGAGTGGAACTATAGTCCATCCATACTTTTCTTTTGCTGCTCATGAAAATGGAGCAAAATGCTTTCCAGCAAAACTGGAGTCTGTGTAATAACCACCTTTCCCTGGCTGAGTAGGAGAGTAAATGGAAAAGGAGGTTATTCCTCTGTTAATCTCCTCGGGACTCAGCGGAAGCTCTGGTGCTCTCCTGATGTGCAAATCTCCGCTATCAAATGGGAAAACCCTTCATACCTTCTAGTTCTCACCTCTGTACTGTAACCCCCAGACCAATTTCCTTCTGTTCTTATATTGTTCGTTCCCTTCACTGCACTGTAGGTTGGTTCAGGGAGATTTGAGCTGTGTATATGTTCTTCGTTGTCTCACCTGGTCTCCTCGCACCTCCCCGGTCCCATCTGCTCCCACCTGCTCCCTGGGCTGCCTCTCGCACCCCGTGGCTGCGGATGGGGCAGAGCTGCTCTGTCCCGCAGGCTCCAGGCTGCTCCCTGCATGTGGGGGCTCGCAGTGTGGCAGGATGGAGAGGCAGAGCTGCTCTGCTGCTGTGGCCACACCTGGGAATGTGTGACCCACCTTAACCAGATCCAGGTGCCCAAACAGGAAGCCAGGCAGTGCTGTTCTGCATTTCCTTGGGTAGCGTAGGCTGGAGAGCAAGGAAGACACTTTGAGTATTTTTCCTATTTCTGCTACTACTTTGCACTCTCTCTGACCTTTGGCAAAGCAATTTAATTTCCAGATGTCCAAACTGTACAATGGGGCTATCAGTACTTTCTGCTCCATAGGGAATTTTAGGCCTTGCCACTAAATGTGTGCCAAGGCCTTTGAGATCCTTTGATGGAAAGTGTTCCACCTGTAATTGCTGTAGTTGCAATATTGCTATACTTGCATGTTTGTAAATATGGGGGTAGGAAGGCTCAGAAAATACCGTGAATCAAGAAGGCTGGAAAAATGTCAAGAAGAGCATTTAACTCTTTTAATGCTGAAGTTTGTAAGTCTCCATATTAGGGAAAAGTATTTTTCTGCGTTATGTCACTTTTAACACTGGCTAGTGCCGCTCCTCTTTCTGTATGAAAGATTCTGAGATCATCATAAAAAATTGCTCATAAATATGCCCACCTTTGTTCATTTTCTTTGTAAAAAAGAGATGGGTGTTACAGGGAACCCAGAACCATGTCTGGACTCTGCTGCAGCAGGACAGAGCTAGTTTGAAATTCAGGATCCATGAGATTTGGGATGGAAAATAAACTATTTTCTCCCATTCATACTGATAAGAGGAGCTGCTCTGCTGCTCCTAGTTGCTGCAGTTTGTCAGGGACTAGAATGCAGACTTGGCTTGAGGAGTAGAGTAGAGAGGAGTTTCCAGCAAAGGAAAACATTCACAAAAGTGGTATTGTTTCATATTTAAATGTTTATCTGCTTGTGCGTGTGCAGGCAGTGAATTTCCATCGGCGACACCGTCGGAAGCCTGTTTCCTCCTCCTCTGCAGCTGGGTGAGAGTCTAGGAGAGAGCAGGAGACTAGGTTGACAAAGAGCTGAGTATTATCCTAAGGATAAATGAGCTAACCCATCACTGCAAACACTGTGCTGGCAGATTTCAGTGCAATTAGCTCCACAAATACCAAGACATGCAGTCTGCAACGAGACTAAAAGGTCTCCTAAACAATTAGGGGACCACGGCCCCATGGACCCCTGTCATGCACATTAATGTCACTGGCTTTAGCAAAGGGTATATGTGTGCTTTGATGCTAAGGGAATCCAGGGTTTGACTGCCCCATAAACCTCATGCCATTTTTGGTCCCCACTCACACGATTCAGTGGCATTTTATTTACTGCTACTAATAACATTTAGTCAATAAACAAATGCAAGTTGGAGAGAAGGTCTAGTGTGAGCTTAATTACCTCAACTCTCTGCCTTCCCTTTTGTTATGTACATCATGGATACTTGACAGCATTAACATTCCTGGAATTGTATCTGCCATCCTTTGTAAAAGGATTGAATACTACGCATTAGTTCGGGCTCGTGGGGCATTTGTGTCTCCAACAACAGCTTAATTATGGACATTGTTTACTAATCAGTATTAAATTGACAGACTATGAGGGCTAATCTGGAGATTAACACAATAGCTTGTTTTCATTTTGTTCTTCTAGCAGTTTATTGAATGCAAGATTTAAAACAAGACTCTTTTGTGAGCCTTACCTTCTAAATCACGGCTTGTGTCCCTGTGAAGATCTGTAAATTTCTTTTCTCTAGCCTAGGCTTTCAACACAATTAATTTGCTTAATAAGCAGCAACAATCATTAAAGTCGTGTCCCACTGTGTACCGCGGGGTGTAAAAGCAATAAAAAGTGTCCTTTCTGTAGGATCAGCGGTTCAGAAATCTTCAGGCTTCATTTAAGCCTTTTGTTTGTTCGGTTTTGCAAGCGACACAGAGTATCATCACTCAGACAAATACCAACAAACCCCAGGCCCCAAGTAGTAATTTGTGTAGTGAGAAGACCTGATGTCGCTTTGTGCAGAGTTACTCAGCGAAAGCCCTGTACATTTCCGGGACCTCTGTTTTAGCCATACAAATTGTTAAGCTCCCAGATATACTTGTTTCACATGTGAAATAGCTATGTAGTCTGGAAGCTGGTGATCTTGTCTGATGATGAGAAATTTGAGGAAATGATATTTTTTCACACTGTTGAGGGTTTGTTTGGGGATGAAAACACATGAAGGCTCCCCTTCATATCGTGTGGATGTCCATCTTCTCTCCTTTAATGTAGGTGTAATGTAATGACAGCGATCCCAGCATGTCGTGTCTTCCACAGCTCCACATCTGCATTCAGCTGTGCAATTTCTCAGGCTGGTGGAAGTACCTTGAATTTCACCTTTCCTGATTGATGAATTGCTTAACACATAAGTATAAATGACTCAAATCTCACTTAGTAATAACTAGATAATCTGTTCCTCGTCTCTGAAAGAGTAGTCCAGAGTAGGAAGCAATGTTAACACTCTACCTCACAGCGACAGTGCAAGTGGGAGAGCAGATAAAACAACCAGCACACATGGGAGCGACTGTAACTACCCTCTGTCCCTCACTTGGCAGCTCCCATCCACAGGGGCCTCCAAACCTGTGTTATGGAGCAGCCTCCTGCTTGTGGTGAGGAAAGATGGTAAATGTTACTGCACCAAAGTGCCCAGCAAAATGTCTCCATGCTCCTCTGCTCCATGCACGCCTCATGCTGGAAGTAATTAGTATAAAAACCCTAATCTTTTTTTGCATCCGAGCCACGCGGTATAATCCAGCCTTTCAGAAGGATAAGTCAGTATTTGTGAGCTCACTTGGATTTAATGTAAACAATAAAGGACTAATTCAATAAAATGGCTTTGACCCATCAAAATCTACTTTCAGGAGCTGTACTGCAGGACTAGGAGCCCACATGGTGTGTTGGGCATGCAGAAATCTTCAAACCTGCCTGCTTGGCGAATAGCTGACAATGCAGATGTACCAGCTTTAGGAAGAGCTGGTTGTTAAGAGATTTTGCAGTGTTTTGAGGGTCATATGCCTTTTTTCTTGGAATTTTTTTTGGTCAAATATGTTATGACAGCTTTACTGATTTATTCACTGGTCTGAAAAAAAAGCAAAAGAAGAAAAAGGAAGGGAAGGAAAAGCAAAAGGATAATTAGCTGAGACGTTTAGAAATAATTGATGGTTTTTGGAGTACCAATTTATATTTTTCAGATGAACATAGTTTTAAGGAAACATTGAGTACTTCTACTGATCTGCGTCCTGCAAAAAAAATCACAAGAATGCTATTAAAAATGAAAGCATCCAAAAGTAGTTGTTGGCTTCTGACAGTTGAAGCTAGAAGTTTCCAAACTTCTCAGCTTGCAGACTCTGAAGAATTTCGCAGAGGAGGTGCAGACACTTGCTCAGAGGATTTAAGCCTAGGGTAAATAGGCTTGCTTTGCCCGTTGTCTGCTACTGACCCCTTAAAAATTGTCTATTGATCACAGGTTGAAAATCAGTGATGTAAATCATTGCTTACTATAGCCAAGCCGTGTTTTACTAAACAGCAGCTGCTGCTTGCTGCTCATTTGTGCAAAGGGTCATCCTTTTGCACAGGAGGAGCACTATTTTACAAACAGGTTTGTGTCGGCTTCATACATGGGAACATACACCTGTAAACCATGTATTTTAACTGCTCAAAGGTTAACAACTCCGATTCCTTGACCTAGCTTTTTGCAGTTAGTTGTTAACTAAAATTCTTGAAAGGGTGAGCATTAGATTGGTTTCATGGGACTCTTGGGAAGCTGATAAAGTTTGCTAGTTGAGCCAATAAAGCTAAGTCTGTTGCATCAGACCACATCAATCAGATCACTTTACGTTGTGGCTTTTAAAGAGGGTCTTTGTTTATTTTCTTAAAGAAGTACCTGCTACCTGTACATAGGTTCTCAGGGCAGCAGGGACCACCAATCATCTATTTCCAATCTCCTGTTTACATAGGCCATCCCGTGTTTTTTGGAAGCCGGATTAAAGCATTGTGTTAGGACTGCATCTGATCGTCCTTAAAGGCTACGAGCAGTAAAGAGTCAGCTAAAACCTTTACTAACATATTCCAATATTCAATAATGCATATTACAAGGAAATTACTTATTATTTTAGAGCTGAATTTATCTGGCTGCTCTTTCCAGACCCAAGATTTTGCTTTGGCTTAGATTAAGAAGTTCCTGGATGCCAGGTCTTGTTTCCAAGCATTAAGCTCAATTGACTGAACTCTGTAAGCCTCATGCTGCAAGTTTTCTTTTTTATTATCTGCATAATTTTTGTAGTTCTTCTCTGAAATATTCCAGTCTCCTATCTCTGAAAGCACGAGCATCAAAACTAACCAGCTCTTCTAGGAGATGTCTTGATAAACCTGTGTACAGAGGCAATATTGCTTCTCAGTTATTGATCCACACATGATAATAAAATTTTTCTCTCTATCTGTGATGGACAGAGCCTTGAAAGCAGTTTATCTGACACCTTGTTGACATATGTTAGCCTGGACAGACAGCCGCTAGTACTCCTTTAGACCTGAAAGTATTTAGGGTTGTGTGTTCCAGTATCATCTCAGACCACTTTACAGGTAAAACTCTGCAGAGTCCAGTGTTTCCCATTTTCTCCCTCTGTCTTTAGAGGAGGAGATACAGCCAGTAATTTTCACATTCAGGTTAAGTGACTCATCCCTAGGTCCGACCATATCATTATTTCTTCTTCAGGGAGAGAAGGAAAGACAAGATGGTCTCTAACACCTCTTTTTTTTTTTTTGCTATGCATCCTCCTTATGTTACTACTCAGGGTTTTTTTAAGCCTACTCTCAAACCACAACATCTCTGAGTGCCTTCAGACCTTTTCTTCTAGGACTAGCTGTGTCAGTTTAAGAAATGATTGTCCCCAGCTGTTCTTCACCACTTAGGAGGTAAGAATTCCTTCTTCCCCAGCTCTACAAGCTGTAACTGCTCCCTTATCTGCCTCGAACCAAAGTCAGCCAGATTAAGTCAGAGCGTGCTTCCACAACAGCTTTAGTCTTTCTAAGCCAGAGCTGCCACAGCATCACCTTCCCCTCTCCTCTTCCCTCACCCTTCTTTCCCACAAAACTTAGTAGTCATCAGACTCTTTAGTAAAGGAGTTTGGGGAGGCTAAAAGCATGGAGAATTACTCACTTTTTCTTAGGGTTAAGATGCAGTCATATTAGGTTCATTTATTGTTTAAGGAGAGATCTCTGGAAAGTAGTTCAGACTTCCTAAATTCTGATTTTCCTTCTATCCTTTTAGGAAAACGCAGGATAAAGCTACATGATGCAGCTGAGCTGATCTAACATCCTGCTTTTCTGCTGGAATAGATAGTCCTGCTCCTCTCTACTTGCAGAGATCAAGTCCTGCTGTTCTTTCCAGCACATGTTGGCATTCATCCAGCCCCACTTGAGTGAGATGATTCAGCTCACTGACCCAGCAGGAAACTATATATTTTTTAAAAAATTTGGTTAGTTTTCTGCTAGAAATTTGCTGTAGGTCTGGATGAGAATCAGAACCAGTGCAAAGGAAAGAGCTGAGCAGGGCTGGGAGAGAAGAGAGAAGGGAAGGGGGAGTATATTAGAGGAAGCTTGAGTATCCACTCAGCTCTTGTGTGTCTGCAATGTTACTTCCCAAAACAAGCTCACCATAGAGCACCAGGAGCCCCAGTGATGGCACAGGAGGCACAAGGGGGAACCACCCTTTTTAGTGACATCTTGTTGTTGGGTTAATTGAGAGGTACCATTTGCCATGGCCTGAAATTGCCTGTCTGAACTGCTGATCTGGCTGGTTCAGCCTGGTGCCTGTGTGCTGATCTCTTGCGAGCAGAGCTGTGGTTTGGTAACCCCCAGTGAAGGAGCAGTAACATATAGTTAGGGTAGATAATACCTTGAATTGCTGTGCTATTTGCTAATTAAACTCTTGTTCAATTAGAGATTACATGCATACTTGAGCATTTGCATCGTGATTATCCCATTTTCAACCTTCCATTACATGGCTAGCTTAGAGACTCACAGCCTGTCTTCCAGGAGGCTGTTGACCCTCTGTGTGAGACTAAAACCCCGTTCCCTGTCACAAGTGTCCTACTGCTCAGCAAAACCAGGCTTCCCTCCTCACACTGCGTACTCAACTAGCTCATCTTTCATGTGCTGAGTTTTCTGTTTTTTTCCCCTTGCTTGGGAAGTTTTCTAAAATCATTAAAAAAATGTTTCTGCAGTATGATGGTGCCTAGTGTAGTATCTTGAGTGTCAACACGAGTTGTAAGCAAGCTCTTCCTGAACCTGCAATCTTCTCTGTTTGTCATGCTGTGCTGTCTTCGTTTCTGGAGAACTACCTTTCCTTTGCCTCCTGCAGATCATCATAGTAAGTTTCCTGCACAGAGTTCTCAGCCAGGACTGTCCATCGATTCTGGCAGTTTGAGGGTTGTGTCTTTGGCCTGTGAAGTCTGTCTGATTGGAGACGGTGGCAGTTCTCAGTGTGTTCCTGCAGCTGGTTCTTGCAGGCCAGGCTCTTCTGTGCCTTCATTGTCAGGTACAATTAAGTACACCCGGATGGGAAGATTTCAGGCTTCCTCCTTGCTGTGACATGTTTTCAGTCATCTTTTGTTCCCTTGTCTCTGCTTTTTATGTAATTCCTTTGGGAGAGTGTGCGGAGTCCCTGTCATGTGCAGTGGGTCTGTCTGAGGAAGAAGGTGTTTCTCTTGGCCACAAACTTTCTTCTGCACCTGAGCTACTGCTTGCGGGAGGAATCCAAATTTCCTACATCCGAGGTAGTTCCAACTAGCTGATGACTCTCTCTCCATCTGTGCTCCTGCTGGCACAAGGTGCTACAAAGCGACGTGTCAAGCTTGGAGATACTGTCAGGAATTCCCCTGCCAGCCACTTGCTTCTCACAGTCTGTATTGCCTGAGCAGAATCCCCTTGGAAAGAAAGGGATCCAAATAAGCTCAGCAGATGGAAGTCAGAACCTACAGCGCAGGCTCGTAGCTGGCACAAGCCTCTCAGGAATCCTAAAAGCAACCACAGGAGCCCCCAGGGACCCTGCGGATGGACTTCGCTTGGCCACACGCATTAGTAGAGTCTGTGGCACCGTGGAGCTCAGCCTGCCACCAGGCCAGAGCAGGGCTCCTTAACTTTGCCTTTGCTCCCGCTCTTCTCCAAGTTATTTTTTTGCACGGATAGAGTCAAACTTGTTTAAATTACTGCCTGTGTCAGAGATTGAAATAACCGTCAGGTTTTTTATTGGTCTTCCCTACTACAGCTCCACCTTGTGCTTCAGCAAAGGAAGCATGGAGAGAGGAAAGTAAGTGGCTGGCATTAATTAGAGCCTTCTCTGCTGCTTTTTCCGATGACAGACTATCAGTTGGTAATTACAATGCATCCGTAACCCCCCACTTGCCTCTGCTGCTGCTGTTTGCTGAGCTAATGAGGGCGAGAGGACAAGCTGCACTCAAAGGCTGTCCTGAGGGGTTGCTGTAGGGGAGCATTTAGTTCACTTTTAAAAAGTGGAACTTCAGCTGTAAGTTTGGGCATTACAGCAATAATAATAATTTGTTCTCCTATGACCTCTCTGAATATCAGCCCTCTCTTAAGGCTTCATATTAGCAGTGCTTCTAATGCTACTTTTAAGCAATGCACACTGCAGCACGTGCTTGTGCCCATTTCAGAGCAGAGAGAGGTCTGTTCCCATTCTTTTTGTGTGTGTGCAGATGACCTGTTGCACTTCATCAGCTCAGCGGTGCTGTTGATGTGCTGGGAAGGAGGATCCTGGGGGATCTCTGCTCTGAAAGAGATGGAGAGCGGCAGCAGCCCTGGGAAAGCTGCTCACTGCTTCCTACAGCGGAATCCATGTTGGGGGAAGACCAGTAAGCTCCGGTCTCCTCTGTAACAGTCCATGAAACGAGTAAGAATATTCTAGCTCAGATTTTTAAGAAGTCACACACTGTCTGCAATGCTAAATCATATTCTGTAACAAACAGTTCAGGTCCTGATTTGAGTTAAACAGACCTCAGCTGGTGAGCTGGCCCACTGTTCTGTGACATTTGAAAATGCGAGTCGCGGAGTTATTTTAGATGTTTTCTCAAGAACACAATGCACAGCTAAATCCTGTGATCAGCTGCTGAAGGCAGATTAAGTGAAGTGCCTTCCCCTCTAGTTAGGTAATATTATAAATTGAAAAGATGTTTTATCCTTAAAAGAAAAAAAAAGATGAAAAAATAACCTCTCCCTAAAAATAATAAAAATAACAGTCTAACTACTCAATTAAAATGCTATATAAACACACTGTCCGAATTCACAGATCTATCCCAACCCTCCAAAGTTTGTATTTGAGTAAGTTATCAAAATTCAAAACACTTCAGTTAATTTTACCAGATATCGTGGTTTAAATACCACATATCTTATGTCCTCTGACACCAGTGAGATTTGAGTGCATGCTCAAAGGCATTAGAGCAGTTTGCTGAGCAGAGATGGTATAAAATATATGCTTAACTACAAAAAACGCTTAATTCTTAAAAAAATAAATTGCTGAGTCACTTTGGATCTGCTCCTGTTGCTTTGGGCTAGCGCAGTACCTTAGAGGAGAGGAGCACATGGCTGGGAGAGAGCACCAGGTTTTAGGGTGAAGTGAACTTCTTGTGTGCAAAGGCAGTCCTTAAAGCCTCCAAAAGAGGGATTTGTACTGGGAATGCTGTTGGCATAGTGATAACTATCAAACTGAATGGAGTCTTGGAAAGAACAGCACTTGATAACAGCTGTGTTTGCATTAAACATTTTTAGAGTTCAGTTCAGAGCAGTTCTGCACCATATATGTAGAAATTTTATGCAGAATTTGCATACAGAAAGCATGGAATGCTCTTTACTGGGTAAATTATTTGCTCCTGCTATTTATTACACTCCCCCTGTCCCCTGGGCACACGTGGCTGTGAGGATATGAGTTAGTAAGAAAGCAGGTGTGCCTGGTCAGACAGCAGAGAGCGGGTGTGTTGAAGGGAAAAGCAGGAGTTTGGTTTCAAACGAGATGTATAACACAGCCCTCCCTTTGGGTCCCTCTGAGCTGACTTTTCGGCAAGAATGAATTAAGGCAGAGATACCATGGCCCGTATTTGCCTCATCTGATGGAGATGCTTCAACTCCATCCCTATTAGGCAAAATATTCAGTACGGTCCTACACCAGGAAGGCTGTTGTATGAGGCCCTCTGCTTCAGGGAAGAGAGGTTCCTCTAGATGGTACTGCAGGTCGTCTCTGCCTAGAACCCCCGGCTCTCCAGAGAGGCCAAGGGGAATTTGCATGATAAGACTGAAGCAGTCCAGCAGGTCACTTCTGGGGAAGGAGGCAGCCCCACTTCTCTTCCTTGCTCCTGTTCTCCACTATGTGGATCCATGTCCTTTGTTGCACCCACTCTCATGCTTGCCTGACTCCGTGTTAAAAACCGAACCAACTCACTAATCTGGAAGAAAATCGCCCTTTTCCTTTGGCCAGCTGAAGCAAAAACTTTTCTGCAGGGTGAGTGAATTGCATCAGGGGTCAGGGAAGTGCCGGGAAGCGCATAAAGAGCGCCACAACGTGAGGCATTCCTTCCTGCCCGCAGCGCTCGCCTCCGAACACTGTCTGACCTCCTGCCTCCCAAAAGGCCAAAGATCACAGCATAATACTCCAGACCCTGCAAGTCTCCCATCACGGTGTTCCTGGGTCTGCATTGGACATGGGCAGTCCTGCAGCTTCCTTGGAGCTCTTCTGGCAGTGGGATTTTTTTTCCTGAATCTCCAAATTACTGGAGGCAAAGCTCCCAGGACTGCTCCTACACACCTCCCTGCTCCTGGGATAGCGTGACCTCAACGGGTTTGAATTTGGTTGAAGCACTGTGACTACTGTCTAATTCCCCAAAAGAGCTGCCCTCTGCTCTTTTACCTATACTGTGAAAGATGGCTTCTCTGAGAGCTGACCCCGCTACGGTTTGGGGATATTTGCTCTGCACTGACACAGGAGGTAGGTTGCAGCTGGCACTCGGAGGCGTCATTTCTTGTATGATCCAGGTGTTCTTCAGAGGTCACTGCCTGAAACACTGCCCTGATCCCACCTGCCCTGCACAGTGTATGAGAGCTCATTGAATTCCTCAACGGTGCCGTGACTGACTCGTTTCAAACCCTGTCTGTGGTCGTTGCACTTATGGGGAGAGCAATAATGAGTACTAGCAGACATCATTAATTATTTTGCATTTCTGCTTTTCAAATCATTTAATTCCTAATGTAAAGGAAAACTACCTAAGGGATATATTTTCTTGTTCCTTTGTGCACAGCTTGTACGAAGTCTAGTATGGTCCATTGAGAAGGGTGAGTGGTGGAAAGTATGAGAAGCTTTTGCTGTGACTGCACCGCCTATGTAAAATGTATACATTCCTGGTCATCTTAGGCTTCTGACTTGTGATCTTTCAGACAAGGTGCCTTTGGCAACTGAAAAGGCTGCTGTTCCCCAGGGTCCATCAGAGAACCGTGAACAAATACCCATGCTGGTTCTACTGCAAATAGTTGGTGAGGACCAGCCTAAATGTCCAGATGTCCCTGTGTCCATCTTCTTCCTCTAGACTTTCTTCAATGCCATGTAGGGTTGGAGGTGATAGTAGGTACTGCGTGGGGTTAAAGGCCCTACAGCTGAGACCTTCTCTGTTCCTATGGCCTAACACTGATAGCTAATGGTATTTCATCTGTGAAACAAAAATAACTTAGCTTTCATGTTCCTGGTTTGCCTGTTTTTACGTAACTTACAAAAGGATTTGGGGCTAAGGGAGAGCCAGGCATGTTTGGAAACATCCTTTTAATTTTCTTTCAGGCTAAGAGCAGTTTTAATTTCTCTCCATTTTGCATTGAGGGAGGCAGCCTGTATTCCCAAGGAGCAGTGTCTGTGGGGTAGGACCTCCCCACTCTCACTGTCCCCTTGTGCTTTCCAAGTGCTTAGCATTCCTTACAAATTACAGTCTTTTGTGGTATGGATACTGTGCTATTTTAGCCAGTTGGAGGGGTGGTGGTGAAGGGGGGAATATAACAGGCCGAGAAGTATTTTCTAAATCTGCCAGATGAATTGTTTGTTTAGGCTTCCATCCCAAAACAGGGTCCAGAGGCATGGAGCCTTACAGGCCCCATGGGGATTCCTGTGACTAGGAAAGATCTCCTCTAAGACCACATCCGTAAGTGCTGCTTCATGTGTAAAATTGGCTGTTGGTAGCACTTCCACGTTGTTAACCTTGAATAAATCCTATAGGCAAAAGGAGCTGTCACATAGAAACCTCGGAATGATGATATGCAACCTAGTTATCGAGCAAGAGGCAGGTGCTAGGGTTCCTTTCAGGCAGTAGTGTGATTATTAAATCCCAGATTGTTTGAATTCGGTAGGAGATGTGAGATGAACAAATAAGGAAACAGCTTCCTGAATGAAAACCATTCAAGCTTACGCTAGGAAGACAACAAGCAAACTACTGTCTTCAAGAATCCTGTTTTCAGGAGCCTATGAAAAGTATGAAGAGAAGGATCTGGAGGTGAATGGAGACAAAAATGTTAACACATCTTCCTGAGAACAAGAATGTGGCAGTGGGAGACTTGTTAGAGCAAGCTAGTGTGACAACGTGGAGGGGAGGGGGACATACATACTCTGTAGAGTAATCTAAAGAAATTTGCCCTCCCAGCATAAAGCAATAAGAGCCAAGAGCTGGCAAGAAGCACTAGTAAGCCCTAGGGAAGTACTGAACAGCTGTATTGCATATATTGTTTTAAAGATTTGTTTTCTCAGAATGGTTTTATTTAAGATCTGCCCAGATTCTGTAGTTCAATGCTTTCTGCATATTCTGCAGTGACAGTGGTAGAAAATAAATTGCATCCTTGGAGCAAAATATTTTTGGTTAGAACATGAGCTCTAACTAAACTGTATACAAAAATTATTTGAGGATCACATTTTCTTATATCTTAAAAATCTGAATATCTTCAACATCTAGTTTTTCAGAACTGCAGTGAATTCTCACAGATTTGTCATCCATCCATCCATCCATCCATCCATCCATCCAGCCTTCTCATGCGCAAAGCCACCATAAATCGTAAATTAAGCGTCCAGGTGACTGACATCTGTTCAACACCTAATGAAGTAAGGTACAATAGGAAGGCAGTACTATTTTGTTTATTTTACGGTATTATTCTATCTATTTTGTTTATTTTCATGCATAATAAGTCTGAACAAACACAGGATTTATTCTGAAGAAATCCCCAGGGATTTCTTTTTGTTTTAGGAAAGCACAAGCTCCTCCATCCTTTGGTAAGAACATATTAGAGGTAGGAGGAACTATCTGGGGGAAGAGTAGGTGATTTTCTAAGATATTCCGGCTAGAAATTGGAAGAGGAAAAAAATGCTGGATTCTAGTGAGAAGGAAACACTTCTTGGCATAATCTAAGCTAATAAGACCTTTCTTTTACACCATTAAGAAATGTCTTTCTGCATTCTTAATGTACTATACTTCCTGATACTGGTGATTTTGGTTTTATTTCCTCAAATGTGCAATTCCAATTACACTTATTAATATGTGAAGAAAATCTCCTTTCTGCATTTAAGATGCAAAGGAACACAACAACAAGAAACAGTTTTGTATTTTGAAAACCTTGGACCTCCACTTTTGTGTATCTCAAAGTAATTTGGTAAAATATTTTTAAGGTTTTACCTCTTTGATGGGTTTTCGATGGGTTTATTGGTGTGCAAATATCTATTTAACTGTTGTGCTTTCATCATTGGCTTTTACTCTGCTGGAATAGAAAGTAATCCTTAACTTATCTTGAAGAGCACTGAGGAAACTCCAAAGATTTGTGCGCTCTGAGTCTTGTTGCAGCACTGAGTGCGAATCACGTCCTGCCCTTGTTCAGCTGACAAGTGCAGGGAGCTGCATCCCCACCTCTGGGCACAGTGTGAGGGAGGACAGTGGACCAGGATGTCCCAAATCGAGCTGCTGGGAGGACGCTCTGACCGAAGGCTGAACGCTGTGCCTGGTAGGACCTCCTCCTCGTGGTCTGCACGTGTCTGCGTGGTCTGGCTGTTTTTGCAACTGCTAAACTGCAAGTCATCACTGCCAGCCATCGCTGTTCAGATGGCCTTTAGGTGTCTCCAGGTCAAGCAGGAAAAGTGAGAGCTCATGTAAATACAAAGAGAAGCAGGTGCCTTTTTTAAGGATGTGTCCCATACTGGAAGGAACCTGAAATCCATGCTGAGGTCTGAATCTCTTAATTGAGAAGGGTGACTGGGGACAGGAGGAATATTTACGCAAGTGGAATCCCACCTCCTGAAGATGCTGTTTTTCTAAAGAACGTCACCTTCTCAAGGGCTGCGTAGACTGGGAGCTGGGGGACAACTTTCTTTGCCACAGAAACCCATAGGGCCCTGCCATATCACTCAGGTGGCTGGCAAGAAACCACCCCCTTCCAGCCCCCTCCCGTTGAACTTGAGAGGAGCTGTGTCACTGGCTTCAGAGGAGCCGGGGTCAGGCCCTAATCTGTTAAAGAAATAACAGCGACGTGACTGATTTCCCTCCCGGCCCCTTCCTCTTGGCTCTCCTCCCCACACAGTATTTGCACTTTCTCAGGCTGGGTTAGGCTGGTTTCAGCAGCTCAGACTGACTGCCTTTGCCTCTGCCCCAAGGAGCTCTTGCCGCAGAGAGGAAGCGTTGTGCTCCGGCAGCTCCTCCGATTATTAAGGGAATAGCCTCGAGGAATCTGAGGAATCACAGATATTCTGGGGAAAAAAATCTGTTGGCTGGAAGTGACTGAGTAGCAAACGAAAAGAATGAACTAGCATCTCGACGCGAAGGGTCTGTTAAATCAATCGTTTGCTTTGAGTGGGTAGCGAAGAGATGATCTAATAGGTGCAGGATTCTCAGTTCCTGTTCAGCATGCCTTTTGTATGAAGCCAAAATGTTTTTATTTTGGTTTATTCCTCAAATATTTTTGCCAGATAATTTCCCTGGTAATGTGGCGAGAAACATATAGGCCATTGTGTTTCTGGCTATAAATCTCTTTATGAACTTGTAGCTCTTTCACGGGGTGTTATAGACAACAGTTTCCAAAATTCTCAAGTCTTTGGCGTTCTAGTGATGTGCTCATTTTCTTCCTGTGTAGCCCAAACTCATGTTCGTATTTTAGGATAGAAGTCACCCTTTTCCTTTCAGTAAGTTCTAGCAATATATACAGTTAATGACAAGGCTGTCATTCTCAGAGTTTAATTCTCACACATTCGAGAAAATAAAGATGACTTAGAATAAAATGCCAAGTCCTGTCATGTCCTCTACACATCAGTGGGGCATTTACAGTGATAAGCAGTCAGACCGATATCCACATTGATACTTAGCCATCTTACTGCCCATGGATTTCGTGGGAATTCAGACACTTAATTAGGATTTAGTTGGAATATCTCTGTGCACCTGGCTCAATGCCCGGTATGAAGTGTTAGCAGGATCAGCCCCCTCAGCTCATATGCTCAAATCTGCCATGATCCTTCTGTGGGCAGGTCCCTGTGCTCCCCAGGGACTTCAGAGGCGTTGGGAGAGCTTGGAGGCGACTGTGAAGCTCATTTTGGTGCCTAAGTTTCAATATGGATGAGGAGCTTTCTGACTTTTTGGGGTTTGTATGGTGCTGTTTCTGTGTGCCTTCCAAGGCACCACAGAAGCAAAAGAAGTAGCTCCAATGGGCTAGCAGAATACAAGTGACAGCAAGTTTCCATCCCTGCATTTGAGAGGCTGGTCCCTGGCTCCAATGCAAGGCTGGTTCCTCGCTCCTCCCGGGATGCAGAATCAGGTAATGTTACCTGTAGGCAGCACAGACAGCGTAAACATTTCCCCTGCGATGGGTCCGGAGTCACTGGCCTTGCTCAGGAGGCAAAGTCCTGCCTAATATATCCCAAACAGGAACCAGATAGCTCCTCATGGCAAACCAGCCTGTACTACTATTTTTTTTTCTTTTTTAGAAGCCAAGAATAACTGCTGGCCAGCATTTATTGGCCAATTTATCTAGGCTTAAATTGCATTTATCAATGGGAGTTACACAGAAGAACCGAGTTCTGAAGCTGTTGGCTTTATGGTTCTGACAGAGCTAATTTGGTGCTAGTGGGAGCTATAAAAAATACATGTGAAGAGTATAAAGTGGCCAATTTGTCAGAGTGACTTCCTTTGTGTGGCTGCACTGGTCTTCTCAAATCATAGTTTGTGTTTTTGTAACACTCATCATTGCAAAATGTGTATGATTAAATATTAAACGTAGTGACGGTCTGCCCCTGCAACTGTCTTCTTTGCACCTTTGGGCTAACTTTCCTTTACGGAATGGTTGCTTGGCCATGTTCAAGCTGCAGACTGTGCAAAATTGGTTTTTATAAAGTGCTAGTTTTTAAACTGACCTTTATGAAGTGCACCCTGCATAATTTTTGATTTAAAAAGCCTACTCCACTACTTTTTACCAAACAAATTTGTAATCACAAAAACATTTTAAGCATTTAAGATTTCTATTCCATTGCATCGAAAGGATTAATGCTACGTGGGTTGTGAGCCTTTAGCTTTAAAAGTGATTGCGTCTCATCTCAAATTTATAATGGTCTTACCTGGAACTGATGCCATGCTGACCTTTTTGCAGGGATCCCTGCTGTTACAGAAATGTTGGTATATAAATTATTTCCTGGAATTTCCCTGCTTCTCTAAAATTTCTTTACTTGAAATTGTATAAGCTCAAATGCCTTGGCCTACTCCTTAAGAACACCTAGGTGTAAAATTATCTTCTATGTGAAGCCAGGCCTAAGCCAGGGTGATGATGAATGCTGCCAGGAGCCCAGGGAGGGAGCAAGTACTCCCCGAAAAACACGTCACGTAACAGTGAGCATTATACACACCAGCCACGCCGGAGGATTCCGCCCAGAGCAATCCCAGCCTGTTTGTCGTCTCCAGGTTGCTCTGAGGGCTGTAGCAAGCCCTGCTGTCACTGCAGGCGTCCGGGAACTGGCCCCGTGTGCGGCAGCACTGCAGGGTCCCTGCTCCCTGCTCCCCTGCTCAGCTGCAGCAGAGGATGGTGCAGCCAGGAGCTGCTCCTCGCCTGCTCCCCTCCCCGTGTCACGGCTTGAGCGGGGCCCTGCACAGCCTGGCATTACCACACCACCATGGATTGCCCCCAAGGCTTGGAAACCAGGCGTGCCATAAGGTAAGAGGCCATAAATGAGAGAATTCCTTCCTATATTTTCTTGGCATGGCAGCAGTCTGCACCAGCCCGTCCGCTGTATTCAGCCCTGGAAGAGATGCTCAACAGTTTTGCTGGTTGCCTCTTTCTACAAACAACTGCGTTGTTTGTAGACAATCTACAAACAGCAAATTAATCTCCAAACAGTTAATCTACATTTCTAGAGAGGAGACAGGAGAAAGGCACACTGTTGGTATAAAGAAGGAAAGGAAAAGCCCACTCAACAATTACTTTTCAAGACAAACATTTAGGCATTTTGCCAGAGCAACTGAAAATGCTGTCCTTCAACATGAGCTGCCTGCGCATCTTGCTCTTGCGGCTTGTCCCAGCCACTGCTTTCAAGCCTTGGAGCAAAACTTAGAAAAAAATTGTATTTCAAGGAATTGTCCTGGAAAGCTTTGATTCATTGCTTGCATTCGGGATTTGGGAGATGTACTGTAATTGCATGTGTTACTGCTCTTGCGATATTTTGTATTACGTTACTGCCTGTTTATAGACCAAAACTTTATAGACAGATAGAACGCAGGCTGAGAGGAGGGGAGGCATAAATCAAGGTCTGAAGCTGCCCTAAATAATAAGCTTCACTATATCTACCTGGAATTACAGGATATAGACATTTTCCATTGGTGCACTGTGCATTTCTTGCTTTGCCTGTGTGTCTGCTTCAGGCTTGTTGGAGTTGGTCATTAGATCCAGAACCTGTATCAAATGAGCGTAGGTTTCAAAGCAACAATTACGCTATTATTTCAGCAGAGATTACCTGTTTGAAATGAAACCCACTCCGAATCCTTTCTGACCCGGTCCTTATTGTGGTACTGATAACAAGCCACACTTTCCAGTCTTTATCTTACCTCCTGCAGGGTAATCTTTTCTTCTGGAGCTTTATTCTGCTAATAGCACCCTTGACTGGTTGCCAGACAACAAACACAAGCAGGTGAAAAATGAATGGCTCCAGTCTGACCGCTGATAACTACTGAGGACTTTTGATTCTCAGAATTCCCTCCAAAATGCACAAGTTGACTAGTGGATGCTCAGTTACATTCCTTGTGTGCGTCTTCCTCCCTTCAGATTCTGTAATTCTTTGAAAGAAATTGTGATGATCTTTTCTACAGTTTCAGAGACTTCTTTTTTCTTTCCTCCAATCACCAGTAAATGGTAATTCCAAATGATAGAAATTACTTTTAAATTAACCCAGTTAAAGCAGGGAACGTATGCTTATCTAATTCCCCTCCTTTAAGTAGTAACGATGCAATGGAAATGGGTAAAACTGATGTGCAGTGAAGGTATGCAAAATAGTTTGACATTGTAAAACGCCTTTCTTTTTTCTTTCTTTTTTTTTTTCTTTTCTGATTTACTGTCCCTGGAAATGAATTATAGACCTGCGAAGAAAACAGAAGCTTTTATTTGCTGAACTCAATAGGCTGCTTTCTGGGGACTTGAACTCTGCAAAGCGCTGAAAAAAAGATTACCGCATTCCAGTGACAGCTCTGCGGCTCGAAGCAAACGGGAGGGCGGCCGGTGCCGCGCGGGGCCCTTCTGCTGCCCGCGGAGCCTCGCGGGACCCTTTGGGGCTCCTCGTCTGCGCGAGCGGCAGATGAGCCCCAAACTTGCGAGGACTTGGCTAAACCCTGCGCTTGAGCCTGCCCTTAGCTTCAGTCAGTTCCTCTTAAAAGCAATGGGAATGCGAGGTAGTTAGCACCTTGCAGCTTTGGGCTTTATTTAAATCCAAGGTGTTGTCATAAAGGGGATGGTGTAAATGGACATTGCTGCACTGAAATCAGTGGACACACATTAATTTACACCAGTTGAAGGCTTGGCCCAGACTCACTTGTCGGCTCTTTTTCTTTCTTTCTTTCTTTTTCCAGAGTGATTTTGCTTTTACCATTTGATTATATGATTATAAGGTAACTAGTTAGTACTAAAAGGGAATATGGTTGGCTTCACTGGAAAATATAAAAGTATCCACTGTTCCTTCAGGGAAATCATTTTAATAGATAACAGCATGTTGTACAATGTTTCATCAGTGATATTTAGATCTAAATTAGGAGCAGTTGTGAGATGGGTTGCCGATTTTCTTGTGATAAAAGGGAAATAGTTCAAGAAATATAGACCAGATGTTATCTTAATCCAATCCTCATGTACAAGAGCACACTATGAGACAGTAATAATAGTCCCTTCTACCTGTTTCTAATTTTCCTGCTCTAAAACACCCCCTGTGAAAAATAGATTAAACCAACACATCATTTATGAATCGGCACTAGGCGGGTTTGAGTTTGTCAGGAATGCAGCGTGCGCGCACAGACTGGAGCTTGATGCCTGTTTAAAAATGCTCCTTTGACAGTAACATTTAAGACAGCAGCTCTCAGTGATTTAAAAGGAGAGTAGCCAGTTTGGGTTTGAATCAGGCTTTTGGTTCAGCATATCCCTACACAGTTTCAAATTTGTCATCGGTGTTTCTAGGCAGTGGATGTTATACAATCCTCAACAGGCCCAAAAAAAAGAGGGGGTTGATCCTCAGCTGCTGTAAATCAACACTGATCCATTGATTTAGATGGAACTACACTGATTTGTACCATCTCATGGTCTGGACAAAGTGTATTAACTTTCCCCACAAAAATCCTTTGCAACAAAAAGCCCCATTCACAGTCCTAGTGGATAAACAGTAACTAATGTGTCTCTGTTCTCATAATAATGTTTAATACCTGCATCATTTCCTACTTGCAGGGGCAGTTGAAACATTACTCTTTGCTTTGACGTAAGAAGTTGAGTGCTGCGCATTTGTAATATTTGGGACAGCTTTTTCCATAACTCTCCATCTGAGCTGAAATATTTTGGTTGAATATTGCTGTCTGTTGGCATCAGTGTGCCAAGGAGGCATTTGGGGATCTGCCTAGGGACTCAGGAGACAAGGCTTTAATTTTCCTTTGAGGAACATGGCAAAGGGAAAATACTTCATTCAGCAACATGCATCCGGATGTTTAAGAACTGCTTTTTCTTTGTCCATCAGAAATAGCCATGTCTGCAGGGATAGCCAGGATACCCACAACAGCGTTGAGCAGGCTGCTTTATCTCGAGTAGACGCCTTCACAGTGTGGACCCTTCCAAACTCCTTTTCAAGGCGAGTTAAGTTCTGCTCTCCAGATTGGATATTTTCATATTGCTATGGACGGAGGAAACAAGAGCAGGCGATGAGACAATTAATCTTCCGAGCCTGCCCACACAGCTGGCCGTCTGCTGCAAGGGCTGCGCGAGGATGGATCCAAAGTTTTCCTTTTGAAAGTAGCTCCGTTGCTCTTCATTTATTTTTAAAATAAATGCGTAGCATTGCAAATGGATTCACCCCTCTGGTATTTTTTTTTTTTTTTGCAACAGCCTTAAAGATAAATAGGCAAGATTGTGCTGGAAGGAATGCCTCTGGAGGGCCAAAAGAGGCTGCAGGCTCGCGCCGGAGAGCCGGAATCTCATGGATTCCTGTAAAAGGTTCATCATCTGGCCATGTGCACATGCACATTCATGGGTGAGGTGTCAATCCACCAGGGAAAAAGTGTTCAGTATTTTTACAGGAGATTTTTTTTCACTGCATTTTAACCTATTTAGCCAACAACTGCTAATGGATTTATATTGTGTCTGTACCTCAAGGCCCTACTCCTCTTTTGGGGATCCAGTTTTGGCTGATTCTGTAGGAGTGTGAGCACTGAAATCCTCGGAGTCGGGCAGTGCAGTGAGATGAGACAGGTGGATCCACAGGAGCAGGAGTGAGGGAGGAAGAAAAGGAGCAGCATTCGGAGGTGCAAAAATAGGCTCAAATAGTGATGGTCCTGAAGCTCCATCTAGGGCTGCTCACATCAGTGGGAATGCTATCATTGGGGATGTAAGTGCTTCTGAATTACAGATTGCAGGAAGCTCTCTGCATTAAAGCGGTTAATATGAGAGAATAAAATGAGAGGAAGAAAAATGCAGAACAGTTGGAAAAGCAGCATGATGGGGCTAATGAACGTGGCAAACAGCTCCGAGATGGGGAGGCCCCGAGACAGCCCAGCAGCAGCAGTGGGTCCACACGTCTCATCGCGATGGAGAGGGCAGCGCAGAGCCCCGGGCTGAACAGGCCGCGGTGGCAGTGCTCGTAGTGGGCTACGCAGGTTAATACTGAGAGCATGTTATTAGTAATGACCAAAGACCTTTAGCCTCCTGTCCAAAATGCCTTTTTACTGTACGGAGCGGGAAAGTAAACTCTATCATGTTGGGCTATTTAGTAAGCTATTAGTGCATTCATCTTTTCATCATTTGACAGGTGGAAGTAGTAGTCCAGCTTTTAGTTTTAATTATAAGGGATTCCAGATGTAGAATAGGGCATAAATTAAAACCAGATCTACTCATATGTCTTTTCAAAGTAAGCCAACTTCAAGGTATCTGCTTTTCATTTCAAAATGTTATTAAAGCTATTACTAAGAAATTCATAGTCTTAGCATGCTCCAATAATTGACACCTTTAAAGTGACTAAACAGATTTAGAGTGTGCAGAAAAGTAAATTTGTCTCAGAGAATGACTCTAATCGTCCATTTACATATAATGGACAAACGAGAGCGCAGGTTGGAGCGCCCGGGCCGGGCCGATGGGGTCCCCGACGCCCCCTGTGCTGCGCGGGCCCGTGGGTGTCCCCGTGCCCAGAGCGAGGAGAGGGAACGGGGGCCTGATCCCGAGGAAGCCAAAGTCCATGGGGGTCCTTTGATGAGCTCCCCGTCGCAGCCTCCTCCTCTCCTGTTGACTTTAGCTGTGTTACATTATGTTGCAAGTGGATTTTTTCTTTTAGAAAATTAAATCCAGAACCCTTTTTTTTCCCCAGTGGTAGCGCTCCGAACCCCCTCGCTGTGCACAGAAACCTGCAGCTCCCTCTCCCAACAGCCTCTCTTTCCCCACGACCTGTTTACCCAGCGACACCGTGCAAGGGCGCAAACAACGCTGCGCATCTGACTGCAGAGAAAGCCTGAGGTTTCCAATAATTAGAATGATAGCTGGCAAGCCTGATAAATTAGAGAAATAACTTGTTTGGTGTAAACTGAGCCTGTTTCTGAGGCAGAAATGTTGGGCTTTTATCCTCTGGAGTGTGATTGAAAGGGTGAGAAGTTAATTTGGCAGCTTCGCTTCTATGGTTTCATAATGTTTCTCCTCCCCCCTCCGCTCAGCTTCAGGGAAGGACTGTGATTTCAGTACTTTGCGCCTGCCCTCATACAAGGCAAGAGCATGACCCGAAACGAAACCCCTCTCCCCAGGGCACATCCTGAGCAGTAACAGCTTGGCTCAAGTGTTTCTTATGAACAGCCGTCCAGAGCACTTGATCTAAATCATGCCATTTCCTTCACAGTATGGCACAGTTAACAAGTCAGTGCATCAACACAATCTGCAGATGGCAGTTCAAAAGGTGCACGTTCCCCAGCAAGATAAAGGGCAGCGAGTTCCTCGGGTTAGCTCATTACTTGGACTCAGGCAGAGGCTCCGTAGGGGTGTGAGGGAGGAAAAGGGGGCAGGCGGCCCTCGAGCGGCCCCGTCTCCGCACGCAGCGGCGGCCTCGCGAGAGCCCGGCTCCCGTCGCGGCCAGCGCGGCTCCCTTCGCCGAGCGAAGCGCCCCGGCGAGCCGGGATTCCTCGGGAATGAACCTGCCTTCGGGAGCGGCGCGGGACGGATCTAGAGAGCGGCGCGCGCTCCTGCCCAAATCGCATTAGGGCTGGACGGCCAGGGAAGAATCCCGGAGACATATTGGTCCTTTAGACTTCAAAACAAGCCTAAATTGGAACCATATTGCTGGAATACTTCTTAGCTAACATTTATATTACTTCGGTTACCAAATCCAGACTAAGTCCCAGGACTCGGCAGGGGAGGACATAATATATTAGGAAGTAAGATGGGGGTGTGCACTTCTGGCCTCCTATTTTCTATAAATGTACAAAAAGTTTCCTCACACTAGCAAGGAAATGACTACAAGGCCCTAAAATGCTGATTTCCAGAGGCAAACGGGGGAAGTGGGCGGCCCCCCTCCGGCCCCGCGCGGCCGCTCGGTGCGGGCCCTGCCTTGGGGATAGTTTGGGTTACTTGTGGCAAGGCTGCCGCATAGAAGCTCAGGTATCAGAGCAGGTAATTGTGCACATATAGCTGGATGCAGCAAAGGTCGCTGTGAATTGTCAGAGGATGAGATACATCTCGGGAGACCAAACGAGCCTCCCCTATAGCGATCCTTGTAAACGAATCTCTTTGGGAACTATCAAGATGGTGCTTTACCACGATTTTCCCTGCCGCAGGAAAAGGAGCCCCCTGAGCTGGTTGTTCTCTAGGTTGCATCAAAAGCTGGCGAGTGAAGGGTCTTTTTTTTTTGTCCTGCACTCACGTTAGTGCAAATGCCCCAAAAGGCGCTAACGTACGTGCTGATCTCTGAGCTCCTGGCGCAGGGAAGTTCAAGGCAGGTCAAGCAAGAGAGGAACAGGAGCCCCCTGCCTCTGCAGCGGCTGCCTTGGCCACGAGCTCCCCGGTCTGCATCGTGGCTCGGCTGGAAAAGAGTGCTGCAAGTGGGACACGCAGAGCCTGAACGGCTGCTAGGTGTGCCCAGCTCCGTGCAATCCCTTGATTGATTTACTAGAGGAGGAAATGTGCCTCCAGGCTGTGGGTGGCGTGGGTCGCGTTTCGTTATTTAGCTTATCGAGCAGGTGCTTGGCAAGAGCATCTTCCCCTGCGTCAGCCAGGCCTGCACTCGCTGCTCTCGCTAGGCCCGTTTTAATACCTGTCCAAGCTGCGTGGGGTTAAAAACTGAGCCCAGACGTGAGGCTGTGTCCCCCAGGCCATGCAGGGACACAGCACGTCTGCTAGGCCCGATATCTACTTCTTTCTTACAACAGAACCTGCTGTTTTTCTCGCTTCAGGGAGATAAATGACACTGCGTGGTGCTGTGCGTCATGTGTGCCGGAACGGGAAGAAATGCCAGATTTCCTTCCCTCTGCCATAAGATGTTTAGGAGAAGGGGGAGTGAGTGACCCTTGTGCCCAGCCTTGCCTGTTAGGAGGGGCAAAACCATGTGCCCCCTGTCCTCTCTCTGTGTCTTTATTTAGTAGAGGGGTACAGGAACAAACCTGTGGTGCCATGCAGATAGCGGAGCGCCTCATTTGTGGGATGGGTGGCAGCCCCAAGCTGCCTCATTTCTTAGCTCTGTGATTGTATTCCTCGCAGTCCCTGCTTGCAGAGAAAGTGTTGCTCGTTTACTTGGTTACTTTGCTTTCCTATGTTACACTTTTAAGTTCAGCCCAATACAGTATGCCTGAGAAATGTGCTTTATCAAAAGATTATATGGCATGGTTGCTTGCAACAGCAGGAAACAGAACGTGGTGAATTAAGTCCCTTCCATCCTCCCGTGCCTGTGATTTCCCTCGTAATGACACTGAGAAGAAAATGCTTTATTCTGGTAGTTGGTGTGGATCGGCATGCTCAGGAATAGATCGAGGACACATAGGTATCTGCTCCTAGATCCCTTGAGATGCTGCAGTAGCTCCATGGTATTTGCAAGGCTGAACAGTTGATTCTGGATTGAAACTCTTGGAGTTAACTGGAAAATTCTCCACTGACAATACAGGATTTTGTGACTTGACAAGTTTGCCTGGGATGACAGAGGTGATAGGCCAGTAAACTGTTCTTTCTGAGACCGAAAGATCCCCTTTCCCAAAGTCTCATGAAGGTTTGAAGATACTCTTCCAAATGCAAAGACCAAAAAGAAGGATTCCAAAAGAAAAGGATTTCTTACGAAGCTGGCAGACGTCCCCTGCGTTACCCTGAAGATGCCCCCAGCATTAGGTGCTTGCTGTTACCTACAGGCTAAGCAAGGACATAGCTCCAGGCATTGCTGCATTGCTGGAATCAAAGAAAGAGCAGATTGCTGCCAGGGTGAAAAGGCTGCTGTGAGAGCTCAGCACAGGGCTTGTTGCAGCTACGATGATTTCCTAATAAGAGATGAGCATTATCTGTGTGAACAAACCCACTGGTACAACTGGAAAATGAGTAGAAAGGCCCTTGGATATGGAATCAACTTAAGACTGTTGTCACTGTCACTTCTGGGATCCAGCAGCTTCCTTTGCAGGAGGAGAGGATCTCGGCCTGGAGAACAGGCGACCTGCTCCCCTCCCTGCCTCTGCCTGGCTCCGGGAGCAGCCCTCGTGTCGCAGAGAGCGCTCCCACTCACACACAACCGGCTGTCCGGAGCCACCCGGCTGCTGCCACAAGTGGGAATTCTTCTTTAGGACACAGTGAAGTGGAAGGATGGAGAGGAGCAGTAGAGGAGAGAGAGGGTTTGCCTTTAAACGCTTTAAGCCAGGAGCAAAGCTTGGTGTCTAACGTGTATTGGCTACCTAGGTACCCTGGGGACCCTCAGGCTGCCGCAGGCTCCCCTGTGGCTCCTTTTCATCCTTTGGCTCTTGGAGGCTTCTCCTGCTCTGTGGAATCATTATCCCTATGTACTCTGCACACCAGCATCCCGGTGCACAGCGGCGTTGGGGATGACTTCATGTCACCTGAAGGCTGCTCACCCATGGACTACGTTACTCTGCTCTGCCCTGGGTACTTCTGCCCCAGTGGGAAACCAGATGTGACAACGCTGAAAACGATCCGTTTGCAGTGAAGAAGAACCTTCTATGGAAACCTACAGACCAGTTAACGAAAACAGTAATAGGAACCTCTGAATTATTTTATGGCTTTCTAAACGGGGCTTATCATTTCCATTGCATTCTGTGGGACACTCACCACATCCGTGGAATGCTGCTCCTTTGCTGTAAAGCTCTACGAGATTCTTCCACAGGAGCAATATTTTTTGAAGAGAAAATACTGAAAGCCCATGTGAAAACAGGAAACTCCGTGATATTTTTTTTTTATAGTGAAATTTTTCCACTAGGGAAACATCCATATTTTACAGTTTGCAAAATGTGTGGGACCATAAACTGTAAAACCGCATGGAGAACCACAGCTCCTTTGTACTTTAAAAATAGACATAAAAGTAATTTTTCCAGAAAGAAGGAACATATTTTAAAGGTGAATTTTTGTAGGGGTTATAAAAACTGTTGGTCTGTCCTTGAAAGCTGAAGGATAATATTTAAAAATGGCAAAGACAGAATATGGTGAGTCTGCCGTGCCTGAATCATCTCTGCAGTATGTGCTGGACCAAGCACAGCCCTCCTGCACACGGATGTAAAATGTTCCCAGCTGTCAAGGGGCACCTGGCACCTAGACACGAGGGCACAGCAGAGACGGGGCTGTCACCAGTTCTCCCTTCTGGAGAAGGTCATGAAGCCCCTCAGGCTGCTCCATTTCTCCCACAGGATCCCAAACCTTCAGCCCTGCCTGGGTTCCTGGGCGAAAGGAACTGGGTAGGAAATTCCTTTTGCACGCACTGCTCAGTCCTAGCATTGTTGAATGGTTTAATATTCTGCTCCTGCGCTTGTTTACTGCCACCTTTCATCTCCAATTACCCACTCTGTTTCAGCAGCGGATAACTGCCTGGTTGCTGTATTCAGGCCAAATCCTGCTTGTTTTGCCCGTGTGTGTAATCTAAGGAAGTCTCTCCAGTGTTTTTGACATGTTTCCTGGTCTGGCTGGGCTGTTTGCAGGGGAAGCGGTGCCCAGGGCCCGAGTATGAGCGGAGTCCCGAGGCTGGGACCCGTCTCCTTCTCGCTGCAAGGACAGTGGGGTCTGAGACAGACGCGCCAGTCCCGGCTGTGACTGTAGCTCCAGCGAGTTGTCCTGTCCGTGGCCAGCTGGATAACATGAGTTTTTACAGGCCGCTGGCACATATATGGAGAATCCCAGCTGCCTTTCCGCTTCCAGGGAGGGGTGAGCTGAGGCCTCCGGCCGCTGCAGTTGGACGGTGCTTCTGAGAGGGGCGACCAGACAAGATGGAAACATGCAGAGTGAGAAACTTTCCCCGTTCTCCTCTGTCATCATTAGCACAAACAGGCCGGCGCTGCCAGTGCTGCTGTGCTACCCACGGCTCGGTCATTTTGTCCAAAATACTGCCTGGCTCACATGGCAAATGTGTTTCTTTTGGCTGCCTTCCTCTAGCTGAGCTGCAGAGCACCGGAGCTGCTTGTCTCGGGATGCTGCTGCAGCCTCTCCGTTTTGCTGTTTCTTTGCATGCCCGAAGGGGCCTGGGGTCTGAGTGCTGCCTGCAGAGGTCTCGGTGTGGGCGAGGGTGGCGAAGGGGTGAACAGGTGAGTGTGGGATAACGCGGTTCTTTCTGTCACGTGTCACCACTTCCACCGTGGGAGAAGAGATGGTGCCACGTGACAGAGAGAACCGCAAGACGCAGGAGAGGGGGAGATAGGAGGGTCCTCAGGAAAACTCTGTGGTGCAGTTTCTTGAGGACAAAGTGCTTGACTTAAGAATGCGCTTTGAAGCTCCTGTGCTGGAAACCCCTGAAGAAGAACAAGGTGCTCTGGGCTTGGTGGTTGCCCTCTGCACCCCGAGGTGGCTGCAGGAAGCCGCCCTGCCACCTCAGGGCTCTTGGGCTCATCGCCTGAAATGATGCTGTAAACTTCCAAACTAGCGGGGTCTGGGGAGAGCAGTGGCTTTGCAGAGTTAACTGCTGTGTTTGTGAGTACGGATGCAGGTAGGAATCGCAGTTGTGACAACTAAGTCCTGCAGTGCCTGGGCTGACCGGGCTGGCTGAGCTCTGGCCCTCTCGGTGGGCTGTAAGATCAGGACAGCCTGTTACGGAGTGCTCCACACATCACTTGTACCAGCTCAGCAGCTTGCAACTTTACTGGTCTTTTCCAATAGAGAGAGTCCTCCCAAATGGCTCTAGCTGGGCCCCAGGGCACTACAGAACACTAATACAAATGTCTGTATGGGCAAATTATGGACAGGGGCCCAAACATGAACTTGGGAAGAGTCAACATGGTTCCTGAAAAGGGAAGTCTTATGTTACAGATGTCTTGGGAGTTCTTTGAAGGGATCAGCAATCCGGTGAATGAGTGATCTGACCAGTATAATCTGCTTGGGCTTTCCAAAAGGCTTTACACAAAATCCCTCACCAAAGGCTTTTAAGGAAACTTAACAGGCATGGGGTAAGAGGGAAGCTCCCTGCATGGATAAGTAACGAGCTTAAAAAAAAAGGGAAATGAAGAATAGAAGTAAATGTTCAGGGCTTGCAATGGGGGAAGTTTACCTTTGGAGCCCTCAGCTGGGGCCTGTGCTATTGGGCATACTCAGAAGTCTTGGGCAGACAGAACGAGCAGTGAGAATCTGGTGTGATGCAGAGGTTATTGAGAGGAGCGAGGCAGGCGGCAGCCAGTAAAGAACTTGTGAGACTGACTGCCTGGTCAACAAGGTGGGAGGGGAAATCCAGCAGACGTAAATGTGAGCAGATGCGCATTTGGAAAAGCTCTTTGGGCTTCACTTTAAAATGAGGGGTTTAAGCTGACCGTTACTGCTCAGAAGAAAGGTATTCTGATGACTAGTTTGCTGGGATAGTTCCATGAAAATGCCAGTTCAGTGTTCAGTCGCACTCAAAAAAACAAATCCTGTGTTAGGAATGACTAGGAAAGGAGTAGAGACAACCCAGAAAATATCGTAATGCCGTTATACAAATCTATTTTGTGCCCATTCCGTGTGCATGGTGTGTTGTTCTGATCCTTTCATCTCAACAAATATGTTCTTGAACAAGAAATGCTTCAGAAAAGGACAGCGGGGCTGATCCGTGTGGGGGAGTGTTTTCGTATGAGGAATGGTTGCAAACTTGGAGCTATGAAGACTCACCTGGAGAGTATTGATAGAGATTAACTATTCATGTATCAGTATAAGAACTGTGTTCAGATACAAGGAGTCATGTTCAAACCAGACAAAGGAGGTGGGTAGCTCAAACTCTGGAGCTCCTTGTGAAAGGATTTATAGATGAGTGCAAAAATATTGCACAGACTTTAAGGGAGACTGGATGAATACCTGGAGGAAAGATCTGTGAAGTGTTTCTAAGCAAAAGAACCATGAAATCCAGCGCTGAGCTAAGCTGGAAGCTCTACGAGTATTTGGGCAAAAACCCTAAATGATTGCCATGCTCTTACTCTTTCTTGGCTGTGTCTTCAGTAGCATTACTGGAAACAGGATATTGAGCTGTGCAGATGCTTGCTCTGACCCAGTATGGCAATTCTCATGTTCTCACCTGCAAGCGCTTGAATTTCTCAAATGTCTAGTGGACATTCAGGTTCACAGAGATAGTGTTTTACTGCAGTCATCCAGGTAAGGCAAAGTCTGATCTCTGTTGTGAAGAGACAGTTTAGTTCAGCATCTTAAATTTGAAACACTTAATCTCTTAAGTTTTCCAGCTTTTCAGGGTAGAAGATCTCTCTTCAGGTCATGTCAGAAGGAAGTTTAAAGAATATTGTCCCATAGAATCTGAAGAGTATGGTCAGTATTCCTGAAAAAAAGATTTCTGATGCACCTTTATTTGCAATTGGAGTTGACAGGAAATACCACGGCTTTTGTTTCAGGGCTGGACTAGTAGCTGGTTGTGTCCCGGCCTCTGACACCAGTCTGTATCTTCTCCCTGTGGAGACTAGAAGTGGTATCTACATTCCCTCCAATCCTCTTAATTCCTAAGGTCATCAGAAAGCTGGCACAGGAACATGCTAAGAAGATTTGGAAAGTCCCTGCTAGCCAAAGCAGTATTGGTTTTCTGATCTGCAACCACCAGAGCTCTGTGTGGTGCTAGTGCTCCTTGTTCAGGACATGGTACCCTCGTAACGTAGCTAGATTTTGCACCCCCGTTTGCGCAGTTTCCACCTCACCATTCAGCCCGTAAGTGGCTAAGAACTTCCTCCCTGGGCCTGCTGTGTCTGCCAACTCCTAGGACTCAGAGTAAAAACCCTGGAGGATATCTAGGGAAACTGTAATGAGCTTTTGGTGAATTCACTATGGTTTTGTCTGGCAGCTCTTTGAGAAATGCTCAGGATTCTCATACCCAGTGGTAGAAAGGTCAGTAAAAGACTTAAAAGGATTTGTCACCTACAAAGGAATTATTATTTTTGAACCTTGATTGATTTCTGGTAATACTCACGAGACCCTTTTTTATCTGTTACCTTCTGTTCTCTTTTGCAGTTGTCCAGCAATGCCAATTTCTTAGGAGCAGTAACCATCGCTGGTAAGGATGGAGGGGCAGCCACTACTGGCAGGTCTCTGGCATGCACTGTTTTACAAGAAGACATTTAGACTCATTCTGAATTCCCATACTAGGAGTTAGCAGATTTGCGTCCAAAGTATTCAAGTAATACAGATGTCATTTATTTTGGCTGGACCTATGTAACACCAAGGACAAGAACATGTTCCATAAACTTTGATTCGTGGGAGACACCATCACTCTTCATTGACTGGGTTATGCAGTTTAGATCTTCTTCTTATTGTTTATTGGAAAATAAGAGAGGTTAAGCCCTTTAAGTACTAAGAATCTTAATTTGGACTTACATGTGTGTGTAGCACGGATATTCATTCACCCGTCAGACTTCCAGACATTCGGGAAAAATGGCTAAAATTGCTGCTTGTTTCACGAGGAGGTCATAGGCCATCTCAGGAGAAAAAATCTGGAAGAAAATTCTTATTTCAATCATTTGTCAACATTAAGGCATTTATACACATCATATCATCATCAAAACATTCAAGCTGCTACAGACTTGAAAGTTTTATAGCCATTGTAACGCGTGGGAGTATGGAGAGGAATATATTTATGATTTATAAGGACTGGGAAAAGAAGAAACAGTTCCTTGTACAGTGACTGTGACTCTTAGCAATGTGCTGGACAAAATCGCTCCATAGCTTGCTCTCAGTTTTCCACACTACAGATTTACTGTAATTTACAGATCTGGAGGAGGTGCCTTTGGAAATTAGGATCTCTCTCATCCAGGCAAAGAAGACTAACATCCTTCTGGGCTTCCAAGGTCTCAACAACTTTCCGTATCTTTTCAACACTCCTCCCTAATACCTCATTACATAGTTGGTGGCAAGATACTTTCTTTCATCCGCTCACTGATTTACTTTACAGAGGATACCTCAAGTTCTCTGCAAGGATATCTCGCTTGGATTCTCGTATGGGTTTTTCCCTTTGACCTTTCCAGAGCCCTGGGGCATTCACCAAGTATTTTGTGGTCATGGTAGCTCATCTGAGAAGACAAGAAATACGGATCTAGCCCCAAAGGATGTTTCCATAGGCACTGCCATTCCAGAGTACTCAACTGCCTGTATGGATACATGAGAAGCAAAAGTAGAATCCATGTGGACAACACATCTTGAACTATAATTTCCACTGTTTCATTCTTTATTGTCTTGTCAACAGTCAAGGAACACGCTCTGACGTGGAAGCTTGAGATACTGCTCACAGAGTTCATGGATGAAGCTTGGGGGAATACTCTTTTTCCCACTTGACACTCAAGTCACATTTCTTTATTGTAAAAGCATCTGGGAAAACAACTGAATGACTTGTAGGTCTTGACAGCTGATCTTCCCATGACTCATTCCACAAAGACAGACTTGTCTTATAGCCTTCTCCCTTATCTTCATCCAAAGCGTTTGCCAGGAGGAGTGTCTGAGTTCTACTGAAAATACTCATTTTCAAATTTTCCATCTTAAGGCTTTGACTCCAGAAGGAAAAGGGAAGCATCGTGTGTTGGTGATAATAGAGCTTAGAGTTGGTTGAGTAGAGCACTTGGGAAGGTGCTCCAGGATTTTGTACTTTAATGCATGAGGTTTAAAGGGGGAAGAATGTTAATTCAGTGTCAGTTTGATGTGAAACAACCTCTGCATGAAGAGATAGTTTTTGACTTGCATATTAATGATAAGAATGGGCCTTATCTCACCCCATGAAGATGTTAACAGCACAGCTGTTTACACACCTGGATTCCCCAATATTGAGTGATGAGAAATAAGAGGCTCTCTTCTACATGGTCACCTAGAACAGCTGAGGTGATTTGCTCCCGTTTCATTGCTTTTCCTATGAAAGGAGCCATGGCTGAGCAGCTCACAGGTAGATACCACCAATACAGATGTCTAAAGTGACGTTAGTAGCTGTTACAGAGTTCTGTAGGTCTTGTTTTCCATAGGGCTTCACTTGCCCTGCTGGGAGCAGAGTTCTGCAATTCTCGTTTAATTTATACCTTCCTGTGAAAGACTTCCTAATTTCAATGAGTTTAGTGTGTCAAAAGAAGATTGATAGGCAAATTGTCTAAACATATAAATGCCTTTGCAGGTATAAAATGCTTAATGAGGTCATGTTTTTTAATCTACTGGCGAAATATACACTGAGACATGCTGGCTAGAAGCCAGAGTTAGCTAAATGTGAACAAAAGTGAGACCTTTTTTGACAAAATGAGGCACTTGGTCGTTAAGGCAGTCTGAAGATTGTAGCAGAAGAGCCGATGGAGTTTATCTGTTGACAACTTCACATCAGGAGCGGTTGCCCGTGTGAGGGTATGTGTCAGCCGGCTACAAATGACCCTCCAGCCAAACACAACTTACTGGGTTCAGCCCAGGGGTAACCCAGTGAAAGTTAATGACCTGTGATATATAGGAAATCACACTAGATGATCTAATGGTTTCTTCTGGCCTAACACCCTATGAATCTATGAATATGTATCCTCTGAGGTTGGCTGCTAATTATATTTCTAGAAGATGGAATAGGCAGAGGCTGCTTCAAAAGAAGGATTTAAATATCTTTACTGGTACCCACTGCTCTTTAGCTACATATTCACATGGTTCACACCCCCTTTCTTTCCTTTCATATTTTTTCTTCCATTTTTTCCCCTTAAGGTCTGTGAGTTCATGAGAGGAGCTGGAGCATCCGGGAGAGCCTGGGCTCAGGCTCCGCTGGGAGACTGCAGTGCCGGGAGACACACACCGATATGGCTCCAAAGGTTCCGTTTCCAGCATGGCCCCACAGCTTGGCAGCATCCGAAGGGCACCCTGCGAGCACGAAAGGTGGAAGCACCATGTGCAGAGAGCTGTAGAAAGGGGGAAGAAACCCTTCCTGGTGGGATATGACAACATGGTCTGCTTGTGCTAAGGGCTGTTCTGAATAGGAGGGAGCCCTCAGGGATGGGGCTCACGTGAACATGTCCAGAAGCGGCTCTTTTGCTGCCTGTTTAGCAAAGGAGGTTCCCTGCTACATATATTCCCTGGAAGGAAGGTGGGAATCAGGAGAACAGCTAAAGCCTGTGCTGCGTCCTGTGCTTGTGCCATGCTGGGGATACCCGGGAGTGCTTCGAACGCCAGGATCCTCCTATATCGATATTTATTTAATCGGTTGGGAATATTATCTCTAAGCAGAGAAGAAAAATGAAAACAGCTGACCACAATTCTCCTTAAAAACATTAACTGCGGTGGCGAGGGTGTTTGCAGGAGGGGAGGAGCAGTAACGGTGCCGGGCAGACAGCGGGCGAGCGGGAAGCGGGAGAATCCCGGGGAAGCCCGGCGTGTTTCCAAGCGCCGGCCCCGTGCACCTGGGGGTTGGAAACGCTGTCATCTGAGGAGCGGCCCCATATTACAAGGAGGTCAAGCACCAAGCAGACCTAATTAAAAGCTCATTACAAGAGACAATCTCCATTAGCATGCCAAGTTTCATGCAAATCCATTAGCACCAGGGCTCTCTTCGGAAGCTTTAAATTCCAGCGCTGTGCCCCAGGGACTGGAAACCGTGGCCGGTTAATTTGCCATTCTCCGTCTGTGAACATTAGGCACAGTCCTCTTACTTTCTGGATTATTTCACATTCCAGCAAATTAGTTTTATCCGTTCTGAGAACATTTTAACAAAGAAAGTTCTTTTGGCATCACATGGATAAAATAACAAGGGATAAAAGAATGAGCAGTTCCCCCAATCAGGAACAAATAACTTTAAATCTCTCCTGCAAATGCAGCCTTCCTGTTATTTCCTTCCACCCCCCCTTCCTTTCATTTATCTTTCGGCAGTCGGATTTTTTAATCATGCTCCTGCAGCCCAATTCCCTCCTTCTCCCTTTACGACAGTGTCCTCGAGAGCCATATTTTTTCTTTATGCCATTGTAGCAGAACTTGACCAAAAGATCCCCAAACTTGTTGGGTATAAAAGTCGGTAAACGATACTATTGTCTGGAGGGGAGGAGAGGGGGAGGCCCTCGAGCTGGGGTGGCTGTGGGGAGGTTGGAAAAAGGAAAGGAAAAAGGGCTCAGATGAACCGAGATGGATCAAAGTAAACAGAGACATCTAAAAGCTTTTGTAAGTTAAAAGTGGCTGTATCTGTTGCAAGTCCTGCCTCATTAACTACCCATGGAAGCGGCGTCCTGGCCTCGCAGGATCCAGCCGCGCAAGCCAGGATGAGCTCTGGGCTCTTCCCTCTCGCTGTGCGCCGCTGCGTGACCTCAAACCTCAGCCTCCCCACAAGTGTTTCCCCCTCCGCCAGGCGCAGCCCTGGAGACAGCCCCTGTGTGAGGAGGAGGCGCGAGGAGGAGGAGGGAAACGGGATTGGGAAGGGAGCGCCCTGCCCGGCCGTCCCGCCGCTCCGCACGGACGCAGCCCGAGCGCCCCGTCCCGCGCAGCGACGGGCAGGGGGACGCGACGCCTCTGCCTCGGAGCGGAGGGGTCTCCGTGCAGAGCCCTGCTCCAGCTCGCGCTCGTAAACAAGCTGCGTGCCGGCTTCTACAGAGCCCATCTGGCAGAGCTTGGAGAATGGCAATAATTACAAGCTGATGATGGACATGGAAGAAAAGCCCTGCTGAGCTAGCTCATAAGGAAGTACAGGCCAGAGCTGTAGGGAAATTACAGGCTAAAACCCTTTCTAGTTTAGGCCTTTTGGTGTTCTTAATCACAGACTTTAAATGTTGTAATAAACACTGTTGCATTTTATTGACCAACTCCCAGGACAAGCAAATCTTTTTTATTTTATTATATTTTATTTTTACTATTCGTTAGTTTTCGAAAGTGGCCCGACAACAGTTGTTTCGTAAGGCTGGCTCCATGGATTTACTGCTCTTCGTGAAAGCGATCCAAACAGCGAGAGTCCCAGTAGTTATTTCACAGTTGAAAAAGAGCAAGAAAAGAAAGAGAAGAGAAATACTTTAGCAGTTGCCCTTGCCCCCATGCAGTGCTAGATCACTGATAATGCTTGGTTTGTGTTGAGATTATCACGCAGGAATAAAAGATCTAAAATCAGATGTTAAAGGTTTTAGGCAAAACTCCTGTTGATTTCCCTGGCTATAGGATTTCACGGGATAAAAAGAGCAGTTTTCACTGTGTGGGCTGTGGGCCTGGTGCAGTCCATGCATGGGAAAGAGCGGTGACTTCTGGAGGACAGGACCTCTTCCTCCCTGGCACCAGCTCTCCCAAGCTCGGAGCTCCAACTCACTGCACTGGGAGGGTTTTTACCTCCACCTGCATCTCTAAATATGTGCGTGTGCATGTCGGGTCTATAAATTGAGTTCCTATATGGCTTTCTATGCAGGGCCATCTCCATGGGCAGAGGGACGTGTTCTGCTTCAGAGCCTTGGCTGGGTTTCCCAGGCTCCTTGCGTTCCCATTTTCCTTTGGCAGAGTCTGGAAGATCAAGAGTTAAGCAGTTCCGTGAGCTTTATGTGACTTGAGTGCAATAAATCTCCCCAGGTGACTGATAGACTGATAACTCAAAATCCGTTCAGTACCGTGCGTGTCAAATCAGCAGTGAATATTGCGGCCTGTTGGTTGTTTCAAGTGATGCTGTTTTGACAGTGTTTTGCTTATTACAATTCAACACATGCAATTGGTTTTCTTGGAGGAAATCCACCTTTATTTTACATGGGATTTTATTAGTTTAAGAACATCAGCTGCGCACTAGAAATGCTGCATCTTGCAGTGGGTTGGCTTTGCGGAGCCGGCGGAATCCTGGAAGTGGCTCTGTGTTTTTTAGGACACGCTCTCTTACGGCACCAGCATCCTGAATTTCAGAACAGCCCATTCAGATAACTGCCTCCCTGCAGCTCCAGCTTCGTGTTTGGGAGTTGTTCCGCGCTGCTCCTATTTCTGCTGCAGTTTCCCTTCCGTGGAGATTTCACAGTTTCTGTTCTGCCCGTAGCTGTTTGCATCTCAGCATTTCATCTCGCAGACGGCTCGTTTAGGTTTCCCAGTTGCTGTTTGATTATTTGTTCAGGCGTTGGGCTTTTTATGTTGCAAAGTTGAAGGAATGCAAGGTCGGGGGATGGAAATCCAGCTGTCCCAGCGCAGCTCGCTCGTCTTTCAGAAACTCCCCTTGGCTTCTTAACCTGCAACTCGCTTGTCAATGGGAAGTGATTTCTTTATATTTAACTGTCTCTTTCCAATACAGACCAGAATTGTTCATCACAAAAGGGCCATGAATCGGTGGAAGCTATAGATTAAATGCAAGACTGTTTGTCTAGTTTTCATTAGGTTGCTGAGTGAGAAGCCCAAACTCCTCTCTTTTCCCAAGGTACTCGGATATCCACCAAGTGCCTTCATCCCGTCGCCTTGTTTCCTCTCCCCGTAAACCAGCTTTCCAGAAGAATGCTACACTCTCTGCTCTTTATACTGTCAGCAGTGACAGCAACCAGCACCGCTGACATTTCTTATTGTTTACAAAGGATGAGCGCCAACAAGGCATCTCTGATCGCTTGATAAACTCTCCTAACCCTCTCCCCCGGCCCGAGCCTCCGCTCCGCTGACCAAACTAACCTTTTCACGGTGCACTGCCCGTAATTACCAGTGAAAGACGCTAACCAGAAAGGATCAAAACCCCAGCTAAACACAAACAAACCAGCAAAACAGCTATGAAGATAAACTACTTACAGCGAACACTGCTCGGCAAACAGGGCGGCCTGGGAGAGGCTGAGTAGCTGCAGGCAGGGGGTGGAGGAAGGAGAGCTCTGCATTCCTTATGTGCATGTATTTTTCATATGAATTTTAAAATTGCTTGAAAAAACATCCTAGAACAGCATTTAAAAAGCCTATTGTTTATTATCATAATCCTGTATATTTAATATCCTTTTTCCCCTTCAGCTTCCCCCGTTCCTGCAGCAACTCCCGCCAACACAGTGGTCAAACTGAGTTCATAGTTCCTCCTAATGAGCCCAGAACTAATGCCTATACCAAAAAGAGTTATTTTTCAGTAATCTCTTGAGTTTGATTTCCCCCTCTTGATTTCGGGTGTGATGAGGAGATACTGTGCATTTCTTTCCATTCTGTTTTTCCAGAGGTGAGCAGCAGCAGCGCGGGAGCCCTCTCCTCTCTCACCCTCTCCAGGAGGGATCTGGGGAAGAAGGCAGCATTAATGGTCTCTATTTGCCAATAAGGTTGATGTGCAGGATAACTATATAGAAACTGTAAATTCTGTCCTAAAAAATGACATCTGCTGTTGCAGGTTGCATTACCTGGGTAATGCACTGGGCTCGCTCAGGAAGCAGAGCTCTTGTGCCTGAGTTTCCCAGTGCCACGGGGTCAGGCACAGTGTTCAGGAGGGCATAATTTTCTTCCCCTGTGCCACCCTGTATACCTTCACCCACTTCTGTTCCATGAAGAAAGGGCTATTGCGGGGAAAACAGCATGATCCAGGTCTCAGCAGAAATCCAAACCTGTCATCTGCAGCTTTATTTGGCTAAAGCAAACGCTGAGTCCCAGTAGCAGAAGGCCTCTGTCTCGGCACAACACCTTCCCAGTTTTTCTTGTAGAAATCTCGTCTGCTGGGAAACCAGTCACGACCTGTTACCTCAGCATGGAATTAGTCTTTTCAGCAATAGAAGAAAAAATCGTTTGCTTGTGTCACTTCTGCAGATGCCATCGATTAAAATGTCCATATGGAATAACCACAAAAGTAGCATTTCCACTCGTACGGACGTCGGACTGGCTTTGTCATCAGCTGGATACCGAACACCTAGGAGACCTCCCTTCATCTTTCTTTCTTTCACCAAATTGTTGCAGCGTTGTGATGGATGAAATAGTTTGTGCTTCAGCCCTAGGCCCTGATGCTTGGCTGGAAGCTGTTGCTGAACTGCAAGTGGCTGAGTTGTGTCCTGGGCTGACGTTGCAGAGCTCCCGTCATCGTGCCGCGTCTCGGAACGCTGTCCGTGTCAGCGCGGTTGGTCGCAGCAGCATGTGCGGATTTTCCTTTCGTTTGTCAGAATGTCTGCAGTTTCTTATGGTTCTGTCCTGAATTTTTATCTGGCCCAGGTAGGTTTCACGACACTGTCAAACATTCACAATGTTGTCAAAATTGTTTTTCATGGTGTGAAAAACTGAGCCTCCCCAAGCAGACTCATATGCTGGCATGACCTAAGCATGATCTTCAACCCTCCAATGTATCTCTTTGGCCTTCCAGCCTTCTTTCTGTAGCAATCCATCATTTTTAATCAGAAGGTTCTGCACGATAGTGGCTCTTCATCCCTTACGATATGAAGAGTATCCCTAGGTCTGAGACATAATGAATTTTTCCAGCAGAGCAGGAAAATGGTGTGTTTGTGCATTCAAGTGCATATGCAGGCACGAGGCTGAAGGCCTTTGCTTCCTCCCAGCTCCTCTTGCAGCAGGAGGTGGATCCCAGGGTATCCCAGTTTGTTCCCGGGATATCCCAGTTTTGCTAGAACAAGCTGAATGAATGGCTGCAATAGCTGAGTGCTGCGCAGGCAAATGCAGTCTAATATCAACAGACAAATATTAATAGGCTTAAAATTGCTGATAGGCATCATCTGAGGATATGGGCCTTGATATTCTGCAAAAACCACCAGGATAAAATGTATTTAAGTTTCTAGGTTAAATGATTTATGAAAGAGAAAATACAAAAGAGAAAATATCACTATTATCATTTAAAAAAAAGAGCTCACAGGTAGGAAAATTCCTGTATGAGTTAATTTTATTTTGTCTAAAATATCCCACTAGCCACTGAAGGCAGACACAAAATGCAAAGTGGCTTTTTTTTTAAAAAAAAAAAATAATAATTTCATGAGAGGAGATTGTAAATTAGCCTTATCAGAGAAAGCCCTAACTTTTGAAAAACTGCTTCCTCTCTATAAATGCAGGAAGGATTCATAGATCATAAGGGCAGAAGGAGCAGTCGGGCTGTGCTTTCCCCAACATCTAGCACGTTGGCCAACGCTGGGGCCTTGTCAAACCAGACCCAGGAAAAACCAATGGGCCGCGGGGCTCACGCCGCGCTGGGCACGCAGGGGTGTCCAGCACACGGTCCCCGCGGGCTGCGCGTGCCCTGCAGACCCTTCGGCCTTGCGCTTTCCTGCTGCTGCTGCAGTCAGAGCTCATCCCTTCCCCACGGCCGCCTTTCGTGTCCCCTCTCTTTCCTGCCTGCAGACCTGCCCGTCGCCTCCCGCTCACGTAGCAGCGCTGGGCCGAGCGCTTGTTCCCCCGGTGCGGGTAAGCGAGCACCTTGGGCACGGAAGGGCCTCTTTGGAATTCACAGGGTGTTTTATTTCTTCCCGGTGTTGGGAACTCGGTGTGACCGTACCCCTGTGCTTGCAAAGCTCAAGGCTGCAGGGGAAGGCCCAGAGCGTGCGCAGAGAAGATAAAAGCGTTTAAAAAAATAGAGACTTCCCTGCACTCACGTGCGCTTGTATCGGATTAAGCCCAAGAAGCCCCGTGGATTGGGATGAGGTGGAAATGCCAGCGCTCCCCTGCCCTTTTATCTCTACTGTAATGAAGTCAGGGCTTGCTGTTTAATTGCTGCGTTGCAATTAAGGCTTTTACTTCCTCATGTGGTTCACTGCAGGGAGAACAGATCCAGGAGATTTTGCAGGGCAAAAAGATACAAATCAGGCACGAACGGGTAGAAATAGAGATGCGACTCTAAAATAACTTATTTCCAAGCCACATTTCAAAGAATTACAAGAACAAAGCTTGCACCCCTGCTCATGCGGTGATGGGCAGTGATAAGATACTTGCTCCTGGGGCAGTATCAAAAGGCCCCTGAGCTCCAGAGAAGATACCAAGTGACTTCAAGGAGTTTGTAGGGGGAGGTGAGTGAGAAGTAGAGGTCAAGCACTTAAATGCCAACGGGGTAATTGTTGTTTGAGTGCACACGCTTCTTCCTGTCTGCCTGGATCTGATGGTAAAAACGTGGGCTCGATATTCGTGTTTTTGATGCACAGAACACTTTTGCAACGAGGGCTGAGAATAATAGTCGCTTTTCATTTCATTGGGCACATAACTGTGTATAGGTTCACTGCCTTCGATGCCCAAACCGAAATGTCTGTGCTCGGACAGAGGCCGTTGTCCCCCAGACCTTGCCCAAAGCTGCTTTCTGCTTTGTACATTTTTGCTCTATTGCATTTGCAGGTGTCTCGTCTTTAGTCGCAGATGGCAAATAACGAGAATTTCTGTGAATAACGCTTTCCTGACTCTTCAGCCTGAATGTGCTCCCTGGCTCATGCACTAACACAGCTCTCAGGGTGGTTGTGGGGAGGCCTTGGGTCTGCAGGCTCTGCTGGCTCTTTGTGAAATCACAGCACTAAAAACAACGCTCACGTTCAACCAACCAGCCTTTCTGCCTGGCCAAGTGCTCCAAGGCGTAGGGGCGTCACAACAAGTAGGAAGAACTTGGCTCTGAAACAGTGCTCAGGAGAAATTTTCTCTCCAAGTTGCTCATTTTGTTTGTCTAGATAAGAGGGGAGTGAGGACACCCCTTGCTGATCTTGCTGAACTGTATTTGCATGGATTTGGGAGCAGAAGTTTCCTTGGCTAAGGGGGGATCTCCGGAGAAGCCTCCTCCCCTCCTGGCTCTGCTGCCGCTTTGCAAGCACGCGGTGCAAAGTGCTGACGTGCAGCGTCCCCTGCACCTGCGCGTTCAGTCTCGGCTCGCGCTCCAGGTCCTTTCCTGCAGCGTCACGGCGTTTTCCTGGCGCTGCCAAAGGGCCCTGGCAGCTCCTGGAAGCTCCAGGAGCAGCGCAGCCACCCGTAGTTTTCCGACCCTCGTGAGCTCTGCACTGAAGCCACCCTTACGGCTGCTCCGTATGAAGCTCCGTGCGGTGCCACCTCGGGGCATCGGGCACTGCTGTGCGCACTGTCCCTGCGGTGTTTGGAGCCGCAGTGATTTGAAAGACTTCTCACAGCAGAATTTACCAGAGTTGTGTAAATCTTTGCTTTAAACCCACTGTAAATACGCTACAAAATCTGCCAAACACGCATTAAAATATTTTGCTCCAGATATGCCTATGTCTAACCTTTTGGTTTCTAAAGAGCTTTAATCAGTAATCTTCAAGTAGGAAGTTATTCATCTTTATTGCCAGGCAGCTCTCAGTGGTGGTCGTGGCAACAATCTTTTCATTGCTCCTGTGTTTAGTTGTTCTTTGACATGATAGAAGTCAGCTGCAGTTCAATGAGCTCACTATTTGTGCAACTTAATTGCTCGCTTCCTTTAATATGTACTCAATTTTTCCTTTTATGAGCAGGATTGTTGGAAAAATTAAGCTTAAGGATATAGCTATCCACTGTTAATTAACCTCCTTCCCAAACACATTAGTAAAATAGGTCAAATGACTGGTGAGTGTTAAGTGTACCATTACTGCGGTATTTCTCAGCTGGAAAGTGAACTCTCTATTGGAAAAGACAGCGTTTTCCAGAGGACCTTCAAGGACTCCGGTGGATTTCTCCCACTGAAATTCAATTAGATCTGAACACCTAATTCCCTTAAGCTGGATTTTACCAAAGCTCTTAAGAGCATATGTTAAGGAGTTGTGATTTGGTTGTGTTTAAAGCATATGAGTTTAAAAATAGACCAAAACTGCTTCCTTTTGTGGCTGTTTAAGCAGTCTTTGGTTACACGGGGACGTATGATCCCCGCTCGCGTGTGGGTATGTGCATGTGTGCACAAGAGCGGGCAAAAAGAGGGAATCTCTTTCTTCTGAAGTATTTGCACTTTGCATTAATAAGGACACCACATGCATTCGCTCTTTCAGGGGAGACTGATATTATTTTTCAGATCTGAAATTCCTGGAATAGCTCTGATATGCGAGGATGTATAAATAGTTTTGATGAGTATAAAATATGCTCAGTGAGGGAACCGATCTATCGAAACAGCTTTCTCCAGTGATAGTGTAATTTCTTTCCATGTCAGGGATATATTTGGATGGAAAAATCGCTTTAATTGCAGTGGTGATAGGTTGATGGGAATTTTGCCAAATACGAAATAGGTGTATGAATTTTAAAATGTTTAAAATGTGCATTCGGTGAAAGTTCTTCATTTTTTGATTGCATGTATTTTACAAGGGGATGAGTAAGAGGAAAAAAACGGAGGTTGGAAGAATTCCCACCGAGAGGCGAGGCTGCGTCGTGTTGCGATCCCATCTCCCAGCTGGAATTCCCAGGCTGAGTCCGGAGCCTGAGCCGCGAAGCCGCCAGGACTTCCCGTGTGTGCGAAGCCTCCTCGTGCCCCCGCGCTCGCGAGCCGCCGCGGAGCAGAGCCCGCTCCGCACATTTCGCCTTCCTGATGCTGCTCCTTGTCCTGGAGCAGGGTTTCTCCAGGCAGGATTTCCCAGCTGCATCCCGTGGAGAGGGGGTCTCTCTCCGGAGCCCCCAGCCCTCCGGAGCTGCTCCGGGGTGGCTCTTTTCCATGGTTCTGCTGGCTGGATCTTTCCCTGTTGCTCCAATGTAGCTCTGCAAGGGGCTTGATAGAAGCAAGGGCGTGCGGGCCAGGGGTGTCGGTGGAACTGAGACTTCCCAGTGCTCCAGAGCTGGTGGCAGTGCAGAACCGCTGCCTTCCAGGGTGCAGAGTGGCCCTGTCCGGCACACTAGCTGCCTCCTTCTCTTTTATACCAGCTCAGAATGCTGTAAAAAGGGCTTAAGGTGAGTGAAAATCACATTTCAGCCAGAAATCAAGGCCCCTTCAGCCACTGGCAGCAGGGTAAAGGGTCTTGTAACGAATGAGAATTAAGTCCTTGCACTGGAATTGCTGAAATGCTGCCAGTGGGATACAAGCATCAGGAAATCGCATTTGTTCCATGTAGCTAAAACCCACAGAGAAGCTCCGTGAAGCACTTAGTTTTGCAGGATGGCTGTAAATAATGTCGGGGAGAATTAAGGCGGAAGCGCAGCGCACATCTCACCCGTACGCCTCGGGCAGCCCGTTGGCACCTCGCTCGGAGACGCGTCCCGCAGCGCTCGAGGATGCCAAGCTGAGAGGCCCCTCGAGAGAAGAGGCCCTCCTGCAGGTGCACGGAGGGGAGAAGCCCTCGAAGCGCCCGCGCAAGCCGGGCCGTGGCCTGGAGCACGCGAGGACCGCGGTGGCCTGCGCTCCTGAACGTGATGAGGTGACGCTGCGCGGCTGCGCGTCTGTGGCACCACGTCAACCCTGCGGGCGGCACCAGGGCAAGGCGCCTTGGGGACCCTGGCAGCCCGAGCGCGAGCAGGGCCTTGTCCGGGTCGCTGGGATTCGTGTCACAGGCCAGAAGGTGGCACTGCGGATACTGCGTTGGAGAGGGCCCATCTGCTCCCAGCGCAGAGGGCAGCGGCAGGAGGACGGTGGGAATAGCGTGCTCCAGGCCAGCCCATGTGGAAGGGCGGCAGGGGCCCGTGTGCCTAACGCGGGCGGTGGGAATGGCACCGAAGGAGCGGTTTGGATACGAACGCCAGGACGCAGGGAGCACCCTCATATTCAGCCTTGTGGGGCTTTTCTCCTCTTAGCTGTAGAATCAAACTACAAATTGTTGAAACTTGCTGCACGCTCCCAGGGTGCAGGAGCTCGGCAGGCCAAGCGTTGCAGAGGACTCAGGGATTTGCCTGGGCAGGAGGAAGACGGTCAGTCGTTATGAGCTGAAAATGGACCAAACTTCTGCCTTTCAGCCCTTCTGTGGCTGCACTGGCAGTGCTGGGTGGGGAGAACCTCCCATTTCTTGCGTTTCTTCGGCAAAGAAGCAGCTGCAGGAGGGTGCAGCATCCGTGTGAGGGACAGGCGGGAGGACTTGGAGACGGCCCTCAGCAGGGAGGAGCAGGGCAACAACGCGCTGTGAATCCGTGGCCAGCGCGAGCCCACCTGCGGGGCGGCCTCCGTGTGGGTTTGTCCTGGGCTCGGAGGCCAACCCTGCTATGGACAGTGTGATTGGGAAGGGCTGTGCGCGGCCGGTGGGCGATCCGTCATCGGGAAGGCTTCTCCCTCCTCCGAGCTCCTCGCAGTTTCAGAGCTCATGTGCCCCGAGCAGTAGCTTTTTCTCCCTTTTCTCAATCCTTCACCTCTCCCTGGCTGCTTGCGTGGCTGCCCCTGGGGAGAGCAGTGCTGTAAATGCGTTTGTCTCCGTTCAGCCCCGCTCTGCTTGCACCCTGGCACGGATGTGGAGTCACCGGCAGCGTGCGCACGGCAGGGACTGACCCGCCACGCGTGTCGCGTGGGGGGCCTTAGCCTTCCCCCACGTCCAGCCCTCGGGGACAGCAGGATTTGTGCTTGGGGACAGGACAGGGCTTTCCTGTGCAGAAGGCAGCGGCGCCCGCGCTGGGCTCGGCTGGGCGCCGGGGCGCGTGCGGCTCCCAAGGGCGCTCGCGCTTCCTGTCTCCTCGCTGCTGGCAGGTTTTGTCTGCAGACGCTGGCGCGAGTACCCCGTAATTACCTTGTCTTGAATATAGTAACTGCCCGGCCGGGCTTGTGGGAGAGAGCCAGGTGATGTCTTTGGGCCAGGAGGACTATAAATAACCAAAGGGCTCATTTTATTTGGTTATGGAAGGAAGCAGGTCGTTCTTCAGGAGCAGCAGGCACTGTGCAAACGCGGCCTCAGGGCAACCAAAGAAGGGCTCTTTTTTCTCTGTGCTAGGGAGCAGATAGGCCTAGGTTTAGCAGACCCCCTCCCCAAAAGGCAAAAATCCTTTCAATTACATCCCTGCACGGGAGTTTCACACGCTCTCAAGCCATCCAAATTAGGGCACTGATTTAGTTATGGCAGTTATTTTGCTTTTGGTAAAATTCTCATTTTGGGTCAATTCTAAGCAGTCTGTAGCAAGGACTGTCTTTTAAAATAACGCACACACAGGGCCACGAGGCAAACAGCCACACGTCCCATAAGCGCCCGGTCAGCGTAACCCGCTGCGGCTCTGCCGGGCTGCCCTTGGCACTAAAAATACCAACCTGGCCCTCGTCCTGCGCCGCACGCCTGGGATCTGAACACGGCTTCTTCTAGGAGAAAGGGGCTCGGAGGGGTCCTGGGCGTCCGAGGGAGCAGCAGCCCGCAGCGGGGAGAAGCATAACCAGATCGAGTGGGGCCGTTTCGACCCCTGGGGATGCCAAAGGACACCAAGGTGCCCTGTGAAGCCGGTGCCCAAGCGGGAGCGCAGCTCTCCTCGCTGCCCTTGCAGGATGCTCCTCCTCTTGCACGGCTCTTCGGACAGGTGAGCGCCCGATGCGGAGGTTTCATCCATCGCCCAACGACATGTCAAGTAACCGGGTGCTCTATCCATGGCGTTGAGGCAGTTTTGGGGAAAAAGCCTCCGTTGTTTCCCGGCCCTATGGACGGGGTCTGCACAAGGCCCTCTTGATTAAACGCCCTGGCAGCCGAACAGCAAGTTCTTGTTAACCATACGTGCCAAAAGGCCCTAACACAAACAATCCCCATTATAAATTAGGCCTTTTACAAACAATATTTCAAGAAACTACTTGTCCCTTTTCCGTGCCATTATGCATTTTTAGGATGATTACATGTTTCTGCTGGATAATGGCCTTTTGCCAAGGGCAAAATGGAGTTGCAATAAGACTCGTTATGAAGTGAGACGTTTTCTTATTCCTGCCCCCTGCAAGGGAAAAGCCTCTCACTGATAAAAGCGTGTGATAAAGTGGCATCGCTTCGGATCAGCAGGCCGTTACTTCCCATACAGTGGTGCTCGCTGCTATCCTTTCCGTGGTCACACAGGCCTCTTGGAGCCCTTTCATAGCAAGCAGTGGCCGCCGTGAGGGCCGCGCGATGGTTGGGGTGAGCAGAGCACGAGGCCGCCCTGCTGCTGGAGTCCGGGCGGCTCCAGGTGTCCGGGGAGCTGGCACGGAGGAGGCTCTCGGCAGGAGAGCCCGGCAGCTTTTCCATGTGTTGGTAGATAACGATAGTCCTTCGTTAACCTTCCCCTGCTTCTTGTGCAGAGCTACAGCCTGGCCTTCCCTTGAGCTAGGGGTGTTGCTGTTGGTGTCCCCGGGAAGCGCGAAGTGTTGGGCGTCCAACCTGGGATGTCAGGGCTGGATGCTGCAAGGTGCTGGATGGCCATGGAAGGGCTGAAGGCGACGCGGAGGAGGCGCCTCCGGAGCCGCCCTGTGCCCAAGGACAGAGGTGGCCTTGGGCATAAAGCAAAGGTGCCCTTGGCGTTCAAGCCCCGATCTGGGTCGCAGGAAAGGCCCCAGTGTGGCCCAGTGCCCTCTCCTCCCATGCAGGGAAGATCAGCAGGTTTCTCCAGCTTAGCCGAGGTTTGGCGATGCTGCTGGGCCAGGAATCCTTTGCCTATGATCTCTGGCTTACGTGACCAGCTTTGCTTATGAAGATGCCCTCCGTGCTCCCTTACAGGCTCTCCCCAGTGTTACTGTGGGGCTTTGTTCAGAAAATAACTTGTTCGAACGAAAGCCCTGACTCACAGGAATTCATTTTGAGGAGCCAAAAGCAGTTTATTATACCCGTGCAGCAATTAAGGTTGCTCCTGGATTCCAGGGTTTCCTTACCAAGAAGACAAGCCATTGGCACTTACCTAGTCTGAGGACCCAGGATACTTCTTGAACAGTAACTAGAGCTGCTCAGCGCTCCTCAAAGGCAGGTGACTGTTGCTGCCCTGTATCAGCTCGCACTCACGGGGATGGGAAGATACTCCATGTTCACTAGGCCCTGGATGTGTAATATTTTTCACTTGCCATTATGTCGTCCTCTCCTTTCTCTTTCCAAAAGGAGCATAATCCTGTCTGCTTTCAGCACGGTGCATATCGAGGCCCCAGAACCACATGTGGAATTAGGATAATGGGTCAGAAAAAGAAGGAAATGAGCATTTGCAAGGATTGCAACAAGTGAGGAACCACGTGCTCGTGCTCATGTCAGAGGCGCTGAGCAATCCTGTCCATCACAGAAGAAAAGAGAGCTGGTGGCTAGAGACTGTTGAAACAGGCAGGAGGGATGAAAGCTGGTTGTGAGAAATATCTTTTAGCTTTTTTTTAATAAAAAGCGTTTTGTTTATATATATATATGTGCGTGTGTGTATGTATATTAAAAATGCATATATACACATACACATCTACTATATAAAATACATGTGTGTATATTCTGTATATATATATATGAATAATTAGGCAAATTAAAGTGGTAAGTGTATATAAAAAATATATTAAAAAATATAAAAGCATATGGCAACACGTGCCTGGTGGGGACCTCTTGGCCTGTGAAATGCAGCTCCCTCCTCTCACAGGCCGACTGGGACATCACAGGGTCCGGGCAAAGACGCGGCTGCCCCGGCCGCCCCGGGCAGGGAGCCCCCACGGGGCCACACGTGGCCGGGCACCCCTGGCTCCCGCAGCCCGTGGTGGCAGGTGGCAGCAGCAGGCGGTGGCAGGTGACACTCGGGGCTGCTAGGGTGGTTCTCCGGGGGGTTAATGTCCCTGCAGCCTGGACGTGGATGCTGCTCCGCCTGGCAGTGCCCGGGGGCAGTGCGCAGGCCCGGGCGCTCTCCCGCGCGGGGCCTGCACAGAGCCCTGCTAAAAGCAGCCCTGCTGCAGGCCCAGCGCGCCGCTCGCTGAGCCCCTTAAACACATTAGTCATTAGGCGTTTAATTACCGCTCCTCCTAGGACTCAGCTGACCTCTAATGAACAGTATTAGTGTTCGGGGATGGATGGAAGCAAGCGCTGAGGAGTCTAATAGCAAGTGACTTCTTGCCTCAGGTCATGCAGGAAGTCTGGGGCAGCAACCGCCTCCGCCATAAAGCCGGAGCCATTCCTTCCTGCCAGAGCCACGCTCCTTCTCCAGCCTGCCCTGGCGAGGGCGAGCGAAAAGGAGGAAATCCTCTCCCGCTCGCGGGAACGCGGGCTCCGTGCGCTGCCCTTCCCTCGCGCGCGGGGAAGGACTCGTCTTCAGTGAGGCCAACGTGGAGCTGGTGCCCGAGAGCTGCGCGCCTGGGAGCCCCGGGGCAGAGGGAGCAGGGAATTTCTCAGGGAAATTTGCTGATAATAGGAAAGAGGGAAAGAGGGAAGCGTCGCAGTTTGGGTTGGGGACGGCACTTACTGTTCTTCCCGCAGCTCCCCCTCCGGCCCCGCAGCTGACATGCTGGCTCGGCTTCTGCCTCGAGGCTCTGCCCTGCTCCGCAGAACGGAGCGAAGCCGACGGCGCCGCTCGCCCCGAGCCTGCCTGCACGAACCCTGCTGCTGTGGGGAGGACGCGGCCAAGAGGAGCCTCCAGAAATTCCGGGGCTTGACGCGAAGAAAGAAAAGACCGGGGTACCCAATTAGCCTCTTGAGCCAGATGGTACAAGGAAAAAGATATTATTAGAGAAATAAGTCCCATAAGGTGGGCCAAGAAAAACTGAATAGAAAACAGATTGCTTCAAGGCACACGAGTTCTCTGCCCATTTTTGGTGGCAAAATTACCTAAAGGATGTTGACAAACGAAGGAGAGCTTAGGAAACGAAACAAATAATAAACCATGATAACCAGCGAGCTCCCTAAGACCCTGCCCTCCGCAGGAAGGGGAATTCCAGTAAAAATCACCACATTTCCAAACTTTGCTGGTTTTAGTGTTAATCTTCTGGAGCGGTTTTTAAACAAGGTCTGCAGCAGCTTATGTAGCCAGCTGAGCAGATGATGTGAATAAAAGAAATGAGGCACAGATCAAAAGCGTCTACATGGTTTGGCTTTTAATTTTACCTCTTGGTCTTTCACCCAGATGTGGTTGTGGGTAGGTATCAGCCAAGAAATTGCAGGTGGCATGGTTATCTTCCTATTTACTGTGTGATGATGCTGCTACCAGCTATTCAATAATAGGAAATGACTAATGATGTGGTGGAAATTATGAACCAGGATTAATAAAACTTGAAAAGGAACAGTCTGGTCTGTTTGATCCTCAGAAGAGGAAGTCTGTCTGTGCACAAGTCTTTTCCCTGAGGTGATGTTCTTATTAGTCTGATCTGAGTTGGGAGCACAAGGAACGGAGTTTGGAAATGGCTTAAAAAGAAGACAGTAAAAGGCGACGTGAAGGATCTGGGCCACAGGCTTCTTTCTGACGCTGCCTTGCAGAAGGGTCTTGTTGAATCATTCCAGCCTGCACGTGGCTTGGAAGCGACAAGGAGCATCTCCCAGACCACTGCTCTTCTCCTATGGGTCTTACTCCCTGTCCTCCTTTTTCCCCAGGGTTGTTTGGAGCAGGAAGGGAGTATCAGACTAGATCAGCTGTCGTAATGATTCACTACCTGATGGCATTTTCAGCCTGGTCTCCAAAGATGGTCTCATGGCATGTATAAGGTCCAAAGTATGGTCCAGCACATAGCCAAAATGCAGGTAAGCTCAGGAGGGAATGAGCGGTGCCCTGGGAGGAGGAGTGTGTGTGTGCTCGTCCTGCCCTGTGATTTACCCCTTGTCTGATGGAAAGTGGCTTTGTGCTGGTGACATGGCAGGAGCATGTCCTGGTGCCCTGTGCAGCGCCTATATGAGGCCACAAGAGACCATATGGCCTTTCCTGGCAAAAGATGGGCTTTTTTTTCCAGTGGTGCTGTGGGCTACCGGAGCTTTATGTTCATTTTCCATCATTAGGTTCAGCAGGAACCTAATCATTAGGATCGCTTGGATCCGCTCTGGGCATGTTGAGGGTCTGGCTTCCATCTCCGGGTTCTCCAGTCCGGAGCTGTTGTTGCCTGGTGCGTTGAGCTCAGGCCTCGGGACGGAAGGAAGAGCTGGTTGCCCTCCAAGGTGTGTGTGGAGGACAAGCAGATCTTGGTGTTCAGAGTTTGCTGCCCTGACGAACGGACAAGCAGTCACTAATGTCACCACTGCGAGACTGAGCCCCAGAGGAGGGTAATTCCCTAGGGAATGGGGTGGTTTAAGGCCAGGCTATATATCTCTCCTCTCCCATCTCTTCCCTATCCCCTAATTCTTCCCCCTTTCTTCTTCTCCCTCCTCCTCTGGTTTCCTCTCACTCTTTCAAATAATTTATTTTTAAAGTGAAACTCAACTATGCAACTGGTTTTATATTTATAAATTGTATTGGGCTGACCCTCTCCTTACCTCTGAGCTGGTATTTTTAAAAGCCCCGTTGTTTCCCGCTGCTCCAGGAGGTTAAAAGTCCAACCTCATTACAAATGCAAGGCATATGTTGTTGTTTAGTGTTATATCAGCACATTACCTAAACCTGCAGAGCCAGGCGAAACGCGGGTGGACAGTGTCTCATGTCATCATACGGGGGAGATGGAAAAACCGGTGCTTTTTAAAGGCATTAAATCCCGGTCCCTGCTTTGAGGATCTTCCTTTTGGTATCATAAAGCATTTTCGCTCTCTGCTTGGGCAATACAAAGAAACATTCAGGCCTCAAATCCCATAATCAGCTTTGATCATGCTGCTTTTGGGAAAGCAAGGACAGATGACTTTGTCTTGGTGGAATGTTCCTCCCTGCGAACGCTTTTGAAGTTTTTTCCTATTATTTTCCTCTTGATTTAAACCAACCTACTAGGTTTTTGTTGCTGTTGTCTTATTCTTAAGCTATGCACCAAGCAGTGCTTTCTCTTAGTTCTTTTGCCCGATTTGCCCACAGAGAATTTGTGCGACACCAAGTTCTGTATCTGCTAAAATGAATAGAAATCTGCCAAATACTTCAATCAGATTGAACATACGTTGTGACCTGTACCTTCTTCTAACATGTCAATAGGAGCTCTTCATACTGAGTTCTTCTGCATCAAAAAAAAAAGAAAAAAGTGCTTATGTTGAGGATGGACCTGGTTCTGTTATAGTTCAATGACTTGAGTGTCCAGGCAGCGTATTCTCAATATACTGTCAATGGTCAGATAGTTGATCAGTCCTTGGTTGTGTGGAGAAAGTTGCTGCTTAGTCAAAGCCAAAAAACGGCAATGAACGTCTCGTTCTCGCTGCATCGTTGTCGACCACAGGAGATCCCAGCACTGTGGGATGCTGCTTTGGCTGAATCCTGTCTCAAAAGGTAAGGACTGAAAGTGGGGATCTGCCATTCACCCCAGCTTGCATTGCCTGAGCGGTGGTAACAGTGGTAACATCCTCGTGCTTCTGCTCTCCTTGTTTTTCCGTACGACAGAAAAGGTGTTTGCAGAACAGAATCCTCTTTTTGCAGAAACGCATGCTCAGGCTATTTGTTTTTTCTTCTTTTTTGCTCAAAGCTAGATGAATATAATGTTCTGTGGAGTTGTAAAAGGCTGTTTTTGTATCTCACAGTCACGATTCAGTATCAGCAAATATTTTAGATGTGAGTTAACAGAGGTACCCCACTGACAGAAGAAGGCTGGCTGAGCTTGTAGTATCACATCATAAATTCCCTCTTCTGCTATGAAAATGTAATAAAATATGTGGCACAGCAGATTTACAACAACAACACTGCTGCTGTGTCAAGGCAACTATTTTATCTCTTTGTTTTAAAGGACCGTTTTTACTGTGCTACACACAATGAGTCCTTCCTCCCAGAAACGAACTCCACAAGCTGCAGGTTAATTTAAACATGATCTCATAGCAGCCCTTCATCAACTTGTTATACTATTAGCTCCCCACCGCTAATAAATTTTTGGACCTAAAATTTATATGCAAATGTTTTATTTCAGCTATCATTATACTTAGCTTATCATGAGCCTGGTAGTGCCCCCACCCAGTTACATCATCCTTGGAAAAATTTAGTTCAATGTGTGTTTTCTAGTGTTGGTGCAGTGCTGGATGTGCAAGCCTGACCACACACATCACGGGCTTCCCAGCTCGATCCTGTTGGGTCTCAAGCGCCTGGAGAAGCGCGTGAGCTCCGGTTGGCTCCGTCCTGGGTGGTGGTAGCAGGGACAGGAGGTCCGTGCTCCTCTGACTTGTGTCAGCAAATGCTTCCTTGAGAGGGAAGCTGGCCTTGGCCCCAGTAGACCAACTCGCAGCTCATCTGTTTGGGGTAGATGTCCCCGGCCGTGTGTTTGCAGAGTGCCTAGTCCAGGTGTATCCATGTTTTCCTTCTCTCTTCCTTTTTATCTCATTGGGCTCCAACTTGGGAAGCGGAGATGACAGCCTTCAGTATCAGCCAAGCTTCAAGGACTCTTTCCTCTCCCACTGTTGAATTTTCCTAGAGACGCCGGGGTCAGAAGGTTGGTGATGTCCAGGCTGGGATGTTGGTGCTGTTCATGCCACTTCTGCACAGCTTTGTCCTGTGACCCGTCACCCTGCAAGGTGAAGTCAGTCTGTCCCCGAGGAATGAGAAGGAAAGAAGGGACAGAGAGAGATCCTCATGATTTTCCCTGTGTAATATTGAACAAATAAAGCTGCACGGCATCGGGGCTGCCCACCTCCACCTGCGTGAACACGAGGTCTTGGAGGGAAGGTGGACACAGGAGCTGTCGCCCTTCCGTGCGCTGCCCTGCGCCCGAGAGCCCTTGCTGTGGATCCCAAGGTCATCGTGCTGGATACTTCTTGATTTGTTCCCTGGCTGTATTCTGATTAGAACAACACGACTGAGGTTTGATGGGAAATTCTACAATTTCTACAATGCAACGTTAGAAAGTAATATTTATTAATTACACAAGCAGGTAGGTGGGAGTTTCAAGGCACTGATCTTAGTGTTCACATACTTCTGGAGTGTGAATAAATTTCAGCCAGGTGTTTTCTTTTTCTTCTTTTTTTTGGTGGACAGGAAAGATCTGTGAGTTTTTTTGTAGGATACTGTTGGATAGATGAAAGTTAGCTTTTTTGTACATTTTCCTGACACTTTCGTTGTTAACACAATAAAAACATCCCTTTAAGGAGTCTCGCCTATTTCTCTAATTACTAAGGAGAAATCCCATGATTCTTGTGATTTACTTTAATTTGTTAATTTGTATTTATCTCAGTGTAATGGTAATGATAGAATTTAGGAGGCTAATCCCTCCATTTAGGAGACTTTCAAAAGACACAGTGGAATCAGCTGATCTCCTGGGTCTTGTTTTTAGCTACTCACCAGATATTTTTGGTTTGTTGTCCAAATCTTACTTATAAAGTCGTCTAACTGCTTCCTCTCCATATTTGCAGCCCTGCGATACAGCCGTACTGTCAACACCTAAATAAATCCCAAATGCTAGAAGATTGCTAACGCCAAGCAAACCACGTCTTGCTGCTTTTCCACTCCGCCATTGAGCAGACTGAAGAAGCCTTGCTGAAGGACAGAAACGTGGTCCGTAAGTACTAACCAGAGCACGTGCTCTTCTTGAGTAAAGAGCACATGCAGTCAGGGGAAGCGAAGGGCAGAGGACTGGAAGAATGAGTGGAAATCAACTGTGTGAACTAGCATTTTCAGAAGTCCCCCTCGGATTAGAAGTAAACGTTGCACCAACAGATTTGTGATTCTTAATCAGTTATGTATTTTGGGGAATCTCACCACAAGGGTGAGGGGGATCATCAGGAAACAATGGAAGAAAAACATAAAACCTGGCATGGAAAACACTTTTTGTTTGCTAAGGTAAGCTTTTTACCCAAGAACAGAGGGAAGGCCTTCAGTCAGAAGCATCCCTTGCAGATTTGCATCTAAATAGCAGTGACCTTGTGTCTAGTTATTTTCCAAATGAGCTTTTCTGATTGTGATGTAAAATAAAACTGATGTTTTCATTTCCTTGGAGGTTGCAGCGCATTGCTCTGTCCCTTAACCCACTGGCTGCACAACTGTCAAGACAGGGGCACTTCAAGCCCACACGGGCTGAGCTACCATTCATTTGACAAATATTTGCTCAACAGATCAGAGGTCACATAAACAGCAGGCATGGGTATCCAGGAGCCCAGCGCCAGGAGTAAGTGCACGGAGATAGTGCAACTACCACTGCTTCTAAATCTTAGGTATTTTCTTCCTAATTCTGAAGAAACTGGTGAAAAGTAGTAGCTTTGGTGATATATCTGCAGCCTTGCAAAGGTCTAGCTCTAAATGTGAATCACTGAAACCATGCAAGAATGTCAACGAAATCAAGGAGCCAAAATAGCTTCCACTGTTACCCCAGGTTATCCAGGGCCAGCTAAAGCAACCAGTGATTTAGGATTAACACATGCGTCAACTCATGGACGATTCCACTCAAGCCAGCTCCAATTAGGAACTGTTTTTCCTGCAGCCATGAGGAAAATTAAGCATTGTATCTGAAGTCATCCGACATTTTTTTCCCAAACAGCAGAATTTCCTTTCTTCTCCTGGAGAACCTTGCGCTTGCAAGGGAGCGTGTTTACGGCAGGCTCCCAGCCCAGCACTGCTGACCTCAGTGATTCCTCCTGCAATTTCCCAGCAGTGCCCCAGGGACAGGGCTGGCCTTCCTTTGGCAGCACGCGCTGAGGTCTGGGGGTAGCACGGGCTCCAAGGCACTGCAGAAAGTTGCAGGAGCCACCACAATGCTTAGCCTAGACCAGGGGCTAATTGCCTTTTAATTCACAGACTTGATGATGATTAACATGTTGTTTGCTCAGGGCAGCAGAAAGCAGAGGCTGAACTGCAGGAGTACTTGTGACTGAAGGGCTCTTGGTTCTTGGGTCCAAATTAAGCAGGAAGGACTGTGTTTTTAAGCAGGCAACCTACAGTTTATTTGTGTGGGTTATATCCCAGCACAGGTAACAAGAAGGGCAGAGAGGTGTGGGTCACTGGCTCATTTTTCATTCCTGCACATGCTGGAGATGACTCCCTGAGGATATAAAGGAAAATGCCTTAACACACACTTCACGTGACTTCAGGAAACTCAAAAGCATTGTGAAAAGAGAACAGATGAGTTTAGGGCTTGAGAAACACCTTGTTGAGGTTGTTTGACTACTAGTGATTCAACAAGCTGTTAAGTGTTCGAGGACAGTTTATCTCTTAGCTTGTTGCTAGTGCTTTGAGTGTCTGATGAACATCAGCAGCTGAGCTCATCGATAGCTAGTTATCCAATCTGGCTCCCAGTTGCTTATCCAACCAGGCAGTTACTTGTCTTTTAGGTGTTCAGATGATGACCTGATATAATGATCACTCAGGCAGGATGAACTTGGATGTCTGTTGAAATAAATCAGAAAATGTACTTTAGTGGCCAAGTTTCAAGCCTAATAGCTAGAAAATACTTCTCCAAATAAGGACCAACAGTCTAACCAATCTGTGGCTGCTATATGACTTTCCCAGGGAGACATCTCTCACCGTAGGGTCTTTAAAGGTTTGCTGCCAAGAGCTGATGTTGGGTGGAAAGCGTGTGTGTGCTTATGTATCCCCACACCCCATGTGTTTCTATTTCACACTGCCAGAAAACAGTTGCGTTCTCCTTCCATGTGTATTTGTCAGGTACTATCTGACCCCGGGTCCTGCATTAAGGAAATATCTTACTGAGGTTAATGGAAGATTGGCTCAAGTAATAGCATCATTAATGGCACGATAAAAGCGCAGTGTCACCCGCGGTGATTATGTGGAGCATTACACGATAGCTGGGATGTCAGTAAAATCCATACAAAATTAACTACAGCTGCACAATAGGTGATTAAACTGAATTTCTCATGCTGTAACAGAGCTAGCCCTCTGTAATACTCATTTAAGAATTCTTTCTCCTTTATAGGACTATAATATGCGTAAGCCCATTCTTTTCCTCCCTTCCTAATATTCTGCAGCAATGTCCTATTTAATGGTGTACCGTTTTATTATTGCTTGTTGTAGTAATTCTCCTCTCCTCAGCCTCTGTCCTGGGAAGCTTAGCCAAGCAATGAGGAACTTCTTGGTGGGAAAAGCGATGGAAGAAGAACAGAACAACTCCAAACGGGTTATATTAGTCCCACAACAGGAGTAGTTTTCCCCATAAAAGATTGGCACAGGGCAGCTTCCCCTCATTCTCTTTCAGTCTTCGCATCCATGATCCCACCCATGTGGAGCCTGTGTGGGACAAGATAATGTCTCTTCCTCAGTCTCATTAGACCCTTGGTGGAATAAGAGGAAATTCCTCTGGGGAGCTGTTCTACCACCTACAGAAAGGTGGGAATCTTGAGGGATGCAGCTTTCTAGCAAACATGCTTGAATCTGGTAACCATTTCTGGGTTTATTCCTGAAGCACAGGAGGAATTGCTAGATGTCATTTGGAGGCAGACTGATGTAGTTCTGCTCAAGTCAATCAGGCCGTGCTGACCTGCAGGTGAGAATCTTCTCTCACACGTGAGCAATGTCCCAGGCCTCCTGTACCCAGGGGCTGTAAACGAAACACCAATTTTGCATCAAATCAACCCTGCCAGGGCCTAATACTCAAAACCCATGGATTTGTCTTCACGAGCAGAGAACCAGCCCAGTCTGAGGTCTCCTCTCCATCAGTTAAGAGCCTTTAAGGTGCCACGGAGTGGTTGTGCCTCTCTGATCTTATCAGCAAAACATGAGCCGGAATATTTCACTGTGTCATTCCTGGATATAGTTCAAAAGCAGTAATGTGTCAAATGTGTCAGACTCCCTACCTGTTAGAAGGAGAAGAGTTTTCCTGTCTTGACTTACAGACTTCAGATGAGAAAGAACTACCATGTCTCAGAATGAATGGGTCAGGGCTGAACTGCCTTCGCTGCCAAAAATACACCTTTTGCTTTTTAGTCTCTGGGATTAATCTTCTAAATTTCTTCATAACTGTGAGGATTTCAGACATTTTTTATTTTTTAATGAGCCTGAAATTCTTATATAATAATAAGCTGTCGGGGAATGAGGCTTTGAACAAAATATTTAATAATACCAGACCAGTGATAAAATGGATAGAACTGAAAGACTGACCCTGCCAAATTACCTAGTCCTCCCAATAGGAATAGGTGATAACTGAGCTTTAATGTTTTTACTAGCAGATAACTGAAGATTTTCTCTTAAAATTTTCTGGAAACTGAATGCAGCCGGATCAGAGAGACCTGTGTCTGCTGAAATGAAGCAAATTTAAAATGTGTTTATCCATTGCAATATTGTGCTGAGCTTCTCTTGGTTCTTAAGGGGTAGAAGACGACTGTGCCATCCACCTCTAACTGGAGAAGCTCGTTGAATCCGCCGGATCTGTTTGTAGGGAGCTGCTTGCGGGAGGCAAAGCCTCGGCATGGGAAGTTGCCTGGCTCCTCGGGCGGCTGGAAGAGAGCAGAATTCCACGTCTGCCTGGGTCCACCCACGCAAACAGGAAGGGGGCCGTGCCAGATGATAAGTCCAAGTCACCATCCTGGGGAACGAGATGCCAGAGAGGATTGTTTTCCTTTCCATGGGATTTCTAATTAAGGGACATGCTTTAACTGTGTTTTCAATGGCTGAGCATCCAAATGACAGTTTGATATGAGCAATTTGTCTGGCAGGCTAGATAAATTCATACCAAAACTAAAGGATTTTCCATTTAAAATGGATGCACATCCTTAATTGTGAATCGGCTCAAACATTCCTGTAACTAAAGAATCCTCTTTATGTAACAACCTTATTTTTTTTTTAACCTTCATCCTTTACAGTTTTAATCATCAAAAGTCTTTTTATTTTTTTTCTCCTGATTTGTCCCCAGTCATTGACTCTGCCAAGTGCTTGTTTTCTGGCTGAATTCTCATTCTTGTTCCAGTTTGATGAATGAGGGGAAATGTGTATTCCCCCTTTCTGCTGTCCCACCCAGCCTTAATGAGCAGTCGCATTGTCTGGCCGGCTCCTGGGGAGTTTGCTACCTGCTTGGCTCTTGGGCTGGGCTCTTGCAGCTGCATTTCTTTTGATGCATTATTTTCTAGAGAGGTCATCCGTTATCCACCGCTATCCACTGCCTTGTGAACAGGTGAAGTGACGGAAAGGGACCCTTGTGCTTCTATCTGGAGAAATTAGGTAGAATCTAATGAGGCTATTAGCTGTCGTACAATTATTAAATATTGGTAATCCGTCCAGTCATGATAAATGATGCTTTGCTTGAAGGATACACTGCTTTTTATTGCCCTCACAGTAATAGATGAAAGCCATGGTGTGCATGACCAGCAGAGGCAATGTGGCAAAAATTTAGTGGGTTTGTATGAATCCTGGTACGAAGCTCTCTTCATAGCTCTGCCAAGTTCAGCTGGAGAGACTTTGACTGACATTTATTGTAGGTTGATGAGAACACAGAGCTTTGGAAGCTAAGTGAATGCATAGCTTCCCTTCCCCCTATCGTCATATGACACTACCCAAAATATGTCTGAGTGGAGAATACAGTTATTTTTGGTACTGTCCCAGAAAGTTATCAGGTGAAGCACCATTAATGAATCAAGTGCCTTAAAAATATCTGCCCAGAAGCAGCGGGTACTCTGTTGGTGACTGAGCACAAGAATTTCATTCAGAAGACTGGCACGCAAACGCGTTTCTTGCATCATTTCTTCATGGCATAGACGTGCTGCTGCTGCCAGGGCCACGGTGTTTTTGCCGTGCCTGCACCTACACAAATGCCAAGGCTTTATAAAATCTCCATTTCTATGTGATCAGGGGAGATTGAGGTGCAATCCTCAGGGGGTTGGTGCATCCCGAGTGTTCCTGGTGTGTCAGGAAGCACAAACAGAAGCGGAGGAGCTGGAGCGCTGAGCGGGGAGGCTGGTGCCAGCGCCTGGCAGCAGAGCCCATCGCTCGCTCCCCGTGCATCCCGGCACACGGATGTTCCTGCTGCAGGGTCCTGCTGCTTGGGCTCCAAGCGGAGCCAGAGGAGGGCTAAGTGCTCAAGGCGAAAGGCCTTTCTAGGGATTTCTGCCCCTAGAAACAGAACCCAAAATGGGTCAATTTTCTGTTTTTAGAAAAAAAATCAGATCTATCAGAGCCTTCTCTGCTGGCCCTGCTGCCTCCGCAGTTCACCTTGAGGGCTCTGTAAGGATAGGCAAAATCTCATAGCAGGAGCAGGACCAGAGGCCCAAGCCCGAGTTGGAGGTGCCGACATGCAGAAAGCTGCTCTCTTGGCTAGGAAATGCACAGGTTTTAGAGTTTGCACAGGACCCAACAGTGTCTCAATGCTTTGTGCAACAAATAAAAAGGTTGATAGTTACTTATACTGAAAATAATTCAGTTTTAGCAAAGCTGGCACAGGCAAAACAGCAGCTTGGAGCCCAGAGGGTAGGAGGGCAGCTGTGGCAGGGAAGTCAGCACCTCATGTTGCCCCTGCCCAGAGCAGCCCCTTGCCCCTAGGGCACTGATTCTGCCCCATGGCTCTGCAGCCCAACTCCATACGAGATTTAGCAGGAATTTATATGAGTCTTTCTGTATACAAATGCTGAATCTTCTTCCTTCCCATCAAGAAAATCTGAAAGTGCCAAATACTCTACAAGATTTTGATGGACTTTTTAAAAATGAAAATTTGCAAATTAATCTAAGTAAGTGCTGCTTCCTTGCCTTCCAGTGCAGCAGTATTTGTCTAGCAGCAATAAAGCCACTAGAAGTGAATCTGCCTAGTTATGTCACAACTGAGAAGGAATATGACAGCATATATTTTAGTTGGGTTTATTTAGAACATCCTGCTGCTAAATCAGCCTACAGAATGTCGAATTTCATAAAAGTAACATTTGGGCTATTTGTGCTCAATTAAAGGTTTATTTAAAATTTCCTCTTGGTTTACTGATGTAAATGTATTGTTCATTTTTCACATACCAAGCACTGTTGTTTAGTCTCAAGGGAATTATTGTTACAAAATTTAACAACTGTGACATATTAAAAAAGCACATTTAAGGAAGAAATTAAGGGTTGAGAGGATGTGACCAAATGTTTCCATGGTGTTTTGCCAAAACGTCACTTAAATGCCAGTGCGATTTTAATAAGCGTTGCTCTTTCAGAACTCATCTTGCCCACCAAAAAATAAAATAAACCCTGTCTGCATCGGCAGCAGCCGCACTTTCCTTGCACTTGCCAGAAGATCATTTCCTAAGTTGTATTTTCATTTGGAAACTACTTTTAATTACTGGATGATTAGCGTGTTTGTTCTCTGTATCTTGCAGCTGATTAGCAAGGAGGAAGTCGATAGCTCAGCGCGTGGAAGCAAAAATGTTCAGATCGGCTGCGTCGCGCAGGCACCTGCGTCCCTAACGAGCAGCCGATAACGTCGGGACCTGATTTTCAGGAAGTTCTTTGTTCTTTGAAAGTCGAGCCCCAGCCTGGGCAATGAAAACTAGAAACCTGTGACGTCGCCCACTGCTTCGGAGGAGCTCAAGCCTCATGGCAAAGCCAGCTGTGACGGGGGTACGTGCGGTCTCGGAAACCGTGTGGGGTGTTTTCTGTAATGCGGTTGCTTTTCTGAAGTCGTCAGGATGAGAGCGTTCCAAGAAGCAGGTTCTCCCGGGTGAGCTGCAAGCAGGGAGCAGAGAGCTTTCCGGGAAAGTGCTTGGAGAAGGCATTCCTGGGAGAGATGTCACTACGCGGCAAAAGTGGTTCTAATTCAGAGGAAGCTTGAATTATTTAATTAATAATTATTTTTTCTTCTGTCAGGGAGATGTATAAAATCTCCCTACATTGCTTTCCCCTCACTGAGAATTACAAAGGTTGGATGAACCGAGTTGCTCTCTGAGCACTGTATTCTGAACACCTCCTCTCAGCAGCCCTGCTAGGGGTGTCACAACTGCTCCGGTGCTCAGTTCAGCAGCATAAGGAGCATTGGAGGCTGTTTAGGATGGCTTCAACCTCGATGATCGTAGCTCAGGCGGGCACAGAAGGCCCCAAGATGAGCTAACATGTGCCCAGATGGGCGGCCTCGTGCAGCCAAGGCTCACGCTTCCTGAGCAATGCCAAGTTCTGGAAATGTGCCCTGAGTAAAGCAGACCTCGGGGCTCTTGGCTTCTCCCACGAGCAAGCCCAGGTGCACTCGCTTCTGCAGCAGTGCATGGTAGGTTTTGTTTATTTGTCTCTTCTATGAGGCCGTGATAATATGTGTCCAGGAAAATATCTTTTCTTTCCTCTTTGTCTTGAAACATCAATTATTTTCACTTGTATTTTTTTCAAAAAAGTGCAGAACAAAAGAACACATCTGACAATTACGATTGCCAGAGCCTCTATCTTTCCTGGGCTTTCTCCTGCAAAGAGCCTGGTCCTGCCACTTGCTGGGATGTGTTTGCCAAATGCTGGATAAATGTGGCAGCCCGTGATCCAGAGGGGCCCTCGTGGCGACGGGGTGCAGAGGACGGGCTCGCTGGCACACGAGATGGTGGCTCCCTGGGCTTCCTCGGCGGCACACGGATGCGACGCGGATGCGCTCGGTGAGCGCCGCATCATTATGGAGACGTTAGGGCCCGTGGCTTGGCAACGGCCGTGACATTAAAATGTATAAGATGTTACCAAAGGAAGCACTTGGCAAAGCTTTTCCGGCTTCCCCGGACATAAACAACCCGTTTTCTCTACAACAGTAAGTTATGACTGGGGGTGAGTCACTAATATATTTAGAAGGGTGGCCTCTCTCTGCGCGGAGGAGACCACAACTGGCTAAATTAAGCCAAGAGAGGGCAATCCTCGTGGTTGAGGGGCACAGTGGGAATTCCCAGAGGGCTTCCCAAAAGCTGGGTTTCACACTGGCTGGGACTTCGAGCATCCGGTGGTTATCTGGCATTAAAGTTTAGTTTTCATGTCAGATAAGCCATTTCTGAAACTTTTAATTCCTAGTTTTGCATGACCCTAATGCTCAGGAGCTTTTATATCTCGCTCCAGCTCTAAAATAGTTTTTTTATGTTACACTTTATTTTCAAAGAGAAAGTCTAGTAAAGCTGTAGTGTGATGATCAGAGTTCAGAAAAAACCCACAGGAATGATCTGCAGCTTGAAGAAGTGTGTCTTCATTCCTGGATGATGCAGTAATAGTTAAGCTTATGCAGCTGATTTTACAAAATCAATGTTTATTTCAGAGAAATTAATCCCAGATCACATTTAGTTTCTTCTTGTGCTATTTTTCCTTGTTTCCCCGCTTGACTCCTGATGAGGTGAGAGCTGCAGTGATGCCATGGAGGACAAGTTTGCAATAACAGGGATCTCACGACGCCGTCTTCTGCGGAGCCCGTGCGGCCGTGCGCACTGAGACACCGATGCCGGGACGCAAGGGGGAAAGGCTTCCCATCTTCCTGCTCAGGTAGCAAAGCAATATTAACACTTTCATAAAACGGCCTGAAAGCCGTTTGGTTTGGCTGGCCGCTCAGATGCGCAGCCCAAGGAGATGCTCCTGCAAGTGCTGCAGGCCGAGGGGCAGTGCATGAGCTCGCAGGACCTCACGTGCCTTCTTCAAAGGGCAGTTACGGTGGCAGAGCTCTGTGAATGTCCTTGGTTTTCCGCCTGTGTCTACATACTTGAAAACACCTCAGAGAACACTGCGAACAATGCTGTACCGTCCTGGATTCCTCCTGATGCTCCCGGAGCAGTTCAGAGGAAACTCAAGCACTCTTTGGTAATTTGTCTGAGTTATCTTGGGTTTGTTATGGCAAGACAGTAACTGAAAGCACTGGAAAAGGAAGAGAAGAGTGAACTTCATTGCAGAATGCCCATCACAGAGGGATCTTCCATCTAGGAGGTGAAGAAATAGCATGAAACAGTAGGCAGGAACCTGAAGATAGACATTTCTGAGCAGGAAAAATGTAAGCAAATACCAACACAGGATAAGAAAATGTTGATGCCGTCTACTAAGGGATACCTTTACTGAAGGTAAATGAAAGAATGAAAGAATGAAAGTCTCTATAGCCTTTTGGGGAAGATACTCTGGCCTCAGTGTAGAGCCATAAGTGAAGGAATTAGAGGTTGAAATCCCATTGCCATCAGGGAATGGTTAGGTCAAGGGGGTTATAACAATCCCTAATACTGCCAATTCTTTTTATTTCAGCTGGGCTGGCCAGGATGACCTTGCTGAGGTCCCAGATAATTCTTCATCGGTGTTCACCTGGGCAGATTATTTTGTGTATGCTAGTTTGGGCAGTGGTTGGTCTTTATATGTGTGCTTGTATTTGCATGTGGACAAGAATATTTGTTCCTCTGCAGCCTTTGTTCTCCTGCTTTTGAAAGTCTTACTCATCCCCTTGAAGATTAGGATCAGTCCCATCTGGTTGTGGTGACACTCCTTACTCCATGAGCTGCAAGAATCTGAATTCCTGGAATGAGACATTGTTGATCTGGGCTGTTCAGCAAGTTTTATTAAGCTTGAATCACAAATATCTCTTACCAAACCAGCGTTGGTTCATGAAAAGAGAAGAAGAATGAAGTTCCCTGGATTGCTTGTTTGCAAAACACAGTTTGGCCCTTTCTTTGCCTAAGTGTAGCTGCCAGGAACTAGATCCTTAACTGCTAAAAGCAGCTCATCTCATTGACTTCAGTGGGGAGGTGACAAGTTACATCAAGTGATCACTGAGGCCCCAACGTGCAGCAAGACGTCGGTGTGAAAAAAACAAACGAGGGGGAGTAGCAGTAAAGCATTTCAGGATGCTGGAGAGGTTTCTCCGATAAACTGTAGATATGGCCTGTTTTTCTGGCCAAGATCGGATTTTATCTTTCTTATCTCCTGCTTTGCTTAGTGCTAGCAAAGATGGAAGGTGAAGCAAGGCTTCTAAGGAGGCTATGTTAGCACAGCTGATGCAGCTGGGGGAAAGGGACAAGTTAAGAGTAAAGGCTCTTTCTCTTGATAGTTTTTCCCCTCCTTTATATCGATTGGTCCAATAAGGAATTTTGCCACCAGCTACAAATGTTGCTGTGCTCGTGTTGCTGGATCGTTGCAGTTGCAGCAGCGTTATCTGATCAAGTATGTTAGATTTTCCATACAAGTGTCATTTAAAAGCTTAGCAATGCTGGAATGTAAAATCCTGGCAAATTCGAATGTTTGAAGCTGAATCAAATCAATCAAATCAATCTGGCTAATGGCCAAAGAGCTAGTGCTACATCAAACAAGTCTGTAAGGAAGGTTCAGCCATGCCGATGAACCACGTCTGCAGGGCAAAGCAACTAAAATGTCTTTGTTTTACACTAAAAATAGGCACTGGTGGTGCTGCCCATGTCCATGGAGGTTGCATCCAGAGAGCAAACAAGCCACCTTTGGATTCAGCTGGCCTGCAGATGGATCTTAACGGAGAAGTTTCTCTCCTGCCAGGTGCAAAGAACATCTTTCAGCACTAAGCAACTTTCTATTAATGTTTTTTAAGCTACTTTGCTATGATTTAGCTTGTCATATTCGTGACCCTTGGAACTAGGAATTAAATAAGGCACATATTTAAGGGAGATTAGGGTTATTTATTACCGGTGTTGCTGTAATGTTTAGAGGCCCTTCTTGAGTTGCATTTTGCTATAGCTTATACAACTACGTAATAGACAGTTCTTCTCCAAAATGTTTTCATTTTGTGAACACTGTTATCATAACAGAAATCCCCCAAAAGGTAAAGCAAGATTTCTCCCTGTTTATTTTTATTTTTATTTTCCCCTAACGAACAGATAAGCAGCAGCTACTCAGGATATGCCAATGATTGAACCTAATGTTTGCTTGCCGCTCATGTTTCATGGATAAAGAAAAATGCTAGTATGAGATTTCTAAGTTACTTCGGCAGGAAGCGATGCCTGCAGAACCGTTTTGAAAGAATTAAACAATCAGTGAAATTGTGTAAATGCCAGGGCATTCATTGCACGCTTTAATTCATGAGTTATTGGGTTAGAAAACCTCGTGGCAGTTGTCTGGTCCTGATCAGAGGAGACATTTCTAAGGAACCTTTGTGGAAGGTAGTAAAAATCTGGAAGTTGTCCATGGAGTTTTAGATATTCTAAAAAGAGAACATTAGCGAATAGTTTCTCTAGTATCCTTTTAAATATCTGGAGTCCTTCGTCATCTGGGACTGGGAACAGGTTGATCCACTCGAGCAAAGCAGCTAAAGATTTGGCCCGTGGGATGTGTCCAGAATACTCTAAATACTTACAGAAGAAGGATTCTTGGTCTCCATTAGCCTTAAAACCCTTTCAGAAGTGGTTTAGATAGACAGAGAACAAGCACAAACCTGATGCATCCAGCTGTACAAATAAAATGGGACTTTAAAGCTTCGTGTCCTGCACGCACCGAGTAGCGTGAATTTGGAGCCAAGAGGGGCCGGTGGCTGGCGCGCAGCTCGGGACTCTGTGTCTGAAGGCTGAGACCTTCGGAGAACTGCAAGCGAGTTTATTTTCAGCGTAGCTAAAAGGAACTAAGTACCAGTTACCACAAATAGGGCGATCTTTATCTTGCTCTGCTGGCTTATGCAAAGGGGAAGGAATCTTAAAAGACGGACGTGGGCGCGGGCTTTGCAGAGAGGATGTCTCCCTCACATTGCTGACGTATCTCATTTTTTGGGTGCTACCTTCGTGGAGAAGGAAGTTAACAGGTCGTTTTAATGCCCTTGTACACCCCTGGCTCCTGGGTGGGTGCAATCAAGTAGCAAACCACGTGCATAACTGGACATTTCTGCCCTCAGCACCACAGCATCCGTCCTGCGCTTGCTTGCGGAGAAGGAGTCTCCTCTTGTGCAGCCTTTTGGCTTTGGCCATCTCGCCGCGGCACCTGTAAGTGCTCACTTTGAGAGATTGCTAATGTGCTAATTACCCCAGGCCCAAAAATGCAAGCTGTAAACAAATGAGGACGGTATTTATAATCAATCACTTTTATGACCTTCTGATGGTGATGATATCAGTGGAGTTTACATTGGGAGCCCTTGTACTCCTCCAGGGCAGCTGTGCCCTTATGTTTTAGTTACAGCTTGAAGAAGATTTTGCTAATTTACTTTATGGTCGGCGTGCTTAGGAAAAATATTACCTTCCCTAAACAGCTGAGCCCGTTACCAAGTCTCCTTTTAAAACAGTGAGAACACACGGACTGTTGGTACCTCCAGGGTGTATTGTCAGGTGACAGGCTGTTTTCCAAACATACTAGGCAGAAAGGGATGACTTCAGAGCAAAATATTGTCCTCATTGGTACGAGTTGCTGCGAGACAAATCCCACACCCTCTGATGCAACGGAAAGGCTCCTTTTCACTTCAAAGAGGGCTGGATCGGGCCCTACAAGAAATGTTGCCATCATAAAACACCACAAATGCGTTATGGTTCATATATTTAAAAGAAAAAATACTGTGCTTGCCGATGATCTTTCATGCCATTTACCTGGCCGGGTGTCACTGGTAATTCTGCTGTTGCTCTGCCTGGGTTTGTGGTAGAAGAACACCTGGAAAGGCTGATTTGTGAGGTGTTAAGATGATGTCCTGGAACGCTGCATGATGCCAACGTGTAGGAGGTGCCTTGCAATGCCTCGGAGTGAGGAAGGCTCGCCAGCTTCCCTGGTGTTGCTAGGTCCTCACAAGGAGAACCGTATTGCTGAACATAGACACACTTGGTAGGAAGGGCCAGATTTGGGACCCCTGTTCTTCCTTCGCAGTTGTTAGCTTTTCAGTTTGCATTCAGACCAGAGTTTGAATTGTTTTCTATGTTTCTCAAAGCTTTGCTAAGGCTCTTGTTGAGTAACTTCTAAACATGTGGCAGGACAGGAGGCCCCGGTGGCTGAGAGCCCCCGGAGTGGGAGCCCAGCCATAACTCAGGTAGCTCCAAACCCGCTGCAGATACAAGGCGCTCGGCCCAGTTTCTTGCTCTTAAGGCTCTGCCATTATTTAAGCACGAGTTAGAAACGCAGTTTGTCCTATGGTGGGGGTCGCCCTTTCCCTCCTACCTGGCCTCAGCGCCCTGCCTGCCTGGCTGCCTCCTGGAGTTTCCCCAGAACGTATCTGTCCTGGGCACAAGGAGCTTCTTGGCTCCTTCCCAGTTTTTCAAGGGTTAACGGGGTGCTGAGGGCAGTATCTGGGTCTGCTTGTGGTCCTGGGACCCCACTGTGGGTCCATTGCTCATCCCACATGCTAGAGCCTGCAGGGTCGTTCAGCACTGCCGTGCCCTTAAATTACAGATCAGAAGCGACTTCTGCTTTTTTCGCTATCAAACGGATCCCTGGTGCACATTTTCCATTCTGTTGATCCAGACTCTGGCTGGGCCTGGTCACTAACCGCCCCTCTCTGTGCTGGCTGTGTGGAAGGGAAACTCCAGCTTGCTCTGGGCTGGTCCTAAAGGTGCTTGGTCTTGGCTCTGAAAGAAGCAGGACTGGGACCTAGAGCAGAGATCCGACATTGAAAAGCTGCGGGAGCTTCCCCAGGGCTTCCTTAGCCCAGTGAGGAGGAAACTAAGGGGAGATCTCACAGGTCCTACAACTTCCTACAGGCGTTTGCAAAGCGGATGGGGACAGCTCTTCTCAGTGGTGGCAGATGATATAACAAGGGGAAGTGGCCACAGTTGCAGCTTGGGAGGTTGGACATGGGGGAGAACTTTGTCCCTAAGAGGGGAGTGCAGCAACAGGCTGGTGGTGGAGCAGAGCAGGAGGGACATCTTCGTCCCTGAAGGTTTTAAAGACTTGGCCAAACAAAGAGCAACCGACCTGATAGCACTGGCTGCCGACTCGAGGCTGGACCCCAGAGGCCCCTCTGACCAACCTGTCTTTGAATCTTTGTGGTGCTGCAGGCAGTGAATGTCAGTGTGGCCATGGGCCTTTAGCCCTCATGCCCTTAGCTGACGGTGCTGTCTTGCATGTGGATTGCATGAATTGAGCTTGTCAGGCCTTATCCTTGAGCACTGTGTCCCAAGGTGGCATTATGTGGCATCCATCATTTTGCTGGTACTGCTTCCAACTCCTATGACTTTAAGATGCCCATGCTTTCGAGATCATCCTTCAAATTTGGCTTGTGAGGGAGAAGACAGGAGGAAGATTTTTTTTTTCCTCCTGGAAAAGTTTATGAACATTTTATGAGCACATTACAAACTCCTGGGAAAACATCTTCTCACCCTTGGCTTGTTCTCCATAGTCACTGGCATAGCCCTGGGGACCTGCTTGCTCCAAGGCCCCAGCACAGGGCATTGCCCAGCTTCCTTGCAGGCTACACCCCAACCTTTCCCTGTAGGGACATCCCAAATGTCTTACTGCAGACCCAAGGGGCCTGGCCAAGAATTCCCTTGGATCAGCTCCTCCATAGCAGCAAAAACCTCTCGCCCACCTTGATGCCACCTCCTTGTCCGTGTCCACTGGCAAAGAGACGTTTTATTGTGTCCCTACGTGCAGTTTGGCCCTTGCACCCACTGCCGCGTTTCATAAATGGGAGGAGTGTCTGTAGGAGCTGTTCCTGCTCCCCGTGGTTAGTGTCTGCAAGATTCCTTTCTGTGCTGGGGGACAGCACGAGGGACTGGGGCTGGGTGTTGGCAAAGCCGTGGTGCTGGAATGGTGCCCTCTGTTCCCAGGTGGTGCCATCCCTTCGCTGGACATTCGCCTGCCTTCGAGGTGCCTGTCGCAGCATCCTGCAGATCCGGCATGCAGAAGGGTGCAGGACCCCCAGCAGTAACTTCATGCAACTCGAGGGGTGCGTTGCATGCATAAAATGGTGTATAGTGCTAAGTACCATCATATTGAATCAGGCTCTCAAAATTAGTAGGCACTTCTGACCTCCCTTCTGTGCCTCAGCTGGTTGTCCATAAAATGGCAAGTGTTTCGTTTTCTTCTTTCTTCTTTGTTTTGCAGGGTGAAGAGTAATGGATTAAGATTGGGCAAGGGCCCACATACTACACCGAAATGCTGAAAACCTAGAGAGACGTTATGAATCCTCCCTCCAGGACAGGGTTGGGGTTGCAAAAGGAGGCATGGAGAGACATCCTACATGGTGAGAGAGAAGTGCTGAGTAGGTGCCTGTTCATTTGTCGCTGCCCTCTGTGTGTGCATAAGATTATGTAAAAATGGTGTATAATGATGCTGTAATTAAAAACCACATTATGAGGCATGAGCACGAGGGACCTGTAGTGTGATATTTGTTTTCCTGAATTTATAGTGTTCAATTCCAAAACTTAAAAATATGCAAGTGTTTTAAAATGCCATTTTAAATGTAGTTCCTCAGGAATTAAAGGAATTATTTTGTTCCAATAAAGGTCTTTAACTTGAATAGCCAGGAGTTGCATCTCTTCTTGCTTTTCAGTCTTTTAATGAATGAATTCTTAGGGAGAAGACTGTGCTCAAAATTGAGATGCTTTCCCATGCAGGTGCTAATGTGGTTTCAGAGAAAGAAAAAAATGTAGGAATACGGGGAAAAAACTTCTGTTTGTATAACTGAATCAAAAGTAGTAACTACATCAGGTGACTCAGTCTAAAAAAATACAAATATTTGGATTAACAGATACAGGGATGAGCTAAAATCAGTCCTTTAATTCAAGGGTATTTATGTAGTATACTGGCTAATTCCAGTATTTTCAAATCTGAAAAAATCTGAGTGCAAGTTAGCGAGATCAAGGTTTTGTTCTTTTTATGGCAAATAGAAGATCCTAAATACAATGAATTAATTGTTAAATACCAAAGCTAAGTTTTCTCACTGGAGCAGTAGGCAAAAGGATGGAGGCTTGTGATGCACAACAACATAGAAGAGAGATGAATCAGAACCAGCTCTTAGCTCAGAACTATCAGCAGGACTATAGTTGGTAATAATAAACAATGCTGTTGTTGACATGCATTTTACAAAGGTTAGGGTTGATTTTCGTGGCCAGAAATATTTTTCCTTGGCCCTGCATTTGCTGCATTTTTTTTCCAAATATTTTGCATTGCCTATTAGCTTCTGGAACACTGGCGCATCTCTAGCATCACTGAGTGTGTCTCTGCCAAGTTCCAGGAATAGAAGAACAGCTACCAAGAAAGGTCGTTTTCCTGGTATTCCAATTTGCACAGTGAAATGCAAAGCATTTGAAAAATAAGTCTGGGAACTTGGCTGGGGCTCTTTGGGGATTACCCATCCGTTACCCAGCCCCTCTTTTTAAAGACCAAATGGTAGAATTGAAATGAGAAGGTTGCATGAGAAGAGCTCGTTCTCTGGCTCTTTTCATACTTCCTTTCCTTAATTTTTTCTACCTATTCCAAAGTCCTCTGCCGTCCCAAGGAATGACTCATTTATCTCAGTGGGGCCTGTGTCCTCTTCTACTTGAATAACGGTGCAGGGTTTTCAGACACCCTCAAATAGGATGATAGATTTGCGTGTGATATGTTGAACTTTTAAACTAAATTAACTGAGCTCCTGAGGATCAGGCTTCATTGCCTCAGACAGTTTCGCCATCAGTTTTGGGACCTGCAGGCACTCAGAACCAGGGTTCTGGATTTTCCTCCCTTATTATTTCTCTGGAGTGTTTAACCACCCTCTCATTAGGCATCAATTGATATTTGTTTTTAATGGGAGCTAGTTTTTTGGATCCATACAAACAATTAATGGCCGTCCATAGCGCTAGGGCAAAATCTGTTTCATGCAGCTGTCTTTGATTACCATGTTCCTGAGGCCCCTCTACTATTTTCCCTCCTCAGTAGAATCATAGAATCATAGAATGCTCAAGGTTGGAAGGGACCTCTAGAGATCATCTAGTCCAACCCCCTGCACACGCAGGGTCACCTAGAGCACGTGGCACAGGACTGCGTCCAAGCGGGTTTGGAAGATCTCCAGAGAAGGAGACTCCACAACCTCTCTGGGCAGCCTGTTCCAGGGCTCTGGCACCCTCACTGGGAAGAAATTTTTCCTTAAGTTCCTGTGGAACTTTTGGTGCTTCAGTTTCCGGCCATTTCCTCTAGTTCTGTCAGTGGCCACCACTGAAAAGAGGCCGGCCCCATCCTCCTCACTGCCTCCCTTGAGGTACTTCTAGACACTGCTCAGGTCCCCTCTCAGCCTTCCCTTCTCCAGGCTGAACAGGCCCAGCTCCCTCAGCCTCTCCTCATAGGGCAGATGTTCCCGGCCCCTGATCATCCTCGTAGCCCTGCTCTGGACTCTCTCCAGCAGCTCCACATCCCTCTTGTCCTGTGGAGCCCAGAACTGGACACAATACTCCAGATGCGGCCTCTATGATGCCACAGTGGTGAAGAGCACTGCAAGAAACCTTGTAAGTCTGGAAGAACGGAGCAGGAACAAGTGTCAGAAGCTGGAGGCGTCTATCCCAGAGCTCCGTGCCGCTCGGAGACCCTGAGTGCTGTTCATGGGCAGAGAGAAGATTGGCCAAGTTGCCGCACTGGGTGCACAGGGTCACGGAGCAGCAGCGAGGACAACGGGGAGGACACGGGGCAGCAGTGAGGACAACAGGTGAGTCTCGTGCTCAGGGCATGAGCAGGGCAGGTTTGGCCCTGCAAGATCCTCATTTAGGAGCTTGTGTTCGGCCTTGCCCTGGCATAGAGCTGGAGAAGACTCGCAGGGCTGGCATGAAGCTCGTTGGTCTGGATGTTTCTCTTCTGGTTCATTTGTGTTTCCTTAAAGCCCCTCAGCTGTAGCAGACCCTGCCAGAAGACTTCAGTTTTCATGCCTAAAAGCTTGAAAATCTGAACCCGAAAAGAAAAACAGAAGTAAAACAGAAAGAACTGAAATGAATTATCTCAGTGAAACCAAATACTCTTCTGAGGCCTGATGGGTGATTTTGGGATTCTCTGTTTGCCAGAGCTTCAGGGCTGAAAAATGTCACCACCCTCAGGACACAGTCCTATAAGGGAAAGAGACCCAACAAAAAACCCATGTACTCACAGCCAACAAGGCAAGGACTAATTGGGGCTATCAGAGATACTCAGCTGAGGAAGACCTGGCCTCTTGGTTCATTTTGGCCTGTTTCAGGGCTGCCTTAAATTCCCTATTCTTCAAGTGAAGAAACAGAAATAGATGCTAGAACAGGCCTGTGTTTCTGAGGTGGTCGCAGGAGCAGTCACACCGCTCGCAGCGGCGCAGAGCCACGACACCGTGCGTAGCTTCCATGTACAAAGCAACTTCTTGAACAATTAAAATCAGTCCCACCCATAACTAAAGTGGGATTTTTGAGCTTGCTTCAGTACTTTAAAAAGCTCTAAGCAAAAAGTACTGCGTTCCGGCCCTGGGTCTGCAAAGAGGGTTACCTCTGTGGGCTGCTTTAAAATAACCGAGTCCTCAAAGCTTTGCAGAATTGGTGCTCTCAGTGGAGCTGGCTGGATAATTTTCTGTTGCAACAGTTTTAAAGTGTTTCAATGGTTGCCAAAACCCAACAAAAACAGTTTAAAAAAAGACAGTTTTACATTTTAAAACAAAAAGTAGGAAAATGTTGGGGAAAATATATTTTTTTCCATTTTCCTTTAAATTTTTCATGGAAAAACAAATCATTTCCCAAGTAGCCCCAGCTTTAAATAGTTCCTTTAACTGTCTCAGTTTGTTGAGTCAAGAATATAGCGAGCTATGGTTTTTGGGTTGTTTTTTGTTTTTTTTTTTAAGCAGGCACATGCTCACAGAGATTAGCTATGGATGGAGATATGGATAGAGATACTCTGATGGATGCAGAGATTTGGCAGATGCAACTTCAGCCACTAAAGAGTCTAAAACTACAAAGCAGTTTTGTTAACTGTAGAAAGCCAAATGCATTTCTTAAAAATCAGATATTTTGAGCGTGCATAAGCCAGCGCACAGCTGTTGATTTTAACTTCAAGGGCGCAGGCTGACGTTCCAAACGGCCGTGCTGGAGAGCCAGGCCGTGAGCAGTTGCACTTCTTGGGAATAACTTTGTGTTTCGCTATCCCTTTGGTAAATCTTCACGGTGCTGGGGGTGCAGCCCGTCGCTTTGCTGCAGCGGGGCCCTCTCTGCTGTGTTCACTGGAAGCACTCGCGTGTCTTGAGTCACCCTCCACTGGGGCTTTGCTCGTTTTACTCTACCCAAAACCTGTTTTAAGTGTTTCAGCACGAGGACAATTTGTGCCATTGTAGCAGGCCCGGCGTCGCGGTGCCCTGAGCCGACAAGGGCCCTCTAGGTGCTACCAAACTGCAGATATTAAGAACAGTTTGTGGGCCTGGGCACCAAAGTTTGTTACAACACTTCTTTATTACCAGCCTCATATAACTCATTCATGGTAAACAATGCAGGGTTTATTATGTGTAAGTAATAGGAGACCTTTGCCTTTTTTTTTTCTGTTGCTTTTTTTTCCACTAACAAACATGCCATGGGTAATTATTCCTGTATTAAAACGACATGTGGACATATTTGCGACATGCAAGAGTCGTGTTGCTTTGAAGAGCAGCATTTCCCCAAACGAGGGGAGGGTGGAGGGGCTCTTGCCGGGCTGCGTCCGAAGCGCTTTGCGGCTTGCCTGGGCTGTTTGATAATCATTAACATGCTCCCTCGTTAACCTTGGAGCAGCTCTGCTGGAAGCCTCCGATGCGACTCTTCAAACCCTTGCCTCCCGTTGCAGACTGTGGTTTGCTGGGGCCGCTTTTATAATCGCTAGTGGTAAAATCAGGAAGATGAAAAATGGGTGTGTATTGAAGAGCAGCACAGCCAGCCTTCTCGATCTTAAATTAGAGTGATGAGCATAAGCATTGCAAACAGAGCTTTTTCAACGCGATTGCAATTATATTTGAAATTACCTACAATTACCAGTAACCGTCTCAAAGCTAGACATTAACTTTGCAGGCTCTCCTCCAGATGGATCAGCTGTCAAACACGCTGCCGAGGGGAGGAAGGAGGAGGAAGAGACATCTGAGAGGCAACTGTGCTGTGCTGCAGCTTCGAATGTGGTGCTTTTCGAGGGGCGGATGGGGAAATTCCTTTAAAAGATTGTTACCTTGCTGCCCTGCAGAGCAGGACCCGTTATTTCTCGAGGGCAGACATGCAGCTCCCTTGCAGCATTTGGGGTTGCTGCAGGAGGGACTCTGCCCTGGGCAATTTGCAGAAGGTAACAACCAGAGGTGAATTAGTGAGAGCAGGAAACAGCCTCTTAATAAGGACTGGAGAAGTGAACGTGCTGCATCGGCTCTGGCTGTTGTGTTTGGGTGCAAGCAGGGTGCCCTCCTTCCCACCTGGCAGCGAGAAGATAAAATGCACTAACTCCTGCACTGCCTGATGATTTTTTGCTATTATTTCCTCAACTGATCTTCATAATTCAGCTCACTCTCTGCCAGTTTAGCTCCTGGCCACTCTGGATAGAGAAGTCCAGATTTTTTTCTCCGCTGGCTCTGGAGCCGATGAGTGCACCAGGATGGAGCAGTGGCTCCATGGCTGCAGCGCAAGCCCTGATTTCGACCGGTGGAGCTGAGGGAGGTATTTTGCCCAAAGCATCTGAGAAATGCCTCTGATTTCAGTTTCCAACATGACTCTGAGCTGGGGAATGAGAACGTGCCAGGAGTGTCAGTGACAGCTTTAGAAATGGATTGTTTGCATAAACTTGAAAACAGTACAAGCATAAATGTATTTCCTTTGTTTAACTTTTCACTCTTGTTTACTCGTCTGTGCTTCTAAAAGGCTTTGCAAGTAAACTCTGCAAATCTTTAAGTTTCGCAGGCATTAATGGAGGCCGGGAGCTCTGGGTTCCCTCCTCGGCCCCGCGGCCGGGAGCGGAGGCGCCGGGCTAGCGCCGTCAGGGCCTGATCCACCAGATACCAGGACCAGCAGGAAGGTTTTTATTTACTTTGCTTGGGACCAGTCCTGAATCCCCTGTTCCCAAGGGTTTCATTGACTCCCTGAGGAGAGTGGCCATGTCCTTGGTGGGAAGTGCTGCCTGTGGAGCTCGCTGCGTCTCGATCCCTTTCCGTGTGCACCCGGGGAGCACAGAAAAGTGTCTGTAAATCAGACAGACATAAGGTTTCCGCAGTGCCACCGAGGAAAACGGAGGCTTCTATGGATGGTAGCTTTTGTTCCTAGGGAATAATGACTTCTGTAAGATTTCAGTGGAAATAACTGTTTTTGAGTCCTCTGTTCTTCAGCACCAGCCCAGTGCAGGTCTGGCCCATGCCCACTGGGGAGAGGAGAGAGGATCAGGATCTTCAAATATGGAACAAATGAAAATGGAGCGTTCTGGAGCTCCCAGTTACACCAGAGAGGCCCGATTTCCCTGTCCCGTCCCTGCACACATGAGCAGCCCTAGGGAATTCACTCCTTGTGTTTAGTCCCTGACTGCTCTCCCGTGGGATGAAGGCTCCACAGTCGGCTCAGGCAGAGGTGTTTGGTGCCTGTGAGACACACGGAGCAGCCGGCAGGTCCTGCGAGGCTTCGGAAAACCGGGGCAGGCCAGAGGCAGCTGTGGAGGGGCTCTGGAGCATAACGAACAGTGTTTTACAACTGGTGGCTCTTTTGGGACTCGCAAACCGCTCCTAAAGGGTCTCTAAAAGTTAATGGAGAAAATTGTCTGAGGGCTCTGCAGGAGTCTGGGCTAGCCCTGAGTATTTGCAGGGATTCTGCAGTTCTGGTGCTGAACATTGCTTGCCCAGAAAATAGGTGATCTGCTCTTGCAGTTAAGGCTCTGAGCTACCCTGCACATGGGCTGAGCGTGCCAGGTTTCTAGAACAGCCCTGGAGAAACTAGTGAAGCACAGATCCGCAAAAAATATTTTGTAGTTGGATTCCTATTGAAGAAAAAAGGAAAGAAGACTCTAAACAGCTTTTTTTTTGGATTTGAACCTTTACCTGTTCTGGAAATGGGGCAGTATTTCTTCAGCGTTCTGCCTGTTTAATTTATTTAGATTGAAAACCAGTGAGCAAAAGAAGTGTTTTCTTAGGGCATATGCACAGGCCTATCCCTGTGTAAGTCACCCCAGCAAAGTCAGGCTGATGCCAAGTCAGTGGCACCCACTGTTGTGGGTCTTTTCCTTGACTCCCAACTTGGATAGCCGGGATGGGCAGGAAGCCAAGCAATATCCAGTGACATCCAATTCTAACATTGTCACCCATGTATTAATATTGCCAGAGACACGGTGCCGTTACGCTTAGCAGCAGGATTACTGTAGCTTGGCTTAGTCCTCCCTCCTTCACCCTCATGTAGGTCGGTACCAACTTCTCATTGGAAGATTGGGCACCAGCAAAACTGGATGTTGCTTTTCCAGAGCTCCATGCTGGATCCTTGGTCCTCCCTCCAACATGGGGATGCCTAAAAGGAAGGAAAACTCTTCTCACTCCCTAAGGTTGCTGCTTTTTCTGCAGTCCAAGGAGCAAGGCTGGTCCTAAGCTTGGATTGGCCACGTAATGGTAAAAAATACAGTCTTTGATCATTGCTCGTGAAGAATAATTAATGTGAAAGCACTTTCCTTGAGCTAACAGGTAGGTCCATATCTAGGCTTTGTTCAGTAAAGCACTTAAGCATGTGCTTAAAATTAAGTGTACTGCTGACTGGAGGCCTTAGACAATAAATATACTCCTGGAAAAGTATTTGGACCATACATTTATTAGTCTGTTTAAAAGCCTTGCTATTTTTTCCTACGTTCTGATGTAAATCATGTCTTCCAAAAGCCGCAGTCGTAGGTAAGTGCCTGATTTTGAGCGTTCTGTATTGCAGCTACTGCTGATTTTAAATAATGCTACAGATGCTCAGCACATCCGCAAAGCAGACAGAGCTTGGCTCCTTTCAGTGGTTTAGGGTTTTTTGTTTTTTTTTTTTTTGAGAAATCTCTCTTTGAACTACCCATCTGCAGGCTTTTTCTTTTTACTGTCTGTGTGGCCACCGTACAATTACCTGTGGGTTTATGATCCCTCTCCAGAGAGCAACTTGGCTGGACAGTCTAACGATAAAGAAAGATGGGGGTGATAAAATGGGGCAGATCATGATATCAGTTACAAATGTCATGAGTGTCCCTCCAGATTTACAGTGCTGCAGATTTATTCTGGATCTGCCCCAAGACGGCCATGGTCTCAGCATCACTGGAGCTCAGTTCACTGAATGCAAATGTTTCATCTAGGGTTGGATCCCTTGTTGAGTGTCGTGGAGACAGACTGGGGCGAGGAGCTCAAGAGCAAAGCAAATGGAAGGTAAATTTTGGGGAGAAGAAACTAAAACATCCTTTTAAGGGGATGCTTTTTATCCCCAAAGTGGTAAATGATTTGGGGAACCTGCTTGAAAGACTCTGAAGGGGCCAGGGGAAGTTCAGGTGAGTGCTGGAGCCCTCTTAGAAAACTGCCTGACTATGAGGTGGAGGGAGAGCAGATCTCTAAATCAGTGTTCCCTTCTGGAGCACTTTGATTAATCCTGTGCAAAGTCAGATGCTCTGTTCTGTGAAAACCCCTAAAAGTAAGCAAGCAGAAAGCTAAATTCAGGAGCTGAATTGAGCGTGCACAAGCTAACGTGGGTCAGCGACTTTGCCCAAATCTGAAACCAGTGCAAAGCCTGGCCTTAGATGAGCTATTCTTAAGTCAGTAGTACAAGAGCACAATCAGCCTATATTTACATCGGATTATATTTGTGTTTAGTACATAGTAACTATTGACCCTGTTTACACATAAAATGAACAGTTGGACAGTGCATCCCGCTGGGTTGACATCTGTAGAATTCAAAAAGGGTTCAGGATCTCCAAAAAGTGCTTTTGTTTCCGGTTAGACGTGGTCTGATTGTCTAAATTAAAGACATGTCAAACCACATGAAAAGTTTGGGACGGGAGGTAACCACACAGGACGTGGCATGTGGGTCAGGTAATCGCAGCGGTGGAAGGAGCAGCCACACTTTGAGCCCCACTCCTCTACGTGCTTTGGGGAAAAAAACGCCTCTTTTTTTTTTAATAGAAAATAAAAATTAGTAAATGCAACCCTTGGCTGCAAGGAAGCACAAATAAAGCAAAACAGATGTTCATTAGCTAATCACTTGCAATTTTTTTCCCCTCTTGTTCTTCATGGAGGAAAAGAAAATTGAGCATGTGGGAACTTGCCCGCTGAGAAAACATTTGGATCTTCAGTCATTTATCTGTTTCACCTCTGACTTGGTTCAGGCCTCCATTAAAAGGCAGGCAGGGTGCTATCAGAAGGAAAGGTCAGCGGGGATCACGGCAGATGCTTTTCAGCTGGGGTAACCCTTGAGGCTATCCCAGCTTTTGTGGGCATGGAGAGCCAGTTAAAAACAAAAAAAAGCCTGAAAAAGCGAACAAAAAATCCAGTGAGTGCAGCGGAGCTTTGAGCTGCGTCGCTTGTGTTTGTCTTATTCCTAAATTACAGTGTCGTTTTTGTACAGTGCTCATTACGATCCCATACGTACATCAGGAAATGCGTTTATTACGGTGAGCACCAGTGAATCCCTGGATGGCAAGCTGCTCATTTGCCAGTGTTATCAGAGGAAAGCAGCATCACCTTCCCCTATGCTTTTATTCCCTTTGGGTTGATATAATTTTCTTTTCCTCCCTGCTCATGGCGTCTGCACAAGACCAAAATAGGGGCATGTTTGTACTGCAGCCGGTGGATTTTATCGATCATAAAATGCTAGTACATAAAGACAGCTACGTGTATAAGCATGAGGCCACGTGCATCCTCTGTAACAATGTTATTACAATGGGTAAAATTACAGTGACTCAGCCAACACCTTGTTCATTAGTGGTACTTGCTTCACTCCATAACAACAGTAATTTAACCGTGTTAATTTGAATGCCAATGGCACAATGGGTGCTGGAAACCTGGCACTATGCAATAGGTTGGACAGGTGTAAGATCTTGTCTAACAGCCTTCACTGAAGCCATCCTCGTCATATCTTAGTGTCAAATGGGACCTGGCCAACTTTTAGTGATTTTCTTGGGAATGTTGGTCTGGGAAGGTTCAAGGGTTTTCCGTGTTAGGGCTGTTTCTTTGGGTTTTGTTTTCCTTTCGAGCTGGTTGCACTGGGGTTCATAGCCCTGCTGGAAACGAGCTCTGCAGCCTTGGGCAAGCTGGCAGGAACACGTCACCTCCCCAGCATGGGGGACACGTCACCTCCCCAGCATGGGGGACTCTCCTTCCCCCTCGTTGTGCAGGAAAGGGGCCCTCAACACAAGTCGCAGTCAGAAGGAGCGAGGCGGCAGCCCGAATAGTTGGTGTGAGGGAGAAAAGGTGCCAGACCTGGCAGCTTCCTTGGATTAGATAGCTGAGCTCTCTCGGCAAGAGGAATGCAGTGGGCCTCACCTATCTGGATATTAGCAAAATGTTTGATGTTCTGCTGTTGTTTATTTATCGCATAAATTGGAGATTAGGACATGTGCTTAAGATGCTTGAAGATTGACTGAGAGACAACAGCAACATAAAAAGGGCAACTATCTGGCTAGGTATATGAGCGGAATTCTTCAAAGATTTGTCTTGGGGACGTTTCTTTTTTAATATTTTTATGAATGACCTTGGCACAGAACATAGGAGCGTGTTGCTGAAAGTCTGCTGATGACACAAGCTTGGGAGGAATGCCATGGAGAAAGAACTGCATGACCTTGAAGACCGGAGTAATAGAAATGAGACGAAATCCAGTAGTGCAGAATGCAAAGTCATGAGTTTAGGGAGTAATAAGACTTTCCACTATAAACTGGAGACTCGTCAGCTGTAGATAACAGGGGAAAACAAATGCATGTGTGGATTACTCAGTCACAGGATGTGGCTCTGCAAAGGGCATGCTCAACCACAAGATCTCCGGGGAGGTATTTCCTTCTGGAGAAGATCTGCATTTCCTAGGAACTGGTAAATCCTAGGAACAACTCTAGCCCTCACGTTCTCCAGGTGAGAGTCTGCCCTGGGCTGCGTGTGGACACCGAGGATGCCGCGAGGAGGAAGGTCTTGTCCTTAGAGAGAGCAGGAGAGAGATGGGGTTATGACACCTGCTGCTATAGACAACAGGATGGCAAACATCGCAGAGGGAAGAGCAAAGGACAGCAGGCTGGATGGGAGCAGATGGGCTCGGAAAACACCGGGATGTGACACCCGGCCTTGGAGGATCCTGCGTTTGGAGGCTGTTTCCTGGGAGTGCTGGGGATGGCTGGGCTTTCAGTGGAGTTCAGACCACTGATCATGCTGCAAATCTATTTATAGTTATTAATTTTCCTACCTGGACAAGACCTTGTTTTCAAGGGGCAAAAGGCCCAACAGATTTGGAAGGGCCAGGGCGCACTGGTGTTTACTCAGGTTTGTGTAGTTAGAGGTCGGTGGGAATCAGATGTTTCATGTTTGGGCTCTCTCAGTGTGTATGAGATTAATCTGGTTCAGTTCATGGATGCTGTGCTCCATTCTGTGGTTTCTGTGTGTTGGTTCTGAGTGTGGTGTGTATTTTGGAGGTGTTGGAGTTGGTTTATGTTCCTGGGTGTCTGCATGACCTAATTAATACTCCCAGGTTAATGCAAATGCAAACAGAGACCACAGGAGAAGGCCTGGCCAAAAATTGCATGTTGCACTGCATATAACTGGCTATCATTGTGATCATTAGGTAAATAGGAAATGCAGTGTGTTAGCCCAGTAATGAATGCAGTTGTAAATCTTGTCTTGGTGGCTAAAAAATAAGTATTTTGGTCTGGAGTGGTGTTAATGAATAATGTATTGCTGTTTTCAACAGCTAGGCAAAGGCAACACGTAGGAATTGTTGTATCCCTTAAGCAGTGTGCAGCCAGTTTTCCAGGGATCCCAAGGGGACCCTCCACCCTTGCCTTAAGTGTAGCTCTGCCTCCTCCACAAGTGGGAAGCTTCAGCTTTTGAAAACTTGGCTGTTGACTTCCAAAGAGTGGGAAATCAGTGAGAAAGTGGCAAAGCTTCACAAAGGGAGATGGGTGTCCTGCCTGCAGCCCTGTCCACGGGCCCCACACACCCCGCGCGGGTCCTGCGTGTAGAAGCCTTCTCCTGGTCAGCTGGGCCCTTTCAGCACTGTGACCCAGTCCTAAGTGCCCAACGAGCGTGTCATAGAGTCATAGAATCCTTAAGGTTGGATGGGACCTCCAGGGATCATCTAGCCCCGGGCCAGCAGGCCCTTGAACATGGGTCTTGGTGCTGAGATCTTCCATTGCCGCTGTCATGTGCAGGGTTAAGGTTAAGCATCTAAGGGCTTTGCTGGGTCAGGGCCAGCCTGCTCAACCTTGCAAGACGCTGGCCCAAAGTGATTCCTCAAAACTTCTTCTATCCATCAGCCAACTCCTTGACTTGTAAACTCTCAACCACTTGGAGCCACTTTGTGTGTGTTGATTTTCTGGTACCTTGCACTTTCCTGTAGCACTGTCCTTAGGAACTCGTGTAAATTCTCCTCCAATATTCCACTCTCGGAGTCCTCCGCTGTGGATATTTCTGTAGCATAGCCCAGCACATCTGGCTGTTTTTAATAACCCTGGGGAAAGCATGTCTGCTTAACACTCAATTCTCTCTTCCTTTGCCTTGCTAACCAAAGTGTTGAGCTCCACAGAAAGATCTGAAGGACGGTTGCTGCAAAGAGCAAAGCTGCTTAATGTGAAGGAAGGAAGGAGCCGAAGAAAAGCCAAAGAAGGCTCTGTAACCTACAGCTTTCCTCTTGCTTGATTTTTCCTCAAGTGCAATGAGTACCTAGTGTTGCTGTCAAGGTTGGCAAGCACTTTTTGGTGTAGAAAGTGCCTGCCATAGGTTAGCGGGTGCTCATCCTACGTTCCCTTTGGTGCGTGTGGGATGCCGAGTAAACCAAACACTCTATGTGCTGAATCACGCCAGGACCTTTCATTAGCGCGGTCCCTGGCAGGAGCAGTGGACAAAAAACGGGGAGAAACCTGGATTTTTCACTGATCTAACACTGCCTTCTGTGCGAGGAAGAGTGCCCAGCCCGGCCGGCCGCAGTCGGCTGCGGGGGCAGAGCCGAAGTTTTCCCACCCTTCCCTTGCCGTCCCGTGCGAGTGAAGGTCCCAAATCATCCCTGGGTGCTTCAGGAGCGGCACTGGGAAAAATGCTGCTAATTAAGATGCTGAGCAGGGGTCCCGGGGCGGGGGAGAGCTCACAAAGGGCCGTTGTCTCCGCAGGTCACCGGAGCAGCCCCTTACAAAGACGTGGCAGATCTAATCTGTAAAGCCCCTTCATTGGGCTTAGCTTCCCTCCCGGAGACTCCGTCGACTCTCCCATTCCCTGTGCGCCAAGGGCTGTGAGAAGGGAGGATTTGCTTTGCCACGGGGACCTTCTGCAGCAGAGTGGGGCAGTGTATCTGCTGCTGCCTTTGCCCAGGGCGCGTTGGCTTGTTGTGCAGGTTTTGATTGCGCCCTTCATTAAAAGAGCCATTCCTCCCTCCAAATTAGGTGGAATCCAGCACTGAAAGAATCCAGCCCAAGTCCCAGTTTATTTCTCCATAAAAACATCTGTATTGTTCTTCCAGGATGGCTCTGCCAAATGAGTCCTCAATAAACCCAAAACCTGGCAGTAGACAAAACGCTACAAAGCGCCTTTTTAATATGGAAAAGTATCCTGCAGTGTCGCAATCTTCCAGTGGAGACCACCCCCTACCCCTGAGAAATGCAGAGTAGCACCAGGCCTGCGATTTGCCTGGGGTAAGGCAACAGAGCTGGGCCTATGCTGCTTTACTCCAGCCAGAGCATCTGCCCTATAGTTTTTTGTTTTTTGCTTTTTTTTGGCTTTTTCCTAAAGATCCTTAACTTTTTTTTTCCTTTTTTTTTTCCTGTGGATAGAAGCTCTGCAAGTTCCTTCTTTTATTGTTAGCTCATTTGGCAGGAGCAGCCAAGCAACAAAAGTGTTTTATTTGGAAATAGTTGAGGGGAAAGTCGACCATGTCCGAGCTCGAGCCTGATTGCAGGAGCTCTGGGAGGTTTTCACCTCTGCTTCCAGGCTGCACCAGGCTGGGATTATCTCATTTGATTTCATTGGATCTGTGTACAGTTAAGAAGTGGGGAAAATCAAAGGTTAGCAAAATTTGCCTTTGTGTCACTCTAGAAGCTTTAGTGATTTAAGTGATTTAAGTGCAAATTGTTGGTTCTCTCTTCCCTCTCTGAGGACTGAAATCTCACACAACTTTCTAAGTTGCTTAGATCAATAAGGGAAATGTGACTTTCACAGCCTATTTTCTGTTACAGGAGAGACCCTGAGAAAGCGGCACGGGGGAGATGCCTATATTGGCCAAAGTGGGAAAAACGTGGTGTGTTAAAGGCACTGATAGCTGAATCTCCCCCATCTGCGTATCACACTCAGAAATGCTCCCTCTTTTATGGCCAGCAATAATACATGCTATTATTTTGATCTGTGATGTTGCCTATGACTGTTGATTCCTTTCCAGATCTTTAAGACCCCTTTCACAAAAGCTCCACTCAGCAGAGATTAAAGGCAAAGATTCCAAATAAACCAGGAACAGTGCGTTAATGCACGTGGATCTTTCTCCTTTTCTTGCACCGTGGAGGCCCGTGCGAGCGCGCCGGGATGTGCCCCTTGGTGCAGCGCTGCGAGCTGAGGTTTGTCCTTCCTGCTGTGCTCCGCGGGGCTCATCCAAAATAGCTCAGGGCCAGATTTCTAGGAATTCAGCACCCACAGTCAGGGCCAAATAAGGAAGACAAGAGTGATCTTAATGTAATGAATAGGTAAGAGCTGGTGGCGCGGGGAGGAGCTGTGTGTGTGTGGGTGTCGAATGATTCACCCAAGGCCAAAGGGGCACTCGGTTCACTCGGTGTTGGCACCAAGATGAGCGTTTCGGATACGGCACGTGGGCTTGACAGTGATGGAGCCTTCATTTTGTACTGGGACAGTCGCGATCCGAATTTCAAGAGCTCGGGGTGCATGGGCTTGTTGAGCCCTTCTGGATACGTGGCCGCTTTCTGTGGTGTCTCCACGGGATTGGAGGTACTGGGGAAGCTGGTGCCTCAATACCCTGGCACGGAGCTGCTCTCCAGCCTAGTGTTGGGCACGGAGCCTCCTCGTGCCCTCAAGGCCTCGTGAGCCACCACCCGAGGGGAAAAAAAACCTATTTCACAAGAGAATTGAGCAAGTTAGTTAAACGGTGCTTCTAAAACAATGTGACGATGGAAAATGCCACCTAACTGTTCCTGGCACTCATGGGTATCTGCAATTCAAGGGCACCGTTCCCCTGCAGCAGGAGTGTCGCTGCTGTCGTGCCCCTCGAGTGGCTCTCGAGTGTTTCCCTGGCCCAAAGCCCTGAGCTTCGATCAGGCCATGCACTTCCCCGGCCAGCTCCTGCCTTCTGAGTTGCCAGTCCCCAGATCCCAAGTCAGACCCCCAGAACTGTGAGAATCTTTTAAAAATTGTGAGATGGTTTTATTTTTTTCAAGCTACTTGCAGCTTTTAACGTGCGTCGCACTAAAAAGTTTTTTGCTTTAAGATAATAAGAACCACATCTCTTTTTTTTTTTTTTTTTCTTAAGATGAAAGTGTGGGCTAGAGCAGCCCATCAGGAGCTACGGTTTCGTGTAACACCAGGGAAGATTCACAGTAGAATCGCCAGAGCTGGCAGCAGAAGGGTTTTCCTTATGCAAGGGCTGGCACGGCTCGACACGCAGCCGTTCCAGGGAGCGGCTCCGTCCCTGGTGCCGCTCCAGCTCCGACGGTGCCAGGGGAAGGATGCGAATTCCCAGCCGCCAGGGATCTGCCACCCTCGGGCTCGGCGCTGCTGTTCCGAGGAGCGCGGAGAAGCCCTGGCTGACGCGGTGCCTTGCTGGGGACACGTGCCAGCAAGCGAGGGCTGCCATGAACCATCTCCCCAGGGCGCTGCTGCTGTGTGCTGGGGAGGAGGAGGAGCTGGACCCTCCTTCCCGCTGCCCTTCCTCTCTCGAGGGGCACGGGGAGAAGTGCCGGGGCTTCTATTCAACAGAGCAATCCAAACAAGGAGCAGAAAAGTTCAGCGCAGGAAACTTTTTCACCAGCTTTTGCATCCAAGCAAGCACAGCCTGTGCCTGCTCTTTTGAGTCCAGCTTTTGGGGCAATAGACGAAAGAAAAAACCCACTTGCTTTGGAGACTAAAGCTCTCAGGTAGCGTGTAGAGGTGATGTTGGGAGCCCAAGCTCTGGAAGCTCTCTGTCTGCTGGGGCAGGGTGGTGCTGTGCTGCAGAGCTTGTCTCCTGTGCCCCTCCTGGCCAAGTGTCACCTCTCGGGGCTTCCTGGGGTCAGGCTGGAGCGCTCGTCCAGCCGGCACACAAAGCACAGCTTTTGGAAAGGGGAATATAATTTTAAAGTTGGCCTGAGAAGCCTCCATCTAGTTTTCAGGGTTCCAGAATGTGGTTTTATTAGGATTACAGTCTTGTTCTTCTTAGGTTTCAGCAGGCGTTTATGACTGTTACAACAGGAATGAAAAGCTGGGGCTGGAATCGGCATCGCGTTCTCCTGCCAGGCACAGGGTTCACCGTGGAGGCCAGACATGTGTCTTTCTCCCACAGATGCTACTTCGTTTCTGGATGGGGAGGTGAGCCCTGTGCTCCTCCTGGACGGGCTGGTGGGCAGCAGCTCTGAGCTGAGCACGGAGGCTGCAGGAGGGCCCTTCTGCTGAAGGTAACGCTCAGGCTCATTCACTCTGTTCCCCACTGCCCTTTGCAGAGAGGAGAGATTGGGCCCTGGTGGGGTTGTGGGAAAGGTCTTGTTTGTGTGGGTCACCGGGTCCCTGCGCTGCTCCTGCCTCCGTTCCCCTGGACTCCATGGAAACCCTTCCCTGGAGACTCAGGGTGGCAGAGGGGTTGGTGAGGGAGGGAGATGAAGACTCCTCTTTTTTTCCAGTCTTGGTACCATCCATCCCCGTTTCTCCCTGTGCCGCTCAAGCCTTCTCCTCAGTAGCTCCTCCTGAGCTGGCGTGTGGCTCCCCGGCTCTGCAGCCCCCGTGAGTCCGTGCAGGAGGATGAGGGTAAAACCAGGCCCGCCGGCCGCTGCTCTGCCGTCCTGCCGGGTTCCGGAGGCTGCGCTGGGCTCAAGGGCTGCGTCTGCTGCGTTGTCCTCGCAGGTGAAGGAGTCCTGCCTGCCCGAGCCGCCCTTGCTCGGGATGTGCTTGGAAGCGGCCGGGAAGCGCTCGGCCGAGCCATTGGGTAACCTCTGGCTATGGGGTAGCTGGGCCCTCTGCACGGTAATAATTAGCAGACAAAATCCTGCTGACTTGGAAGACGCATGTGAGGGTTTGTTTGTGCGTTTGTTTTTATGAGAAGGTCCATATGCCTTTCAGATTTTGTTGTTTGCAGAGAGCTGATGATCTGAGGAACAGAGTGAGGAGCTGACATCCTTGGTTGTTTTCTTGGCCTGTTTTAAATAGCAGATGTAGGTTGGTAGAAGGGTTACAGCTCGTTACTTTATACTGGTGGAATCTGATGAGTTTTATTGCAAAGACAATAGGGCAGATCATGAGAGCGCTCGACCCGGGGAGGATAGAGAAGCCTTTGTACCTGACGGGTACTGATCATCCACCAGTGCAGCCCTTCATGCGTTGGATCATATCCAAGAGGTAATATGGGAATTTCTGCATGTAGTTAAAGTTTATGAAAATGCCTGTCTAAAAGCCTGTGTGTGAGTGTGTGTGATGGAATGAAGATCTCCAGCGTATTACTCGGGTCAAAATCCAGTATCACCAGTTGGATAAGATAGGACAAGCACCAGCTGACACAGGAACCAGACACAGGAACTGCCAATGCTCATGATGTGTGATTTATTCTGAAGATCCTGAATTTGACCTGCAATTTTCTGAATTCAAACTTTAGTTTAAATCTTAAAATGACAGTATTAGTAATTCATGCAATCGCTGATCTTAGGAGCAGTTCTAGTTCAAAGGTGGCTTCTTTCTGATGCATGGAATCCCATATAACATGTAGTGCCTTTCCCATCAGATTGTTGTTCTGAAATGTGTGCTCACTCTAGGTGTTTAAGAAATAGGCAACAGAGTTTGAACCATGACTTTATCAGCAACAAGCACAGATATTCAGCTCTGCAGGCTTGCTGAGTCGTGTTCCTTCTTTCAACACTCTCCTCCTCCTGTTGAATAACCCATATCAAATGTTGCTTTTATCAGTTTTTTGAGATTACATCCCTCTCCATTTATGCAAGCTGAGCTCTCCATAAATAAGGCACAGGCAACCTCATTTTGTAGCCCTGTTCCTAACCTAATCAGGGTGGAGCTTCAAACCTCTGGTGCACCTCAGGGGTGCTGTTTGTGATCCCTGCTACCACGATCCTTAGAAATCTTCCTCCCTTCAGTCCTGCACTGCCCTTTCTTTCACACTCTGTCGTCCTGCTGCTGTCCCCTGAGGTGGCTCCTATAATTCCTTGATTCATTCCTGGATTCCTTGATTCATCCATCATGATTCATGATTCCTTTATCACCCAAGTCAGGCTGCTGTAGCGGGACTTGGCCTGCTTGGTTCTGCTCCCTGCTCAGCCTTTTTGTTTTCCACTCTTGTCCCAGTTGGAATTAGTCTCACCGGAATACAAACGAGCAGAGAAGTACTGAGGTGATGACAGTGACACCTCTTGTTTCTCCTGCACGTTCCTCACTCGTGTGTCTCTGTGTTGCACTTATGCCCTTGGTGTCAGCAGTTTGGTGGTACAAAAGTCCATTCTGATTTACTCGTGTGTCTGTATCTGCTCAATATGACTCTGCCCCATTGTATTTATACTAGAAAACTTTTGCAATTGTAGAAAAAACACTTGTATTAGTCCCTTAATCACCTTGTGGTTTGTATTTTGCATTGTTTCCTAGTGTACAATGTTCTTATCTTCCTGGTGGTGGTGATGGCTTTTCACTCCGTGCCTCAGCAGATTTGACTAGACCAACTTCTCCGTGTCGTAGCAGCGCTGGTAGAGGCAGTGTTAAACACAGTCAGCCCATGGCTGATACTGAGAATTCCTCCAGGAACCTCCCTTCAGTCCAGTTGTTCTGTCAGTGCAACCTGCTATCATCTCCAGTTTAGCCAATTTATTATCCTCCTTACAACACTTGTCGTATCTCTGCCTTCTCCAGTTTAATAATTCTGTGTGGCAACATATCAAGGGCTTACCTGAGGTTCAGATAGAATCGCTTTTTTTTGCTATTGTTAAACTAAAGCTGAATTTGTCCCATACATCACTGTTTGCCAGAGTTTTCTTTCCCCACTGTTTGTTCTGAAGCTTTGTATAATATTGGTATTGGTGTTATGAGCCTATACTTTTCCTCCTTAAATAAAGGAGGAAAGTTTAGTTATATTTTAATTATTTTTATTTTATATTAAAAGGAGAAAACTGCGTTTTCTGTTCTCTAAGGTGCCACATTCAATATAATAAATTTAATACCAGATCTGCAATTTTGCGTGCTGCTTCTCTCCGTTTTCAGAGCTGGATTGACGTTATTGCTTCCTCCCACCTCAAGCATGTTTGGCATTTGAATTTTGCTTGGCTAAGTTCTGTATTTCTCCTTGGGCGCTGCTGCAAGTTTTGTGTTCTGGAATATACCAAATGCAGTTAAAAAGATGGAATTCTAACTTTACACTGATGCAGCTTTTGACTCTTTTCCTGACTGGAGTGCCACGGGTATGGGTGTTTTTGCAGTTAGCGGCTCAGCAAGTTCTCCACGGTCACTGAGCTTGTGTGTGGGGTTTTTGCAAGAGCAGGTTCAGGGATACATGAGATGGATGCAGGATGCAGTGCAGGAGGAAGGGAAACCTTAACTGCAAGTGTGGCTCAGATAGGTCCATGTCTAGGACGCAGGGGTGGGAGCTGTCACCATTTCTTGTTGTCATGATCTAGCAGACATGGCAATCTAAGGGTTGTCTAAGGACATCTAAGACATGGAAGATGCAGGGCACCCCTTAGGCAGGCATAAAGTACTGTACCCAGTGTGAATATGTGGGAGTTATCACAGATGTGCAGGGATTTTATCCCTCCTTAATCATTGCCATGTGCTAGCCCGGGGCTCGAGGCCGTCGGCGCTGGGGCTCCCCAATGTCTGTCACAGCTTCTTGGGGCTTTCCACAAAGGTGGTGCTGTCCTCACTCTATTTTTTTTTTCCAGAACACAATTCCAAGAAAAGGCCATCCTCTAAACATGGAAGATACCAAGAAGGAAGCGAAATGCAAGGTTTGCTCCCTGTTTCTCCTGCAGAGATGCTCCTCTTCTCCCTGCCTGGGAAGTGGTGCTCGGGATCGCTGGCTCTGAACAGTCTCTCTGTTTAATTTTCACATGAGTGCAAACTGCAGCTTTACAAATCCCTGTATTTTAGCTATGTTTGGGGACATTTCCTCAAGACAAGTGAAAGGTCTGATTTTACTCAAAGGCTCCCTTGCTAGCAGTTTTAAGCCCTTGCTGAAAAGATTAGGACACTAGAACATTTCAAACCTAAGGGCTAAGGGATTATTTGAGAAAACCCTTGAGCCGCATTTCCTTCCCCAGACCTCATTCTCCGCAACAGGTGAGTCATTCTGGCTGATATTAAAAAATAAAAAACTCCCCACACACAAACCAGCCCTGAGGCACATGATTAGCATGAATTATTTCGTCCACATGGCTAGGGTATGGCAAAATTGTAAGCAACCGAAGCCATATCCTTCCAACAGGAAGTATTTAATAGTCTTTATAATAGATAGTAGTGCCAGCATCCCCTCTAACAAAACATTTGTTCTGCTAAACCTTCTTTGCAGGCCTCATTTTGAGAATATATGCGACTGTTGGCAGGACTGGTGACCCATGTAACTGCAATGCATGGGATTGCCATAAAACAAATAGGAGAAAGCTAAGGTTTTATTCTGGCAATCCTGGTGGAGGTGAGTCGGCTCAGCAGAGTTAGCTAGAAGCTATGGATTCTTTGTAGGAAAAATATCAACTTGTAATTTCCCTGTTAGGAAAAGTGTGTAGAAAAATAGTTAATAAAAGGTCTGGAGGAAAACCCTTTATTCCCCCCAATTTTCTTAAGCTTTTCATTTTTTTCTGTATCTTTTTTTTTAAAGAGCAAAAGTGAGTTAATTCTTATTTTTTTTCCTTTTGTTTTTGGTTTCTAAGTGTTTTCCAGCAAAACAAACAAACAAAAAACCATATTTGTATTATTTTCATAAAGAGTGAAAGGGCTAACAAGTGACAGCTTTTTTTTTTTTTTTTAACTGAAAAGCAAAACTTCTAAAAACAAGGTTAAAGAATGTTAAAAGGTGGAGGCTCTAAAAGCAAAGTACTCTCTCAAGTAGTTTTTTTAAAATCACGTTTCTGGGGAGAGGAATCCCTTTTTTTAAAATGAGAAAAGGGAACATTTCCAGCGATTTTCAAATTAAGATGTCCACAATTTTATTTTTCCAAAAAGCTTTCGCTTCCAAATAAAAAACCACACTGGACTGAAAAAAAAAAAAAAAAAACCAACAGATAAAGCAGCTGCCTCCAACAAACCCCAGATTTTGAGCTGAGAAACTCTGGAATTGGCCTCGCTGAACTTTCCCAGGTGCAGGATGCTGCAACTGGGGGTGGCAGCTCTTGGCCCGTAGCATTTTGCTGGGCTCCCCAGCCGCCCAGCTTTCCCTCGTAGCCTATTTAAGCACACAGCTTAAACATGAAAGCAGAAGGGTTTTTTTTTCCTCTGTCCGGTTGGAGAAATGTGAGTGAAACGTGGCTGATGACAGGGAGTGATTACGGCGGAGTTGCTCAACCTGCTCCATGGCTTTTGCTCCTCTCCGGCCCGGCTGCAGGACATTCGCCCTGCACCTCTGCCCGCTGCTCTCCAGCCTTGGCTCAAAACCCAACGAAGGTGAATGTCCCTTTTGCATATCCCATTTGTGTGCTAAATGGTCACAATATCTTAAATAGGGCTACAGTGGCAGTTAAAATAATGAGATAAAGACACCTGCTTTAAATAAATACAGTAATCTGCTCAAAGCTGCCTGAGCGGAGCGGGATTCGGCAAGAGCCCTGAACCTGCATACATACCTATGCTTAACACCATAATCATTAAAGAGCAGAAACCTTTCCTTCTAATCCCCCTCATACAGGACAACATGTGGATGTTAGCATATTTGGACTGCTTTGCATTCCTTCTTGCCTGCTTTTGAGAACATACTACATTTTAAAACTTGTTGGGTTCTTTCATGTTTTATTTGACCCTATGTAATTGCATTCCTGAAGGAATAACAGGCTCCCACAGTGATTTATACCCTGTATTAAATGTCAGTTTTGAAGAGACACAGTTAGCAGTTTGGTTTAACCTCCTGCCTTCCTATGTAAGTTCAAAACCGAAGCGGAGCTCGGGATCCGAGGGGAGAAGTAAAATGATGAAAATGGATTTAGAGGTGTGTGTGTGCAGCCCCTTACCCTTGCAAGCCACCAGAAGGAGGTTCTGGGGAGCTGTGGCTGTTTGAACCTCCTTTGTACAGGGCCCTGCTGCCCTTGACCAGCGGCGGTGGCCGTAAATTAGCGCCGCGAATGGCTCTGCTCTCTCCAGCCTGACGACTGGTTCCACAACGGCCCGCCGCATTTTTGCTGCAAAATCCACCAAACCAAGCAACAAACCAACCCCCCCGGTGCACGGCGGGTTTGGCATGTGTCCCGACGAGAAGGTCAGGAAAATAAATTGTCCTTGTAATTAAGAGGTGCTCCTTTGTTTGCATGTGTTTAACTGTGCGTAAAGAGCAAAGCAGGCTAGGTATGTTATTACTGTTTTAAATATTTCATTCCCTTTGTAGACTTCCTTACGACACAGTTAACAACTGCTTAATCATACGTTATGACCTAATTATGGGGGATTCAGTTAAATAAATCTTGATGTAATGGTATATTCTTGATGTAATGGTACTCTCATGGCTGCTTTTATGTGTGTGTGTGTGAGCGCATGTAAATGTAGAAGTAAATGCACCCAATATTATGATCTGACACGTGACCTAAATGGCCTTTGTCATCTTTACCAATACAAGGAGCAAGAGGACTTCTGTAAAGAAAGCGTCCTGAACATAAAAACCTTTTTCCTAAACCCCCAGAAACGAAGGTCCTAGCGATCACTTTGCTTTCATGTGTGACTGTAATGTTTCATTTCCCACAGAGGAGATTTAGCTGGAGCTGCTCCAAGAAAGAGTCCATCCTCACACTGCAAACAGTGGGTCTGAACCATCAAAGCTTTGCTAAAATGTCTTCAGTGAAGGTATTCTGGTGAATAAGATTTGGATGGATCTGAACAGGGGGGTGTTGGTAGTTGTTCTGACATGAGCAAAGGCCTGTTTTTTCCAAGTAAATCAGGTCCTTTCCTTTGGCTTCTCCAGAATTGTCCGTCAGGTGAATGATGAGCACAAATTTGATCTGCAGCTTGCCAGGAGGGAAGGCGAACAGCGATCTTTTATTTTGAAGTGCAAAACATAGACGATAATGTTTTCTTAAGGCTGGGTTTATCTCACCAAAGACCAGTGTCCTAAAGTCATGGAATAAGTTGCCCTCTGGAAATGCACGTCTCTGTTGGCTCTACAGGGAGCTGAAATGACTGGCTTAGGCTTGGTGCTTGTCTTTCAGATGGATAAAGTTAGGTAAGATGAATCCTAGCATGTGAGGTGTGCACACAGGATGCTGTATCAGCTTCCCCCAGCTTCCAGGTGTGTTACCAGACACTAAAAGCTTGGGCCTCAGCGTGTGATGCTTCGTGGTGACTCCTTCACTGCTAAGCATCCCTGGAGAAAAATACGGTTGGGAGAATCCGAAGGTACAAGCCCATGGGCTGCAATTAATATCTCCGAGATACAGGATAAGATTCACCTCTCTAGTTTTAGAAGGCAAAATGATGGATATCTATGTCTGCGCTTGTTAACGCTTTGTCATCAGTGGAGGGAAATGGTCCTGTCTAAAGATTGAAGACTAAAGACTTCTTCCTAATGGTATTATTGGTCCCAAGCCACAGGAGCAAGTCTTGGACTTGTCGCTTGTGCTTAATGTCTGCAAGAGCTGGCTCTCCTGCCTTCAATAGGATCACCTGCAGTAGCTTAAGCTTAGCCTTAAGATCATGAATATCCCATCCTAAATGGACCGGGATTTCCTTGCGGGGCTTAATTTTACTTCTTGTGCTACCTACCTGAGACCACAAGTTCCATAGAGCATTTTCCTTCCTATCCATCATGCTTAAACCGGGAGCTGAGTTCAGCAGTGCCCGTTGGAGCGGTGAACATGAAGAGATGAACGTGAGTTCAGGCCCTCGTTGGACAGGGACATGGTTTAAGCAGGTCCATGCACACACGTGCTATGGTGTGAGTGGTAGGTTACTCTGAGCCTTGGGTGGTCACACCCCAGGATTTGGCCCCATTAGCCTCCCCAGGGGATCTGTTTGAGGAGCAGGATAAACCCTAGTTGGAAAAGAACCTTAAACCAGCACAAGTAGAAAAAAAAAATCATTTAAATCAACATCGATATATCATCATGATTGTTATTAAAGTGCACTTAGCCCAACAGCCAATACTGGGACTCGAGAAGAATAATTAGGAATTTGCCAAGAGACTTGCATTAGGAGTATCTCCTGGTTTTCTCAAATCTTTTAGAATATATTAATATTTCCAGTCATTCAAGGTACTAGAGGAGAAAACGACACCAGCAGAGGGAGACAAACCCTGTTACCAGACCAGCCCAATTTTACAAGATCTGGAGGAATCGCTGCTTTTCTCACAGGAAGCTGAACTGAAAACCTGGGAGAAAGACACCTTAGGGAGGTGTTTTGTGTAATTAGTGGCTGGACATGCCTAATAGCATGAACTTGGACCTAAAGCAGGTTTTCGATTAAAAAAAAAATCTCTTAATGTCCTGGCAAATGTTTCATTTTACCTGAAATACAAAGTTTCGTTGGATAGGATGAAAAGTATTGTTTGGATGAAAAGTACATGAAAAGTTGGAATATTTTTAAAAGATTCTTGAAACTTTCTTGACCTTTTCTGAAATAGGGAAACCTGTTGCTGGACATGACCCAGGTAAACATCTAGATTTGACTGGTCTGAAATTGTGGTTTTTGATGAGAGGTCTAGCTCTTGGAAACATTTTAATCAAAGCAAGTTTTGATGGTTGTGTTGTCCTCAAGAAAGCATCTCAGGGTTACACAAGTAAGTTGGTTTTAACATTATTTGGAAAGAAATCACAACGGTGATGAAAGTGAAATGATAAAAGCTTTTCCTAAAGTGTAAGTGGCAGGAAAAAACCTGCCTCAGGTTGGCTAACCTGGCTCTGCAGATGTCTGACACAGAGCAAGTAACGAGCAGGAGCAGAACCATTTGGCTTCCATAAAGTTTAGTGCCCCCCAAATGTTTCTTGGGCTGTGCCAGCCTCAGGCCAGTTCTCTGAAAGAGTGGAAATGGAGGGAAGGAATAAATAAAGATCTGAAAATGAATTATTATCTGCTTTGGAGCTTAATTTTCATCCTTGCCGTGTTCTGTTAGGTTGTGAAAGTATCTAGGTAACTGGAGGCCGTAAGAAGGAGATTCCTTGTATGACTGAACTATTTTATTTGTCTCTTCTCCGCTAGCTTGACAGGTGGGTTATTTGCTCCTCTAGCTGTATTATTTGCTCCATTAACTGTATTATTTGCTTCTTTAGCTGTATGCCCAGGAGGAGGATCCTCTTGAACCAGGGAGTGTGTGGAGAACCATCTCCCTGCCTGCGTCCAATGAACATTGCCCAGGTATTGCCTTGTACCCTATGGAGGTAAATGTGGATGCCCCCAAGGGCGCTGCTCCTGCAGATAATCCTTGGGAGTGTTCAAGGAAGGCTTTTTCTCTTACTACTATGGAAAAAAGACACCTGTGATGAGTTTAACTCATATAACCAGAGACTGGAAGGAAGAGAACCGGAGAGGACCTTGGGATGTCATTTATCCCTCTACTCCAAGGAAGATTTGCCAGGTCTGAGCCATTCCTGGCAAATTTTTGCTCAGCAGTGGCAGTCTGTAGCTGTCTGGCTAATCTGCTGCAGTGCTCACCTGTCCTTACGCGTATGAAACGTGCCTAATGCGTGACCTAAATCCTCCTTGTTGCAATTTAAACCCATTATTTCTTGTCTTATACCCGGTGGACATGGAGAACAATTTATTACCTTCCTATCTGCAACAACCTTTTACATAGTTGAAGGCTGTTATCATGTCTCCCCCTCAGTCTTTTCTTCTCTAGACTAAACAAACCCAATTCTTTCAATCTTTCCTCATAGGTCATGTTTTTTAGACCCCTGATCATTTTTGTTATGGAAATAAACATCCTTTAAATCAAGTTCTGTGAATCAATCTTGTGTAGAAAGGAAGGGAAACAGAGAGGTTAGAGTTAGCATTGGGAACAGGAATCTGGTGGTGAAAGAAGTGAGTTTTCTGAGGTCTAATGAGAATATAGACTTCTGTTCTTTTTTGGGATAAGGAAGTATATGGAATAAAATTTTCTTCTCTTGAATTTTCTTGGGCCACTCGTCTATATATCTGCCCCTAGGAGGAAGACTGTATTTCATCTTGACAGGTTGCATAGAGAGCGGTCCTTGGAAAGCATTGGGAAGGGTACCAGCAAAAGGGGATCTCCAATTGTATTGGGTGTTCCCCATGCAAACCTTCTGAAATCCACTTGCCTGCAATGACATCAACACTGCTTTCCAACAAGGAGAGGTAGGTGATCTTCAAAAAGCAGCTTAAAATGGGATCACAATTCTTGGACATTTAATGCAATTTGGGATTCTACACAGAAGAGGCTGACAAGTATCTACCTTCTGTTTTGGGTGGAATATTTATTGCGTGAGCTGCTGAGAGTGCTTTGCAATACCAGCAGATAACTGTTTCAGCCTGTGAAACATGTACCAGCCAAGACTGCTGTCCATGGCGTAGAAAGAAATGACAAGGACTGTCCAGTGGCAGTCTGCTTGTGAAGGTGATTTCTGAAGAGAAAGAAAAGGAGAATCCTGCTGCTCCTATGCTCAGCCATCTACCCCAGCCCAAAAGTCTAATCCCACTTTTTTCATCAGCTATGTATATTATTAGCCTCTGCATGATATCCCATTCATTCCCAAGTGGCTTAGACCAGATCTTCTTAAAGGTTTAGCTCTCTGCAGTATCTTGACCAGTGATTTGATCTTGAACCTGGGAGAACAGATAATAATTATCCCAGATCCAGCATACACAGAGGTGTTGAATCGAGCCATTCAAAATCTGACTGGACAAGGTCCAAAGTCCCCTGCTTTAGCTGAACCTGCCAAAGTCCCTGCCAAACTCCATGATTCTGGGATCAGGACCGTATATTTGTGCATAGCTCATAGTGGAGAGTGCCTCACAATTTTGAGCCAGTGTCTGGAAAGGGATTATTGTTAGATGGACATCCCGTGCTCTTTTGCTTTGAATCTATTAGTCTGATCTTCAGAGAAGGTGGATCTAATGTTTCTTGCAAAAGCTTAATCTCTTCTGCAAAGCATTTAGGAACTGGATGGATTTGCACAGAAGAATCAGAAGCGGAGGAGACTGCTGCATGTGGATTGCATGCATGATGCATGGATGGTCCCCCTGAGATGACAGGCTGATAAAAAAAACAGAAAAAGCCTCTGGATGCACTGCACAAAACTATGAGCAGAACTAAAGTATCAGAGCATTGTTGGTGGGGCCTGCTTATCCTAAGTGAAATGTATTTTTTCCAAAGTTAACTATGTTAAGAACCCCTGTAGTGGTCTAATATATTGAAGCAGAAAGCCTGGAGATGCTCCTGGTGTGTCTGTCCAGGTGAATAGAGCGTGAAGACTGGTCTTGTGGGTTCACCATCAAATAACTATCAGCAGGAGAATGGCAAGGGGAATGGCCAGGGGCCTAGGAGAGCTCAGTGCAATTCCAGTGCCCAACCAGAATCCATATGGAGTGGGGAAATGCTGGAAGTGCAAATACTCAATTCATTTGAACAGTGTCACTTTAAACAAACTCACTTGTTTGAGGCCCCACATACTGGCTAACTGCATGAGACAAAAAGGTACATCTGTGCTTCGGAAAGAAATTGCACAGAAAACCTGGCAATGTTGTTTTAAAAGCAACAGTTTCTTTTGTGCCTTCATGCATTTATTGCCTGCAAGGATGGGAGTAAAAATTTGTCCTGAAAACAGACACTAACTTGGGTCAGTTCCACACTTCTGGTGGCTCAGAGGAGTGATGCATTGACTGGGAACCTCTCTTTTACTCAAAGGTAAGTGTGAAGCTATGGTAAATCTAATTTCAGATCAAAGGCACTGCAAGCAACATGATGTAAAGCACTGAAACAATCACATTTCTTTAAAAAAAAATTCTTCTGAAGGCTTTATGCTGGGTTCAGATATCACCTGTCTGTCTGCAGCCTGTATAAATAGTAAAGCCAGCAGGAGCACCAGACTGCGTGCTTTGGCTAAGTTGAGAAAAATACAGTTGTGTGCGAACATCTGATCCAGATTCCTCGTTAATGGATATGGAAACGTGGCCTCACGGTTCACCCTGCAGAACAATGAACCTATAAACATGGGACAGCATGAAATTTTATGGAGAGAGCTGGAGGGCCAAGAGCATCTTAAGGTGGTGTGCAATTATGCACCTTGAAAAGCAAGTTCACAAAGATATGTTAAAAAGAGATGGCGTCCTCAGTCCTTGCACAGATGATGCTGAAAAGGTGAGAGGTTTCATGTGACCTGGTGATTGTGGTACCTGGGTGAATGAGTGGTGGGTGAAAATCTGGGTGAAAATCTGTGAAACCTGGGTGAAAATCGCTGGGAAGTGCGTGTAGTTCTCAGATGGGCAAAAGCCTATTTATTGAAGGACTGTTTTGCAAAGAAACTTCCAAATACTCTCCCAACAGTGACAACACTGAGTTGAGCTGTCAAACACTGTTAAATTTGAGGCCCTGTCTGTGATCAAGATAGCTGAGAGTTTTTCTAATTCTTTTTTTAGCAGAAGTCCAAAACAAACAAGGTATGGTGAAAACAAATGCTCTTTTCTTGGTGCAGATCACTCTGAATGCTCTTCCTTTTGCTTTCGGATCCAATGGTAAAGACTTTCTTATCTCCAAAGAGCCAGATCCTAGGAGGATGCATGAATGTTTTCTCTAAGCAAAGTCAAAGAGGCCACAGACAGTATTTTGGCTGAAATGAGACATGTTTGCTCTTGAGATGCTGTTAAAATGTATATTCCAAAAAGCAGTTTTGCTCTGGTGAGTTTGGTCATCATGATGGGACTATGTTGTAGCATTAGCCAAGAAACTGTTCTGGTTTCAGAGATTCTTATCTTTACATATGTCTAAGAAACTGTACTTGTCTTAACTAGTTCTAAATGGTGCAGTAACATAATCACTCTGAAAGCAGACTCACCTTTCATTAAAGATAGACTTTCAGCATTAGATATAATACTAAAAGTTGCACTTCTGTGATGGTTTCTATGTAATTTCTCCCATATGGGCCCTAAAATCCCACATGCTGTAAGATGTGTTTAAGGCCCTGTAAGACATAGGGCCATCACTAATTAGCAAAGACCCTGAGCACATGTTTAATTTTAAGCATGTGCTTTTCTCTCCCAGGAGTCCATAGGATTTAAGGACTTTAAGTGAATGGGTTTAGGGATATGCTTAAAGATAAGCATGTGTTTAGTTGCTTTCTTGTACTGTGGCTTTATTTATTTTTACAGTAATAAAAGAAATGAAAGATCTTATTACAGATCAAACACAAATAAATGTCCAAGCACAGCAGGGAGGCTTTAGGGCTTGGTTGAGAGCCCAATGAAGTCAATGGAAAAACACCCCAACACCTCAGTAGACTCTGGAGCAAAGTCCTCAGAGGACAGATGATGAACCCGCTGGAGAAACTTGTTGAATACCTCATCTTTCTTTGCATGGTTCCCTTATCTTGTATCCAGATGTTGCTAACAAGGATTTTTATTAGCTGCTGAGAAGTACGAGCATGGCAGTGTTTCAGCTCTTGAAATACATGCACTTATAGACGAGGTAGAAAGCAGTTGGCTCTGAAGCAGTGGTTAAGGACTATAGAGCGTTTCAGAAGTTCCCTAGTTCTTGTTGGTAGAACTGTCCCTTGGTCTTACTGATCTTAAAGTGTTTGTCTTCCTTCATGAAGTGAAAGTGGGATAGTTCCTGGAGTAAATGTTCTTCTTTGTAGGGGGAAAGGTTTACACACAAGGAATAGCAAGTTCCTTTGAAGAACATTCATCTTTGCCTTTAGATCTCGACGATGTAGGCAGCAACACCTGAGCTACTCGTTTAGTTTCCCTTTCGCAGGTGTGCGGGGAAACAGCCACTTTTCAGGAGCATTTTAATCTATTTTTGACGTCCACTTCAGGATGAGGAGATGCTGTAGATTTCCCCCTTTGATTAGCTGAATTTCCACCCATGGAGGTGGATTTTGATCTCCTGATTTAGGCTGAAGTTTTCCTCACGTCTGCAGAGACCACTGCCATCAGCAGAACCACCTGAGCAGTGAGCAGGGCAACACCATGCGCTGTCGTGTCAGGCAAGTTATCAGGTAGGTGTGATGGTAAAATACGTGATTCTGCCTCCTCAGAGGAAGTCCCTTTCTGTCCCAGTAGCAGAGCCATGGGACAAATGTCCAAGTTATCCTGCAGCGCTTACCTAGAGGCTCTGGAGAACTGGTAAGCAGTTAGCACTTGCTAAGCTGATATTGCTTCACCTTCTATTCTTGCCTGTGTTTGCCTGTCAGATTGACACTGCCCTGCAAAGAGGTGCTACGGCCACACTGGAATATCCATGCAGAGGCTCTGAAGAACTGCTAAGTCATTAGCACACGCGAAACCCATGTCACTGCATTGCCTCTTGTTGCCTGTGTTTGCCAGGTCAGATTGACACTGATCTGCATGGTGACACCTTCGTTTTGCTCGGGGGAAACACTGTCTGCCTCTCGGGCCTTTCTTTCCCATCAGTGACCAACTCGGTAGTGACACATATTTATTTCTGCCTCCTGCAGTGGTATCTGCTGGCCCTGGGGCTCGTGTGCTGGGAAAGGGTCCTGTGTTGGCTGCAGTGGATTGGGCTCACAATTAATGTACCATTCTCATTAAAGCTTGATAGACTAATAGATTATAAAGTAATATTATTTGTCATATAAAGTAATATTGTGTGCAGCTTGGCTACTCATTGGAGAAGCCCAGCAAAATTCCTGTACAGTAAAACATCAAGTTTTATTCATAAGTGATACTTTGATATCTTGATCTTTGGTCAGACCTCATTTTAAGAAATATGCCAGCATTTCCCAGATTCTAAAATGTGAAAACAAAATGCTTCACGTAGGCTTCCACAGGAGGAAAATGATCTGAAGTGTTTCATTCTTCTAATGCCCAAACAGAACCTGGCTTTTTAGTAAAAAGAAAATTATTTCTGTACAGTATGAGATCAGTCCCTTTCTTTTAAACCATTTTGAACTGGAGATGCAAATAAATGTGCGGTAATTATTTTATTAAGTCTACTCTTCTTATGATTATGATAGGATACACTTCTACCTCATCTGTTAGAAGAATTATTTTTTTTCTGCTCAGCCCATGTCTTAAATTTTTGTAGTCCTTTGAACAAAATCTGCAGTCCCTGGTCACATTAAAAGAATACCCATTGGCTTGAAAGGAAAATGCTAACTTTTTGAATGAGTGGAAAAAACACTCCTGTTGCTTAAATGTAGGTAATTAGATTGAGGACTTTCTCCAAAGTAAACCTTGACAATCTAACAATCATCTTTGGCTTTTGCAGTGCATGGAGGTTCTTTTACATTGTTAAATGCATTCCATGTTTCAGTAAATGACACCAGGCTCACCAGCAGTGACTGAGTGATTACTTTATCATCCTCTTAGTGCAGCCATCTAGATCTTTAACTCTTTAAGCAGTGGCATTTAAGTCTTGAGAACACCCAGGATCATGCCTGAGGCTTTCGGCATTCTCAATTCAAGCAAATCTTGGATATCAAGTGAAAATGAATAAAAGAAAGTAGGTGGATGCATTCTGATAAGACTTTAACCAAGCCAGGTAAGCTAAATTGCAAATAAACACTAGGCTTTTTACAGAGGAAACCAGTTCCCCTTTCCTGGGACCACTTAGGTTATTAGGTGTCTAGCAGCATGAAATTACCTGGAGAAAATCTAACAGCATGCAAAGTGAGTGAGGGGTGACGGATGTACAGATTCTCAGACTCAGGGTATGGGGAAGTTTTTTGCTGGATTTTCTATTCATCTATTATGGGGCAGTAAGAAGAGTGATTTTAAAAAACAACTGGTTATTATCAATGCAATTGAGCTGAAACATACTGTGCCAATGCCCTTGTGCTAAAATCTTGCCCATGTGGAGGTGTTTAAGTGCATAAAGCTTGGTGGTGACCAAGTCTTTGAGGAAGGAAGGACCTCGGTGCTTACCTAGGGAAGGAAACGTGTGGGAGGGTTTTCAGACTGCAGAAGGAAAGGACGTGGACCTGTGAGCTGCTCACCAAAGGTGCCTGCTGCTCAGCATCGTGGATCTTCCCTTCCCATCTGATCCTGCTCAGTAACATGAGCCGAATCACCACGGGTGCCCTCTGCTCACGAGGGACACGGAGCTGCTCACCCTGGGGAGACCAAGGCCTTTGGCAGCTCCGGAGCTGGGAAGAGGCTGAAATGTATGAACGCAGCATTTATGGGCCTGCGTCCACAGGACAGAGACCAGCCTGTATTTATTTTTTATTTTTAAAATGCCTTCACAGTTGCCCGTGTTTTTTTTTTTTTTTGCTTTCTTTTTTTTTCAGACTAGACTTACGAAATTTGCTGGTTTGCATGAAAGAAGTTTTTATCCATCAGGACAGGGTGACCCTCTGTGGCCAGGAAATGGAGAATGCTAGATGCCATAACTTTCCTGTATCCTGAAGAGTGATGAGAATGGATTGGGACCTGCCTCTTAGCCCACAGGGCTGTGAGCTCTTGCAGGCATGCATAGACCAGTTAGATCTTCAGTTTTCTCTTGACTGTTGCTAAACTTCCAGGCCATAATTATACATATGTTTAGACAGATGATTTGAGTACCTCTGCAAGCTGGAAAGCATGATGGAGAAGGTCTAGTTTTGCTGTTCCATTCCATGGTACCTCTCCTGTGGTTGTGTTATCTTCGGCTCTTGGTGGATCACCAGTAGGGGAACCTCCAAGATGTGCCAGTGGTCCCAAGCGAAAAATGAACCACACAACAGCTTGAAAATCTGAGCTGATCTCATGGCACCACACTATGAGACAGAACTTACCAGGATCACCTTGGACAGTCACTGTCCCACTTTGGATCAGAGGTTTGTCCCCATTAACCCTGACTCAAGTCAATACTTGCTGGCTGTGATTCCTCTTGGCCTCCTTTCTGAGGTCATTTGACTCTTAATCCACATCATCTTCTCCTTGCAGTATCTCAAGCCACAACCCTACTTGGCCTCTCCTCTGTCCTGTGCTCAAAGGTGGACGGGCAGCAGGAGCATCACCAATTTCTTGTTCTACTTTCTCTTTACACCCAGCTATTGTGTTGGGAAAGAGTGATAGGAGGTGCAGTGACTTGGTGAGAGATTCTCGGGGTGGCATGGATGACTTTCTGTGCTTTTAGCAGCCATGGAGGTAGCTTGATGCCCAGTCTTTGTGCAGCCTGTTTATTAGCTGGTGCTGCTCATGTAAATGGCATTGCACAGTTACTGTGTGCCATATTCCTTTGAATCTGGATGTGGTGTCATTTGCATTCAATACCTGGTTCTTGTTGCCTTACCAGGTATGGGCACGGAGAGGGGGAAAAGGCAACAGAGCCGGCGGGAGGGCGATGGAACAGGCAGGAATGCAGGGTGCAACCAGGGGAGCAAAGAGGTCTGCAGGGGAATTGCTGCCATTTGGGTGTTCTGCTTTCCAGGGTGGGATGCCAAGGAAGGCAGTGCTATCCCAACCCTGAGTCCTGCACAGATAGAACCGCTGGCTTGAGCCTGCTGTTCAAAGTATGCTAGTTCTGAGGCTCTTTCTCTTCATGTCTGGATGATGCTGTGCACCTGCCAGTTGAGTCATTCTGGGTTGTCTTTGCAGAGCAGCACTAGCCTGTTGTGACACCTCGGTGCATTTGGCTTTGGTCCCGTTTTCTAGAATTGCACTTGGCCTTGCTTTGGCCCTCTGCCCAGACTGAATTTGCCTTCTTGGTTTTCAACGCTTTCCCATATCAATTTTCTCTCCTGTTCTGTCTTCCTGCTTATCCTCTGGGGTCTGACTGACTCTGTAAACCCTTCTGGCCAGGTGGACCTCTTTTTGGGTAGGACCCTTCAAGGTCGCCTCTTACGTAAGAGAGAATGGGACATAGAATGTCTTCAGACTTGCTCACTTCTTGTTGTTTTCTGGATAGAAACAGGGTTTTTTTTTCTAGATATTCCTCTCTCTTCCTGGAGGTTTCTCTTTTCCCTTCCCTATGAGCCATTTCCACAGTTTTATCTCACTGTAAGCTGTTTCATGACTGTTTTTTTAAAGGTAAAAGAAGTATGTAGTGCAAATGTTGAAGAGAAGACCCACCTCTGATTACAATGTGCTAAATTCCTCCTTTCCAGGCATATTCAGCAGGAGGAGATTTTGCTTTTGGAGTATCCAGAATGTTGCACCGCTGTATTTCCCATCTATCCTTCCTCTCAAGCTGCTGTGATACCAGTGAGAGTCCCCCGCACGATGGTGAGTTGATGGTGAATTGCCGTTTAGGGTATGTATGCCATGACAGCAGCACAACTTCTCTTAAATGTGCTCTAAATGGGAGCTTCTACAACGTCCCTGTGTCATATTCCCAGGGGCATGAGCCCAGCTAAAAAGGTTGGAGACTTTCTATTTGCTGTGTTGGAGTTTGGGCCCTTTGGGGAACATACAGTTATTTTTGCTTTATTTTAAGAGAGCTCTGATTGCTTTCTTTCATCTTTGCTTTGTTTTCTTCTGTTTTATTTATTTTAATTACTCTTCACTCTTAAGTGTATGCTTAGCCACTTGGATGCAGCAGGTTCCTGGTGCTTCAGCCAGTGTCACAGAAGCACCAAGCTGCACCCACACCTTCTGACCTCCAAATGAACACCTTAAGCATAAGGCAGACCTTTTCCTGGGCATCCCAGTCCTTGCAGCACTTCACTGAACCTGTTGCCTTTCACCTCCCCGGGTAGCTAAGGGCCTGCTTTAGGCTGCTGAATGACTGTGCATGATAGAAGCTGTGAGGGGCAAAACAGACAATTGCTCATGTAGGAAAAAGCCAAAAATCACATCAGGTTTCTCTGCTACTGCCACAAGCTGGGCCCCTGCTCAGATGTTTTTTGGCCATGGCTGTTTGATGGAGGAGGTGGTTTTGATTCAGCTTTCCGGAGTCCTAAAACAGAACAGGAAAGAGTGAGCAAGAGTGTCCGTACCTTGAAAATAAACCCTGCAAACGCCTCACTCCTTAGCTCCCTTTATCAATAATAAAACAGAGAGCCTTGCTGCAGCACAGCAAACTAGGTCCTCCTGCAAGGCCAGGCTGGAAGGACTGTAGCTTCTTCCAGCTCCTTCCTCGCAGCGCACAGAGCAGCACCCCTTGGACAAGGAGAAATCCCACAGCTGCTGGCAGGGAACTGGGCAGCGCTTACATGTGTTGTGTTGTGTATGTTGTACCCAATGTGATGGATACCTGTGTGTCCAGCTGTGTTTGTGTGTACGGGGTTTTGTATGACCATACCTGCTTATAAAGGCACCTGTGACACTGGGTGGGAAGTAGGACAGCAGCCTGGAGAGGAAAACCTACAGAGCCCAGGCAGCCTGCAGCCTCCTCTGTGCAATCTCTTCTTCTTCCCCATCCGTGGGAAGCCCCCATGTTCATCCGAAGTGTTCCCTATGGAAGGTTATTCAGTGAACAGTTCCTAAGACAGGACCTTGATCTGTCATAGAATCATAGAATCACAGAATGCTCAAGGCTGGAAGGGACCTCTCGAGGTCATCTAGTCCAACCCCCTGCACACGCAGGGTCACCTAGAGCACGTGGCACAGGACTGCGTCCAAGCGGGTTTGAAGATCTCCAGAGAAGGAGACTCCACAACCTCTCTGGGCAGCCTGTTCCAGGGCTCTGGCACCCTCACTGTTAAAAAATTTTTCCTTAAGTTCCTGTGGAACTTTTGGTGCTTCAGTTTGTGGCCATTACCTCTAGTTCTGTCGGTGGCCACCAGTGAAAAGAGACCAGCACCATCCTCTGCATTCCCTCCCTTGAGGTACTTATAGACACTGATTAGATCCCCTCTCAGCCTTCTCTTCTCCATTGGTCATGAGTTTGCAGTTTGTCACCAAGCCTCTGGTGCAAACGAGCCCCAGCAGTTGGCTTTCCCTGGAGATGGAGGCCACGCGTTACGTCGTGACTGGGACCACACGTAAGTCCCTAACACAGATTCTTCCGTTCTGCTCTCAGGTGTGGGCATTCACATGAATGAATTCAAAATTCATTCACATGCTCATGTTTCCTGGCACTTGTGAAAATGCCTGCCAGTGAACAACTTCCCTGTTGCTGGAAATAAATAGAGTTGCTGAGACCATGCTCAGAACACACTTGCTCGGGGAATTCAAGCAGGCTCCCATCCGACTGTCTTTGCAGCAGTTGTCCTGCTCTGCTTATTTATGCCTCATTCTAGTGTCTGGAATCACTAAAGCTTCTGATGATAGCAGATCTCAAGATACAATTAAAGGACAAAGACGAATGTCAGCACTCGGAGGTGCTGCCACGTGCTCGTGTGGAATGGTGAGTCTGGCAGTGCAGAAGAGCAAAGCACGTGAAATACCAGAGCCAGAGCTGAGTGCAGGAACGGCCACGAATCCGGGCTGGAGGCGCCTGGACTGATGTGAACGCTAAAGGAGCTGCCAGTGCTTGAGGTATTCCTAAAAAGTATTCGTGACCCAACACATCCAAAATGCATCTGCCTATCTTAGGTAGCTATATAGCTTATGGTGTTTGCTCAGGACAACAACGGTCTTCAGTAGTGCCAGCTACAATTTCCTCTTGCTTCTGTATGTGTTAGAAGCAACATTTTTCCCAAAAGCTGTGTGACATCAATGCGTTTTCCTGCTGTAACACTGATCAAGGAAACAAAGTGATGTACAAATGATATTACAACAGATGGCTTAAAGAGGTGGTTGTAACACAGTTCGGGGGATTTTTAATAAGAGGACATTGAGGTGCCTTTAGCTTTATTTTATGAGTTGCATCGCGGAAGCACTTCCCCAAGTCACAGGCCTCCTAGTTTTAAAAGCATCCCTTAAGAGACAACCTTCAGCAGCAGAGACCTTGCACTCTACCTGGAGAAGATGGGCAACGCATGTATGAGACGTAAGATGAGAAACTTCTAGACACGGCCAGGTCAAAGGAGAATCTTTGAAAAGTGACCAAACGAGCAAGGTAACTAAAATTCTTCCTCCATGGCTGTGCCAACTCTTTGAAAGGATTTGCAGAACAATAACAATTCTAACTTCAAAAACTTAAAAAAGGAAAAAAAGCAAACAATCCCACTGTCTCATCTACCGTGGATCTCATTAGCACAGACTGACTTTTTATAACTGCATTTTAATGCCCCCACACAGTATTTTTTTATAAAAATATACTAAAAAGCCTATTCAGAATGAAACAGCAATCTTGAGATTGGTTCTCTTGTTAACTCAATAGTGAGGGTAGAAGTGTTACCAGTTCCACAGCAGAGGTACTTTAATATAAAGCCAAAGTAAGATTCAAGGTGGGCCAAATGCTGTATTTCAGGAGAAGGATGTATTTCTCTCTCTCTTTTTTTTTTTTTCAAGAAAATATAGAAAATGCTGGTAGAACAGGCCAGCTTTTAAGATATTAGAGGAATAATGAAAATCACAGTGTAGCTGTAAAAAAATCATGTTCCTTTTGCCATTCAAGCAACCGCACTTGTTCTCACGAGTTGTAGTCTGGCTCTTTAGTGAAGGAAAAAAAAGGGATCCCTCGGAGTTGTTTGTTCAGGTCTCTTGTTTTAACGGACAAATTTAGGCAGTGGAAAGGAAAGGGGGTAGGAGGGAGTTGATCTTAGCACCCTTAGGAACATCTCCTCCTGTAATTTGTGTCATTGTCTGCAACATACTCCTTTATTTATTTATGATTTTAGGGTTGTTTCTGCTCAAGCACGGACCTGGTGAGATGAGCTTTTTTTCACAGGGCAGGTTGTTTGCAAACTTTGGAGCCGAAAGGTTGCAGCTGTTCTAAAAAAAACGCAGGATGCAAGAACTGGTTTGGAAAGGCCTTGAGTCCAGAGGCATCTCCTGAAATGCTGCAGTTAAGGGAAGAGCTGGTCTTGGAAACAGAGCTGGCCTGATTCCTCGAGGTGCTGAACGGGGACCTGGGAGGTGCTGAGCAGGCAGAACCTGGAAACAGGACAAACGTTAGCACTGGGCTGGCACTTTGTCAGAATTTGCCTGAGCAAATTGACGATTAACAGGCGAAAGGTGCAACCAACGAGAGCAAATACCTGCTCCGCAGCCAGGAATCGCTGCAAGCAGAGCTGGGCACACGGGCACCAGGGGACCTGCCAGCTCCCGGGCTTCACGCGGCACCACCAGGACAAGACGTTTGTCACAGTCCAGGTCTGTATGGGCATGAATCACTTCTTTGTCTGCCCGTTCTTTGCAGGATGACGTCCCCAGTGACCCAGTGTTCAGCGTCAAGAGGAGGCCACAGTCTTGCTGTCCCGGTGCCGAGCCCCCAGGACGGCTTTTCAAGGAGGTCAAGGAGGAAAAATCCTGGCTGCAGAGCTCCAAATACAGCTGGGACTGAACCGCAGGCGAGAACCTGAGCAATGTCCCCTCTCATCCATGGGAGCTGTGATGCCGGGGTAAGTGTGCCTGGTGTTGAGCATAGACATAATATTCTCTATTTTTGATTTGCAGGATCTTTAAAATACGCAAGGGTGCATCTACCACTGAATTAAGCAGTGTTTGCTTTTCAAACCTTCCACATTTGTATTTTTAGCTGCATTTTGGCATTCGCTCTTTTGGTTGGAATATATAACACACTCGGTTATTTAGCCTGCCTGGACCGAATTCAGCGTGCGTGTAACTCCACGGGCTTCAGCAGAAGCTACGTTCAAGGTGAATTACTCTCTATGGGGCTAAGGAAATACAGCTTCTGTAGAAACGCATGTCAGCTCCCTCTGTAAATGCTACACTATTTCCAGCCTTGGTTACTCCTTTGTGGTTTGGGTTATGTATTTACATTTTATGGAATAAATACTACAGCTTTCCCCATGACTAACACTTCTTAGTAACCCGTAAGCTACTCATATACACTATTGCGTCCTACAAGAGCCTAAACCACACTGTTCTGCACCGGGTTTCTGTCCCCAGCTGGCACACGGTTAACCAGCGTTACATAAGTCGCTTTGGATCCGAATTGAACAGGCTGGCTCACCAGAGCCGGTCCTGGAGAGCGCAGCACTGCATTCCTTGTGGACAAGCATGAGAAACACGGACCCCGTCGGATCCAAACAAAACCCCAGCGCAGGCTGTAGGCAGGAGAGGAACATCTTGCTGCTTCTCCCGCGACGAGAGCGCCCGGTTGCTTTTGTTTCTAGCACAGAGGTCTGTTTTAAGAGCTGCGCTATACCGGCACTTGCATAAGCTTTGTTTATAGACTGGAATATTTTCAATGAAAATGTTATTTAACTTTAAAAAGTTGCACAGCAGCTACTCCAGAAATTGTTTTCCCATGTTAAGAATAACGCACAGTGTGATACACTTGAAATGGGGATAGCAATATTTCACAAATTTTGATGGATTCATGGTCCAAATACCTTGCTAACAGATGTTTCTTTTAAACTCAGAGTGCTATAGGAATAACTCAGAGATATTACAGCGTCAGCACTGCCTTTTATCTGTATGTGTCCTTTCGGTGACATCCCTAGGCTTTTTTAATGCATGGGTCAGGTCAGAGCTAGAAAAGTTTAAACACTAGGAGAAGTCATGGCTGATTTGGAGTTTTGGGGATGCTCCCTTGGGCCTCTGTGGGCACAGCCTGGATGGTTTTGGGCATCTGCGGGTTTACGCTTGTCCTTTCTGTGCTTGCTTTTGGTTGTGGGTTGATTTTTGAACTTCATTCCTGCGCAATAAAATCTTTGCAAAGAGCAGAGCCTGCCATAAAGGTATAGGAAGATGGGGAACATCTGGGGTCTTCCAGCTGGCTGAACGTAGAGATCCATACCCTAAGCCAGCAAAATCCTTATTGACAGCAGCGGAAGAGGTATGGGCATGAAAACTAGAAGACAGTAGTAGCTTTAGTGATGGCTCTTTTAGACCAAGGCATCTGGAGATGCCTGCACTCCTCCGATCCTACTTTTTGATAGCATAAATTAACCAACTTTTCTGCCCTCGGGTGATGCTTTGCTCAATGCAAAGGGATACCCCAGCAGGGCAAAAGGATGGTGTTTTAAACAACCCTTTTTGGGGCTGCTCAATCTACTTTGTGGCCTGTCGGGCTCCTCACCAGGGCCCTGTCCCAGGAGCCGTGTTCCGGTTGCTGCTTCTGCAGGTCCCTGCAATGTGCCTGGTTGGTGCTCCGGGAGAGCCCGGCCTGGCTCCCAAGCTCCAAGCTGGCCCCTCTGGGAACCCTGCGGGGTGGGAAGGGGGAGTGAGGGTTGTCCTGGCCACCCCGGAGAGCAAACCCAGCGGGCGGTGGGGCAGCTCGGGCGGGAGCGGGGCTAATCCCCACACCTCCTGGTTGCAGGGGTTTCCCAGCCGAGCTGGAGCTTCCCATTCCGGCTGCCCTGGGAGATGGGAGCAAGGGAGGCACCGGGTCCCCCTCTGCATCCCTTTCTCCGCGCGGCTGCTTCCCGTTCCCCGGCGCTCCCGCGAAGGGAGAGGCGCTTCCCGGGCTCCCCTTTCCAAGGCGGAGGCTCCGCTCAGGCGCCCGCACCGCGACCACCGACACATCCCGGGGCTGGAGGGGACCCCGGCGGGACGGAGGGACCCCGGGGGGCTGCACCTGAGCCCCGCACTCGGGAACGGCCCCTCCAGCCGCACGAACCCACCTGAGCCCCGCGCGCGGGGCCGCCCCCGCCGCGCTGCGGGGCGGGCCGGGCCGGGCCGTCCCCTCGCGGGGCGGGTCGGGCCGGGCCGGGCCGGGCCGGGGCCGGGGCCGGGGCTCCACGTGACCGCGGGGCCGGCAGAAAAAGCGGGGCCGGCGGCGGCGGCGGCCGCACTGCGCCCGGGCGGCGATCGCGGCGCCCGCTGCCCCGGGGCTTTCGGCGCGCGGCGTCCGGGCGGGCTCTCCAGAATCATGGACTGTGCTGATATGCCTTGCTTGCTGTCAGTGAGTACAGCCCTCTTCTTCCTCGCCGGCTCTTCTCACTGAGTTTTTTTTTTTTTCTTCCTTTTTTTTATTTTTAAATTATTTTATTAGTTTTTTTTTTTTTTTTTTGGTGCCCTCCGGCGGGTCGCGGCGGCGGGACGCGAACCGGCGGCCTCGCCGCTCCGGGCGCCCCTTCCTCCGCCATGGGGGCCGCGATGCCCCGCGGAGCCGCCCGGGCGCGGGGCTGCGGGCGGCGAGTCCCTGCCCCGGGCACGCGCCCGCCGCCGCTCCCGAGCTGCGCCCCGGTGCCTTGGGCCGCTTTATTGCTCTTAAATTTCCTCGGCAGACGGAGGAGGAGGAGGAGGGGGGTTGCTTTTCATCCTGACTTTCCTTGTTGTTTGTTGTTGCGTTTTTTACACCCCAGAGACACCATGATTCCTGGTAACCGAATGCTGATGGTCATCCTACTATGCCAAGTCCTGCTAGGAGGTACTAACCATGCTAGCCTGATCCCCGAGCCCGGCAGGAAGAAAGTCGCAGAGCTCCAGGGACAAGCCGGATCCGGACGCCGCTCTGCCCAAAGCCATGAACTCTTGCGGGGTTTCGAAACGACTCTGCTCCAGATGTTCGGGCTGCGAAGGCGGCCTCAGCCCAGCAAGTCAGCCGTCATTCCTGGTTACATGCTGGATCTCTATCGGCTCCAGTCCGGGGAAGAGGAGGAAAGCCTCCAGGAGATTAGCCTGCAGTACCCGGAGCGCTCGACCAGCCGGGCAAACACCGTGAGGAGCTTCCACCATGAAGGTCAGTGATGGGAGGAGGTGAATTCCCAGGAGCCGGGGGCATTTTGGTGTGTTGGGAGGCTCGCGGTCGCATGAGGAGCAAGATGTGCCTGGCCCTGAATTTATGGGAGGAAAACCGCCTCCTCCGCCCCAAGCCTGCTCCGAGTGGGTGACAGGCATGCTGCGCTCCATTTATTTATTTTATTCTACTTTTTTCAGCATCCCGGGCTTAGCCGGCTGTATTCTTGAGAGGCTTTTGCTCCTGTTGATAAGAGCCGGTTTCTGCCAGTCCCCTTGGCCCCGGCATCGCTCCTGGGGTTCGCGCGGCTTCCCTGGCCCCGGCTCGGATGTGGGAGCCAAGCCGAGGGCGGCCTCTCGCCCCTGGGGTGCCGCGTTTGGACCATCAAAGCGGTCGCTGCTGCTTTGGGTCTTAAAAAAAAAAAAAAAAAAAAAAAAAAAAAGGGGGGGGGGGGAGGATGGAGAAAAAAAAAAAAGTACTTGAATTTAATACTTACAGCTGTGTGTTTATAAGGTTTATTCAATAGGCCCTTGTAATGTGATCCAAATGTTTCCTAGCGGATGTTTCTTTTCCAAAGTAAATCTGAATTATTAATCCGGCCGCATCATTACTGCGCTGGAATTCGCCTCTCCTTCTCCCTCGGCCCCCCGCGGGCGACGAGGCACCTCGGAGCCGCCCGGAGCGGGGCCGGCCGCGCGCGCCGGGAGGGTGGCAGGGAAGGGCCGATCCCGCCGGGAGCCCGCGCGGCCGGCGGCGCCGGGAGGGATGCGCCGGGGCAGGTGTGCGCGGCCGGCGTCCCGAGGCTGACGCGCTCTTTCTCTCCGCACCGTTTCCCCCCTCGCCGTCCGCTCCAGAGCACCTGGAGACGGTGCCGGGCCCCAGCGAGGCGCCGCGGATCCGCTTCGTCTTCAACCTCAGCAGCGTGCCCGACAACGAGGTGATCTCGTCGGCGGAGCTGCGGCTGTTCCGCGAGCAGGTGGAGGAGGCGAGCGCGGCCTGGGAGAGGGGCTTCCACCGCATAAACATTTACGAAGTGATGAAGCCGCTGTCGGAGCGCGCGCAGGCCATTACGCGCCTCTTGGACACGCGGCTGGTGCACCACAACGTGACGCGCTGGGAGACGTTCGACGTGAGCCCGGCCGTGATCCGGTGGACCAAGGACAAGCAGCCGAACCACGGGCTGGTGATCGAGGTGACCCACCTCCACCACGCACAGACTCATCAGGGCAAACACGTCAGGATTAGCCGATCTTTACCTCAAGGGCGCGGGGACTGGGCTCAGCTCCGGCCGCTCCTGGTCACTTTCGGGCACGACGGGCGAGGCCACGCGCTGACGCGCCGAGCGCGCCGGAGCCCCAAGCACCAGCGTTCGCGCAAGAACAAAAAAAACTGCCGCCGCCACGCGCTCTATGTGGATTTCAGCGACGTGGGCTGGAACGACTGGATCGTGGCGCCGCCGGGCTACCAGGCGTTTTACTGCCACGGCGACTGCCCCTTCCCCCTGGCTGACCACCTCAACTCCACCAACCACGCCATCGTGCAGACGCTCGTCAACTCCGTCAACGCCAGCATCCCCAAGGCGTGCTGCGTGCCCACGGAGCTCAGCGCCATCTCCATGCTCTACCTGGATGAGTATGACAAGGTGGTCCTCAAAAACTACCAGGAGATGGTGGTGGAGGGGTGCGGGTGCCGCTGACCCCCTTTCCGCCGCCCTCTCCCCCCTTCCCTCCCTTTCCCACCCCCTTGCCCCCGAACCGCTTGCTATAGCTGGACTCTTCTCTAAACTAAACGTTCACCTTGACCTTATTTATGACTTTATGTGCAAATGTTTTTTTTTTTGACAATAATGATCATATATTTTGACAAAATATATTTATAACTACATATTAAAAGGAAAAAAATAAAATGAGTCATTATTTTAAAGGTAAGCGCTTTTGATGTCTCACCTCTCTGCGGAGCTGCCGAGGCTGCATCCGCAGCCAGGAGCACCTGGGAACGTGTTCCCCCTCCTCCTCCTCCTCTTCCCCTGCCTCTGCTTTCCCTCCCCTCTTTATTTTTCCCCCCTTTTCTCCCCAAAAGCCTTCACAATTGTGAGTGTCTCTGTTTCTTGCCGAGGTTCTGGGACCCTGCGTGCCCGGGTTGCGCCACGCGGGAGACGAGGCTCCCGGGACACTTAATGCAGCTTCTCCCCGCGCCAGGACCGGAGCCGCCCTCGCTCGCCCAGCCCGGGCGCTTGCAAAGCACCCACCAAAAAATGCATTTGAAAAGAAGGCGAAGATTCACCCGAGGGCTTTGCGCTAAACCCGCGGGGTTTATACCCTCCGTCCAGCTTCAGGATTCCCCAGGTTTTAAAACTATTAACATTTTCTCCCCCCTGCTCCCTCTTTCCACCCCCTCCAAGGGGAGGTGGGCTCCTTTGGGAAGCTTCAAAGGTTTGCATGGCTCCTTTGAAGATCAAATCGCCCCATTACAATGCCAAAAAAAAAAAAAAAAAAAAAGATATCTGCAATAGTTAAGTACGTGTTAGCTAATAGCTACCTGCGCCGGGGCCTTCCCAAATTGCTTCCGAGCAGGAGGCTGAGCAGAGCTAAGCAGGTACAGCCGAAGGTGGCCCACGTTCCTTGGCTCCGATGCCATGGCCTGACCCCCTTCCATTTGGGAAATGGGGAGCTGGGCAGCCCCATGGGAAGGGAGGGCAGCCCCAGCAGAGGCCGCGTGTTTTTTTTGCTTTGCTCTGCTCTCCAGTGCTCTGAAAAGGGCAGCTGGGTAAAAAAAAAAAAAAAATCCATGTGGAAAAGTTGCCAGCAGCCTTGGCTCCCTGAGGAGCGCAGGTGGAGAGAGGAGATGGGAACGGCGGGGGGAAGGCCCCGCTTGGAAGCGGCAGCGGCCGCCGAGCCCGGCGGGCCGGGGGGCTCCCGCGGCGCCGGCGCTCGCGCCGCCCCGCGCTCATTCCTGCCTTTGGAAGGGAAATGCGTGGCCCGGGGCAGCAGCGACCTGCTGCCTGCCCTTTGATGGCTGCATATCACACGGAGCAGCCCGGCCCGGGAAGGAATTCCATTTGGAAGCGGCGTGGGCTCGAGGCGAGCGCCTCGCGGGGCCGCCGCCGATAACCCCGGGCCTGCAGGAAAGGGGTGCCTTGAAGCACAAAAAACCCTTCTTTCTTCCTTTATTTTTTTTATTTTTTTTTATTTTTTCCTTCAAAAAAGAAAAGGTTGAATGAATGAGTTAAATAAAGAGGCTTCTCCTAGGTCTCCGTGCCAGCTCCTCGGTGTATCCCGGGTCACTCCGAAGGCCAGGACATGTGCGCTCACCTCTCTTGGATTTAGCTCATCCTCTGTATAACTGTGCAAGGAAAAGCCTCCGGCCGCCTTGCTCCTCTACAGGTCTCTTTGGTTTGGTGTTGAGCCTTGTCTTGCATTTAAATGGTGACATTTGCATCGCTTTTGTTATTTTTGTAGCTCCACGGGGGCAGAGGCGTCTGCTTTTTGCATCGGTGCAAGGAGCAGAGCAGGGCGATGTTCTCCTCATGTCTGTGGGAGCCTTTGCTTTGGTTTCCTCCTGCCCCAGCTCTGGACTGTGTCTGAGGGGCAGTTGGGCCCCGCAGTGGACTCTTCTCTCTAGGAAATATAGGAAAAAAATGCTTTTTGTTTGTTTTTAAATCATAACATTTCAAATCTGTAAACTTTATAGGAGTCTGAACTATGGATGTAAAGCACTTGATAGTGGAAGTGATGCATCTTTCAAAACATTTGTAAGTGCAGGGGGCATTTTTATCTTGGGTATTTAGTGTGAAAAGAGGAAAATAAGATAAAATGGTCAGGGAAAGCACAGCAGAACCAGGTCCGTTTTCAGCTTCCATCTGGGACAGCTGGTGGCTGTGGGCTGAGCTTGGGTGCAAAAAGACCTGTGGCTTCACGGGTGTGATTTTGGCTCTGGCTTTGTGCATTCGTTGCAGCGGTTGTGTTGTTTAATGGTGCCCTCTGCAATCAGTGTGATGAGCTGGGCGGCCTCCGGCTGTAGCCGCGCGGATCCGGGTTCCTCCCGGCTCCTCTGTGCCAGGAACCACCTGGAATGTGCGGCCCGGGAGAGCGGGAGCGCGCGCCCAGCGTGAGGCGTTGAGCTGTGTCTGCAGGTGTGACAAATGTACCTGCTTCAAGTGCAATAACCCCTCCGACTGCGGCGCGTGTTGCTTGCAAATGTCCCTGATTTCGGAGCGAGCGCTGTGTTGGTGGCGGCTGGCACAGGACGTCCCGGATCTCCAGCGCGCTTAAACGCGAGGGTGACGGCTGGAGATAAGGCCCATCAACTTAATCCCTGCCTGGCCGGTTCCGTCTGCGCCGGGGAAGGAAGGGCCATGAGAGGGACCGTGTGGGGCAGCTCCTGGTGCCCGGGGAGCCCCACGATGCCAGTGAGGACCGGGCAGCCCAACTGCAGCTCCCCTTGGTGCCACCTCCTCTCTGCGCCCATCCCTGTGACGTCTGGTGACGCTGCGGCAGCACCAGCCTCCAGCGGTGCCGACCGGTGGCTTGCGGATGTAGGAAGCGAGGAGAAGATGCCCGGTGGGGTTTAGCAACCCTCGGCGGTCGCCTGTGAGGATGCTGTGCAGCGACGTGGCCCTGGAGAGCCGCCATGGCCTGGGGGAAGATGCGCTGAGGACACCCTGCTCGGCCCCTCCTGGCGCTGGGGACATGGGACACGACGTCCAGCCAGCGGAGCTTGGCGAGAGGTGCCACCTCCAGCTCCCAGCAGCTCCACCGGTAGCCCTGTGTTGTCCTGCTGCCACCCCTGACACCTCCATGGATCCTGTCCCCGCGCCTTGCAGGATCCTGGGAATCTTCTGGCAGGACTTCCTATTTTTTCTTGCAGGCAAAAACCCGCTCCCAAGCCGAAGCTCCCGGCGTCGCTTTGGGAAAAGCTGCTGTCCTGGAGGTGCAGTAATTGAGGAGTGCTGCTCAGACAGCCAGGCTTCGCTCGTAGCCGCAGGGTCCGAGGCTTTGCAAATTAGTTTCTAAAAAAGCAGATTGGTTTGGAAGAGAAGCACCGAGGTTTGCGCGCTGCTATTCTGGGAGGAACACAGAGGCCTTGCAGCAGAGCCAGCCACGGCAGCGAGGGCCCTCCTGGTGCTGCCGGCTGCATAGGGCACCTCCGGCCAGCGTCTCTGCTGCTGCAACCTGGCTGGGATGGCTTGGAAAACTGTCGGATCTCGGCATGGAGAGGCGCTTTGTTCTCCCTGCTCTGGGGTCTCGTTTCGGGTCCCCGCTGTGCCGGGCAATAAAACGTAACCCCGGCTGGAAGAGCAGCACCTAGGCAGGTATGAGGAGGGGTTATTGCCTTCCTACAGGTGAGGATCGTGGGCACAGAGAGCTGTAAGGACTCAGATGTGGTCGCATATTGCCTGCTATTCATCCACATAGGTCCCTGTCCCGTGACTTACCCACAAAAGCATCCTTTGCTCTTGGGTCTGTCCTGCTGAAGATCCACCACTTAACCTCAACCCAGTGCTGGATTCCTGTGTCATATAAAGACAGAGGAGGTGACAGTGTCCATGTCATTCTCTGAGCAAGCATGGTAGTGGCAGAAACAATCCAAAGTAGGTATTTCTTTTCCTTTATATTACCCGTGTCCTATCTGGGAAGGATTAAATAGGATTTCTAATAGATGATTTTTTACCTGGCTCCTTAAAGGCTGGAGATGTGGGGTGTTTCAGGGTGTCTGTCTCTGCAAATTCCTCTCCCTTTCAGACCTATCTGTTGGGTTAAGGTGAAAGTGACTGAGGGTTTTGCAGACTCAGAGTCTGAAAAGTGTGTTGAAAACATGCAGCCAGGCTGAGCACAAACCACTACCTGTACAAATAAGGCATAAAAGCTCTGTTGGCAGAAAGGCACCTCAAACCTGTTCCTCATCTGGCGCTGGAGGATCCACCTAGGCAGAAGAAGTTGTGAAGGGAGAAGCTTTCAACCAGAGCCTTAGCAGAGCTGAAGGAGGCACAAAACCCCAGCAAACGCCAGCTCTGGATGAACCACTTGTGCAACAAGATGTTCATTCCACCCAGCGGATGGATGAATGTCCTGGGATTGGGCTTTGCAAGGGGTCTCTCCTTGATTTGACCTCTGCAGAAGTCCCATGCTGTTCTGTGTTGTCAGCACTGAGCATTTTTCATGCACTGCATCGTGCCCATGCCTTGATGCTGTGCTTTGCACAAGAGCGTTGAGGAGGCCGCAGCTCCACTGACCCTGCAGACCCTTCCCCTGCCCTCCCAGGACCCTTGGGTGCTTTGGGGAGCTGCTGCTCTGGCACCAGAGCCTGAGCAGAGAGCAGAAACCCTGGTGCTCACCTAACATCTCAGCATTCCCGGGCAGCCCTGGTCGTGTGCTTGGAGGGAGATGGTCAGGGCTGCCTGCACGCCTGGCCCAGCTCAAGGCCATCACCCATGAGGCTTCACCGCAGAAAGGGGCCACAATGTGCTGGCTCTCTGCTGATGTCGGAGGTGAGGAGAGCTCTACTCACATCCACCCCTATGTTGCTGATCTCTGCTTATGCTACGGGCAGACCTGGACCCACTCAGATGTGATCTCTTGCCTTGGATGCTGCTTATCAGGCAGTCTGTGTTCACCCTCTTGAGCATTTCTTCCAGGTTTCCTTTCACACAGGTGCTGGCACATGTCGTGTTTATAAAGACAGACTTTCCTATTCACTTTCGGTCCGATTCCCCCCTTTCCTGGAGGTCATGGCAGCTGAGAGCCTGCAGATCCAGGGAGTGCACAGTTCCCGGAGGAGAAGCTTGCTCACTGTTTTAGCACGGGATGGATCGGCAAAATGTCGATGCTACTCTCTGTTCCTTGAAGTGTTTGTAGTGATTTTCTCCAGAGGTCTGTCTGGCACCGTGTCCCATCTCCAAGGGTCCTGCAGGGAGAACGTAGGAGCAGAGCAACCACTTCAGGGTGGTTTTCAGAGCATCCCCTCCAGCTACATGCAGATTGGGGCTTCCCAAGCCAGAAGTAATTTGCTGTATATAATAGATGAAGGTGAATTTTCCTTCCATAAATTTCTTGGCTTTCTTTATAAATCTATCTTTTTTTTTTTCCTTCACATCAGCAATGTCCTGTGCCAGTGAGTCCCACAGCTTAATTATAAATTTCCTTTTAACTCTTTCCTTTTACTCGCTTTGAAGCGATCACCCATATCACCTGCCCAGCAGCTCTAGTATTTTTGGAAATGGGAGCAGCTGCTTCCCACCTTCCTTCTCCATGCTGGGGACCAGCTCCCTGCTGCTCCCTGACACCTCTCACCTCCTTCCTCTGCTCTTGCCAGGCCGAAGAGGACTTCAACCATCTTCCCTTTGGTGGAAGTGACTTAATTGGCCTGCTGAAAAGAGCAGTAATCACAGGAACGCGTCCCTAGAGGCTCCCCTTGCCGGCAAGGTCCATGTCGGGCCGGTCACGTGCAGAGGGGACGGGGTGGCCTCTGGCTGCAGCAGGACTTTCTGCACCTGCCTCAGATAATTCCCTTTGTGCTGGTTTTATGGCAGGGACTTAAAGCCCTTCTGGGCTCCTGCATGTTTTAGCCCTGGCCTTTCCTGATTAGATAATCTCACACCTTGTGAACGTGTTTGGGGACATGAGTTACACCTCGTGGTTGGATGGAGACTGCAGACTCCTTGTCACTGGTGTCTGAAGTGACTCAACCTGAGTCCTGTGGGCGAAAAGCAAGTGCCTTCCCCAGCAATCCCCCTGCCCCTCGCCTCTCCCTGGCAACGTGAGATGAGATGTCATGAAGTAATTGCTTGAAACGGGCTACACTGTTTTACATGTTAGATTATATGGAAGGCGGGAGGGATTTTGCATTGCTTTTATTGGCTTTGTCCGCTTTGTCGGCGCTGTAACATACACCTGCTATTTAATGCCAAAATAAGTCAAATCCTCCGTGCCAAGATTAGCCAAGACGTGTTAAATTGATTGTGCTCCTTGCTGGGGAAGGCGTCCGAGCGCTGCACAGCCCGGGCATGTAGGGAGGGCTCACAGGGGCTGCTCCTCTGCGCCAACCCCATGACACTGGGGACATTGCTTGGACCAGCGCCCTAAACTGGAAACCACTCGTCCTCTTCGTGCCTCGCCAGCCCGTTATCTGGGTGGAAGAAGGACTGGGGATCTCGATGAAGAGCCGTTTGTATACTTCTTTTCCCTGTGCTTTGTTCTGTCTCCTTCTAAACCCTCCTTCACTTCTATGTCCCCACCATGTCTTGAGCGCCGTATGCACTCAAAATACGCTGCTTCCCTGCTTAGCACCAGCGTGGTGTGGAAAACTGCAGCGAGCATTTGCTAACGGTGGATGAGGTGGGCAGAGCTGCAACTCGGCCCATTGCCCTGCCCCTTGCAGCTCCTGGGTCCTGTGCTGCAGAGCGAAGGTGCAGGGATTGGTGGGGATCTGCTATGGAGGGGTCTAGACTTGATGGGTTGGTTATAGAGGAGGGTTTCTTGCTGGGTATAAGGCCTTGGAGACACTGTGTCCTCCAGGCTGTGCTTGTCTCAGCGTTGTCAGGCTGAGATGCTCCCTGAAGACCCAAACCCCGAGTGCTCCTTTTGCTCTGCATCCTATGGACCCAAGAGTCAACCTGGACTCCATCCACCTATGGCGGTGAGAGGGTGACTTGGGCATCTCAATCTCAGTGCAGCATGGTGGTCATCATCACCCAAACCCTCAACCAAGGGCATTCACATCACGAACTGGTCTGGAAGAGAGGCTGAGCAAGACGTTTCATGAAACATGCCAGTCTTTCTGCTTCTGAAGTTGGAGGAGCAGAAACAGGTATTTCTTGATACCATGTGGAGAGATTTAAGAGGTGCAGATTAAGTAGTTGCTTTTTGTTTTGTTATTTAAAGCTATTAAAAATAATCACTGCAGTGTTCCTTGAAAGACAGTGGATACAGTTGGACATTTTCCCAGTAAAAGGCAGTCTCCAAGGATCATTAGCAAAGATAATGTTTTTAATTTAATGAACTAATGCTATCAATCAAAGCAGACCAACACATGCCTTAGTGACAGGATGCAAGTTGGGAGCAAAATCTAATGGTAGAAGCAAGAGAGTGTGGTAAGAAGGGTTCTAGGTGGGCTGAGAAACTCATCTCCTGGACATGGCAGAAAGCAAAGACCTGGAATATTTGCTGGTCACAGAACAGCTCAGCTCAAAGGATGGAACTGGGGTCAGACAAAGCAAAGACTTTTCATAGAGCTGTTAAGGGCAGGGATAAAATATTGTGTAGGTTTCTGCTTCCTGCACGCATGGTGAGCTGCTCCAGACCTTCCTGCGCTGCTGGGAGGATCCAGACATCTTTAAGAGGAGCCTTGTCTTGCTTTGCCAGGTAAATCGAAGGTAGGAAGGGAATGTGTATGTTACTCGGGGTAAATTCCATGGAGAGGGCAGGGTTACTTAGGGCCACTTTGAGACATTTGGCAATTTAGAAGAAGAGTTCTGCTTCTGAGTAGCAAAATCCCCATGGGCCATTTCAAGGGGACTAGTGCAGGCAAAATTTGTCCTTGTTTGAATGTGACTCTTGTTTACTGATGCCACAGTGCAACGTGTCCATTGGGACAGCAGAGAGTGTCTTAGCCCAGGGTGGGATCCCTGCAGCTTCCCAGATCTGATCTCAGGTTGACACGTTGTGACCACCTGGACATGCTAGGAGGGGACCTTCATCCCCCCGATGTCACCAGAGCTGCCATCAACTGTGATCAAAAGAAGAGCATGAGCTCCTGCTGCCAAGGCAGGAGAGGGCAGCGACCCTCAAGGAAAAGTGCTTCCAAAGAGCAGGACGGCAAGGGAAATGCCCCTTGGAGAAATGAAGGAATGTGGGACAGGGCTGCTGCTGTCCCCAGCCGAGCACAGAGGCTTGGAGGCGGCCGATGGAGGAAGGAAGAGGGTCCTGCAGCGACTCCCTTGGGTACCAGCTGCCATCAGCACAAGTCCTACTTGCTGGTGGTTGAGTACAACCTGTAATAACCCCATGATCTTGTCCCCTGGGGCCAGCAGGGCCATGTGTCACCCTCACGCTGCCTGTGTGATCCTGGGCTTGCTGGTAAGCGCCTCATGCCTCAGTTTCCCCACTTGCAGCCAGGAATGTGCTAATTGTGCTGACAGTAACTGCACAGCGATGAATAAACCCCCCTCCAGTGCCTGCTATTTAAAAAAAAAAAAAAAAGATTTTTATGGCTTCCCATTAAGCTGATGACTGTTAATGAGGAGAATTAAATTCACCGCCCTGTTGCCATTAGACAAATATGTGCTCCATCTCCAGCAGAAAACCCCACTGTAAATAACTGCGGAGGGGCGGAATAAACACGGTCCTTTCCGGGGCTGGGCGAGGCGCAGGAATGAGCAAACACAGGTGTAGGAGATTTGGGAGCTTTAGAGCAGCTTGGGGCTGCTTGGGATTCAAAGCTGATTTTGGATAGGAGCATCTTCTGGAGAAAAAAAAAAGAAAAGAAAAAAAGGACAAAAAAATACCTGTGTGGCTCTCCTGTCCCTCTATTGCACTGACTCGTGTCCCCTGCTTGCTGCCGATGTTTTGCAGCCCCGTGCAAGGAAATCCTCTTGTGCTGGCTCCTTTCCTCTCCGGCTGGCATCACTCAGGGTGTCACTGGGGTTGAGCCACCTGCTTCTCCCTTTTCCTCTTCCTAAGATGCAGGTTTTCTGTGGCTGAAACGTGTTAATGCTCCCAGAAAAGCCCATGAAATGCAAGCTGACATATTCTTTTGGGGTGCTGATGTGCTTGGTTGGCCCCAGTGGCCTGGAGAGATGATCTGCAGTGCAGAAGCAAAGGCCTGGAAGGGTTTTCCATAAGAAAGTGTCACCTAGGGAGGTAAATGGGACATGTGTGAGAGTCTCTTGCATCCCTGTGCCTCTTTGGTACCAAGCCTATCCAGGCTCAAGGAAGAGATTGCAGGAGAAAGAGTTTTACAACCCGAAAGAGGTCTCTGATGTGGCGGCTGCAGGGATGGGATGATGTTTGCTCAGCATCCGCTCTGACACACTGTGTGTTTGTGCCCTGTTTCTCCACCTCCGAGAGGCCAACAGGATGTTTTGCACGGACCCAAGGCCCTGTGCACACATCCGCTGCTGGTGGCTTCTTATCTTGTTCTGAACAACTCCACTGAGACTCAGCAAAACCAGGAGGAGGGATGGAGTAAGTATTTCCTGGCCTTGCTTATGTGTGATGACATGGGAGTCTTCCCTGAACCCCTGGAAAAGGGGGGCCCCCCCAGAAAAGGGGGGCCAGAAAAGCCAGACAATTCAGTGCAGAAACTACTCACAAAATCATAGAATCATAGAATGCTTAAGGTTGGAAGGGACCTCTAGAGGTCATCCTCCTAAATCCTCCATGCCCTCCTGGAGGAACCACCACTTGGTGGACAAGTTGGCCACGAGAGGTTTGTGGGACATGATTGCACCCTTGCAGCCCTCAAGACTCAGTGGTTGCAGGACCGGATTCCCATCTGCTGGGCACTCGTGGTGAGACCCATCTCCAAGTTACGGAGCTTCAGTCCAGCTTTGGAGTCCACCATCCCTGCAGTGTGCCCAGAAGAGGGAGGTGATGGAGCAGCAGGACTTGGAGGAGGGGTGCACGTGTGTGCAGCAGGGCACGGAGCACAACAGGGAGAGCTCTGAGCACAGTATGAGATGTGATGATTTGGCCAGGTCTGAGCCCCACCCGCTGGGAGAAGGTGCTGGCAACTGAGGACTGGACTGTGATGTAAAAATCAATAGTGAACAGAGGAGAAGAAGCCTTGACTGCATGGATAGACTGCCCTTAACCCATCCAGAGCATGTCTTTGGTCCTCCCTGGGCTGGATGGTCACTCTCAAATGTCTTGGTGCGTTGTGGAGCAGATGCCATCCCACAGAGATGCCAGTGAAGATGCCAATTTGGGTTGGAGCTCTTTAGGGCTGTGGACGTGGCTTTCTCAGTCTGCAGCAGCGGTTTGGGAAAGGCAAGCAGAGCCTCAGGCAGGTCCATGCAGGTGCTTGGCCATGCACGAGCTGGACAACCTTGTCCAACCTTGTCCCTTGCTGCCTCCACATTGCTTACTCACTTGGCAAGGGAGATGCTGCCTTGTGAGCAGCAGTGCAAGAGCACGGAGGAAACAGACAACCTGGGGTCATCAGAACTGCAAAAGCTCCAGAGAGGTCCGTGGTGTCATGTCAAGCCACCGTGGTTTTATGTGAGCACAGCGTGCAGGTAGTGGGCACCTCTCCAAATGCGTCTGCAAGGGGCTCCATTCGCAGCACCTGCATGTGAAAGGACAGGGCATCTTGGAGCTGGAAACACTTTGGAAATCCCTCCAGAACTGGTGGGACCACATAATGTTTGACTCGGGTCACCCAGTGTGGGCGAGCCCGGCTGGGAGGAGATGCGGAGTCACCAAGGTCCCCGGTGGGGCTGCTCTCACCAAGGACACCTGCACGTCTTGGCAAAATGGGCTCTGCGGCCTGGCAGAACCTTCTGCTGAATATTTTGGCTGGATCCGTGAACTTGTGCGGCTTTTGTGGCATGGAAACTGCCTATAATTTATGCTGAATACAGCCCCATATATCATGTTGACAGTTCCAGGACATTATAAGATCGTTTAGTCCTTTCTCACTGAAAACAATTTCAAACCACAGGGCAATTATTTAATGATTAGTAGATGAGCCTTGCATTAGGCCCTCAAATGAGGAAAAAAAGCCCCAAAGCAAAACACGCTGCCCCTCTTCTCCCACCCCAAACTCCAGCATCCTGGAAAACAAGACCAGCCTCACCTGTTATTGCACCTGGTGGCATGAAAAGGAAAAGGCAGCGATGACTCACATGGAAAACGGTGCCTCAGCTCCGTTGGCATCAAACGGCTCCGGTGGTCGGGAGCGACCTGTTTGGGTGAGGGAGATGCTGAGGTTGGATATGGGTCAGGCACCTGCAGGAGGACGATGCATTTAGAGGTCGGATTCTGGAGGAGCAAAAAGCCTGGGTGGGTTGAACAGGTTCTTTTCCTCAGTTTGCCCTGTGCTGGGAGGAATATCCCTGTAGCACGTCCCCTTTGAAGAGGTTAGAAGGAGCCAGTGCAGGAAAACTGTAAAAAAGGAAGACCTGAGAGTTCACTGAAGTGTTTACTCCCAGATTAGTCCTGCTTTTACTCGGTGCCATTAATTGGGGGTAAATGTGCTGATGGAAAAAAGAGGAAAAAACTGTCCTGCTGGGTATTTTCCAGCATCATTTCTGTTAGTGAGAGGACAAGAGGGCTGGGTTGGAGTAAAAGTCTCACTGAGGAGAAAGCAGAACTTGGTGCTTTGATAAATCTCCGGATAAATCTTTCCTAAATCTGCAGATATTGGGGCTTTAAATGCAGATGCCTTTGCAAGCAGGGCCTAGTGGGGTCTTCCAGGCTGTGCTACACACCGTGGAAAGCCCTTGTGCAGCTTCCAAATGACAGTTTATAGCTGCTTGCTGGTTTTTCTCTCCTTTGTTTGGGGTCATTTCCTCTCCTTTGAGTTAAGGTTTGTGTCAGCTGGGGCAGGCGGATGGGCCATCCTCCAAGACGTGTCCCCAGCGAGAGGGATGGGACTCCCCTAGGAGCCCCTTCACCATCCGTCTGGGGCGGAGGATGAGGAGCCTCGGATTTGCCTGGTGTAGATTTGACCTGAGGATGCTGGTGCTGCCCACGTGCCCTGCAAATCTGCCAGAAAGGGAGAAATTTTTGCCATGTGAAAAATAAAAAGTGGCCAATAGGGACAATCTGAAGCTTTTGAAACCAGGCCTTTAAAAGCACAAGCTAGTTCAAAAAAACATGAGTTTTGGGGCAATAATATATGTGGATTTTTTTTTTTATTTAGTGGCTTCCAGCTTCTGCATCTGTAGGATGCTTCTCTGGTTGCATTTCCTCTTTTTTTTTTTTTCCCTCTGAATGACAGAATTTAAATAAAAAATCAAACTGACTTTCTCATCACTAAAAGCTGGAAATTCCAAATCATCACAAGACACCAGGAAATGAGGTTTTATAGAAAGCACCAAGTAACTGAGGCCCTCTCCTGTATTGACCTGTGAGGCCTCCTGAAGGAGCCTAACGTCCCATTATCCCAACCATTTAAGAAGCAACCCCAAGATTTCCTGGCCCGTGGTGTCGCTAATGCTGATCCTGCCATTTGGGACCAAAGAACAGCAAGTTTTAAGGACCTACGTGCCACAAAACCTTGTGCTAGGGCCCTGCCCGGACAGAGACGCGATCATGTTGCGTCCAGAAGGAAGGAGTAGGATGCAAGTGCCAGTAACTGTCTTTCCAGGAAACCCCGCTCGGTCTTGCCACGGGCTGCAATCCCACCGCTCACTGCCTCGCGTTTGCTCAACAAATCAAGGGCTGAGCTATTACACCCCCTTTCCTGCCACCCCCAAAGCACCCAAGGGAGCCCGCTCGAAGAATCGCCCCAGTGATAGAAGCAGTAATTGAAGAAACTGCTGCAAACGTGATCTCCCAGAAGGTTGTGTGGGAAGCGGCTTTGGGAAGGATGCTCCGATAAGTGGGATTTTTGCTTTTGTCCTTTCCTCGAGCAACATCATGAAATCTAAGGGTTTCCTGTTTATTTATGTGGTGAACAGTGCTGCATTACACACGCAAGAAATTTCTGGAAATGTCTTGCACTGGGTCAGGTAAGCTGGTACTTAAGGCTGCTATTTAGACTGTAATATATACTGACTCTGCCGAGCATCCTGTCTTGGGCATATTTTCATGCATCGGATGAGGGATCACAAGCACACACAAAAATCTGGCTGGGAAGATGCTTCAGCTTTTCTGCTAAATGCCAATAATTTAATACCAGTTTGAATAAACTTTTACTGAGAACAAAAGGACTTGCTTCAGTCTGGGGGCCTCTTGCCTCACACTGGTCTCCATGCTGCCCTGCTGGCTACATCAGGCCTGTGTTTCCCAGAAACGGTGCCCGCTGTTGAGTTGTGGGCCATAAAACTAGCAGGAGAGCAGCGTGTCCTCGGCGTCTGCTTCCCCCAGGGAGGTTCATGCACAGCCGTTCTCCAAAACAGGCCCACCACGCAGCCTCCTCTCCCTGCAAAAATGTGCTCAGATGACTTAACTTAATGACTTAGCTGAATTGAACCGTTTCCAGTAGCGCAGTAATGTGTTTGGAGAAGGAAGGGCTTTCAAAAGGCACTGATTTGCCCGTCGATTTCAAACAACTTTCCACTGCCGATGGGGACAGGGGGAAGTCTGAGCGCCTGGCGCGGGGACGGCAGGGTCCCCATGACTTCATTTCCATAGCGCTTGGCAAGGGAAGGACACACCGGGCATCAAAGTCCGGCACTTTGGCTCCGTTGCACATTCCAGACCTATGGGGCAACCAGCAGTGGGAATTTGCAATGAGACAAAAGACGTGTACGCACCAAGCAGGCTGGTCTAGTTGTGTGTCATTGGTCTGTAAAAGGGCAAAATCGCTTAGGATTTGCAAATATGTAACTACAAATGCTGCTTCAGTGATTTCTGTGACCTCCATGGGATGGTGGGCAAGGAGGCTGCTTCCCCTTTGGTTCTATGGGGCTCAAATCACAGCTGGAAGGAGCCACTTGCAATTTTTAAGATCAGTATTTTCTATGGAAAAAAATTGAGCTTTGTCAAAGAAAAAAAAATATTGCTTTGTCCTTCAAAACTCCTCGATATCTGTGATGACTCTGATTCATTCCAACATTAAAATACCTATTTTCTTTTAAAAGTGTGAATACCAATGCAAAAGAATTCCTTCTTGTTCTACATTTTTAGTGTTATTTTAATTTTTCTTTTAGTTTTACCCAAACATCTAAATAGATATCAAAATATCAGAAATGTCTAGAGGACAGAAATTCAAGCTGTTTTTTTCAAGCCTGCCTAATGCTTTGAGGCTTTTTTTCTTTAAAAAAGAAACATACACACAAAAAAACCCTCAGAAAGTGCCAAGACTTGGTAGAAGTCATTGCAGTTTCTCCTTTTGGCATTTTCCTCTGATCAAAGCTTCAGGATTGGATAACACACAGGCAACTGTGAGCATTTATTTCTTTCTTCTTCTCTTTTTTTTTCTCTCCTTTGTCTTGCAATAGGATCTACCGCTTCAGAATTCCTCCGATTAATTATATTAATGAATAATAATTGGTATGTCGATGTACTGGTTGTTTCTGTTTTTAGTATCAGTGTTCTTTTAAGGGTTTTATTCTGTTGTCTAATGGTGATGGGATGTCATCTAATGGCAATTAGGTGCTCTACTGATTTCAGCCATGTAACCCCATTGTGTCCCAGCTCCCTTCTGGGGGCCATGGGGTGTCCTGCTCCCCCACAGGGTCCATCTGTCCATCCTTCCTGTCCCCAGAGCCATCCCCGCCCTATTTAACCCTTGCAAAGACCTTCTTGTCCCCTGGATAGACCAAAATCCTTGGAGCACCCTGGGCACGGCAACCTCAGTGACCAGCACGCTGCACTTGTCACTTTGCAGGCTTGATTTGTTGAAAATTTAAAAAAAAATCATCCCGACGCCGTGTTGCAGCGGTCGTTTTATCTCATGGGGAGGTAGGACGAGGCCTTGGAATTGTGGGGAGATTTATGTGCTTGGAATTCTGCTTGGCTGCTGCTTAATGCATCTGCAGTGCGGCTCTTGTGAAAGCGCCGTATGAGACAACGAGTGCAGTAGCTTCCGAAGCGTGTGATCTCCGGAGGCAAAACGGGGAAGGAAAGCAACACGGGAGGACGATTTGCACACAGTGCTGACAGGAAGCCCCTGTTCCCTATGGCCCAAATAAAACCTCTGGAGTTGGAGCTCATCGGTTTGCAAAGCAGAAAGTGCTGGAGGAGCCGCAAGGGCGCTCCTCATGTGGCACGATCTCTCCGTGGCTCATGGAGGCCTCTCGATGATGGAAATCCAAGGGGATACAGCAGACGGCTCCCACCCTGGCACCCGGGACAGCGTGGGGTGGCCCTGCTGGTGTGGGGAATGGATCTTTTGTGGGGTGCCACCAGGGTGACCGTCACTGCAAGGCTGCAGCCTCTTTGGGTTCATCCAAGCCACCTGATGCATTTTTAACTTTTGGTTCCGAAAATATCTCTTCAAATGCATGGCTTCTGTTTTTTGTCCTAATACATTATCTACAGCATATATTTAATTGGCTTTAACTACAGGCCTCCAGCACTCACCAGATTTAAGAATTGTTGCTTTTCTTCTTTTATTTGCAAGCTTTGGAGCCTTGCGCCCTTCTGGTCATGGTGATGACCATGTACCTTCCTGGGCCATGGAGACCAAGGCTCCCCAAATCCAGTTTGTGCTTGTGTGCAGCAGAGAAACTAGACCTGCTCTTACCTCTTATGGTTTCTGTTTTGGCTTTTCCCTCTTCCCTTTGGGAAGATCTCCTTCTCTCCCATTGCAAGTGTGTTCCCACAGCTGTATCGAGAGGCATCTCAAAGTCTGGCTCCTCTCTGTATCTTCGGACACCAGTGGTGTCTGTGCTGCTTTACACCAACTTTGGATGTCTCTTTAGCCTGTGAAGATCCACCACCTGGTGAAACCCTTGCAGGGAGACTATGCCAAGTGTCTGTCTTGCCAGGGAGTAATGGTCTTTCTGGTCCCAACTGCATTCTCCTCCTTGAAACACCCATAGACACCCCCAGGATTCACCCTCCTTTCCCAAAATTGTTGATAAATGGACCTTTCCAGGCAAATAACTCCAAAGACTCCCCAAAGAAGCCAAGAAAAAAATATATCAAGATCCTTAACAGCTAGCATGGTATGTGCAAAATTTTCTAGAGAGCTTGTCACTTTGGAGAAGTCTAAGGATGAAGAATTTTGGCCTTACATTTTCTCCTATGTTTAAAAATATTTAACTATGGATGTTTCAGCACCTTGGATTGGGCTTTGTCTTTGATCTACTTTGTTCCTAATGAGCTTCGTTGTACAGAAGTCCCTTTTTCCGAGGAAGGGAGTGGGTCTCCTGTTTTGCTGGTTACAGCCCTGCCTCGCACCCTGTTTGCAAGGTGCATCTGGAGGTGTCAGTTTAGGGCTCAGTGAAGATACTACAAGTGCCCAAAACACACACTGGGGTGGCTACAGGGCCTGGAGGAAAAGATGAGCTAAATGTTATGGTTGCACCTAACTAAGGGGGAAACTCCTGTGGCCTGGAAGATGGGAATAACGCTGGGAAAGCAGGGAGATACAAAACAAGGAAACCTTGAAGCTGCTGTCTGTATTTTTCTCTTATGAACTCTGAATTGCAGCGGAGCTGATCGGGATGAAATATCATATCTGTGGCCGATGCCTCTCTCTTAACCCTTTCCTTTGTTTCTCCGTCTCTTTGGGCTCTACCCTCTTGTTTTGCTGTGAGTGGCCGGGGGCTTTGATGTCGCGCGGGCGGCGCGGAGGTGACAGCGGGACACAACGGGGCTGCTTCCATGGTCAAGGCCAAGCGCAAGAGGGGTCACTCCCGAATCCACCATCTCCCTTTACACCATGGGAACCTGGGAATTCACACGGGTATTTCCACACTCCGAAAAGGCACCTGTGGGAACTCCGTGCTTGTATATCTGTTTCCAATTTTATTTACAATCCCTTTTTATTTTTTTAAAGAGTCTGAGCAATTTAGACTTACCTATCCTTTAATATAAAATAATTGAAACCAAAGCTTTTAAATGCTTTATAATGTCTTTTTATCTACTTTTTACAGTCATAAGCAGAGGTTTTGTTCTTCCGAAGCATCTAGATTTCTAAGCCTGAATTATGTTTTACCTTTTTACCAAATGCCTTTACTAGAAACGAACAGCTGGTCTTAATCTGATCAGATGGTACCTGCTGATCTGTACAGTAAGAGCAAAGTGAGGCCAACTGTGTTGGAAAGCATCATGGGCTTTGCGTTAAAAATTCACTCATAGTTTTGGCCTTTTTTTTTTTTTTAAGCAATGATGTAGGGGGACACCTCACACTTACACCCTACGCTTTCCATTAGTGGTAATTTAACACTTTGAAAAATGTACAGTTACTCGCCTAGGTCAGCTGAGTATCAGCATGTAGCTTTTCATTCACATTTTTCATTTAATCCGGTGGCTTTGAATTCCTTGCCTTGTAAGTTCCTATATATGAAGATTAGAAACTGCTCCTGGCTATGAAGAATTACATGCTTTTAGGTGAAATTTAATCCCTTGTAAAAGGTTTTGTTCGCAGTGTTCTTTCCTGTTTGGAGCCATAGCCTTAGTTGTTGAAAATGGATGACACAGGTGAAGACATTTGCAGACAACCAGCAAAAAAAGAAGTCATCATCTGCACTGAGGATCAAATCTTCATCAGGGGCTTCAGCAATCTGGCACCTTTCTGCCTTCACTTCCAGGAAAGAAGTAAAGCAGAATTAAAGTCTGCAAAATCCACTGAGAATAAGTTGGATGCATCCCTGCTGCCTGGGTTTTGGCAGGGTTTGGAGTGGGAATTCTTGGCTTTGGGAGGTTTTGATGTGTGATGCCAGCGCTCTCCATCCCACGGCCCCGCTGGGATTTCCGTGCTCATCCCCCAGGAGCGCTGCCGGGAGGGAGCATCCGGGTTAATTTCATATGGAATGGGCAGATGAAACATGGGTTTCCTCTCATGGTATCTGGCAATTTGTACCTCTCAGGAGATGTAACTCTCCAGCAGGATCTGGTGGATGCCCTTCATGTCCCCACTCCTTGCACAAGTGCAGGTACAGCTTCACCACCGTTTTGCCTGGGACTGCTCAGGTTTGGTGGAAAAAACAAGAGGAGGAGGAATGAGGCATGGACTCCCTTCAAAGGTGCTGCTTGGTGCAACCTTCTTGCATTCAGCTTGGAAAATCTTATGCCTGGCCAAAAAAAAAAAAAAAATCAGAATTGCTTCTGCCAAAATCTGCCATGCTTCTTCATTCCAGACAGCCACAAAAATTAACCTGCCAAGAGTTTTCCTTGATCCTTCCCTCCTACCATCAGCACCTTGTTTCGGGGCCTGAAACGCAGGAGCAGGATCCCGTGTGGGATGTTGATGTTGTCTTCCCTGATCCCCACCAGCTCTGAGTGCTGGTGATGTGCCCTGGGACATGGGCAAGGGCAAACACGGAGAAAACATCTATGGAATGATGGGCTCAGCAAGCCAGAGGTGGGCTGAGATGTGTGATTTCATGAGCATATTCTGTCAGGGATGGTGCATGTCCTCCACCAAAGGACAAGGGGGGGAAAAAAAAAAAAAAAAAAAAACAAGAAATTAGATGACAAATTACATAGGCTAAATCGCAAATCTTTTACAGTCAGCTGGCAGCCGTGGGTCATCCCCTAGCTGGAATTTGCTTGCACACAACTCCAGCAAATGAATACATTTTTTAAAAAAATATTAGTGTTTCCAGGCAATTTCAGAAAGAAAGGAGAAAAAAAAAGGTTAATTCGGGGGCTGAGTTGTTTGTTGCAAGTTGTTCATCCGGCTCCAGTAGAGTTAACTGGTTTATTGAGTCCAAACAAAATTCGGAAATTTTGCTCCTGAAGAAAGCATGCGAGCCTGTCCCAGAAGTGGGCTGCTCTCTTCCTTTTATGAATCAGTCTCCGAGATATGTTCACATTCCTGAGAAACAAGCCTGGAATAACACGGCTGGCTTTTGGGTGCAATATACTGATTATGAGGAAGCAACAGTCTACCGTGTATGAATAGCTTTTATGTTGAAATAGGTCAGCACTATAGTACTCGCTGAGAAATGACTTTTTAATGTGCTTTATGTGCTGTCAGGGCATAATGAATGCAAACCGTAGAATTGGCTTCGTCAGAGCAATATTTTATTTTTTTGCTTTATCGACCAGACGCAATGAATCTCAGATCAATTAGTTTTGCTTTGAAGTTTGCTCTTGATCCAGATCTTCAATAAAAAGGAAGTTTCCAAATCACTGGTCTGTGAACACTGTGATTAATTACCCTTTTATAATCTGAGGAATTCTGGTCGTTGCTGTATTTTGAATACCTCAGACTGCATGGGGAGTTTTATTTTGGCTGGTATATTTGGAAACTGCTAATAAACACCTACTTCCTGTTTTTCTTGCTACTGTGTATAACAAATCGTTAAAAAACTTGCTTTCCTATTTCAGCTGCTTGCATGTTCAACCTGACCTGAACTACATTATTGGTTAATCAACATTATATATCATCTGCCAGCAAATTTTCTCAGCTATTAAAAGCCAGACTTTGTCTCTGGCTGTAACAAAAAGTGAGTAACTTTGCATTGCAATAAAGCTGAAGGAAGAAACCTTATATAAAGTCTCCAGTAGAGACAAATAGTGACTGATGGAGTTTTGGATTTAAAAATGAGTTTTATGTAAAGCTTCCTAAAATAACAGTGTGTTTTGCTGCCAATGTCTGCATCGCTGGTTAATCGGAGTGCGGGTACAGTCACGGGTCTCGAGCGCTTCCTTCGCCCTGGGAAAGGCGTCCGAGCTGTCCCGAGCAGAACGAACATCTGTTAGCAGCGAGCGGGCAAAGATTTTAAGGTTAATATTGTATGGAGGATATTTGTTCAGACAGGATGAATGCCTTTGTGAAATCTAATATTAGGCTATTTCTAGGTATGTCCGGTTGGCATCGGGTTCTGCATTCTGTGTGTGAACAAACGTTAATTAACAGTAAAAAAAATAAAAATAAAAATTGCACTTTGTCTCTGCAGTAATACAGCGTGACGGTGGAAATAGATTAGTTATAGCTGATGAAAGGTCCTTACTTTTTTTTTTCCCGCCTTGCGAAAGTTTTATCGGTGTTTTGTGTTGTTTGGGGCGGTTGTTTGCCTGGTGCGAACCAGGGCCGGCGCCCGAGCCGGTGACTCACGGGCTGTTTTCAGCACTTTGGGTGCATGGGCCGGTAAAAGCCCCTGATTTTGGTGGGTTTAGTAGTGGCAATAAACACTTTCCAAAATTCCCCTGCAATTCTGGGCTCAGGTTTGAAGTGGCGTCCCTTGGTTTGTGACTCCGGCATTGCTTTTAAGGTTTTATATGTTAAATATGCAAATGTTTGTTATGCCAGTGCTGGATGCCTTGTGTTTATGGAGGGGTCTGGAAGAGCAGCAGCTCAAACAGTCTTGGCAGGAGGAGGAATGGAGGGGCAAAATATGGTTTCTCAGTCTCTATTTGAATGTCTTGGTGTCACCACGGCTCCGCAGCAACCCTCCAGTACCATTGCAGCCAAGCACAACCTGAGGATACAGTCAGCATGGTAGAAACGCAGGTGCTACTTTCCTGGGGTGGATTTGAGTCCTCGATACCCATGATCACACCAAGCTCGGGTTGTCCTCTCCCATGGTCCATCCTGGGGTGAACAATGAAGGTGCCAGTGGTTGATGCTTGGGTGACCGTGGCCATCAGGAGCTGCTGCTCACGGCATGTTCTGGCCAGCTCTGTTTGGCAACAGAGTCTTTCTCTGGTCCCTATTCCTGGTCCAGGGTATCCTTACTTGGCCGATTCTAGACAGAGGTGTCTTCAAAATAAAATCAGTCATATTTGTGGCTTCCTTAACATGTTAGAACTTTGCTCATCGCTAACTAGAGCTTTGCCTGGTGTTGATGGGGAAGACCAAGGCCACAACAGCCTTGTGTGCCCAGGCAAAAAAGCCCTGCCCTGCTGTCCACGCTTGGCCATGGCTTGCATGCCAATATTCACACAGGTATCCAGCAGCTCCAGCCTCATTTTTCCCAAGCTTTCCCAAGCTCATCCATCCTCATTGGACTCCTGGTTCTTGCGGCTGCTCTGCACCTGCTGCTGCTGGTGTGTGCGGCGGCACCGTGACGTCCCTTCCGGACACTTCCCCTCTTCACAATAGTCATTGTCACAGCCGCGGTCCCGGCCGCCTTCCAGGCCGTGAACGGTAACGTGTAGCAGAGGGAAAGGGGAGGAGGTGGAATTTTCTGCGAGCGGCAGCGGCTGGGAAATCCACCTGTAGCCTTGGCAGGCACGGTGCGATCCTTTGGATCAAACGTCTCGGCGTTGCTTGAGTCATCCTGCAATTTGCTCCATCCACACATTGGCAGGATGTGGGAGGGAAAACCAACAGGGTCCGTCAGCACGCACCGTGGGCAAGGGCAGCTCTACGGGGACCGCAGAAACCGCATAGTCAAACAGGTCTCCAGCTCCTCTGGAAGGGAATCCGGAACAGACGGAGTCTCCGGACGATCTCTCCAAGGGAAACTCACTGGAAGAGCTGCGTGTCTGGCCATGGGGCTCTTGGCATGGACCTTGCTTACCAGGAGATGAATCTTTGTTCTCCAACATCTGCTTTTTTCCATGGCGCCGGTGCCAAGGTGAAGCGCAAGATGGAAATGCTGCGTCCCTCCCTTTCCTTGGGTCCAGCAGTATCCGATGGCACTGGCGTCACTAAGAGTGCCTGTCAGAAGCACTTAACCTTGCCAAGACCTCTCTGGCTGCACCCACGGCGCTTTATTCCTGAGCCACAGCATATGCAATGGATTGAGTCGCTCTGCAGCTGTGTTGCCATCTTTTCCAAGGAACCTCCAGAGACACAGCACACCTTCACGGAACTGCTTTTTTTCCAACGTCCCTCCTGCTCCACATATTTGTTATATTTAGAGCTTATTTTTGGATAGGTTTCCCCAGTGTTGGGCCCGTCTAATGCGCTCTAGCTGGAAGCGGCTCAGCGTGTTGTGCCCGGCCCTCCAACGACAGGTCCTACCCAGGTGGATGGAAAGCAGCCAGTCCCATGAGCCGGCCTTTGGCAGGCAGGAGGAGCAAGGTGTGGGGAGTTCACACAAATTCCCCTTCTCGGATAGTCCCAGGATTGTGCAAAACTGTACTTCAAACAGGGGACCTGGGCATGAAACCTTTAAGATCTACTCCAGTTGGGTGGAGCAGAGCCATGTTGGAAGGACTTTGCTGAGCCAAGCTGGAGAGGTCCAGCAAGCAGCTTGCAGTGGGGCTAAAGGGCTTGATCAGGCATCCTGCATCAACCACGACTATTTGCACTGCAGCCCCACAACTGTCGTGGGTGCTGTCGCCTCTGGAGGACCATGTCTGTTGTTTGGAAGTTCAAACCAGGCACCAGCATGTGGCACAGAGAGCTTTGCAGGAGCTCCCACCACGCCTCTTCCAGGTCCTTCTCCAGAAGGACATCATTAAGACCCAGCTGGAGGAGCAGAGCACCTTGTGTTGGTACTCTAAACTTTATTATGGTCTACAAAAATACTAAAAACAAAATAAAAACCAGGAAAAAAAAAGAAAGAAAAAAAAAAGAGAGAAGAGGTAATCTGGAGAATGTTTGATGGCTGGCCCATTTGTGTTTGGAAATGACACAATGTGTGTGTTTTATGATAGCCGTAACCACTTTGGGTGAAGATAAGAGATTTAACATAATGTTATTTTCCTTCGCCGTCACTTAAAAAAAAAAAGAAGCCAACATACCACCACTGAAAAACATAAACACAGTGGCCTTTTATATCTCTTTCCTAAAACCTGGACTGCTCCAAATATGTTTTACTGAATGGCTGGTGTTTTGTTTCCTTTTTTTTTTTTCTTTAAGTAGCAGCGATGTTGGTCAATTTTAAAACAGTTCCTTACAGCTTTCCAGATAAATAAATTAGAAGTTAGAGTTGGTTTAGTAGCCACTTCCTGCCATGAAGGCCAAACAGGATTCATTCCCTGTTTTCACTGTCACGCAAGGGCCAGTCGGTAAGCACACAGGTTATGACTAGGAGAGTGTTTCAGCCTCCTCGCTATTTAATTAGTCATATAATTAACACTTACTAAAAGGAGGTAATTTTTTCCGAGCTCTTGTAAAGCCCTAACCACTTCTTTGAGTTATTGCCATGTTCAAAAAGGTTTCTGCAGAAAATGCTGGTGTTTTTCAGCCTCGAATAGTTTTTTTTCTCCTTTGGATCTGCAGGAATTACGCAGGGTAAAGCAGACTTGCAGCCCCCAAAACCAGATTATTCTCTTGGCAGACTGTGGCCAAAGCAAGGCAGCTGGGCAGCACCGTAGGGGGAGAATACAAATTTATGGGTAGGAAAAATTCGGGCAGATCTAAGCTGAGATGCGATGCCCGCACCCCACTGACCCTCACCGGGTGGTGAAACTGTCTGCAGGCTGCAGTGGGAGCCAGACCCTGGCAGGAAATCCCTCTGTTCCCCTGGGTATTATTTTTTTAATCATCTGGATCATTTCCCTGGAGGGAAAAGGGTCAGTTGGGAGCAGTCAGAAAGGGGCTAACCCACCTCCCTGGCTTTGCCAGTGGAGAAAAAAACACTGCTGAGCCATAGCCGTGCTCCAAACCTCCCCGAGAATTCCCAAAGGCCGAGGAACGGGGTGTGCACGAGTGGCCGGGAGCGCACAGGAGCCCACGGGATGGCCGGGCGCGCGGCTGGCACTGATCAAAGACTCGCAGCGCTCGCCCAGCGTGACAGCCCTGTTTACGCTGGCCGATGGGGACCAGGCTCTGGTGGTGCTCGCTAGCCCAGTTGCCTCCCGTGAGCGGGAATGCAGGCGGGATCGCGCCCCGAGCCGGCTTCCCGTCCATCCTGCTGCACCCGCGTCCTTCACGGCGTTTTAGATGGCAGGACCCAGCACAAGCCCCAGCACCCCAAACCCAGCACCTCTTAGCCTAGGGTAGAGAAGACTGAGAGGGGATCTGATCAACATGTACAAGTACCTGAGGGGGGAATGTACGGAGGATGGGGCCAAACTCTTCTTGGTGGTGGCCAGTGATGGGACAAGGGGTAATGGGTACAAGCTGAAACCCAGGAGGTTCCATCTCCATGTGAGGAAGAGCTTCTTTGCTGTGAGGGTGCCAGAGCCCTGGCACAGGCTGCCCAGAGAGGCTGTGGAGGCTCCTTCTCTGGAGATCTTCCAACCCGCCTGGTTGCCGCCCTGTGCCCCTGCTCTGGGTGTCCCTGCTGGAGCAGGGGCTGGACTGGATGATCTCTAGAGGTCCCTGCCAACCTCAGCCATTCAGTGATTCTGTGAAAAGCTTCCACTTGCATGCAGTAAACTGGGGTTTCCTTTTTCCCCTGCGCTGTGTAAGTCGCCAAGGGGCTGTGCTTGCTGTGACCCTGGGGTACTTGCTAACTGCTGAGGACTTGATGTGTCTTTGTGGAGCTGCCAGGCCCACCACGGTGTCACATCAGTGTGCAGAATACAAAGTCAAGTGACATTATCCTGCAGACCTGCCTTCTGTTGGGATGAGAAGTACCCTGCAATGTGTTCTCTGGGCAAGTATTCTGGGGAGGTGCAGAGCATGGGCAGGATCTGCCTATAGAGAAGTCTGGAGCTCTTGGAGGGATATGCAACATTTCAATCACAGAAGGGTCTAGAAAGGTGTGGAGTCTGCATGGACTTCAAGGAGGTGCAGGAGAAAGGAAAAGAGGGTCTTGGGGGCTTTAATCTGGGGCTGCTGTGTTTCCTATCTATCTGTTGCCCTACTGTTAGTGGTAGACCCAACAGCTTGAGGATGTCCACTGGGCCTTTTGTGGACAGACAGGAGTATCTCTGTCCACCTGTGTTGCTTTTTGGCTCTTGGAGGAACTAGTCGCAGGAATCAAACTCTGCCAAGAGATAGTGGATGATTTCCTAGGATCCGTGCTTCCTTGGTCTGGACTGGCTGCTGGGGTGAGTAGATCTGGTGTGGGAGTGCTTGCCAGAGGACATGCTTGTTGCCCCCACACAAGGCAGATTTGCCCCAAGGCTGAGCTATTCAGCAGTTCCCGCACTCTGCTCTCAATGGGGCATGATGCTCCCAGAAGGAAGAGACCTCCTGATCACACTGCCATTGGGGCACTAAGTGTTTTGGCCTTTGAGAAGACTGGAGCTCACATAGTTGATTTCTTGTCTCCATTTACTCCTGGCTTTGCCTCTCCTTTGCCTCCTCTGTACTCACTTTGGTGTCTCTGCTGGAATGAGAGATAAGAGCTTGGCACTAAATGGCCAAACCTCTTGTCCCTGGATTTTTCCAAAAGAACTCTACAGACACCAGGACCAGGAACTATGTCTGGAGCTCCCTCCATACGTTCCTTCATGTAGTGCTAATGTTGGTACCAGGAAGAGCAAATTGAGAGAAAGGGAATTTTTGCGTTGTAAGCCCTATTTTGGTCCTGGCTTCCTTGAATAACCCTTTTGTGCCTGGTTCTAGCTGGTAAAAGGAAGGCAATAATAGTAACAACTTTTTAGCCTTCCATCTTAAGGAAGCAAGACTGAATTTCTTCACTGAAGGCCAGAAAGAAAGGAAGGAATAAATTGCAGTTCTCCCAAAGTCCTGCTTAACACTTCACCCAGAATCTCTAACCTGGTTGAGGTGACACTTTGACTTGCTGTTGGATAACCATTAGGCAACTTCTTGCAACCAAAAGAAGGAAAGGGTTATTAACATTGGGATGAAATAGATAATATTAGTGGGTCAAAATGAAATAACATTAATGGGCTAAATTTTCTCCAGTCCACTTTTTTTTTTTTTTAAGTGGACAAAACTACGGGCTGCAGTTGACATTGGCTGAGTCCTGAGTTCTGCTGAAGAGGGGCTTGAAATGACCATTGAAGCAAACAGCTCTGTCTGGCTGGGTGCAGCTCCCCACTTGCTAACAGGGATTAACTGCAGGTTTTCAGGAGGGGCTATGGTTTTTTGGGAGTGCTGAGTGTCCTCACACACTGCTAGTGGGGAGCCTGCCATGACTAGTCCCTCTGGAGAACTGTCGCCCTTATTTTTGCAGAGCGTCATCCGTCATATTTCCTTGCGCGCTGTGGAATGCACTAAATAATCAAAGGAGCAGCTGACAAAATAAATGAGCAAAGTGTGTTTTTTATAGAGACACTGCACAAAGAGCACGATGGTCCATTAGGGAGGTGCTGTTTCTGCCCTTCATGAATGTGGACGTTCACAGGGCAGTTGACAGAATAGGTCGCTCCTGTCCTTCGTGCAAACATGCTCCATCTGTACTTGCCTTCATTTTGTGTTATCTGTCTGCTTTCCCAATTAGCCAGAGTCTCGCTGCCTCTCCTAGCAGGCACGAACAGCTAGGATAAGCCCCGATGCAAAATAAACGACCTAAGAATTCCCCCTAGACCATGGCTCATTAGTGACGGACCAAACACCATGAAAAGCCTGAGAAGGGCTGATAGGACCCTGGCAAGATGGTGAGCTAAATGATCTACCAGCTCTTGCTCTTTCGCAGAGCACGAGGCTGTGGTTTGGGTCTCCCAACGAAGGCGCTCCGGTGAACGTCCTGCACATCCGAACAATCCCGCAGCTTTGCAGCTCCGAGGGCGGTCAGGCTTGCTCCGAGTCTACACGCCCTTCCCAGTAATTCCAAAATCCTCTTGAACATATGACTCGGGCAGTTGTCAAAAATGTTGGATGGAGGCTTTGTGGTCGGCTTGATCTGTCCCATCTGGTCGTCTGTTCTCTTTGTTCATTGGACTCCAGTCCCACCGCTCGCTGCAGAAATAATTTGAGTAACGCTTCCCCTGTTCTTTCGTCTTGGTTTTCTCCCTGCTACAATGTGTAATCATCTTCTTCTTGTCTTCAGGGACAAAAATGGTATGGCTTGACCCTGGCTGTCTGGAGAGAGATGCATTGCGGAGCGCATAGCATGTGCATCACTGCAAACCATTCCGGGATCAGTGTGGGGACTTGCAGCAGAGGTGCTGGAAGAGAGGAGTAAGAAACAGCACATTCTGATCTGGAATCTTCACTTCTGATGAGCTGAGGTGTAGCAGGAGGTATTTATTTGTTTTCAAGCTGGCATAGGCTGTGAGTTCACCGCAGGAGAGCTTGTCTCTTTGCTCGCCATTTGAGCAACACCTTGCTGCAGTCCTGGCTGGAGAAGCAGCATGGAGTCCCTGGGGGTCATTTCCATTGCAAATCCTCTCTTTTTATCAGACCTTCTCTCTTCCGGACCTGGCTCGGGCTGAACCCTAGTGAACTTCCCCTGCGTCCCCTCTCTTCCCCCTTCCCTGCCGGGCAAGTTTGCAGCCCGTGAACTTCCCGTGCCCGAGCCGAGCGTCTCCGCGAGGTGTGATTCAAGAGGTGGCGGGAATGGCTGAAGCCGGGAGGAAGGAGATCGCTGACCCACCCCTGGCTTTCCCTCAACCTTTTTAATCAAGGGAGGAATGTTTCTGGACACGAGTGCTCCCTGCTAAACAGCACTGTGCGCCACTTGGCTTTCTGCTGCAAGCATTTCCTTCTAAGCCATCTGTGCAGGTCACGCCGGGCAAAGCACGCTGCGTGCCCTTGCGGCTCAGCTTGTTTTGTCACGGCCGTGCTGGCACGGCTGGGCAGTGTTCCTCCCATCCCGGAGGATGCTGCGCACACCAGGAAAGGCCCATGGGATGACTCGGTATCAGTGTTTTTTCCTCGCTGCCCTCCTGCTATCCTACCCTGGTGCAGGGAGTTGCTCTTTCTGGCATGGTCATCTTGCCCTTCCAAGTCAAGGGTGTCTCAGAATGGTTCTCCACACTCTTGCTACCCAGAGCTTTCTTTCTGGTCTGCATTTAGAGATTCATAGTCAACTGGTGGCTGCTCCTCTCTGCCTGTTGTTGTCTACGAGGCCAGCAAGGAGTGAACAAGGGGTGGACCAGTAAGTCCAGACCCCTCAAACAGGGATGTGTCCCACCATAGGGGCAATGAGGTCCATCCCTCCTAACCTTTATGGCCATTCCTAAAACCTTTTTTGGCTTTCTCTCCTAACAATTCTTGCAATGGCCGTATAACGCAGCGGAGGTAACAGAGCAAGGAGGTAACATGGAACAATCCAGATGTTCAACAAGTTACTGCTTGGAACAAAATCCCATTGAAAGAAAGAGCAGGAGATTCTTTTACAGATACTTGAATATGCAACAGGGCCCTCAAGCATTCATGTATCAGTGCAATAACCCCCTTTCCCAGGGATGCTGTGGAGAATCCCCAGCCTTCAGAGACGGGTATGTGGCAGCACACGTTGAATGCAAAACAGATGCCATGCAGAAAGGTCCTTTACAAGATAACAGTCATCTTTTCAGATTTCCTGTGTTTAGTAACTAAACATACTTGTCTTATTAGCATTAACTTAACAAAGGAGAGCCTGGACTGCTCACATTTTATATTTGACCCTTTTCCATCCCCAATGCATCACACGTGCATGTGTGCACGCAGACATATATGTCTACACAGCCACAAGCACTGATGGCAGCAGTTCATCCCCAGGGCTGAGCTGTCATCCTGTGACTGGTCCTGCTAGGAGGCACCAGCTGCATCCCGGTGCGGAGCCCCCGGTAGCTCCGTGCTTTCCTCCCAGAGGACAGGGATGCTCCAGGGAGCCAGTATCCTGCAGGACAGGGGCAGGTCCCTCTAGGAGCCCCCCATGTCTTGTGGCCTGGCTGCTAGCACCCGCATCCCTCCCAAAGCCAACGGTGCCGCTCGAGTCAATGGGGCTCCACGCCGGAGTCAGGGAAACAGGATTTAACCTTTGCTACAGCTTGTCCTAGCCAAGAGCTATTGTTAACAAACTTGGATCCCGTCCATTTGGCCTGGGTGGTTATAGGAGCGGAGAGTAAATAATCTGACATTTGAAATAAGTTAATATTTACAAACGCTGGGCCTGCTCCTGCTCCCACTGCCGCTGGGGAAAAGGTTTTGCCGTGGACTTCACCGTGCAGGCAGCAAAGCCCAGGACTGCAAAGCTGAGTGCTGCAGCTAGAAATCCTATAAGCAGATTTTACACCCTGCCTTGCAAATACAATGGCAGGTACTGTTATAGCCTGGCCTAAAAAGAAAAAAAAGAAAAAAGAAAAAAGAAAAAAACATTGAAAATATCCCTTTTACACCTCTGTGCAGGTTTGTGGAATGTGATTTCTTTATTTGCATTAGCATTTTCCCTAATAATTTAATCCAACACCTCCACAGTTGTATTTTAAAACGTCAGAAAAAGCTGAAAAAAAAAGACCCCCATATTTTTCCAAAGCCACTTTTTCCTAAGAGGATTTTTTCTTCCCCCTACATACAGTCATCTTTACAGTGCTTCCCCTCCTGCAAGGACACAGGCACGTGCTTGACTGTAAGTACCCAATAATCCTATTCACTCAGTGAGGCTCTTTGACTGCTTCCAGTTCAGTATGGATGTAGGCTTGGCAGGCCTGGGGCCTGGGTCTGCAATAAATAACTTCATTGATGGATCGGGCCAATGCCTAAGGATAACTCCTAGCTATCACGGAAGTCAGAGCTGGAAAAGACCAGTAGGTTCCTCCAGCCTGTCTCCTTGCCAATGCAGTGCTCTCAATTATTTCTCATCAGAAAGAAGATCCAGTTCCCTGGATAGTTCATTTAGCTTGGACACATCTGCTAAGGTCTGCATATTTCATTCCAAAAAGGAGTTATTTATTCAGTTATATTTTCAAGTATTTGGGGAACTTTTTGCCAGAATGTCCTTTATTTCTTTTTATTTTTACTGTGCTTCAAAGCTGTCTAAACAAGCAATTTTGCATGCACGTATAATGTAGAGCCCTGCATATTTATTTTAAGTAAAAAGGTGAAGGTAATGAATGTCTCATTAGCACTGCTTTAATCACTTAATTTTGGAAGGAAGCTGCCAAGCTTTGAGTTGGAGAATTGTGAGCAGGGTATTCAGGGGATTTTGTTTCTCCTGGAGGTTTGTTGGCAGTTGCTGGTTGCAAGAATTGGTAGCTGAGCTGGTAATGGAATTATAATCCCCAAAGCGACTCCTGGAATTGCCAGGCAAGCACATGCACAGGCAGAAGGCACATGCAGCAAGCACATGCACAGTGTCCATGTGCAGATGCAGTGAAGCCCAGTTCCCCCCAGTAGACCACCCTATTGCTCCAGTGAGCTCTACCCTGGCCATGGGGGCAATGGGTCCCCTCATGCCTTGATGTCACATGGAGTGCAGGTCTACCTGGCCTGCAGCTGAGCTCTTCTGGAGCAAGGTGATGAGGTGAGGGGCTGTAAGCAATATTTCTGGAGGAGAGACAGTAATTCAGATGCAGGGGAAAGACCAGGGTGGAGCTGAGTTTAATGGCTGGTTTTACACACACGTGAAGGAGGTCATCTCAAGGGAAGCATAGGACAGGAGTTTGCGGTCTCCAAAAATGGTGCCTCTGGGCTGAGCTTTGTAATTAGCAGTCCCGTTCATGAGCTCTTTCTATTGATTTACAAATAGTGTTTTTCTTTGATATTAAACTTTTAGGACAGCGTTCCAGCTACCACTAAATTAATATTCCTGCTCTGCCTCTTGGGTGGTGTAAGCAGGGGTTAATGGATGGACTATAACCTTTAAATTAGATACAGGTGTGAAAGCAGATTTGATAAGTGCCACCCATGAGGTGGAAGGCAGAGATGAAAAGCAAAAAACTAATGTGTTGAGTATGTTGCCTTTAATCAAATAAGCAGAGCAGAAGTAGTGAAATACTTGAGTAGTTAAAAAACTAAAACTAAGTCTTTCTTGGCTCATTTGTAGAACTGAATATAAGGTTCCCTGCCCACTGGGAAAGAAGCTCAGCTCCAACAAGACCACTGCAACTCAGGTCCATCTGCAGATCACTTTCCACCACTGAGCAGCAGATATATAATGCAAATCCTCTGATGAGGCTTACGGAGCTGATGGTATCTCATGGAGAGGGTGTGAGGGAGTGTTCCACCTCGGTGGGCTCCTGCAAGGTGTTATATGGAGAAAAATGGGGGGTTCTGAAATGTAGAGGTGGAGAAAATGAGGTGAGCAAGCTTTTTAATTTAGGCTGTTTAATAAATGGTTTTCTCTCCCTAAGGAATAATGACTTTGTGTTGCACATAGGGAGAAGCATACCGAGTTTGGAGTGGTGCGCTGTGACCTTCTGGCCTGCTCTGAAATGGAAATCCAGAGATGGCAGATAGACCTGAGACACTTTCCTGTTAACTGATACCCCCTCTGCTCTCAGGACAAGATACTGGGCAATATCAGATGCCTAGACTAACACCAACCCCCAGAGACATTTGGTCACTTTGAGCATCAAAAACTTATCTGATCGTTAGGAGATCTCATGATCCAGGTAAATAAGAGATAAGATGGTCCAGCTCTTGTAACTCCATGGCTGGGCAGACAGCTCATGACTCTGTCAGGAGCTGACAATGCTGAGAGGATCATATCTGAAAGTGGTGCTGGTCCTACAAGACAAAGTCCTAGTGGTGGCTTATCAGCAGAAGACAGCCAAGGACCGGAGGCAGTTTCTGACTGCGGCTTGTACCTTGATCAACTAAGAACCTCCACACATGTGGGAATTGCTCTCAATTGCCCTCAAGACATCATAGGGGCTGATAGGGCCTAAGTCTTACATCCAAAATCTTGAAGGCACCCAGCTGCCTTCAGCTCACTCAGTGGAGGTGGGTTGGGAGATTATAACCAGGGTTTTTGGTAAGGACAAGATGAAGCGGAGAATTCATGAGTACATCTGGGAAAAGTAAACTCAGAGCTTATTTTATTGCACTGGCAAGTCTCACACACTATTGATTATTCTTTGAGTGAGATGACAAACATAATGTTATTTATGGGACACAAAATCTGTATTTATTAGCTGTTTAATCCTGGCAAAAAAAAAGAGAAGCTGTAATAGTCCATAAGTCCCCAGCAAAGCAGTTAGCACATGGAACCAGCTTTATTCTTTCCTTCTTTCCCTGTTCTCCTGGTTACTTGTAAAGCTGTTTATCAATTTGAGGAGGGTGGTGAAAGGACAACGCACACACTGGGCCAAAAGAGAGGACATTACACACACTGTGACCAAAGAAATGGCCAAGAGAAAGGAAGGAAAGAATTAGCTTGCAGAACTTAATCTACCTCCGAGTTACACATTGAAAGTTTCTTAAAACCAAAAGCAGTGACTGGACCCAAAGCCAAGAAATGCTTTCCTTTTGCATCTGTAGGTTTCTCCACGATCATGACCTGCAGGGAGTTGCTCCTGGCCTTGGAGCAGCACCAAAGACCTTTGGCACTGACCTTGATTCCTCTGCAGTAAGTTTTGGGCAAAGCTAAAGTTTTGGTGGCTTTCCCAGCTCCAAGAAGTCTGGGGAAGGGGATGCTGAGGGCTACTCATGCCCCATAGCTTTCCCATTTGCCCCCAGGCTCCTCATTACACATGTGGGAAGGCCATTGCAAGAAGATGGTGATGTTCACTGGAAGTGTTGATACCTCCCCTGCCAGATCCCCCCTGAAAATTCCTCCAAAGTATTATTTTTCAAGGCTGCACAAAGACTGAAGAAGCAGTAATAAGAGGAACAACCTCTCCTCATGCCCCAGGAGCAGGGTTGTATCTCTGATGGTCTACAGATAGGAAGGAGGCAAGAGAGGTAGGGAGAAATGCTTTTTTCCCCTCCCCATATAGCTGGAAAAAAAAAAAAAAACAGCTGAGCTTTGTGTGCACAAGCCTGTCCTTGCAATCTATATGTGTGACTATCTGCGTTGTCGTCTAAATGTGCAAACATCATAACTCTTTTAAATTTAAGCAAAATAATTCTAAGCCTTATCTAAGATGACTGCATTTGAGAGCAGTGAAAACGTTAATGTTAACAACATACTTTTTTGTTCTCTAAATTCCTATCCTTAATTTAATATAATACACTGCTGTTTTAAAGGGATATTAATATTCTTTTCAAAGTGTTTGGGACTTTTACATAATTTAAAAAATATTTGCAGCTGTTTTGAATGTATCTGCAAGTACTGATAGACAAAAGGCATGGATATCCATAAGAACGTTGTCATAATACATTCCATATTAACGTAAGCAAAAAAGAATGTTTGCTTAGGAATACCAAAAAAGGTGATTGGAAGACCCACTTCTATGGCCTTAACATCTTCCTGCTAAACAAGTTATGTTCCTTATTTTTTTTCTGCATTCTTATTTAATTGGTTACTTGCATCTGCCTTTTATAATTAGCAGCTTTTTCACATTTGGATCATCCATAGAGCTCAGCTTGAGCCATTTGTTTTAGATTTCCAGAAATGATTTATTTGTACTGTAATGGGATGGAATCATACAGTGTTTCCCATTTGTTTTCAAACTTAGTTCAGAGCATGGTTTAAGCTCTCACAGTATATTTGAGAGTGCTGATTCCACTCTCATGTCCAAGGCCCACAAATCTTTTCTTTCGCGCTGTTTGCACCTTTCTCTCGCTGCATAAAAATCAAGGTCCCAAGGTCAATTTTACATTAGGGAAAAAAAGGGAGAGATTATCACAGAGGCTGAAAAATTTTGCTCCTGGCTAAAGCACTAAAGGATGGTGTGTGTGTGTGTAATGCTGTGAAGAGCAAGCCAAAATGTTCCTCTTGAGCAACTTTTCTTTTTTTTTTTGTTTCCACTGCATTATAGCAAAAGTCCCAACTGGAAATGGGATCTTACTTAGTCTGGGTGCTGTAGATATATGTAGCAGGTGAATCTCTTTGGAAGGAAATTATCTGTGATCAGAGAGTCTGGATGGACAGAGAAAATGCAAGTGGGACCATTTGTATCTTCTCATGTGGTTGGGGAGCAGAAGCTAGATGCTGTCTCCATAGGACTTCCATGAACATAGTGCTCCAGACCATTTTCAAAGCTTATTTCAAAGAAAGGCATGGTCAATCAAATTGCTTCATTCCCCCAATTTTTGAGCCATTGAGATGCTGCATGAATATAAAAAAATCTTTTTCTTACCACAAGCATTGTAAAAGTCTAGAAAGCTAGGGTAGATTAGATCTCATGGAGTTGTCTTAAAAACCCTCTTCCCACAGCAAAATTGGTGGTAACCAGACTTCTGCTCCTTTTCAGGACTTCTTTTCTTCTGACTTTTAAGTCTTAAAAAAATCTGGAAAAAAAAAAAAAGAAGCAATAATTCTTTTGTGGCATCCTGAAAGCTGATTGTGATTGTGTTTGAAGGCACTTCTGGGTCTATGGTGCTTTATGGCATTTTTGATCAGTTGTTGCACTGATCTGAGCTTGTAATGAATGAACTATCCCTCTTGCCGTGATAATAGAACACGAGAGTATAAAAACTTTGAAGTGCAAGAGGCAGCTGAAAAGAAAACAATAAACTATGTATATGAGACTAGCTTGTTGCTTGGTGATTAAGAGATGAGGACCTCGTAGGTCAGCTCCCTATAGGTACAAACAGATGTTTGCACTGTTTCACAGCTGCTAAATATGATATAAATCCAAAGAATTTCTCATGTTTTTACAAAGTAAAAAAAATACCCAGACAGCAAATTTTTGGTCATTCAGATACTCTTACCAAATGACATCTGGTTTCTGTACTGCTTATTTAAGCAATCCTTAAAAAAATGTTTGCCAAGGGGAATAACTCAAACCTTTTAGTTCTTCACCATATATAACTGTACAGTTTAGATTACAATGTAGCATGCAGAGTTTATTATAAGCAATGTAGTTCTTCATTTCTTAGCTAGCAAGTATTACTTTAAAGAAAATAGGATAAATATTATGTAATTAGTTCAGGGAAATTCATGTATAGTTACATTTCAGAGTACCCTAGTTTCAGATCCAAACGATGACAAAGAAAATGAATTGTTTCCATATGTTAGGAGATAGCCTGACAGTTATGAGCAGAGAGTTAAGGCTTAAAAATGCAATGGGGCTCCCATTAAACGGAAAGGAACAAAAGCACTAAGTGGAGAATTGCTAGCTCCCATAGTGAAGTGAAGGTGCTCCCAAATCAATGTAGCTGCCTTCATGAGCAAGACAGGAGAAATGTGTGGTTTCCTCAGCTGAAGATCAGTAAAGTTTGCTTTTTGTATAGTGTTTTGTTTTCCTGGTGCCTAATTAGACATGGATTTTGACTGAAGCTGTTGCTCTTCCCTGTCTGTCAGGGTATTCGTGGAGTCCTGGCTTCTCGGAGTCTATGGTGATGCCATTCCTTCAAGGCATGTGCTAATGAGTCTGTCATTCCTACCTGGACACCTATTATCACAAAACATATGGGAACTTAATATCCTCAAGACCTCTGTCCATCTGCCAAAACTGGTTGAAATTGACTAATGGGCTCAAAAGTTGTTTTCTTTGGGACTGAGAGGGGACCGATAGGCCGACTCTTAGGGAATGTAATTGCACACATCTCATGTCTGTTGGAAGACAGTTAAAAATCTCAATATAAAGCTTATCATCTAAATTATATATGCATATATTTTACAAGATTTATTGCCTTCAATATCTAGGCATTTCATGCTTTTGAAGTAATGCCTACTTTGATCCAACAAATACTTGCACTTTTAAGTTGCTCAGCCTACGGAGGATCTGGTAAGACTTCTTTTTCCGAGTAAAGATAAGTCACAGAGAAGTGAAGAATCATAATCAGCATGATACACGTGTTTTCTCTATTATCTCTTCTGCTTCTAATTGATTTAAAGGATTAAGGATATAAAGGGAGCAATGTCCATCATGGACATCTGAAGGCTGGTCATCAACTTACATAATGATCTCACTTTGTGACTCAATGACTTCTATCCTTTTTCAACTGGTAGATGCTCAACATTTTCCAGTGATTTTGAATCTAATGACAGTAAGTTGGTTTTTCTTCATTTCTTTTCACTACCCTGCTTGTCTGCAAATGGAAATTCACACATTCATAGTGATTTTAAAATTTATCTCTGTCTGTGATCTTCCTTGAGGTGCCTGGTAATCAGCAGCTTCCTCCTGTCTTTTTGTCAAGTAATTCCAGTGTAATAATTATCATAAATCATCCATTTTGTATATATGTCAATGACTGGTTGGACTTACTTTCACCTGAAATCATACATCCCAGAATTGTGAGTTGCACTGGACTAGTTGTCCAATAGACGACAGGAAAACACGCGAGTCCCTGAAGCTGGAAGCTGGCTTACACATAGGAGAAGGGAGCAAGGAGAGAGCTTATTCTGCTTCATAAGCTCCTGTAAAAGAATATATTATATTACAAACCTTCCTCGGAGGCTATTTGTTTTGTTCCACAGTACAGTAACAGGTAGCACAGTGGGATCCTATTGCTGGATAGAAATGCCAAACACTGCTAAGGTACAAATATTGCTGCTGTTTTAGTAAATGGCAGTTACCATTATCATGGTAGCAATTGTAAACAACGGAAATCGTGGGAACGTGATTTAATTATGAGTAGTTCTCATGTGTGGTGGCTTTTACCCTTCCTTTTTCTAACGCTGTTGCAGTTTGCTTTCATTTTATTGCCCGTCTTATCAAACAGTGCGTTGCCCGAGCTGATACATTTGCAGGATATTTTCCTGTCAAATAAACAAAAAACACCCCAATGGTTCATTTCTATTATTCTTCTCCGCTCTTGCTCTAGCCAAAATACAGATCTGCTGCTCCTGCCCAGTCCCACAACTTCCTGTTTAGTAGGAAACTTGATTAATGCATTGGCTCCGGCGGTCTCGGCAGCCTTGCTTTTATTAGGAAGAAAATTGTTTGCTCTGCTTGCACAGGGCTTTTCTGGGCAGGATTAGATGCAGTCAGGTGCTTCGGGCACAGCTCCCAGCTCACGCTAGTGGAGAGCTCCCTACTAGACGGGAAATTCCTGGAGAAGATCTGGCATTCCAGCATTTCCATAGGAGTTACCAAGCGGTGACCAGCAGCACCGCTTGTAATTTGACATGGTCTCTTGTGGGGGGAACAGGCTCATTCTGGTTTCTAAGAGTTTATAAGGAAGTAACAATAAGTGAACATTGAGGATTTTTTGTTTGTTTGTTTGTTTTTGTTTTGTTATATTGTTTTTTCAATGGATTTAAACAATCTGACTCCTTCTTGCAGGTGCAGGGAAGAGAATCGCCTGAACGTGTCCTGGCCTCCAATGACCCTGTGGTCCTCCAACCAAGGCCCTCTGGGCTTTACCACTCACTTTTCGTTCTCAGTTTTCCTCTTTGCCTGGTGTGTGGCGATGTGCTCGGGCCTGGGGCTGGGGGTACTGACTTTGGTGCAGGGGAGGAAACCAAGAGCTTTCGAGTTCTTGAGAGCCTGTTCCCCCAGGCTTTGAGTTGGAGACCCTGCTTGATGGAGCCATTTTTTTTCTAGATGAGTTTGGCCTTGAAAACACATGACCTTAAAATCACATTGTCTTTTTATAAGGAAAAGTGTTTTTTTCAAGAGTTTCTTCAGGATTTCATTTGATTTTTTTTTAAACGTGCTTATATGCTTCTATAATAGTAGATCAAATACAAATATCATAAAACATTTAAATATTATTCTTTCCATAAGATATATGGCATATCCATGATGGGACAGTATGCTACCATACATACATTTGGGTGGTGTCTGTAGCTCCTGGATACACAGAGATGAGCATCTTAGACAACTGGGTTGTGCATTTCTGTGTATACTACAGGAAACTTGGAAGATTTAAGAATAAAATCAGACAGAGCAGTTATTTTAGCCGATTTTAAAAATGTAAATACACTTTTTATTTTCTCGAAATATTTCAAAGGATAAAGTTCTTTGAATAAGTCAGCTCTAAATAACTACTGTATACTGTGGTTAGTGAGGACTACCCTTACTGGGAGTTCTCCAGCACTTGGGGTTCTCTGGATAAAATATCTTGCAGATCTTTCCAAAACCAAGTGATGACAGGCATTAACTACAGACTCTGCTTTTTTTATTTCAGTTGTCATCACAGCAATCTAGAAAGGTGGAGAGGGGAACATCTGAGGCTCTTTCTCTAGATCTAAACTAGCATGAACATCACCAGCACTTGTCAAGATGCATGCTCACACCAAAACCCCATAGTCAAGCTACTGTATGGTATAAACATTTATGGAGTAGAATATATCTGTTGGTTGCAGACCGAGTTTGACGTTTTTGCTTAATTCACCATAGCCATGTGAGGGGAGCACATGCTGCAGACAAATTCCACTGTTGTTGTTATTGCTTTGCATTGACGCAGAGGCAACACTTCTAATTAAAGACTATCTCCACATTTGTCTTGGCAGCCAAAACAAACCTCTTGGAGTTGCATGCTGGAGAGCTTTTATCTCCACTTGTGGTGATGGGCTGGCTTTCCAAAAAGCACAACTGCAAAAGCATGGGAGGACCCAAAGACTTACACACTTTAGTGGGATGGTGTTCAGTTACCAGCTCTCACAGCATCCGTTTGGATTATGTCGTGCAGTGTCTTGTGCCCTTTGCTCTTCATTAATACTGAGAGGCAAAAAGTGCCAAATTAGGAAAAGATGAGATCTGGAGTGTGTAAACCATGAAGAAAAGGAAGATATTTCTAGAGATGCAGCAGATGTGCTGCATGAAAGGAGCTTCATATATTGATCTTGGGGGTTCCATGTCCCAAAATGAGAGGACATCAGTGTGAAGGTAGAAAGATCACTTTATTTATTTCAGGACATCTCACCATATTCTGCCCTCGAAAGCAATGCAGAATAGGCATCCATGTCCAACAGAGTCATTGCCACAGCACAGACATCCTCAATGGCACATAGTCTTCACCAAAGGTGGCTTCCATACGATGATGTGCAGAGAGGCACTGCACCAGTAAGGCCTTATGTGGAGCATCCCAGAAGTGTTTGTAAATGTAGCACGGAAAGTGTAAAGACCTTATCCTCCACATTGCCTTGATTTTGCTAGTCCATTGAGTTAGACACCATAGGAAACACAGGACTTTCCCTGGATGGAAAGATCCTGTGTAGCAGCAAAAGAAAATGTAGCTTAGAATGATGTAAAATAGAAAGCAAAGTGCTTTAGTTCCCAGGTCTCCTGACTCTTTTAAAGGAAATAAAATGTCTGAATGGCATGGGACAGCTCAATATGTACCCCTCACATTGTTTATTTGGGGACTTCGTTATTTCTCTGTCACCAGAACCGATTGCAGTGACACCTCCGGAGTTGGGCAAATCTCGTCCCTCACAGAATTCCTTTCTGCTGAGACATGCCAGCAAACCACTCAGTGCTCCAGATGTTGCTGCTCTCTGAGAAACACAAGCTTAATAAACCAGGCTCACCCTTCCTCCTGGGGTGAACCCAAAGACACCCAGATACGGGAAATCACTGCTCGGTGCTATGAACAGGGTGCTCAGCTTATGAGTGGTGCCAGCACTTTGTCTCCAATGCACAGTGCAAAATCTGAGCTGGCAACAGCCAGCAACTTTAACATACATCGAAATCTATCCACAGAAGAGCATGCTTAAACCAAGAGAAAGAGCCTGGAGGTATATTTAGACAAAGCGAAAAAGAGCAAGAACAGGAACTTTCTGCACAGCTTTATTGGTTACATTTTTTCCCAGTCTGTATTTTACTTCAGTTTGTTTTATGGGTTTATGTGTTTATCACGAGCACATGCATCTCAAAAATGAATGCATGGACATGATTCTGAAGGAATCACTGTTTCACATGTGCAGGACCATTTTGGCTCTGAATCTTGTGGTCCTGAGTGTTGTGCAACTATTAAGCCACTCTCCGGAGGCATCTTGGGTCTGCACCTCAGAGGATGGATCTGGGAGAGCCAGAAGTACTCGCCTGAACCCACATCTGAGACAATAAATCCTACTTTAATTTTACATCAAAGCTGCTAACTCTGCTGTTCTCCGGGGTGCAGAGGGACTCTAACCAGAGGCTTTTAGAAACTTTGAGGTGAAATTTACCCAGGGCATAAAGCCCAGGATGGAGCTGCTTTTGCCTAGAAGCACTGGAGCTGCTACATGCTGTTAGGTCACCATCAGGGGTTTGGGTAGAAATGCAGTTTGGATGATCCCTGAACTTTATGTTGCTCCTTGTACAGTTTTGCACGCTCAGAGCATCGTTGCTTTTGCAGAACTGAGCAGCTTTGCTCTTTGTCTCCTTTTCCATTTTGTTTTTCTGGCCTCCTCCACTGCCCTTCACTAAGCAGGCCACTTTTTTTCTTATGTGAACCCAGCAGTTAGGCAAGCTCGGTGACCCCCCCTTTGCTGGGGTATGGTGACTCAGCACTGATTCAGTAACTTATTGAAAATCACGCTGGAAAAGCGTGCCTAAGCCAAGGAGGGAACCCAGGAATCTCAAGTCCCACTCTTGCTCTTCTGCACATGACCATCCCTCCTATGTGTCAAGCTCTCTCCCAGCTTGGGTCTGCTCTGTGCAGTCCCCCTTCACGTCCTAGTAGAGCTCAGGGTACCCAAATGCCACTCTAGCTGGGCTGGCAAGTGCTCTTGGCACAGCTCACCATAGGAAAATGTTCTGACGTTAGAATAAATGGGCTCCTCATCACTGGGATGGTGACCAAGATCTTAGAGGAGCATAGGGGATGTCGGTCCAGATCCAGGCATTGTGTCCCTGAATGTGATACCCTGCAGACACAGCGTGACAATGTTTCTCCGTAACGAGTCTCATCAGCTACCATGGCTTGGGTTTTGGTAAACTGCTGCTCAGGGGCAGGCGCTGGAATCTGGCCCGAAATAACCTTCCTCCCTCTAATTTCTTCTTCCCTGAAGCTGCAGGAACCTTTCTGCACCCCCATTCTGCGTGGTCAAACCCAGGCCCTGGGAGATGGGAGCTGCAAGCGGATCGAGCTCAGCACCAGCCCATAAATCTCCTCACTGGATCCAGGCAGTGAAATGTGAACAAAGGAAACCACCAAGCAGTGGGAGGAAAAAAAATCACCCTGGCACCCTCCTTGCTCAAAAAGAAGTGAGAAAACATGGCTTTGTGTTGCTGTTGTTGTAGTTGTTGTTTTATGGTTTCTACAGATGCTTCCAATAAAAGAATTGTGAAACTATTCCCATTGGTGGCCTGTCCTCTGCCCGCAATAGTGACGGAGAAGAGTGTTGGCTTTCCATCAGCAGAACAACTTGAGTATGGACTCTACTGCCGCACATTTAACAAAGGCTGCCAAAGAAACAGGTGAATTTTCTTTTTCTTTCCTTTTTTCTTTTTTCCTTTTTTTTTTTTTTTTTTTGAGAGAGAGAGAACAAGATTGGCAGGCGAACATGGAGATTAACTACAACTCAAATGCTTGTATTTCAAAGCATCTTTTAATATGACTTTCCTTCCTGCTCTGCGGTTTGTTTGCCCTTGTTTTTAAGTGCTCCAAGGCTAGAACCTTGGTCTCCAGCTGTAGTGACGACCTTGTAGGTGCGTTTGAGCAAAATGGGTGAGACCATGCAATCTGTAATGAAAGGAGGTCCTGAGCCTAAAGATAAATGTATTTCCAGAGTGAACATCGCATTTTCATTTAAGACAACACTTCTCAAGTGAGCTGTGTTAGCAGTTAGTAATAGGCTTGAACCAGTCTTGGAACTGTAACAGCATTCCCGGACATGGTTCTCAGACAACTTGGTCTGGCATTTGCTGATTCCCAAAGGCATTTGACCATGAGAAGACCATCCCCATGCAATCCCCAGCTTCTCTGCAAAAGATGGCATTTTTTCCAGAATTTTCTGCTCTGAATACATGTATTTTACGAGCTTGGTTCTGGCTCCAAGCTGGAATGCTGCAGGCAGTGCCAGGGTTGAGGCTAGACCTCCACTAGCAATGATGGAAGCAGACGTATGCTACTTTGGGTTGGCCTCCAGCAATGGGCACGCATGTGGTCTCTTCTCATGGCTCAGCTGACACGTGGAACCTTGCTCAGCTATTTGAAGGTCCTAAAGTCCTAAAATGATTGAGACCAAAAAGAAAAAATAAAGGAGAATGCAGCAATCGCAGCAGGATCTCAAATACTGTAGTACTGGAATGGACAGGCATGACGAGGCCGTATTTAGCAACTGGCTGTTCTTTACATCACAGGACAAAAATATGAAAAATATGAAATACGTAGCAGGCCTGGATCAAAAGGAAAATGTAATAAGAGGAGGACAAAGAATGCCACATGCTCCAACCGCATCTGAACTTGGCAGCAGCAGCCCAGGGAAGACTATGCAAATCCTAGGAGCATGTTAAAGGCATTTTCACCCCACAAAGACTGACACGCATGAGAAGTATCTTTTCAACAATGTCAGTCAAGACCCCGGGGAAATAATTTGCTAAAATCCTGCTGAGGAGCCCAGTATGAATGCCAGGAGTGGCGCTCACGCACTGCAATAGGAGCTGAGTTGGAAGAGGTTTATGGGGGGCAGAGATGCACAGAGCAAGAGGGCATGAGCAGGGGGTCTGTGCTAGGGGTAGGAAAGGCCACGTGAGCAAACCCACATGTCCATGCTGAGCTTAATGCTAGCACAGGCAGAGATTTCATCAAGTGGAGCAGGGAAAACAGGGCAGCAAGGAGGAAAATGCAAGAGCACAAAGCACAGGCAATAATATGTGAAGAAAGACCAAAGAGAGAGTCCCAACGGAGAATGCTCTGGATATTACTGGAGTCACATGCAGAGGAAATTATCATCCCCAGCTCTGTGGGGAGAGAGCCCGGAGCTGTGATGGGAAGCAGCCCTGTGCAGGGTGCCCTTCCTGCAACTGGGTCCTTCGGCTGAGGCAGCGAGATCACAGCCCGGGGTGGCTCCTTGACCTGGCCTTCATGTGCTGCAGACATGCCAAGGCTTACCAATAGTTGGCTAAACTGGTATTTGTCCCTTAAAAATATATGTTCTCTAAGTTATTGAAATAAGAGGTATATGCTGTTTCATTTTAATGTGCTAGAGGATAATGTGAATATGATAATTTATTCATATTTCATTTGGCCCTTGCAAATTATTGCAGGAATTACTACAGCAAGTTGCTAGAAAGAGACACTGTAGGGCACAAAGAGATGGATTGCCACCTTTTTATCCTATGTGTAGGTCCCTGTGCACCTTCTGTGTGTTGGAAAATGTTGGCTTAGCAAGAGTTTCCAGAGCATCTATGAACACTAGGGCCAATCGGTCAGGGAGGATGGGAAGGGTCTGGGAGAAAAATACCAAGGGTCTGGCTTTATTCTTCCTCCTTTTCCTTGCCTTTGAGCTCTGCAAAACCATAAGTTCAGATGTGATGTGCCGTATCCTGCTGCGTGGTCCAGGGAGGATTTAGCCGGAGGGGACGCTACTGTATGGTCCTTCCCCAAGGAAGGACTCGGCTCCGACAGCCGGCACGCGACCAGGCTTAGGGGACCTCCTCTTGCCCTCAAAGACTTATTTCTGCTTGTCCCTCTTAAAGTACATATATTATAGTCCTGGAGGATTCAGCAGCAATAAAGTTTTCTTCTGAGATTCCTAAATCATGAGGCACTCAGGCTCTGCAGACCAGGATGCCCATGGACAATGTTTGCACTGTGTCTTGACACCACTTTCTGCTTTAGAATAACAGAAAAACATGCAGCCCAGGACCTGCTAGGCTTCAAGAACTTTAAATCACCTGTTTTTAAATTTTTTTTCCAGCAGGGCAGGTGCAGCTGAGATTATCCGCAAACTTTTTTATTACTTAACAACATGTGCTTCAATGCAGTTAGAGATGCCGTTCTTCATTCTTACACTCCTGAGTATTTTTGTGTAAACATTTTTCATTTGTGGCAAGCCAGTTTGTTTGTTGTGTTTTGTCGTGTCAGAGCAGGCTGTGATTAGACAGTGAGATGAGACTACTAAATATTTTCAGATGTTTGCTGTTTCGTCGGCGAAGAGCTGGATTGGAACCAAAGCTCTGAGGTGAAAGGGTGATGTGTAATATATTGAGACATCTGAAATAAAATAATGTAATGTTTTTAATATTTAAGAAGAAAAAAGCAGCAGTAAAACATAGTGGAAGGAGGAAAACATGAATACCTATATATTTTAATTTTAAATGCATGCAGATGTTGAATTTTAATCAGAGCATGTCAGAATCTGACTGTAACAAAGGCAAAAATGTGAGATCTGTTTTCTTGAATTGCTTCCATATTTTGTGCTCCAGATTTTTATTACATATAGCACTGCATCATCATATATTTATGTAAAGTGCCAGCATCCATTGACTTAGTGCACGCCTGATGGTTAGCATATAAAACACTTTGCAGTGAAAAGTATATTCTTTCCCTCAGCGTGTACTGTATATATTATACTATACACGCCTGTGCCTTCTTGCCCTGTGGCAGGTTCATGTTCACTGCTCAGTAGGTCGGGTGTTTCCTTTGGACTCTTCCACCCCTTTGCTCTGCTCAGAGGACTTTGCAGATAATATCTCAAGCCGTGTGCCCCAGCAAGGCCTGGGTGCAGGGGACGCGGTGGGTGACAAGATGGGTGATGCTTTAACAAGGGTGATAAATGCTGTTCTCACATTGCAGAAATGCAGGGTGACAAGGGGGATTTAGGAGGTTGGCAAGAGCAGGACTCCTTGTACTGGTGTGGTGGAAACGTGCAGCAAATTCGTCCTTGTCCCCAAAGAAACTCCCATTGGAATGAGGGGTCCCCAATCCAGGCAAGTCTACAGGTGCCTGGTCATCAATCCGGTGGCTTTGCCGCAGAGCAGTGAAGGGAGTCGGAAGAAGAAGATGTGGAGGAGATGGCCTGAGTGTCACCTGCCCCCAGCCATGGACATCCCTGCTCACAGGCACTGAGGGTCCTTGGAGCCCCTCTCAGCACCAAGGATGGTCTGTTCTCCATTGAGAGAAAAGCCAGTGGCATCGTAGGAAATAATCACATTTATAAGAACCAAAGGCAGGTTCCCCACCAGGAATAACAGCCAGCATTGGCAGGCAGATCGTTTCAGATGCGTCCATGCACAAAGCCCAGAGTTGTGCCAGCAAGTTTCTGGCAACCCCTGCTCTTCAGGGAACAGTCAGTGGACGGCAGTCCATGGGAGAGGTGGGCACCAGCCCAGGCTCTTGTCCAAAGCCAATCTTCTGTTCAGGATGTCCCACGGGTCTCTGGGGGGGTCTGAGTTGAGGCTTCTTCCTTTTTTGGTTTCTTTTCTGGATTGCTTTTCTTCAATGAATAGATTTTTTTAAGCCCTTCTCATGCCTTCAGCTCTGGGAGGGAAGCATGTGACAGCTCTTTGCTGGTGTTTTTCCTAAAACAGTGATGTTCACAGAGTGTCTATCCACAGCTCTGCCGCTCTCACTTGTCCCCGCTGCCAATCGTGGTGCCCAGGGAGTTCCGGCTCCCGGACACAACACCCAGCCGGGCTGGGAAAGAGAAGGATGGGACTTATCAACCTTTATTAGGAATTGTTGCTATTAGGGATCCAGACAAGCAGAAGGGCCAGACTCGTAAAAGACCCTGGGCACCTAAGTCCTAATCCCAGGGGAGATGGTGGGAGGTTGCTGACCTGTGTCAGTTGAACACCCAAGTGCTCTGGACTCTCTGGCCGTGGGGATGGACATGTGGTGAGGACAGGTACAGGCCTTGCTTGCTCAGAAATGGCTGTCAAAGGCTTGTCTCTGTATTTTTTTCTATCCTGTCTGAAGTTTTCTAAGACTTACAGAACTGCAAATAATCTGTTTGGCTCTGACCCCGTGATCCCTGCTTATACAAAACTCTCATTGACACCAATCATTTTCCTGCCATTTGTTTCTTGTGCCAGCAGTTTTATCTGGGTAAGAACTTTACAACCAGGACATGTGTGTTTTTCGGGGTTTTCTCAGGTAAAGACCTTATTTTTGCATTTTTTTCCCCTCAGTAGGTGCTGACTTGTCAGAATCAGAGCCTGTGCAGAATTTCAGCTTAGTTAAAACAATATCTCAAAGGCTGCAAAGTCCTACACTTTGCCAAGAATGAAAATTGAATGTTCCACTCTCCCCACTTGACTATATTTAGTGAGGGACCCTGATGAAGTCTCTCTTTGTGCGATTTCATGTCCACAGGGCAACTGCGAGAGAGGACTTCCTAATTCTGTCAGGATGCTGGCAGGCTTTCTGCAGGGACATGGTGTCCTTTGGGCCTCCCTGCACTGCCACATGCACAGTACCAGATTGTGCCCTGTTCCCCTGTGCGCTAATAGGGAGACCCGGTAACATCGTCCTTTTTTTTTCTTCTTTTCTAAATAATTCTCTTTCTCTTTCTCTTTTTTTTTTCTGCTCCATGAAAGAAACTTGTGTGTATTGCAACAGGTTCATTCCTGGTTGCTTGCCCTGCAGATACTTGATAATAATGCTGCTTGGTGATGTTGGGTTTTATTTTACCGCAGTCGACCCGGGGAGTATTTTAAAGGGTCATTCCGGGTGAAATTCCCCCTCCCTTTGTGTGGCCACCAAGTAAAGAAGCAATTGTGGGGCAGACGCAATGGGGAAGATGGGGGAATTCTTCCGTGCACTCCTCAACCCTGGGACAAATCCATCAGTGACCATGGAGTGAAATAATATTGGCTCCTTATTGTCATTACTATTGAATTTGGGGCCTGTGATGAGTTCCAAGAGGGCAGGAGGTCCCAGGTGTTGGAGTTTGCTTAGGTACCCAAAAATACGGATCTGTTGTAAAGGGCTCATGTTGGCACAGAAGGGCAGAGATTCCCATTATTCCCCTTCTCGGTCAATAAAATAACTTTTTGCCCAAAGATTGAGGTCTGAATCCCTGTCCTGTCTTTCTGCTTCACCAGCAAAGAGACTCTTCAGTAGTTTTTCTTGCAGCTGAATCTTTGTCCCATAATATCAAAGCGGGTTTGCTTAAACGTGGGCTACCTTACCATGGCTTCATCTTATCAATGGCTGCATGTAAATGGATTTTTTGGGGAGCTAGTCAAGCTTCATCCCAAGCTTTGGCTTGAGTCACAACCCTGGTCAGATGCCCAGAGTAGATGATAGCAAGAGTGTCCTCTTAGAGCACACTGATGCTCTTCCCTCCTTTCTCAACCTGTCACCATGGTCGTCCCTAGAAATCTGGGGATTTGCACTCTTCCTACAACATCAATGTTGCAGTTTTTGCAAACCTATATGCCAAAAAGTATAGATAGCAATTAAAAAACCAAAAATCTTCTAGGCCATGCCAAAGCAGGTTATTGCACTTGCTTTTGAGCAGAAGCACGGAGCTGAGCAGCCTGCTGTTCGTCAGCCTTCTGGATATTCATCTCAGTCCCCAGCTGGTAGTAAACGTATTGTTGGATATCCCTCTAAACTTGGGTAAGTTATTGCTTTCTTCGCGTGCTTGTATACCTGCATGCATTTTTCTTCCTGCTCCAGCCTCTCACAAAGCTCCCTTTGGAAACGTGCTGCGTCGCTAGAGTTTTGCAAAATTCCAGGCCACGTCTCCACTTGCCGCACAAAAATTCCTTACCAGAGTGTCCCGAGACCTTGCCGTGCGCTCCCCCTGTTCTCACTCCCACGACACCCGGCGCGCAGCCCATGAGCTCGAGCCCGGCCTTGCGCTGCCTCCGGGACTGGCTGTTAATCACCGGCAGCAATCGCCTTCCCAGTTCATAAATCCAAGGAGCACGCCGGTTCCCACCTATTCTGTCACCCGGACATCAGCGAGCTGCTTGCTTTAATTCGTGCCCTCTTAAACATCACGCTGCGGGAGGCGAGGATCTGCTCTCCTGCCACCGGCATGCGTCCACGGTCCCCGTGCGCGCTATGGGTCACTCCGTCCTTGAAACCACACACTGAATATTTGGACTCCTGGTACCTTAAGTAAAGGTATTTCATTTATTTTTGCCTATTTACACCCCAGCTGCGAGGAGAGTTGCTGAATTTGGGTTTTGAATTCCGTTAGAAAATGCATCCAAATTCATAAGTATCTAGGGTAAAGCCACGCTCACTTAGCTGCTGTAAATAGCTGTAGCTGCTGAGCAGCGGTATGAAATTAAATCACACCAAACAATAGTTATTTAAGTGGTATTTCTGGCTTTTTATGGGGAAGGGAGGGGAGCTGAGCGACTGTTCCGCAGCGTGGATGGCCGGGGTGGCTGGTTGTCCCTCATGAGCACCAGAGTTGCAGAAGCCGAACTGTTCTCCCCAAAGAGTGCAAGGCACCAGCTAGAAATGCTCGGGGCAAAACCGGAGCTTGAGAGATGTTAATGGAGCTAGAAAGGGACAGAAGCAGTGAAAAGCTGTGGATATTCTTTGGAGGAGCAATTCAACAGCAGATTATAACAGCAGAGGATTTTCAAAGTCAGGACAGAGAGACTCTTTGCCTTGCTATTTTGCACACTTCTTTTTGACATGCTAATCACTGAAATCTTAAATTTCCCACCCACCACTTTCCAGGTGGATTTTAGCACCTGCAGCTTTTCCATCAGCAGAACGGTCACCCAGTCCGGGTGTGCAATGCTGATGTGCAAGCATGCACCTCTGTGGCCAGTCACATTCTCCTCCCAGCCCCAGTCCAGCCCAAATCCCCTGCAGGGTGTCTTTGAAAGCACATTATCATTGGGAATTTGCTATTAAAAAAAAAAAATGACATTCCTCAGACTGCCTCTCTGGTCCCTCCATTCAGGCAGCTCCAGGGATGCTGCATGCAGGGCAGCATCCCCTTGGCCAGAGCTGGCTGAGGCTCTGAGCCCCTGCCGAAAGCCGAGGTCCTTGGGTCTAGCAGGGCGGCACTTGGCGTAAAATGGAATTTCTAAAAAAAGCAAGCCCGGCTCGCTTTGCCCCCCTGAATTAAGACACCAGCGGGAGTCCCACGGGCAGCTCCCAACCCGCTGCTCTGCCCGTCGTGAGCTCTGGCGGATTGGAAGAGGAAGCAGCACGGTAATTGCAACAAGCCTTTCTGCAAAAATAGGCCACGTTGCCCTTCCCCGGCGGCTCTAGAACAAAACCGCTCAGCTGGGCTCCAGAGCAGCAAATGTGCATGCTCTGCGAGGGGGGTTAACCCTTCAACACTACAAAAAAGGAATTTACCCAGCTGCTCATGAAACTTTTTCTTCATCTTGCGGCATTCTTGCAGTGTCTGGATGATCTTCTTGTCCTACAGAAGCATTTTACAAAATTAAGAAGAAAAGCATCAAGAATAGCACATATTTATATGAAGATTTCTAAGCTATTTATCTCCTGGGAAGGGGGTAAAAAAAAGAAAAAAAAAGAGATTCTTTCTATCTGGGAACTTTAAAATTCATATTTATACACATTTCCCCAGGGACAGGATTTATTGTTAAATAACAATGGGGAAAGCAGCATGACTTCAATGAGGGCGTTTGGGCCAGTGAGCGTTGAAGGGAATTCTGCTTCAGTGTTACTGCTCTGAGTGGGGGCTGCTTTTTAATCGCTTTATAAGTCCCTCCTTGCGCAGCAATGCCCCATCTCCCAGGCAGCGCTTCTCAGTGGCACCAGTATAAATATGTCTTGCTTTACTGTGACCAAGGGCAGGATGATGTAAGCCTCTGAGCTTTTCATTTTAATGAGTAATAAAAAGGTCTTATTTCCAGCTGCTGCAATGGGAAAATATATAGTAACCGAGCATGCCACTCCTTGCAAAACCTTGTGCAACTGCTGCCCATTTGGAGAGGTCTTTTCCCTTCTCGTCTTCCCGGGGTGGCCCATGTGTTTGACGCAGGGTGATGCTTCTCCTGCTAACGTGCTCCTGGACCTGCTGTGGTGGCCTCCTGCCTTGGCGCTCCTGGGTGCCTGTCTTGTCCCTGCAAGGGACCTCGTCTCAGGTTTGAAGGCTGCAGAACTGGTCCTGCATCAGCTCTGCACAGAGCTCTTAACTTATTTGGCCTCTTTCTTTCCAATGGGAAGATATTTTCTGGGCAGCTTTGAGATGTTTATTTAGAAAAGTCAACTCTTGAGCTCTGGAAACCCAGGCCAGGCCATTAGGCAGGGAAGAGGGACCAGGTAGGTATTAATTCATCCCAAGCTGTTTCCTTTTGTCGTCTTTTCAGAGAGAGGGACCTGTGCAAAGAAGGAAATGTCCTTCCTAGCCCTACGCAGGGAAGCAATTGGGTCTCTTGGATCATGGTCCCTCCGATTCCTTGCCATTTCCATGATCCATCGCTGGCCTCCCGGCCGTCACTCTGGTACACGCAGCCGATTGCGCTGCTGTCCGAGTGCCAAAGCGAGCGTCTAATGGGGTATTGTTTGCGTGTGTTCCTGAGATGGAAGTGATTAACATAAAATACGTAGAAGGATCATGTCAGGAATTCTCCCCAGATCTGCACGGTTAGTGAGCCCTCTGTTTCGCATTATGGAATTACAGTATGTTCTGTAACTGCTCAGGGTTGGACACAGATTTGGGTCCCTTTCTCCAGTGTTTACAAACACGAATGGGAGCTGAGCAAAAAGTGGAGCCAACTGCACATGTATTTCTGGAGCTCGGCAGCTATCCGAGCAGCACACGCACATAGGGTTCCTTGCATTGGTTTAATATCACCGGGCATAGCAGTGGGTCCTTAAATAACCCCAGAGGATCCAGCTGCACACCCACATTTCAGATGCCGGCGAGCGACCTTCCCAAGGCTTGGCACCGCTTCTTGCTTTCAACCGATAGACATGCTCTTCATCGAGAGCTGGAAAATGTTGTTCCTTTGAGCTCACAATTAATTCAACACCTAAAATATGTGGAAAAATAACTGTGCTGGGCTGGTGGGAAATTCAAGCGGTCCCAGGCGTGGGAGCCAACGGAGCTGCTAAAACATAAGGTACCGCTCAGGCTCTGATCTCGGAAGTGGGATGTGTTTGTCATCACGGTTGCAGTGCCTGACGCATGATCCACCTCGCACAGAGCGGCTGGGGTGTTCCCCTCCTCTCTGAGCTGTAGGAGTGGGTTTGATGAAGGATTGCTTTGAAAAAGAAAAGAAAAAAAGTCAAAGCAAAGCCATCCCCCCAAAAAAGTGCTATTGTGAAAGTGTCAGAACAACTGTCCTGGGGCTAATTTTACCCTGGGTGTAACTTGACTGACGTCAATGTGAAAGGGCCTGATTCACCCCTTTGCTGCAAGGATCTTATGCCAGAGCTTCTGGGAAGGTCATGCTGATGTTCAAGCATGGATTAGTGCAAGACTCCAGCCCGGTGTGTAACTCCCTGAACCTCAGAGGACTCAGACTGAGCTTCAGTTCTTCCCATTGGCTGCGCTGAGGAACCGTAACCAAAGTGCACGAAATGCGAAGTTGTTGGTGCAGCCACCTTCGCCTTGACTCTATCCAGCCAGGCAGAGCAGTCAGTTCCTCTGAACAGACTAGCCGGACCCAGAGCTCAGTGGTCATGAATGGGATCCTTATACCTACGTGCTGGGAGGCATTTTCGGACTCTGAAAAAGGGTTTTGTTGGCTGGCATGGAGGCATGTTCATGCTCCATTTACTACCTGGTCACCTGCCAGAAGGGGGGATTTTGTAGAGTAATTTTGCATCTGTGATGTGAGCTCCTGCTTGCTGAGGACATGGCTGGGCAGCAACTCATTTCACACCTCCTTGACCACCATAAAGTCTCCAGTTCTCCTCCTTCTCCCTCCTGACCCTAGTCAGCAGCTGTGCTGGAGGTATCTAGCACCACTTTCTGCCTACAACTTCAATCCTCTCCACTTTGGCTTGCTCCTCATCTGGGATTCAGCGGATGCTCTAAGGACATCCTCTTGGTCAAATTGCAAGCCCAGTGCTGCCATCCTCCTCCTTGCCCTTCTATTGCCTTTTCAAGAGAAAGTCATGCTCTTTGTCTTGAAAACTTGTCTTCCATTGGATTTCATGATTCTGCCTGCTCCAGCTTCTCCTCTTAACCCTGCAATCTTTCTCTGTTTGCCTCGCTCCAACTTTTAGATGGGACCTTCTCCTTTTCTGCCTAATTCACCTATCAGCAAGAATTCAGCTGGCATCTCTCTGCTGATAAACTTCTTTCTAAATTCTCTACTCCTGAAGTCCATTTCTCTCTCCTGGGTTGACTACTTCAGAATCAACAAAGCTAAGGTCCCCTGGGAGAAATACAGGAACGTAGTCAGGGAATGCAGAGATGCGACAAGGAAAGCTAAGGCACGTCTGGAAGGCAAGCTGGCAAGGGACGTTAAAAATAACAAAAAAAAAAATTCTTCAAATACATTAACAGCAAAAGGAAGATCAGGGAAAATGTGGGTCCGCTGGTGGACGGGATGGGCACCCTGGTTACAAATAACACAGAAAAAGCAGAGTTGCTCAATGCCTTCTTTGCTTCGGTGTTTACCAAGGGCAGCCCTTTAGAGCCCCAGGCCCTAGAGACAAGAGAAGAAGCGGGTGGAGAGGAAGACTTGCCCTGGGTAGAGGAAGATTGGGTCAGAGAGCACCTAAGGAAACTCGATACCCAAAAATCCATGGGTCCTGATGGGATGCACCCCAGAGTGCTGCGTGAGCTGGCAGATGCCATAGTTAAGCCGCTCTCCATCATCTTTGAAAGATCCTGGAGAACGGGGGAGGTGCCGGAAGACTGGAAGAAGGCCAATGTCACGCCAGTCTTCAAAAAAGGCAAGAAGGAGGACCCAGGCAACTACAGGCCAGTCAGCCTCACCTCTGTCCCCGGAAAAGTGATGGAACGGCTCATGCTGGCCGTTGTCTCCAGGCACATGGAGGACAAGAAGGTGCTCAAGAGTAGTCAGCATGGATTCACCAAGGGGAAATCTTGCCTGACTAACCTGATAGCCTTCTATGATGAAATGACCGGCTGGATAGACGAGGGGAGAGCGGTGGATGTCGTCTATCTCGACTTCACCAAGGCTTTTGACACCGTCCCTCACAACATCCTCCTGGGCAAGCTCCGGAAGTGTGGGATAGATGAGTGGACAGTGAGGTGGATTAGGAACTGGCTGGATGGCAGGGCCCAGAGAGTGGTGATCAGCGGTGCAGAGTCTAGTTGGAGGCCTGTGGCTAGTGGGGTCCCCCAGGGGTCAGTCCTTGGTCCAGTCCTGTTCAATTTATTCATCAATGACCTGGATGAAGGCACAGCGTGCTCCCTCAGCAAGTTTGCTGATGACACGAAACTGGGAGGAGTAGCCGATACCCCAGAGGGCTGCGCTGCCATCCAGAGGGACCTGGACAGACTGGACAACTGGGCAGTGAAAAACCTCATGCAATTCAACAAGGCCAAGTGCAAGGTCCTGCACCTGGGGAGGAATAACCCCAGACACCAGTACAGGCTGGGGACCGACCTTGTGGAGAGCAGCTCTGCGGAGAAAGACCTGGGTGTCATGGTGGATGACAAGTTGACCATGAGGCAGCAGTGTGCCCTCGTGGCCAAGAAGGCCAATGGGATCCTGGGCTGCATTAAGAAGAGCGTCTCCAGCAGATCGAGGGATATGATCCTGCCCCTCTACTCAGCCCTGGTGAGGCTGCATCTGGAGTATTGTGTCCAGTTCTGGGCTCCACAGGACAAGAGGGATGTGGAGCTGCTGGAGAGAGTCCAGCGCAAGGCCACAAGGATGATCAGGGGCCTGGAACATCTGCCCTATGAGGAGAGGCTGAGGGAGCTGGGCCTGTTCAGCCTGGAGAAGAGAAGGCTGAGAGGGGATCTAATCAGTGTCTATAAGTACCTCAAGGGAGGGAGTGCAGAGGACAGTGATGGTCTCTTTTCAGTGGTGGCCACTGATAGGACTAGAGGAAATGGCCGGAAACTGAAACACCAAAAATTTCATAGGAACTTAAGGAAAAATTTCTTGACAGTGAGGGTGACAGAGCACTGGAACAGGCTGCTCAGAGAGGTTGTGGAGTCTCCTTCTCTGGAGATCTTCCAAACCCGCTTGGATGCAGTCCTGTGCCACGTGCTCTAGGTGACCCTGCGTGTGCAGGGGGTTGGACTAGATGATCTCTAGAGGTCCCTTCCAACCCTAAGCATTCTATGATTCTATGATTCTATGATTCTAAGACCATGTATCCTCCTCTTCCTTTCCTTATTTGTCTGCTACTTTGCTGAATGCCAAGGGTAACACGGTTGACAGTGTTTCTACTCTAGACCATAGCCCATGTCTTATTTTCCTGATGATCTGATCATCTCTATGCCCTCATCCAGGCAATGGTCATTTCCTGCAGAACCTTTTCTGCAGGTTATAGAAACAGCAGAATCAGTTTACACCCCCATATCTCCCATTTTCCCCTCATTTCTCATCTGGCTAATGCAATCCCCTTTTCCTCCCTGCTTTGTCTACAGCTTAACCTCACTGCAATCATCCAGTCTGCTGCTGCAAAGCCCATTCTGCTAAGCCCTTTGCTTGACCCTGGCTTAACTATGACCCCTCTCTTAGCAGCCCTCCAATAGCTCCTCTTTGTCTCTGCAAGAAAAATCAAAAGCGAGGAGTTAACATAGTCCCTTTTAGTCTAGTCCTAATTCAGTACTGGAGGGGAAGGGGACACAAAGCAAGCCTCCTGGTGGACTCTGTTGCTCTTTTCTTTCATACTTGTGAAGAGCTCTCCAGAGACTAAGAAAAGTTTATTTTTTTTAATCCTAATTCCTTTTAATACTCTCTTTTCATGACCAGGGCCAATGTTTTCCTATTGTTTACTTGAATTCTTATCCTTAACACAAAAGATCAGTTCTCTTGTCCAGTCTTTACACAGCATCTAGCACAGTAGGCCCAGGTGGCTCCTGAGCACTGTGATAACACAAACAGGCAACAGGAATATGGCAAAAACTGTGTTTATTCTTATAATAAGGATAGGAAGAAAGAAATATGTTGATATGGAGCAAGCTTAGCCAAAAGTGAGGAGGCTGGAAAAGGTCCTGATCACTCCTAATATAAGAGCGAAGCTCTCCCCAACTTCCATAGTGATTTCATCTTTCTCAGTTGAAGGGCTCTGCCTCTCATTTACTTTCCCTCTTTTTATTTATTTTATAATTGACTTTTTGAACTTTTGCTTGAATTGGAGCCAAAGCTGAGAGTGACCTAATTCCAGCAGCACTTCTAGGCCTAGTTGTCCCAGCGCTGAATCTCTGCCTTTTCTTCAGATATCATATTCCAATAATTAAAGAAAAAGTGTAGTCACCTCAAGAAGTTTTGATAAATTCTGGAAATACCAGCCTCTTTCCATGAAGCTGTGCAGAGCTGTTTGCTAGAGAATCTAAAGGCAGATCTAAAAGCTCTTCTCTGTGCACTGTCACATGAGTGGCTCTTTTACCCTAGATGATGGTGCAAACTGTCCTCATGCTGCAGAGTGGTGTCTTTCCTGGATCTGCAGCGTCCTAGACCCTTCTGCAGCCTTTACAGAGGCTCCCAGACCATTTGGGTGGGAATATCCTGATCCTTGGAGATTGGTATGGCAGGAGGTGTGACTTCTTCATTGCTGGCATCTAAAAAGGATAGTCTCTCTGTCCGGTCTCCACAGGGAAGGAAAAAATGCAAAGATGATAAATGAGTATGTTTTCTAAAGTCTTCTTATTAAGCAGTTCATCAAATATTTCCTTGACTTTTGGTTTTTGACTGAGGAAAGGCCCCAGGGACAGGGTTGAGGCTGGAGGCTTCAATGGTAGAATTCTGGGCTGGGAGGGAAGCAGTCTGCATGTTGAGCTGAAGAAAGATGGAGCTGCTACTGGTGTGGATTGGAGGTTCACCAGCTTTCAAAAACAAAGTGCGTGCTAAAACCTGCATAAAACCATCTGTAGGAAAAGCCTTTACCTTGCTGCCTTAAATGTTTTGTTAGCTTAGAGAGAATAAGTCATAATGGGAGTAAATGGCCAGACACACAAGTTTTAGGATGATCTAGAGTCCTAGTGTTCATTCAGCTTGTAGAGCCGTGGCCTGCAACCCTTGGAAGAAAATAAGAATAAATGAGGGATGCTGAGCTGAAGTTTGATAGCTTCATGCTCTTTCCCATTCTGAAAAGCCACATATGCTGAAAAAATACATGAAAACCTTTCTTTATAGGAAATTATTCTGATATGAAGGAAAAAATCCACAGGTGAAATCCTGCACTTACCAATGCATATTTAAATACCATCTTTCTTTATCATGGGACTTATGGGCTAGTTTTATCTTTGCTGGTGGAAAGCAGAGCAAGTTAAGAGGCACTGCCTCAAGAAATAGCAGAGAAGAAGCAGATAACTGGTGATATTAAGGGGAAGGACCAGCTCCACAAGGGATTGTGGAGCCCGTTGTTGGCATTCACAGTGGCTCCGGATGTGACCCAAAGGCATTTTGGCTCCTCTTTCTAAATTAAGTTCTTCCTATGAGCTGGGAGAAGGCTCCGGGTAGATTTTATCTAGCACTCGGATGCTGAGCCGGGCACAGCGGGTCTGATCCTCACCTGCTGGAAATGGGAGTAAGGCCACTGACTCATGAAACTTCCCGCTTTCTGGGAACGCAGCCCATATTACTCATTTTAGTCCACAACTGTTGGCAAAACATGGCATTCACCCCCAAATTATGAGGGAGCTTGCTGCCATTCAGTGAGTTTCCGATGCAGCATACTTTGGCCCCATCACACACTGCTAATCTCTTCAATGATTTATGTGCTCTTTTAAGTTTTAATTCTCCCTCTGTCATGAACCTTCCTCACTAGCAAGTTGACAGTTTAAATTAGTGTTTAGACATGGCTTTCATAATGTCAGCTTTTGTTTTGTCTCAGTCATCTGTTGGAATTCCTTCCATTGTATCTGAAGTGACTCATGACAATAAATGACTTCTTTCTTCTTTTGCTCTTAATCGTGGAAGAATGGAATGAACCATGCAATATTTGTAAAAGAGCAGTCTTAATTAGTCCTCAGCTGTAGCTAAAGATGCTTGTCTTGTCTCTTTAGCATATTAATGCAGGAAGCCATGCGTTCACGTGGGCAATTGCCATGTTCCTGAAAAGCCTTGTTCTGAGCCAAATTCTCCAGCGTGAAGGTATTCCCCAACCCTGTTTCTGTGCTCGGTGGTGCCAAATGAGGAGCCTGTGTCCTGGGGGCTTTGTGCAAGGCTGCTCAGCCCTGCTGGCCCTTGGCGAGGAGGGAGGCGGGCACATTTTTCCTTGACTCATCCCTAGAAGGGGATTTCTTTTTTCTTTTTTCTTTTTTCTGTCCTTTTTTTTTTTTTTTGCTTGGTGCCTCTCAAAGGTGTCAGCTCTCTGAATAGAAAGCTGGAGACCTCATGACTCAGCTCACTGCTGCACCCAAGTCAGAGATGGTTCACTGATGATAGAGCCCCAAGATCTCCTCTATCCGAGTAGCTTTTTTTCCTGAGGTCACCCAAAAATTCGAGCAATGGCAAAAAGGTTGGGTGGGGTGGGTGCGCTTCTTGCACAAAACTCCTCTTTCACTTCAAATTTAGTGACACCTTTTGGGGAGGAACAGCATGGATTTGCTCAAAAACAGATGCAAAAGGCTCTATCTTGCATTGTCAAAACTAAGTTGTGACAGTAGTATTGTTTTTTTTTTTCATACTCTTTCCAGAGCTAGTGAATGACAACAGCTTTTTCCTTCTTCCTTTTTTTTAATTTTTTTTTTGATCCTTTCTGTTTGTCATTTGGGAGAACAAAATTGATTCCCTAAGAAAGTGTGGGAAAAACATATTGCCAGCTCTCCTCCTTGTTCACTGCGTGCTTTTCTAGTCCATGTAGGGCCATGCTTGTGATGCCAAGTTATGCGGTAATTGTAAAAAAGCAGCTAAATAAAGGTTTAGAATGAGAGGGGACTTTCTATTGATTGTGTTTTGAGGAAGGGCTACAATGTGATTCTTGGGTTGTGTTGAGAGTTGTTGTTTAGCTAAGTCTTTCCTTACCCTGAGAACTGATTGAAATGAAAAGATGGGGGAAAAAAAGATTGTGCATCCATCTTTTTAGGATCCGCTTTTGTTCCTGAGTGGTGGGTACAGGGAACTAGGGGAGGTCAGTTCAACCACTGTCATTCCTGATATGTATCTGTCTATCTTGGTCTTAGCGTTTTCCAGTGCTGGAGATGCCATCAAGTGCTAGCTCCAGTGCTTGTCATCCTTACCTGAAGAAAGGTCCATGCTTTGTCTAACATATGTCTTCTTTGCTACACATCAAGCCTCTGATCCCATCTATTGTGGGCTAGAGAAATGGGTTGTTTCCTTTTCTCTTGCATCTGTTTCTACTTATTTGAAGGCTGTTATATTTTTTCTCTCTGTCCCGTTTAGATGTTTGTCACAATGAAGCAATCTGAATACACCCCGTAGATCCTTCTGAGGTGCTTCCCGTTTTAAGTTATTAAAGAAAGAAAATGCCACAATGAGCCAAACGTAACTGCAGGGCGTCAGAAGAAGGTGTTTTACAGAGTCAGCCCATGATGGAATGCCAAAAGAGGTTATCTGAGGACCAATATTCCCAAGACCTAGGAGAGTGGAGCAAACCTCCCTCCCACAGACAACATGGGATGTGCAAGACCTGGACTGAAGTGTGTGCTTCTTGAGGAAGGAAAAATGAAGCACAGATGAACTAGACTGAGACGAGAAAACTGGTAAGAACCGGGCTCAAGGAGCCATTTGCTGTGCATAACAACGGCCTTGCTGAACCTAAAAACATATGAATAACACTACAGATTCTTCTGTGCCAGTACATGGTGCTCTTTATTTTAATAGTCTGTTTATATATACATACAGCTATTTTTCTTTTTCCCAGACCTTGTAACAAAACCAAATGTCTTAATGAACACAAGGAGAAAGCAAGCAGCTGGGGGAAAACATAAAAATGTATGAAACCAACTAAGTCCTGGGGAAATTGTTGCAACTTTATTCAAAGTACTTTCAAAAGTAAGTTGTGTCTCTGGAATTGGGTTGAAATGTGTGTCATGCTGCTTTCCCTCTGTGCTCCAAAGTGATCCCTGTTCCCTGTCATTGCTGTGGTCTCATATGGTCTCCATAGATTTTTAACCAGTTAATGGTGAGCTGTGCCAGATTGCTCCATCACTAGGAGCAGAAATATCCATCGCCTTCCCTCCAGCTCTGTCCCGCACTTCTTGCTAATGCAGTTTGGCTAGATTTGTACTAAGAAAGTTAGGATTGATTTGATGGGAAGAGTAATAATGTTTAACTTCTGGTAAAGTTGGAGAAAACAGACCACGTTTGGAAGAGAGGCCTTGCTTCAACTGTAGCAAGGTTTTGAGCAAGAGTCCGAACTAACCTTGGAAATCTGTTTTTTTTTTTTTTTTTTTTTTTTTTTTTTTGCAGGCACTGGTATGTTGGACATGCAACATTGTGCCTCAGAGAACACTTCAGGCACCTTTTTTTTTTTTTTTTAAAGTTTACACGTATAGTCCTTTTCTCTGTCCAGTGAAATATCACAGTGAATTTCACAGGTAATGATAAATAGGCTATGGCGAGGCCAGGCTGTGACAGTAGAGAACAAGCTAGTTCTCCATAAGTGAGTTTTTCTGTCTTTATTAGCTCCAGGAAAACCCTTCCTCCTTGCCTAATGTTATGTTCTTTCCCCGATATCTGCTATTAGCAATGTCTAGAAACAGGATCCCAAGCTACACTGGATGTCCCATTTGATGTGGTGTGGCTGTTCTTCCCTAAACAGAGACTTGTCATAGGACAGAAGTTCACTGGCACTGTGTTTTTCTGCAGCGCTGTCAAATGTATTCTCAGCTTGTCATCAGCTGAGGTCAGGTTTTCCTTCCCTCTGTGTTTATACTGGATTGAGACGAATAGGTCTTGACCATGAGTGGAGCAATGGGGTGATTGTAATGCTGGGGTTGTATATACTAATGCTGGTGAAGTTATCAGAAGGGTTTATCAGTCTGGCACAGCATTAATGTGGCTGGAACTTTGCAGGGAGCTTAGCAACTCTGGATTCCTTTTTAATGCACAGGAAGATGGAACCAGCCATGTGTAGAGACTCCCACCTCCTCTTGAAAAAACAGATAGTTTAGTAAGGGCCTGCTAACTGGCACTTCATTATAGCTTTCTCAATGGCCTCCAAGTCAATGTTAACCTTGGCCTTGATGCAGAGAGTATTGACTTTAAGGGTCAATAAATCTTAATATGGATCAAATTGGAAGTCATGTTTGCTTACGTTATAACTCCTTCCCGGCACAATTACTCTTTACACAATGCAAGGACATTCTGCACATTTTTCTTCTTGGCCGTTTTGAGGTACATTACTCTTCCACTTAAGAGCCTGGAGTTTCCAAGATTTGGCTCTTTCCTCCCACCCCTTTTTCTGTCACAGCAGCTTTGATTTTGTGTTATTTATCCCCGTCCACAAAAGGACGAACATTTTTTTTGCGATGGTGCTAACATGGATCCACGTAAAACGACTGCCTCCTTGTGTAACTGGCCGTATCGCCACCTCATGCATCCAGAAACGGCACGCGGTCGCGTGGGATGCCGGAACCACAAAAGGTTTTCAGATGTCCAGGATACCGAGCCATGTTACTGAACCACACGACCTATTACGCAGTCATTTTCTATGCTCGGCAGTAATACGAAGACTTGCACTCACTGTGCACTTTCTGCTTTGTTTATATCAGCCAATACCTACAGAATTTTAATGAGCGTTCAGTGAGTTGCCTACATAAGTAGGACATGGCAGGGTATGTACTGTTCCCGTAATGAGGCATATATAATGCCTGGGGCCTTGGAGGCAAGAAGCCAGAGGATGTTATTATTGCCCTTATAAATTGTTTTCAAAATAAATAGCATACAGAATGTTTTACTTTGAAGGAAAAAAAAAAAAAAAAAGGAAGATTTGTGTTCGGCATACTGACTAAGGGTGGGAGCAGGAAAGAGGGAAGGGTGGGTTGAGCTACAGGCTTTTTATTCTATTCACTTCTGTTCAGCACATGTTAACTCAGTGTTAAGTCCATTGCTGTGGTTAGAGTCGGGCCCAGATGCATCTCCAGGATGGGAAGGAAGAGGGAGGATGTGTGGATACCTGCTACAGTGGGCTGTACTAACATAGGATAGGTCCTGTATGGCTTTTGACTGTTGACCACCTTGTTATCCTCCATGAATCCATCCTGGAGGAGGCCATAATTGTCTGTCCAGTGTAAAGCTCCCAGAAGCTGGGGAGATGGGGAAAATCAAGCTCATCATTCAAAAGAATCTTGCTGGCTGAGCACAGTTGAGCTGTATCACTTCTTTGGGGCTCTTGAGTCAAACTTCTGTCTTCTACTTTCTCACTACCATGATGGGAAGGTGACCAACATTGTCACTCGAGTGGTGAAGACAGAGAAAATCCTCTATCCTATGTGCAAAATTCAGGTTAAAATAGCATTCCCTGAAAAGTAAAGGGTCTCTTGTCCAAGGCTGTTCAGATCGGTAGGAGATAATTGGCTGTCCTGAGAGGATGTGACTGTAATGATAATTGTACCTATCATAAATGTACTTTGCCTCAGTTGCAATGTCTTTGGGTTTGGCTCAGAGCAGGGCATGAATCCCAAGCCAATGCAGAAAATTATGGAAGACCTTCTAGTGTTTGGGCTGCACCATGGTGTTCAAGGCTCCTGAAAGGCTCTACAGCTTGGTCTTTATGAAGCAGCTGATTTGGAGAGCAAAGCTTGTCCCCTACTCCAGCTCACAGTTCCTGGGAACAACTCATGGTCAAAAAACGGTGAAGAAAACAGAGACAAGATGATGTGATGCATGCAGAAAAACAGTAGAGACTTGTGAGGTGCTGAGAACATCTTTTCTTCATCACTTCAATGGGTCACAGCTTGTGGGAAAAACATCCATGGAGTTACAATACTTCTATGGTTCTGCTTATGTGGAAGGTGATCTCAGAGTTCGTGTGTGATTAGCATTAAATAAAACACATTGAAAAAGGGAAGGAAACACCATGAGCCAATTCTGTTTTCTGACTACTCCTTGACTTCAGAAACAGAAGGAAGAGATTAAAATCATTAGCAATTGGAAAAATCCAGTTTATTCTGTGCATTAGCACTCCTGGCATGCAAACACATCTTCAGAGAGAGCAGCTGTTGTCCTAGTGTGCTTTTATCCTTCCAGAAGCAGGGTGGAAAGAGCCCAGTAGGTGCACCGCACTTTCCATAGCGAGTTGCCTTGTATTATTAAACCAAAGCATTTTCCTGGGCAAGAATTAGCCTGGTTCTCCTTGGTCAACTCCCTGCTCTCTTTTAGCTTCTGCTGAATGTACCAGAACACTCCTGGATATTTAGAGTTCAGGATGGTGATGGGGCAGTATCCAAATAGAGCTGGCAGCAGAAGACACTAAAAAAGCCGCACTGGAAGCAGAAGGAGAAGTTGTGAAAGAAAAACAAACCAAAACAACCTGCTGTCAGCCCTAGACACCAGTTGCTGAACCTCTCTTCCCTCTGATTTCTTGGCTGCTCTTGTGACCTTCACCTAAAAAGGGAGAGAAGGAATCACCTTCATCCCCAGGGCTAAACTTAGAGGCAGGGCAGCGAATGCTGGGTGGGAACGTGATGGAGTGACTCAGATGAGCTCAGGAACAGCAGATCTGCACATGCCTGTTTGGGTGGCTCAGTTATTACAGCTCTGATTGTATGACACAGACCTGGGTGATATTGAGAGATGTGGGCAGTCCTTCGGCCACCTCCTAGCAGACCGAGGAACAGAGCTAGGTTTGCATGCCATAAACATCTCTGCAGATCCTCCCATGGACATCAGGCCTGGATGGAGAAGTGGAAGGGAGGAGGATTTATTGTGTTTGTTACTCAGCTCAATGCAGAGAGAACTGGGTGAAATTCAATGGCTCCTGTTATAACACGTGATGTTCATGTTCTCCCTGAACAAACCTGCCCTTTTTTTATTCTTCTTATCTTGGGAAAGGGATCAGGATGAGGACTGGAGCTTTCTCCTTGTACTGCTAAGCTGTGGACTGGTGTGTTACTAGCCTAGTGAAACTGGAGAGTGAACAAGTAGTACTGAAGTGGAGATGGAGAAAAGTAGAAAGGTACAAAGTTTGATCCATCTCATAGTGATAGGACTTGGTAGCTTAACCTCTGTTGACTTAGGTGGGCATTAATATATATCTCCCAGGCATGTAGGAGTGGGCATGTGTAGGCATATCACCATCTTGGAAGCCTCTGAGGCAATTTCTGCATAGAGTCCCTGGCTGCATGGACTCCGGAAGAGACCTAAGGCAAGGACCATGTCAAGGATACAGGCTGTCTCTCCTTGTTCTGTAATAGGCCTGGGTCTCTGCCTATTCCTGCAAGATGAGTTTTAGATAATAACAGCAAAGCAACTTTCCAAGGGTGGAATGCTACATGTCAGAACATGATGGTTTAGTTTTTATCTACATCTTCGTCTCTGCTCCTCTCCCCTCCAAACTAAGTGAGTTGTTTCACCTTGGCCTTCAGCTTCCATGGCAAGGAGGCATTTTATGAGCAGGTAGTTCCGCAGCTTGAGTTTCAACACCTTTGGCCAACCGACAAGTGGTTTCCTTGTCCAAGAAGACCCTTGTGTTTGTTGTACTGATGTTTTATTAGCCGAGTGTTCTTTTTCTTTATAAGTAGTTATGACAATTGGGGAAGATGGTGGGAATCTCTAGAGACTCCCAGTTCCCATGGTCTTGGACGTATCCTTAGGAAGGGGGTCTAACCTAACCAGGAATGGCTTCAAGTTTAGGAGCTGATTTCTGCTCTTGACACAGAGACAGGACAGGATAGCATTAAGCAAGGAGTTAATTCATTAGTTTTAGGAGGTTTAGCATTTTCAAAGGTAGGAAGCTACTGAGGGAAGTGGAGAGAGAGCAGAGGTATGATAATCAGACATGGAGGCAGGAGGGAAGACCCTCCTGCAAGGGGACCTTGCATGGTTCAGGCTCCTCTTTTTTTTTTTCCCTCTTTCCAGTTTGGTTTGTGGTTTTGCATTTGCAGCTTGTAAAAGTGCATGGAAGGAATGTGCAGCTGGGGGCTTTCGCCAAGTCGGTGTCAATCTGGGTTAAACCAGCGGCCCTGGAACAAAGCCTCCTTGGGAGAGTGGGTGACTTGCATTCAGATTGGAGTTTTCATTATTCTCCCTTCAACTGCGGTCACCCCTTGGGGACCCCATTCCAGGAGCAGGGCCCAAACCCCATTACGCCAGGCACAGTGCGAACCAGTGGTTACAGAGGCAGGACCCCCTCTGCGCGTTGGCAACCTCCGTGAGGCTCCATGTCCTGCATTGTCCTGTTCCAGCCTCCAGCCATGTCTGCTCTGCCCTGTCAGCAGCGCTCCACGTGCTTCTCCGTTGGACCCCACCGGAATTTGTGCTTTACAGCATCCGGGATGTTGACTGAATGTTTTGTTAGGTGCCCAGCATGTCTTAGGAATGGTACAATGAAGACACTTTCCTTCCCCCATCCCTCGGGAATGATGCTTCTGGATCATCTCTGCCTTGTGCTCTGGCTCCCTGCATCCAATCAGCCTGACACCAAGTGCCTGCCAACATTGAGCCCCAGCCAAGGCTCATCTCCTATCCAGTTTGCCTCTTCATATACCCTATTTTGTCCCTGTGCACAGATGAAGAGACAGCCTTCTGGCTTTTCTTCTTCCCTGGAGTTAAATCGTTCACTGGGGCAGTCTGTGTTCTGGAAGCAGGGTGACTTGCAGGTAGGAATTTCCCTTGTCCCGTCTGTCCTCTCTTAATCAAAAATGTGAAGCTTTTTCCCAAGCAGAGGTGCATATGATTGCCCTACCTGGCAGGTGAACTCACCAAGGGATTTCTACATATACATATGTACATATACCTGCATACACATATGCAGAAATATGCTCCCTAGCGTGCATGCCAAAAGGATCTTAGAGAGCTTGGATATATTTTGCATATGTCTTCTCTCCACAATGCCAGATACACCCTGACTTCAGTGGAGCTCATCTCCGTTCATTTAGGCTAAAAAACAGGTATCTATTCTGTGCTAATGGTCTTTTTTGTAATTAGAGGGGAGATATTGGCATCTCTGAAATTCAATTCATCCCAGGCTTAAATGCATGTTGGAGTATGCTGAGTTACTCCTCGACGTGCTGCTCCTTTCCACTGCTCACAGAAGCAGCCTGCAGGACTTGCAAAGTCCATGCAGTCCCATTACTTTCTTTAGGTCTGTACAGTATGGATAGAGGAGATGGGTTTACTTGCCCACCATACTGGAGGTAGGCTTGGCCCTTCGCGGCCTTACCTTCCCCTTTGGGACTGGGCAACTCTGCCCTATTGCTCTTCTCCAACCTTTGCTTACAGAGCTTAGCTAGACCTTTCTGATGTGGAGGGAACTGGCTCCTCCATCCTTGCAGGTGTTTCCAGAGAAGTTAAAGATGCTTCATCAGTTTGGCCCTCATCACACGCTCCTCAAATACAACCCAAATGTGCAAACCACACGAGTCTTTCTATGCCTGATATTTGGACTCCTGACTTAAACAAAGCAGTGTGACTGCTATTACTGCAGGGAAGTCTTATTCTTGTGGTTTATTTACAGAAGGCAATATGCAACCAGCAAGTCTAGTAACTCACTATTGTTCTCATATTGGTCCTTGAGCTGGCAACACTGAGAAACAGCAAACACACCCTAAGAAATCACCTTTAATTATGCCTGGGGAAACGGAGATTTTGAATGAAGAGGAAATAAACAGAATGTCTTTGAACAGTAAATCATGACTGCACTAACTTTGTTCTTTGTTTCACCAGGCATTTGTTTTATCTGAGTTGATAATTTGTTTTTGGTGATGCACTAGATTAAATTAATTGAGTCTTAGAACAATAACCATTTCCTTTTGCAACTGCTTTCACTGATGGCATGATCTTATCTGACTTGTTACTCCTGCTGGCTCTGTTTTCCTGGCCTAGCTTTAACATCAGATGTTTTAGAGACATTTCTTTCTGTTCTTTTTTTTTCCTTTTCTTAAAAAAAAAAAAGATTGTTTATTAATGGAAACATCCAGGCTCATTCACCAACTATTAATTCTTCCCTATGGGTAGATGGGGAGCTCCCTTTCTGAGGGAAATGAGGGCCTTTTCCTAAACAAATAATGGAGCTATAATCAAAGCACTCTGCTGCCTCACTCCTGCTCTATTACTTTTGCAAGATCCAAGGCAGAGGAGGCAGATCCACTTATTCCTCTTGAAGAGGAGAAAATAGATGGAAAGGTGGCGAATGTGCTTGCTTGCAAGACTCCTACAGAAAATACATTCAGCCATACATTAAAACGTATTTTGAAGCCAGACCAAAGAAGGGAGATGCAGGATAGTTCAAGAGTTTGATTTCTGATGATGGGTCCTGGAGAAGGCCAAAGTGTCTGCCTAGTGTATTGAGGGCTGGCAGGAAGGTAACTCAGCCAGACAGAGAAACAGTTTCTACACATATCTCTCTGATAGGAGAGCAGACAGATGGGTAGATTGGGTGCCAAGCAGCTGCAATATCATAAATGACTGCAGTTCATTGCCCACATGGAGACAAGTGAGTCCTGTGCTCTGGAGCACTGCACACTGACCCTTCCCATGATAGCGCTTGTCATCACTGTCAGAGATGTTCATAGACTCCAGTGAAACCTGTTGTTCACAGATGGCTATGGAGAAAAAGTTGAATTGATAGCAACATATTTTGCAGCATGATTGGAAAAGGGCAGGAATCCCTGCCCTTAAGTGTTGATCACATTTCTATGACACTTCACGTTAGGGACAATTGTCTCATCATTTGCAAACCTCTTAGGCCTCCTGGCCAAGAGAAGATAGTGGTGGATATGTGCAAGGGCTGACACGCTTTGTGGAGCCTGGATACTTGTGCACTAGTCTGAATCCAGCCTCGGACAGGCAGGACTGGGGAGGACACACCAGAGCACGCCACTGGGTTTTAGATGATAAAAACCCCTCTCTCTGGCTAATGGGAGACCTGATGAAGCATGTCCATGAACACGCCTCTTCTCATCTATGCACTTCTTTTTCATAGTCCCTTCTACTCTTCTCTTAAGTATCTCTCTGCTTTGTCCATTTCTTGCTCTAGTGGCTCTTTGAGAATTTTGCTTTAAGCTTTATATTACTGAACTCTCTTGAAGTCTCTTAGAAACCTGAGGTTTATGCATGAAAATAGCAGAAGGATATTTTATTCTGCCATCTCAGATATTGCTTATATTTCTTTATTCTATCTCAAATATTGTTTATATTTCAAACTCTGTTACAGGGCAGAGACAAGCACTGGGAGAGCAATCTGTTTCACCTGAAAGTTTGTTTCTAGGCCACTGATGGCAGTGAACAAACATTGCACACAAAAGTAGAGGACATCTGGATATCAGAAGAAACTTCCCAGGACATGGATGACAGGATTTGGTGAGAAAGTGAATGATGCATCTAGAAATACAAGCCCTTGGCAAGTAGCATGTGTTGGTCAGTGATCTGTTGGCATCAGGATATACATGAGTAAACAGGAAAGCAGTGTGTCACAAAGATTTCAGCTGCAGATTCAAGCTTAGGGTGCAGAGCAGACGAGCTTGTCTGCCTGTGAGTGACCATGTCCTTCCCTTGAGGGCATCTAACACGGATGTTGTTGTTGCTGTTCTTTCACTTTTCACTTTTGTTACTGTTCTTTTCACTCATCTAAGAGTCACCTAAGAGTGGAGAGACAAGATATGGTGAAGAATCACAAGCAACTCTTCAACTGGAAGTTGTTTACTGAGATGTTCTGCTAATTGAATGTTCTTATAGCCAACTGAAAGGCTGAAAGAAAGAGATAAGAATGATGTGTTTCAGGGTTCTCTTATGGATTTGAACAGCTATAATTAGACCCCTCGAGCATTAATTAAAGAAAGAAAGAAGCAAGCAAACAAGTTGTCGTGAGCCTGTATTGCTTAGTTTAATTGGAAATTTAATTAAATCATGCTAGTGTCATAGAACTGTGATCCCAGAGATGAATTTTTGGCCTTCAGATACCTGTTAGCAGCTACTGAAGATACCTGACATCAGTCATGCCAAACCATTAGGACCAGGGTGATCCTGAAGTGCTGAGTGGAAGATCAAGCATATAGTTTTCCCCACTGTACCAGAAGACCCAAGAAATTGGGTCTGTGATTCTGTGAAACCCCTTTCGTTAGCGTGAGTTTTCATTCATTCCTCCCCACAAAAATACTACAAGGGAGCAGAGAAAGCTTCATTTTTGGAGATGTCCCTTTCCTCTCCCTCTTCATTTTTTCTCTTTGACACTGAATTCTGAAGCAGATTTTTCCCCCTCCCCAACCCAGCTCCCCATATTTATTTTATTACAAACATTTTAGCTAAAACGATTAACTCAATTTAAAATTTCAACTGTTTCCTTGCCAAGGATTTTAGGAATTTTCATTATTTCCTTTGGGAATTTTGAAACTGCGGTTAGCCAGTTTGGAGTTCAAGACATGAGAATGCCAGCACAACTTAGGACTTGGCTGTAAAAGCATTTTCAACATGAAAGAATTCCAGAGTTTCATAAAAGGAAGTGTAGTACTTGAACAGATATGTTGATATAAGTAAGGTCTTAACAAAATGAAAGTCAATCTATTATTGCTTAAGTATCAAAGAAATCCCTTTGTAAAGGTGTTAAGCCCTGCTGGAGGAACACAAAACATGTCTATTTATTTGTTGTATATTTGGAAGGTTTATGTACGATTAAAGAGCCAAGCCAGTATTACTGAACTGGCTGGGGTTTTTGGAGCTTTGTGGCTGCAGGCAAACATTAGTAAAAAGGTAAAACTTCTCTGCTAGGGCAACCTCATGGGTCTGAAATGTCTCCCAGGT